>NW_004443980.1:4271902-4300495 GCF_000243295.1 Trichechus manatus latirostris
CCTGAGACCAGAAGAACTAGATGGTGTCCGGCTACCACCAATGACCTCCCTGACAGGGAACACAACAGAGAGTACCTGATGGAGCAGGAGAAAGGTGGGGTGCAGAACTCAAATTCTAGTAAGAAGACCAGACGTAATGGTCTGACTGAGACTGGAGGAACCCGGGAAATCATGGCCCCTGGATTCTCTGTCAGCCCAGAACTAAAACAATTTCTGATGCCAACTCTTCAAAGATTGGAGTGGACTGTGGGACATAAAGTGATACTTGTGAGGAGTGTGCCTCTTAGCGCAAGTAGATACAAGAGACTAAACAGGCAGCTTCTGTCCGGAGGTGAGATGGGAAGGCAGAGAGAGTTAGGAGCTGGTTGAATGGACATGGGGAATCAGGGTGGAAAGCAGGAGTGTGCTGTCACAGTATGGGGAGAGCAATTAGAGTCACATAACAATGTATGTATAAATTTTTGTGTGGTGAAAAAAATGTGTCAGAACTGATGAAAGACACAAATCCTCAAATTTAAAGAGCCTAATGAATCCCAAGCAGAATAAATAAAAAAAGAAATATACTGTCACATTGTTGTCAAGCTGTAGAACGAGAAACACAAAGAGACTCACCAACAGGTCACAATCTATACTTTAAAAAATTATTGTCTTAAATGATAAACTTGGAGAAGAAGGAAAATGTTCATAAAAGGAAGGTATGAAATGAATGAAGAAATAGTAAAGAAAATAGTAGACATAAATAAAATCTAAGCCAACATTGATAGAAGAAAACAATAATAATTTCTAATTTGTGGTTAACAAACAAGGTAGAATTAAATGCTGTACTGGCCTACCATAGCATGTAAGCCAGAAGAGTTGATTAGAATTTCAGTATTCTAAGATCCATGTATTGTGTGTACTGCAGGTAAAAATGTATTTCAAGAATAACCACTAAGAGGAGACAAGTAGAGTATTCCTTATGTTCCTTTTTTTAAATCAGTAGAAGGAAAATAATGGTTTGGGGGAAAAGAAGAAGTCAATCACAAAAGGACAAATATTGTATGATCTCACTTGTATGAAATAACAAGAATAGGCAAATGTATAGACAGAAATTTATTAGTTGTTACCAGGGACTGGATGGAGGGGAAAAAGAGGAGTTTTTATTTAGTAAGTTAGTGTTTCTTTATGGTGATGGGAAATTTGGCAACAATTATGGGTGATGGTTGCATGATAAGATTAATGTAATTGATATCACTAAATTGTATACCTGACAAATGTTGAGTTGGCAGATGATATGTTACATATATTTTTACAACAATTAAAAAAGGATGTGCCCAGCTACCACCACTGACTGCTCTGACAGGGATTACAATAGAGGGTCCTGGACAGAGCTGAAGAAAAATGTAAAACAAAATTCTAACTCAGAAAAAAAGACCAGAGTTACTGGCCTGACAGAGAGTGGAGAAACCCTGAGAATATGGCCCCCGAGCACTCTTCTAGCTCAGTAATGAAGTGACTCCTTAGGTTCACCCTTCAGCCAAAGATTAGACAGCCCCATAAAACAAGATGAGACTAAAGTGGCACACCAGTCCAGGGGCAAGGACTAGAGGTCAGAAGGAGACAGGAAAGCTGATAATGGGGAACCCAAGGTCAAGAAGGGAGAGTATTGTGGTTGTTAACCAATGTCATAAAACAGTATGTGTACTGTTTACTGAGAAACTAGTTTGTTCTGTAAACCTTTGTTCAAAGTACGATTAAAAAAAAAAGGAAAATAAGTCAGGAAATAAATACCCATTTTTTGTCATATTTTGAGATAATGTTATTGTGTGTATCAATAGTTTATTCTTTTTTTTTTGCTGAGTAAGATTCCATTTTATGGATATATGGTGTCATGGATTGAATTGTATCCCCCCAAAAATGTGTGTATCAATTTGGCTAGGCCGTGATTCTCAGTGTTGTGTGGTTGTCTTCTATTTTGTGATTGTAATTTTACATTAAAGAGAATTAGGGTGGGATTGTAACACCACCCTTACCCAGGTCACATCCTTGATCCAATGTAAAGGGAGTTTCCCTAGGGTGTGGCCTGCACCACCTTTTACCTTACAAGAGATAAAAGGAAAGGGAAGCAAGCAGAGAATTGGGGGACCTCATACCGCCAAGAAAGCAGTGCCAGGAGCAGAGCGTGTCCTTTGGAGCCGAGGTCCCTGCACAGAGAAGCTCCTAGTCCAGGGAACGTTGATGAGAAAGCCAACAGAGAGAGAAAGCCTTCCCCTGGAGCTGACACCCTGAATTTGGACTTTTAGCCCACTTTACGGTGAGGAAATAAACTTCTGTTTGTTAAAACCATCCACTTATGTTATTTCTGTTAGAGCAGCACTAGATGACTAAGACATATGGTAATATGTTTATCCATTCAGGTGTTGATGAAATGGATTGTTTCCAAGATTATTACTAATATAAGTAAAGCTGCTATGAATATTCACATCCAAATCTTTACATGGACATATACTTTATTTTCTTTTGGGTAAATACCTAAGAGTGAAATGGCTGCATCCAGTGGTAGGTGGATGCTTAACTTTTAAAGAAACTGCTTGACTTTTCTCCAAAGTGATTATCAACAAGTAGATAAATAACCAAATTGTGATATACCTACAGTGGAGTACTGCTGAGCAATACAATACAGTAACAAAGTGGATGAATCTCAGACTAACTATGCTGTGTGAAAGAAGCAAGACAAAAAGTTGATGCATACTACTATATTCTATTTATGAAATGCAACTAATCTGTAGTGACAGAAAGCATATCAAATGGAAGGGTACAGTGACGGGAATAGGAAAAGTATTACAAAGGGGCAGGAGGTGGGGATGATTCTTATAGTCACTATCTTGATTGTGATGATGCTTTCATAGACATACCTATGTCAAAACTTATCAGGTTGTACACTTCACGTTCAATTTATTGTATGTCAATTATTTTTCATTACATCTCCTTTTAAAGTAATTAGGCAAGAATATAGAAGTAGCGAATAGATATACATGTCTTGATAACAATTTTGTGAAAAACCTGCAGTTGAGTATGTCTTGGGCTGGGTTCTCTAGAGGAGCAAAATCAGTAAAGGGTGTATATAAATATATACAGAGAGATTTATTTCAAGGGAGTGGCTCACACAGTTGTTGAGGCTGGCAAGTCCCAAATCCATGAGGCATGAGGTTTCTCCTGACTCATGGTTGCAAGGGCTGACAAACCCCAAAACAGCAGGTCATGTGGAAGGCAGCTGGCTCACAGGGTTGCAGGAGCTGGTGAATCCCAAAATCTGCAGGTCAGGCAAGAGGTTGTTGGCTCACGTCCCAAGAACCAGAGGTCAGAGGACAATGAGTTGGATGCGGAATTGAGAGAACATGAGCTTTGCCAGAACATCCATGTATATTGAATGCAGGCCACACCCCCAAGGAAACTCCCCTTTCAACTGACTGGCTGCTCACATCAGATCACAGAATGGGAGATGATTATTTAATATCTGCCAAACCACTGAGAATCATGGCCTAACTAAGTTGACACATAACATTAGCCATCACAGTCTACCCCTTGTAATCTTGGCACCAGTACACATCTCTTTAACCGTATATAATCTCTAAGTAAAGACAATTGTAAAGTCATACTTGTGGCTAACATGACACAACTAACTTGCGAACAACTGAGAACACACTAGCCCCATTTACATCTTATATTTTATAATGAGTAATAGACTAAAGGAGGGAAGAAAACAAAGATATTATATATATTGTTGTTGTTGCATGCCGTTGAGTGGATTCTGACTCATAGCAACCCTATAGGACAGGGTAGCACTGTCCCGTAGGGTTTCCAAGGAGCAGCTGGTGGATTCAAACTGCCAACCTTTTGGTTAGCAGCCTGAGCTCTTAACCACTTTGCCACCAGGGCTCATAGACACACATACACACGCAAATATACATGTATAACAAAACAAGGAAGAAATACTCATAACAATTACAGTCCTTGTTTCTGCAACTGGTCAGGTGATCATAGCTGGTATTTAGAACTACCTGTTTCCACCACCCATTCCATATTCCCTTTGGTCTCAGCAAGCATCTCAACTGGTCATGGTTCTTTATCTGATTGGGTGACCCAAACTTCATTTCTGAAGGGTCTGGGCTGTTAGTAGTCTGTCAAAATTGGGTTGCTGTAGTTTTCTATTGTCTTTAATCACAGGGCATGGTAGTACTAAGAGACATCCTAAGGAATCTTCTGTATTCCAGACATACTCTTCTTTGTCTTCATTATGTAATATTAGTCCGATTTCCCCTTGGTAATCACAATCAGTCAACCACCCAATACAGAAACTCCCTTCTTTGTAGGTCCAGAGGCATGAGGAGCACAAAGTGGACAGGTGACATTCTTAATTTACAGTTCAGTAGAATCAGTGTTGTGTCTCCTAGTGAGAGTAGTTGTCCCTTTGAAACTAAGACCCCTAGACCCACAGAGCATAGGGTCATGGGGACAGGAAGCAAAAATTCTGCAAGTAGGTCACTAGGGGTAATAGTGAGTGTTGTGAGTGTTGTCACTCCCATTTCCATCCCTTGATTCCTGGACCCATGAATTCTGGCTATGAGAGAAACAGCACTAGATATTGGATGCTGATTCAGAGCATATACAGCCTCCTAGAGAACATTGCCTCAACCCTGCAAGGTATTGCCGTCCAGCTGGCACTGTAATTGTATCTTTAGAAGGCCATTCCCTCAGTCTGTCAAGCCAGCTGGTTCAGGATGATGGGGAAAATGGTAAGACCAGTGAATTCCATAAGCATGGGCCCATTGTCGCACTTCATTTTCTGTGAAGTAAGTTTCTTGATCCAAGGCAGTGCTGTGCAGGATATCATGGCAGTGGATGAGGCATTCTGTAATTCCACAGAAGGTAGTTTTGGCAGAAGCATTGCATGCAGGGAAGGCAAATCTGTATCCGAGTCAGTGTCTATCCCACTAAGAACAAAACATTTCTCTTTCCATGATGGAAGTGGTCCAGTGTAATCAACCTGCCACCAAATTGCTAGCTGATCACCCCTAGGAATGGTGCCATATCAGGAACTCAGTGTTGGTCTTTGCTGTTGGCAGATTGGACATGCAGCAGTGGCTATAGCCAGTTCGGCCTTGGTGAGTGGAAGTCCATGTTGCTAAGCCCATGCATAACCTCCATCCCTGCCACCATGGCCACTTTGTTCATGAGCCCATTGGGCAATGACAGGAGTGGCTGTAAAAAGAGGCTGACTGGTATTCACAGAATGCATCATCCTATCCACTTGTTAAAATCCTCCTCTGCTGAGGTCACCCTTTGGTGAGCATTCACATGAGACACAAATATCTTCATTTCTTCGGCCCATTCAGAGAGTTCTATCCACATACCTCTTCCCCATACCTCCTTTAACTTTAACTTTAACATGCCTTCACTTTAACTTCAGACACCGTTTGGAATTCAATTGGCATTGTATTTCTGCTTCTCGTACAATAAGTCTCTGGGTTTGGTTTTTGGCAATATCAATTTTGTTACTACAAGAAATAAGGCTTCCTGCAGTGAATTTATCTTAACGGGGGAGGAACAGCTCAGAAAAGGAGGATGAGAATGGTTGCACAACTCAAAGAATGTAATCGATGTCACAAAATGGTACATGTAGAAACTGTTGAATTGGTGTATGTTTTGCTGTGTATATTCTCAACAACAGCAGCAAAATAAATAAAATTTTTAAAAGACCTATTGGAAAAAAATACAAATAATATTTGCATAACTTCAGGCAAGGACTTTCTAGATCTGATACCAAACGCCCAAATAGTAAGGGAAAGATGGACACATTACACTTCATTTGAAAAATTCTGTTAATCGAAAAAGCACCATAATGTATAAGGAGCATCTGCTTAGACTAGGGTCAAGGTGGGGAGTTGGCTGCACACATTTCTTTTTTCAGGTATGTGTGATTTTTCTGTCTGGTTGCATTTGATGTGTCTTTTTGGTGGTATCCAGCAAATTGCAGAGTGATTGTTCTAATAACACATGGATGTTCTGCCAATTATTTTGAAGTATTTGGTATAATAAAACCCAAATGCTTTTAAAATTCGTTCATAATATCACAAGAAATTTCAACGTTATATCTGTAAACAAAAGAGCTATAAGATTCTCTAGATATAGTATCAACTCTACAAAAAAAAGAAATAAGGCTTTCTTTCAGGACACAGTGGCAATTTTCAGGTCTTGAATGTGGCACTTGAGCTGTGACTCTGAAGCTTTGAGCTTTCTTTCACCACTTTGTTAAGCAAAAGTAGGTTGAATCAATGAGCTTCCTAATACTTCTCATTCTGACAAAATTGTAGAAAAGTATCAAATATGCAGTCACCCAGAGCCTTGTCTGTCACAAATATTTGATCCAATGGTGGTGATATTTTGCATTCCTATTTCCACCTTATGCCATAGATTAGTCATGCCCTCTTTACTACTGGAGGCAGAGTCATCAATGCCTTTAAGACTAGCCAGATTTGAGAACCAATTCGGAAAACTCATCCTTATGATTTTGTTACTCTAGAAACACTGTTGGTACCAAATGTCTTAGGCTGGGTTCTCTTGAGGAGCAAAATCCATGAAGGGTATATATATGTTGTTGTTGTTAGGTGCCATCAAGTTGGTTCCGACTCATAGTGACCTTATATATAACAGAACAAAACACTGCTTGGTCCTGCGCCACCCTGCTATGTTTGAACCCATTGTTGTAGCCACTGTGCCAGTCCATCATGTTGAAGATCTTCCTCTTTTTTGCTGACCCTCTACTTTACCAAGCGTGATGTCCTTCTTCAGGGACTGGTCCCTCCTGATAACATGTCCAAAGTATGTGAGATGAACTTTTGCCGTCCTCGTTTCTAAGGAGCATTTTGACACTACTTCTTCCAGCACAGATTTGTTCATTCTTCCGGCACTCCATTCTATGGTATATTCATTGTTCTTCCCCCACATCATAATTCACATGCATCAGTTCTTCTTCGATCTTCTTTTTTTTTTTAATTGTGCTTTAGGTGAAAGTTTACAGTTCAAGTCAGTTTCTCATACAAAAACTTATACACACATTGCTGTGTTACCGTAGCTGCTCTCCCTGTAATATGACAGCACACTCCTCCTTTCCACCCTGGATTTCCCATGTCCATTCAACCAGCTTCTGTCCCTTTTTACCTTCTCATCTCACCTCCAGACAGGAGCTGCCTGTTTAGTCTCACATATCTACTTGAGCTAAGAAGCACTGTCTTCACGAGTATCATTTTATGTCCCATAGCCCAGTCTAATCTTTGTCTGTTCTTTGGTCTTCTTTATTCATTGTCCAGCTTTCACGTGCATATGATGTGATTGAAAATACCCTGACTTGGGTCAGGTGCACCTTAGTCCTCAAAGTGACGTTTTTTCTTTTTAACACTTTAAAGAGATCTTTTGCAGCAGATTTGCCCAACGCAGTGTGTTGTTTGATTTCTCTACTACTGCTTCCATGGGTGTTTGTTGCCTGTGGCACCAAGTAAAATGAAGCCTTTGACAACGTTAATATTTATTATTTTCTCCATTTATTGTGATGTTGCTTATTGGTCTAGTTGTGAGGATTTTTGTTTTCTTTATGTTGAGGTGCAGTCCATACTGAAGGCTGCAGTCTTTGATCTTCATCAGTAAGTGCTTTAAGTCCTCTTCTCTTTCAGCAAGGAAGGTTGTGTCATCTGCATATTGCAGGTTGTTAATGAGTCTTCTTCCAATCCTGATGCCATGTTGTTCTTCATGTAGTCCAGGTTCTCCGATTATTTGCTCAGCATACAGCTTGAATAAGTATGGTGAGAGGATACGACCCTGACGCACACCTTTCCTGATTTTAAACCACGTGATATCCCCTTGTTCTGTTTGAGCAACTGCCTCTTGGTCTATGTACAGGTTTCACACGAGCACAATTAAGTGTTCTGGAACTCCCATTCTTCGCAGTGTTATCCATAATTTGTTATGATCCACGCAGTCAAATGCCTTTGCATAGTCAGTAAAACACAGATAAACATCTTTCTGGTATTCTGTGCTTTCAGTCAAGATCCATCTGACATCAGCAATGATATCCCTCGTTCCGTGTCTTCTTCTGAATCCAGCTTGAATTTCCGGCAGTTCCCTGTCAATGTACTGCTGCAACCATTTTTTATTTATCTTTAGCAAAATTAGATTTATTTCAGGAGAATGACTCATGCAGTTTTGAGGCTAGCAAGTTCGAAATCCGTTGGTCAGGCATTAAGCTGGAGGCTTTTCCTGTCTTACATGGCGGCAGGGGCTGATGAACACAAATGCGACAGGTCAGACGGAAGGCTGCTAGCTCACATCCCAAAAACTGGAAGGTCAGAGGATGACAAGTTGGATACAGGATTAGAGAGTGAGCTTTGCCAGAACATCCATATATAGTGTACGTAAGCCACACCCCCAAAGAAACTCCCCTTTCAACTGATGGACTGCTCACATCAGATCACAAAATGGAGGATGATTATTTAACATCTGCCAAACCGCTGAGAATCATGCCCTAGCCAAGTTGACACATAATAATTAACCTTCATGGATTTCAAAGTTGGATTATATAACCTTTAGGCCTTTTAATATGATTACATGAAAATATAAAGTGAGAAGGTATGACATTCTAATATTAAAAACAGGATTTACTAATTAGGATTCAAATATTTAATAACATCAGGCAAAGATAACCTCAGGCAGCCATCCCTATGCTAGCCTCATCTCTATAGCAGGAATCTACCTGACCCTGGGACCAGGTAATTCTCATAGAGTGCTTCAATGTGCCTTGGCAAATTTTAGCATTTTTTCCCCTTATTCTGTAGTGGCTGACCAGTGCCCTTTCTGAATGACCCACTAATCTTTCACAGTAGCTATATTAACACTTTCAATTATGTTATAGCCAAGTTGTTAAGGTCTGGGAGCCATTTTGTCTCTTTTAGGTAATCTTATACATGTCTACCAATTTTCTGTGGCAGATTTTACACTTAAATTCACAGAGAGCAATCTTATTTTTTATAGTAGTTCCATATTATTGGGGTCATCTTATTTTACCTCCAACTATCTAAACCGTAAGGAAGCCTATCTTTTTTCATAGCATTAGCAGTATGAAAAATAGCATCTATAGTTAAGTACAAATTTCTAATTCTGTAACTTTAAATTAAATATCATAGATCAAAATCAGCTTCAGGCTGATCAAAGGAAAACAAGTATTATAGCCAGTAGGAATATTTATCAACTTTGTAGGCAACTATAGATCTCTTGGCTTTGGAGTAAATAAAAAATTGAATAGTATTTTATAGATTCTAACATACTATATAACATTTTTTGTACAAATGAATGTCAGTAAAACCAAAATGAATAAAAAGGAAGCAGATTAACATAAATATTTATAAGAAATAAAGAACTTGTTAAATTTTATAAGAGAATCTCAGGACCCTGTTAGAAAAATGAATTACAGTTCTCCTAAGAGAAAATTCAAAAACACACACAAAGGGAAATGTTCACTCTCACAAGTAATCAACAAATGCAAATTAAAACCATGAGAGATATTTTATATTTTTCTAAATAGGCAAGAATTAAAAAAGGATACTTTGAGCTGGTGAGCTTTTGATGAAACTGGGTTACTTCTATGCTGGTGACATTTTAAATTAGCATAATACTTTTAGAAATCATTTACGTACCAAGGATCTCAAAATTCACCCAGTAGGACTATTTGTGGCATTTTATCCTAAAAGAATAACCCAAAATAGGGAGGGAAGTAAATTGCATGAAACTTTTTGTACAGGATTGACCATAAAAAACCAAACCAAACCTGTTGCCGTCGAGTCAATTCTGACTCATAGCAACCCTATAGGACAACGTAGAACTGCACCATAGGATTTCCAAGGAGCACCTGGTGGATTCAAACTGCCAGCCTTTTGGTTAGCAGCCATAGCTCTTAACCACTATGCCACCAGGGTTTCTGGATTGACCGTAAGAGTGATAAATAGGAAATAACCTAAGTGTCAGCAATAGTGGGTTAGGTAAATTACTATAGTTTAATACTGTGCATGTCTCAAAAATGATAGTTAAGACCAGAAATGTGGTTAATGTTTTATGTAATAAGTGAAACAAGTAAGGTAAAATTTCATACTGTTACTACAGTTATGTGGAATGTATATGCATATGATAAAAAAGTGTTAGGAAATACTCTGAAAGAAAAATAGCTTTTGTATTAACAAGGTGAGATTTTGTGTTTGTTTTTTAAAAAAGTATTTTTAGTGGGAAAAATAACAAATGAATTAACTAAGTGAATCCTTATTGACTTAGAACCGTGGGGTGTGTAGTTTTCTTAGAATTAATTGAGGTCTTGAGCTAAATTCTCAAATATTTAATTTTTGGGGTTTTTTTGTGCTTTGAAATGAAATCTTTGTATACTTTGCATGTTCTTTCTGTCATTAGTATATAGGAATGTCATTGATTTAATTGGAGTAGGTGCTCTATTTTGTAAATCTGCTAAACAAATTGTATTTTACTCAAAGAGCTTGCTTACTTGAGCTATCATCAAGCCACATGAGATACTTTACTAACTAGACATAAGTGCATGTCTAATTCCAAAACCACCCAACCCATTGCATGTCTGGTTAGAGAGGTAAAAGTCATCTTGCTCAGGGTGAGTTCATAAATTATTTTCTCTCAGTTATTAAAGCTAAATACTGTGTTGTAAATTGTTTTGATGTTTTCATATAAAGAAAATCGTGGTAGAATAATGTATATTATCTTAATTCTACATATGTAAGGATGGGATTGATTCAGACATGATTCTGTTGTCTCCAAATAGATAATTTGGATTCAGAGAATTGAATGTGTATGTGAGCTATAATTCAGAGGACTGTTGGGACAGAATGAAACTTGTATGTACACATGGTTTAATCATGCAAATTGTTCTGGTAGTTATAACACAGACATTTTTAAAAGAAAGTTTGATAAGCTACCTTTAAACCCAAAGACCCAACCCATTGCTGCTGAGTCGATTCTGACTCGTAGCAACCCTATAGGACAGAGTAGAACTGCCCCATAGGGTTTCAACAGAGCAGCTGGTGGATTCAAACTGCTGACCATTTGGTTAGCAGCCGAGCTCTTAACCACTGTGCCACCAGGGCTCCAAGCTACCTTTAGGGGCTTGAATTCTAAAATAGCATTGTAAAATTATAGCTAAGAAAGAGCTTAGAATATAGACCCTTTTTATGGGGTATGAAAAGCAACATTTATGTTTCTTTGAGAACAGTGAACCTTTAATAGAGGAATTAAATGATGATTCTAAATGACCAAGTGGCATTAATACTTTATTCTTGCTTAAGATATCAGCACTCCTTTTACAATCAAAATATATTATGAACTTCTGAATTATGCTTTTGAAATAGAAAATCAGAAGGTGTTATGGAGTTTGGTTGTAATTACCCCTATAACTATTGTATTCATACTCCTTCCTTCCCTTATCATTTTTACCCTTTGCTAAAGTAATTCAGAACTATGACTATAAAATCACATTCTTAATTTAAAATTGGCTCTCAGATGGCTATTGGAAGTGCATGAAATCTATTAATTAATTTGGTAGTAATTACTCCTATGCTTAATTTATACCTTGCTGCTTTTTTAGGTACTCTGAAGGTCAAAAGATTTAATGTAGGAAATGCTTAAGGCAAGAAGCTACAGATTGTTGACCAAGGGAATAATAGGAAGCCACGGCACCTTAGAGGAAGAACAGTATTGAAAACTGAGCTGGTAACTGATGCCCAGGGCTAAGGAGGTGAGAGTGGGATGGGGCAGTTTGATGAGAATGGATCAGAAATGCCCCAATGGGAGGAAGAGTAAATAGCTAGGCAGAAGAATGATCTTTCAGGCTAAATTCATGCGTGTAATTTGTATTAAAATTATCAGAAATGTGACAAAGACTTACTTAAAGGATATGTGTGGCATTATTTATGGTAGGAAAAAAGTCGAAACAACTTAAACCACTTGTAATAGCAGCTTCAATTTAAAAATAGTGCATTTCTTCAATGGAATAGGGTGCATCCATTAAAATAGAGGATATGTAATGAGAAACAGAATAGGGTAATGGGGAAATACACTTTAACAGGGGCTGTTTCTGAGTAGTAGATTTATGGATGACTTATCTCTTTGAAATTTTTGTGAATTTTCTCTATCGTTCTATAGTGAGTATGCATTTATTACTGGGAGAATAAAACAAAAACTGTTAAATACATTTTTCAGAGGAGGAGTATGGACTTCAGGATCAGCTTTGAGTTTGAATCCTAGTTTTACCATTTACTAAGCTGTGTGAGTTTGAGTCATTTCCCCTTTCTGAATCTCATTTTGTATAAAAGAAATTAATATTGGTCTTAAAGTATTCAGGAGGATTAATAACTTAGATGAAAATGCTTAACATGGTGCCTGGCACATAGGAGACCCTTGGGAAATTTTAGCTACTTTTTGATGTGGTGTAAGAACTCAAGAATAACTGGATTTTTTGCCACTGATGTTTCAAGGGACATGGAAAAGGAAAAGACTTGCAGAATGATAAAAAGGCCAGGAAATCTCAATTCTGGGCTAAAACAATGAGAAGCACAAGTAGACCTGGCTACTAGTAGATGAATATGGGCTTTTTGTATTTTAGGAAGTTGGAGAGGGAGGGGAAGAAGGAACAGAAATGAACATTAAATTATATACATTATCCTTGATGCTGCTTATAGGTGCTAGTATTTCCAAATATTGACATAGTCTATACAGTTCTCATTTTTAAGAAGCAATTTTCAAAATCTTCTCTTGGTTGTATAAGCTGGCTATATTCATGAAATTGTGTATTTTATAACATAAGTATCAGTAAATATTATTTGAAGTATTTTTGTTATTTGAGTGCATTTTTAAACTATATATACATTTGACACTGATAATTTATAGCTTGTAGTATTATCACCTGATCTTATCTATAAAAATTTACAAGGAGCATTTCTAAGGTATTTTTTTTATCCCTATATTTCTCAAAAGAAACAGGAAAAATTTGGAGAGGAAGAATTTCTGAAAAGTTAATTTTTTCCAATGAGGCATTCAGGATCTTTTTTCCTTTTCTTAATTGAACCAAAAATGTTGTTATCTTATAGAAATACCATTTGTATCTAGCTCACTAAGTACACAAGAAAGAAAAGAAATTTTAGGGAGTGAAAGAAAGTATACCCAAAATATGAAGAATTGTGAGGATGTCACTTTAACAGTACACAATTAGCAATGTACAGAATCAAATGTGAATGTAGAATTTAATGAATAACAACAAATATAAAGACTCTAAATAAAGGGTTTATTTTGATTTGTGGGAGGCAAGGAATTCCCGTTTATGCTCAGAGAAATAGTTATAAAAATATCTTTTAAAACAATATTTATGCCAAAATTCTTGGTATTTCATTGATTATGGGAGTTAACCAAAATGAATTAAAACTATTCATAAACCTGTTTATTCAGAAAATATCTTTTGTGGCACACACATCTTTTTCAAAATAATCTCGTCTAGTGAAGAGAGATTTTTAAATATAAAAGATCAAAATTACAGTAATTTTGAAATTATAAATAGACATGTTATTTCAAATATAATGCTGTACAAAACCGGATAGCTGATATTTGTGGGAATGCCGCA
Source organism: Trichechus manatus latirostris (assembly GCF_000243295.1). Lineage (NCBI taxonomy): Eukaryota > Metazoa > Chordata > Mammalia > Sirenia > Trichechidae > Trichechus > Trichechus manatus. Next base: position 4,285,614 of record NW_004443980.1, read on the forward strand.
GGATTTGAATCCTGGTGATACCACTTACAAGTTGTGTCATCTAAGTCAAACCATTTAGCTTCTCTGAGCTTCAGTTTCCAGAACATGGAAACTGGATATCATAAAATGCTGTATAGATAATGATGAATATTAATTTAGGATTTTTCTTGTTTAAATTTATATCAATTTAAAAACAACTTTTCAAACAACTTTGAGGCAGACCATTTAATTTCTGGAATTTAGGAATGTATATTCAAAAAATTATGTTGTTTTAGTCACTGATTTATATTCTTTTGCTATGCTTTCTACTTAACTTTTGTGACAGGCCTTGTTGATTGTCTATGCAGAATTCCTTCCTAACCTCCTACTTTCTTGCCTCTTCCTATGATTGAGGTTGAAAATGCCAGATACTTGTAGGCTGCTTTATACTTAGGAATAGTCATTTTATCCTATTCAGGTCAATGAGATGTAGGAAAAGTTTGTTGGAGTGCTTCCAGAATGATTTTTCCCCCAATAAAAGAGGAGTATGTGAAGAAAGTTCCCCTTTCCCAACTCCTTTCCTTCCTTCCTTATTTTGTTGTTTTATTGTGTGCTGTTGAGTCAATTTCGATTCTTAGTGACCCTATATGATGGAGTAAAACTGCCCCATAGGGTTTCCTAGGCTGAAATCTTTATAGAAAAAGAGTGACAGGTCTTTCCCCCTGTGGGGCTGCTGGTGGGTTCGGACTCTGACCTTTCAGTTAGCCACTGAGTGCTTAACCATTGTGCCACCAGGGCGCCTTCCTTCCTTATTTGAATGTTGTTAACTGAGGATTGCCAAGCCATCTGTCTTAGGCTGGGTCCTCTAGAGAAGGAAAACCAGTAAAGTGTATAAATATGTATATAGAGAGATTTATGTCAGGGAAACAGCAGCAAACAAGAACGTGAAGAAATGCTCGTGATCATTAGAGAGATGCAAATTCGAAACTACAATGAGATATCATCTCACCCTGACATTACTGGCACTAATTCAAAAACAAAACAAAACAAAAAACAGAGATTGAAACTCTTATGTACTGTTGGTGGAAACGTAAAATGGTACAACTACTATGGAAAATGGTACGACGCTTCCTTAAAACCTAGAAACAGCATTACCGTATGATCCAGCAATCCCATTCCTAGGTTTATACCCCAGGGAAATAAGAGCGATAACATGAATAGACATATGCACTCCTATGTTCATTGCAGCACTACTCCCAGTAGCAAAAAGATGGAAATAACCTAAGTGCCCATCAATGAATGAATGGATAAACAAACTGTGGTACATATACACAATGGAATACTATGCAACGATAAAGAATAACATGAATCCACGAAACATCCCACAACATGGATGAACTTGGAGGACACTGTGCTGAGTAAAATAAGTCAATCTTAAAAAGACAAACATTGTATGAGACCACTACTATAAAAAATCAAGAAAAAGATTACACACACACACACAATTCTTTGATGGTTAGCAGGGATGGGAGGGGGAGTGTCTTAGTCATCTAGTGCTGCTATAACAGAAATACCACAAGTGGATGGCTTTAACAAAGAGAAATTTATTCCTTTACAGTAAAGTAGGATAAAAGTCCAAATTCAGGGCATCAGCTCCAGGGGGAAGACTTTCTCTGTCTGTCAGCCTTCTCATAAATGTTTCCCCGGACTAGGAGCTTCTCCACTCAGGGACCCCGGGTCCAAAGGACATGCTCTGCTCCTGGCACTGCTTTCTTGGTGGTATGGAGTCCCCCTGTCTCTCTGCTCACTTCTGTCTTTTATATCTTAAGAGATTGCCTCAGGACACAATACAATCTTGCAGATTTGAGTCCTGCCTTACTAACACAACTGCCATCCATCCTCCCTCATTAACATCATAGAGGCAGGATTTACAACATATAGGAAAATCACACAATACCAGGAATCATGGCCCAGCCAAATTGATACACACATTTTTGGGGGGACATAATTCAGTCTGTGACAGGGAGGGAAAATCACCAACTAGAAAGAAGACAGGTGTTAATATTGGCGAAGGGAAAGACATTACACAATAAGGGAGAAGTCAGCACAGCAGGACCAAGGCAAAAGAAGGCACTGAGAGGAGTGTAAGAGTAAAGGGCAATCATGGCTATTACCATAACATAGACAACCCTACAACAATAGTATTAACAGATAGTAGTCTACGAGCGGATAATATAGGTAGAGAGGTATGCTAAAAAGGAGTGGGAGGGTACAAAGGGAGCACACCAACCTGGAGATATAGATTGGGTTGTAGATATTACTACATACACATTTGTAGATGTGTAATATAGACAATAGAACACACAAGGGGCATAGTTATGGAAACTTCCTAGACATAACCAAACACATTGTGGGGCAAACTTACTAGGCTGGAAGGCTGAGGGCCATAGATTCAGGGGACATCCATGTCAATTGGCATAACACAGTTTACAAAGACAATGTTGTACATCCTGCATCAGTGAGTAGTGTCTGGGGTCTTAAAAGCTTGCTAGCAGCCATCTAAGATACAACTATTTGTCTCATCCTGGCCGAAGCAAAGGAGAATTAAGAAAACCAAAAGCTTAAAGGAGAATTTAGTCTAAAGGACTAATGGACCACATGAACCACAGCCTACATGACCCCGAGACCAGAAGAACTAGATAGTGCCCAGCTACCACTACTGACCACGCTGATCAGGATCACAGTAGATGGTCCCGGGCAGAGTGGGAAAAAATGTAGAACAAAAATCATATCCATAAAAAAGACCATGCTTGCTGGTCTGATAGAGACCGGAGGATCCCCTGAGACTGGCCCTAAGACACCCTTCTAACATGGAATCGAAGCCATTCCCAGAGACTACCTTTCAGCAAACAATAGACAGGCCTACAAATAAACACCCAAGAAGAACGAGCTCCTTAGAACAGTTAATTATCTGTGACCAAAAGGACAAAATCTACTCAAAAGCAAAGACCAGAAGGACAGCAAGGGGTAGGAAAAACAGATGAAAAGTGACAAGGAGCACAGGGTAGAAATGGGGAGGTGCTGACACCTTGAGGGGACTGTGACCAATGTCTTGGAATATTCTGTGTACAAATTGTTGAATGGGAAACTGTTTTGCTCTATAAACCTTCACGTAAAGCACAATAAAATATTAAAAATAAAGGTAAAGGCAAGGGTGTGACTGTAGAATCTTTTAATATTCCAGAAAGATCTAAGGTGGTACTTCAGAGTGCTTTTCAGTCAGGTAAAAGGCCTACTAAAGATTTTAAGAGCGTGACACAGATCCATTCAGTTAAACAATGGGACTTCCAAGAAGCTCGTGATGCTATCCTTGTACCTCAGCCATCCCAGCAGAAGTTCAAAGTAGAGAAGGGCTTGTCTGAAAGAAATTCAAACATGTAGCTTTGTCTGATGGGGTGAACCCCAATAGGATTGATAGAATACCCACAAACCTTCCAGAGAATTATGTTTGAAGGTTCACAGACTTCTTGAACTAAAAGGGATGGAGAAGGAACAAAATGAAAACAGGGCTTTAGACTCCCCAACTTCTTTAAGCAGGAAGTAGGCTGGGAAAACTACTCAGTGGAAAACACGTGCTACCTTTCATAAGAGGAGCCCTGGTGGCACAGTGGTTAAGCACTGGGCTCCTAACCAAAAAGTCACTGGTTCGAACTCTCCAGCCACTGTGGGAAAAAGATGTGGCAGTCTGCTTCTGTAAAGATTTACAGCCTTGGAAACCCCATGGGGCAGTTCTGCTCTGTCCTACACAGTCACTGTCATGGATTGAATTGTGTCCTCCCAAAAATGTGTGTAGCAACTTGGCTAGGTCATGATTCCCAGTATTGTATGATTGTGTTATCTTATGTGATCTCCTTATGTGTTGTAAATTCTATCACTGTGATGAGGTTATACTGATGAGGTTGACAAGATTAGGTAGTGTCTTAATGCAATTGCTTTTGAGATATAAAAGAGAGAAGGCAGCAGAGACACATGGGAACCTCATACCACCAAGAAAGCAGTGCTGGGAGCGGAGCGTGTCCTTTGGACCTGAGGTTCCTGCGCAGAGAAGCTCCCAGACCAAAGGAAGATTGATAACATGGACCTTCCTCCAGGGTCAATGGAGAAAGCATTACCCTGGAGCTGACGCCCTGCATTTGGACTTGTAGCCTACTGGACTGTGAGAGAATAAACTTCTCTTTGCTAAATCCATCCACTTGTGGTATTTCTGTTAGAGCAGCACTAGATGACTGAGACAATCACTATGAATCAGAATCAATGCAACGGCTACAAGTTTTCCCTTTCATAAAAAAGTAAGGATAACTCAGAGGGTTGAACCAAGAACCCAGAGCGTGGAGCCCAGAGCTATGGAGAGTCATTTTCTGAAAAGAGTAGGATTGAGTCCTAATCAAGAAACTTCCAACATTTGCCTAGTTGGATTTTACTGTGTGCCTCCCATTTCCCCCCATTTTGAACAGGAATGTCTATAGTGGGTACCTATACCTGACACGAAATTGGGTATGTGGGGGGCAAGTTACAGTCTCTCTAGCTTAGGAGTTGGCAAACCTTTTCCGTAAAGGGTCAAACAAAATTTTTTGGCTTTGTGGGTCATTTGGTCTCCATTAAATGACTCAAATCTGCCACATTGGCCCAAAGGCCATAGTTTGCTAACCCTTACTTTAGCTCACAGGTCTGTAGAGTAAGAGGAACTGTGTCTAGGAGGAGTACTTAAGGAATTAGACCCATGGAGCCTCATCCACACCTGGCTCTGATTTAGTTGATGAGATACTAGACTTTGAGCTGATGCTTTTGTAATAGGATGACACTTTGGGGTTCTTGGTAGAGGGTGAGTATATTTTGCATGCAGGAGAGACAGAAGCAGATTATTCAATAGGCAAATTAAGCACGGTGATTACCTTGCTTACCAGATCATCTGTAGTGAACAATTTCACCTTTTTTTTACCACATCAAAGATTCTGCATATTTACTAATATTTACTAATCTGTAGTAAACAACTTCACATGTTCTTCACCACATCAAAAATGGTTGCAGCAGTACATTGACAGGGAAATGCCAGAAATTCAAGCCAGATTCAGAAGAGGTCATGGAACCAGGGATATCATTGCTGATGTCAGGTGGATCTTGACTGAAAGCACAGAATACCAGAAAGATGTTTACCTGTGTTTTATTGACTATGCAAAGGCATTCGACTGTGTGGATCATAACAAATTATAGATAACATTGCGAAGAATAAGAATTCCAGAACACTTAATTGTGCTCATGAAGAACCTGTACATAAACCAAGAGGCAGTCATTCAAATAGAACAAGGGGATACTAGGAAATGCGTGCGTCAGGGTCATATCCTCTCACCATAGTTATTCAAGCTGTATACTGAGCAAGAAGCTGGACTATATGAAGAAGAACGTGGTATCAGGATTGGAGGAAGGCTCATTAACAGCCTGTGATATGCAGATGATACAACCTTGCTTGCTGAAACTGAAGAGGACTTGAAGCACTTAACTGATGAAGATCAAAGAATACAGCCTTCAATATGGATTATGCCTCAATATAAATAATACAGAAAGTATCACAACTGGACCAATAGGCAACATCATGATAAACAAAGAAAAGATTGTCAAGGATTTCATTATACTTGGATCCACAATCAACACCCATGGAAGCAGCAGTCAAGAAATCAAAATATGCATTGCATTGGGCAAATCTGCTACAGAAGACCTCTTTAAAGTGTTAAAAAGTAAAGATGTCACTTTGGGGACTAAGGTGTGCCTGACCAAAGCCATGGTATTTTCAATCACCTCATATGCATGTGAAAGCTGGACAATGAATAAAGAAGAATTGATGCCTTTGAATGGTAGTGTTGGCAAAGAATATTGAATATACCATAGACTGCCAGAAGAGCAAACACATCTGTCTTGGAAGGTGTACAGCCAGAATGCTGGTTAGAAAGTGAGAATGTCAAGACTTTGTCTCATGTACTTTGGACATGTTATCAGGAGGGACCAGTCCCTGGAGAAGGACATCATGCTTTGTAAGGTAGAGAGTCAGCAAAAAAAGAGGAAGATCTTCAATGAGATGGATTGACACAGTGGCTGCAACAGCGGGTTCAAACATAGCAAGGATAGTGAGGATGGCACAGGACAGGGTCATGTTTCCGTCTGTTGTACATAGGGTCATTATGAATTGGAACAGACTCAAAGGCACCTAAAAACAACAGCAATACAGTCTTAATACTGTGAGGCTACAAGCCTGAGAATGAAAAGCCCGGGGATGCCTGGGGTCAAGGGTGGAAATAGACTGGCCCTTAATGACATCAGTGAGCTGCTTAACCAACTTGGAATCTGCCTTCCTTCCATACTTGTTATGTGAGTTATTTAAATCAGTTACTTTCGCATGAAAGTCATAACTGATACAAAATATTTTAAATACATTTCTGTATATTGATGTGGTCCACATATTTGTTATTTTAATAGTTGTGTTATATCCAGTTTATTGCCTTATGATCTGTTTAACCATTATTCTTGGGCTTTTGAATTGTTCCAAATTTTTCTTAATTATAAATAGCATTGCTTTGGAAATCTTTCGTAAAGATTACTTTCTTTTCCCTGTTAGGGTTTTTTTCTGTGAGAATATTTCCTAAATTGTAGTTATTGAGTAAAAGGGATTGATCACATTCATAGCTACTGTAATTATCACTACATTACTCTTTTGAAACTTACAACTATTTATGGTATCACCTATAATAAATATACCTGTTTTTCCATAGTTTACCAAATAATTTTGCTAACATGACTATGCATTTTTCTATGTCTTCATTCACTTACTGTTTTCCTTCTTGAAAGTATTTCCTTTGACAATGCGCAATGGAATCTAAGCGTTAATTTTATGCACACACACATTTCTACAAATGCATGTATGTGTATATTTTATATATGTATATTCTGAGTAACAGGCTATGTAGTGATTATATTTCTTCCTGTAATTTTTGTTTTGTTTGGTTGTACAAAAAGTTTTGTTTTTCTTATGTTTGAATTGATTTGTCTTTTTTTTTCTGGAACTCATAAATTTTTCTCCTACCTAAGATAATATTAAAATGTTCTTCTGTTTTTCTTCTAGCTGCTTTTGAAATTTTCTCATATTTAAACTTTTTAGTCTTCTGAAGTGTATTGCCATCTCTGTCGTGAAATATCACTTTAGATTAATTCTTCTCTCTACTGACACCCTATTGTTTCAATATTTATTTAATTATGATTGCTTTGGATTTCTTATATTTTAAACTCACATTAGTACTGACATTTTTTGGGTCAGGTTTTCTGCTTATTGCATTATTGTTTATTTTGACAATTGTATATTGTTTATTTTGTCAATTTATAATGTTCTAATTCTGGTGAAATGAAATAAATATGTACTATTTGATATTTTCATTCTCTTATTATAAAATATATCTTTTTCAAAAATCTATAAAATATATTACTCATTAAACTTTAGTCATTCCAGTCCAGATCAAATCTCTGTATGCTCATTTATTCTTTTTTCCATCATTGGAATTTTGTGATTAAAAAAATAAATAAATTGGTATCCTGATTAATCAGGTCTTAAGTTTTCAATTTTTTAAAAATAAACTTTATATTTTAAAACAGTTATAAATTTACAGAAAAATGGGGACAATAATACAGAGTTCCCATATACCCTTACAGCCAGTTTCCCCTATTAACATGTTACAATTAATGATGTGATATTGATACATTGTTATTAACTAAATTTATTCAGATTTCCTTAGTTTTTACCTAATGTCCTTTTTCTGTTCCACAATTCCATCCAGAATACCACATTACATTTAGTCGTCATGTCTCCTTAGCATCCTCTTGGTTGTGACAGTTTCTTAGGCTTTCCTTGTTTTTGATGACCTTGACAGTTACGAGGAGTACTGGTCAGGTGTTTTGTAGAGTGTCCCTCAACTGGGATTTGTCTGTTTTTTCCCTCATGATTAGACTGGGGCTATTGTTTTTTGGGAGAGAGACCACAGAGATAAAGTACCATTTCATCATACCACATCAAGGGTACATGCTAGCACCATGACTTATCAGTGTTGATGTTGACCTTGATTGTCTGGCTGAGGACTTGTCGGTTTTCTCCACTGGAAAGTTACTTTCCTCTGTCCTTCCATACTGCATACTTTGGAAGGAAGTCACTATGCACAGCCCACACTTCAGGAGTGGAGAGTTATGCTCTGCCTCCTTGAGAGTGGAGAATCTACATAAATTATTTGGAATTCTTCTGCAAGGAAGATTTGTCTCTTCTCCCCATTTATTTATTTAATAATCATTTATGTCAGTACTGACTCATGGATATTTATTATGTTTTTAGTGACTTTTGTTATTTTTGGAAGGAAGTCTCTTTTTACTTTTTTTTTCCTTTTCTTGTCTGAAGAATAAGAATGGCACTGAGATGATAACATGAAAATTTGCTGCACAAATTTTCTATATTTATTACTTTGGTTGAACTTTTAAACTTTTCTAGGTATGTAATTATTTCTTTTTGTTCTTTTTCACCCTTCTGATTGTGAACTTCTTAGTACTAAATTAAGGCTTATTCAAGTTGTGTTCTCAGTGTCTGGTGTGGTGTCTGGTATATGGTTCTTGCTCAATAAATGTTGAGAAATGGATGCTAAAGTGGGGAAGGATTGTTTTTGTTTTTATTATCCAGTTCTTATGAACTTTTAACTTTACAATAACTTAGGTTTCTGACTCTTCCATTTCTCTTCTGCTAATTTTTACTCTAGGAGTCCCTGGGTGGTACAAATAGTTAAGGGGCCCAGCCACTAACTGAAAGGTTGGAGGTTCATGTCTGCCCAGAGGTGCCTTGGAAGAATGGCCTGGCAACCTACTTCCAAAAATTCAGCCATTGAAAACCCTATGGAGCACAGTTCTACTCTGACACACATGGGGTCACCATGAGTCGGAACTGACTTGATGGCAGCTAGTACTGATTGGTTTTTCTGCTTGCTTTACAAGTTAGACTTCCAGCAGGTGTCCTTCTTTACTATATTTTGTGGTTTGCATAAGAATCTTCTCTTTATGTCGGTGGTTCTCAAAGTGTGGTCCTAGACCAGCAACATCAGCATCACCTGGGAACTTATTAGATGTGCAAGTTTCCTGGCCCCACCCTATATCTGTTGAATCAGAAACTCAGGCAGGATCCACTAATCTGTTGCACATGTTTTCCAGGTGATTCTGATGATACTAAAGTAAAGTTTGAGAATTTGGTCTATGGTATATTCCTTCTGTTTCTTCCTCCCTTTGTTCTCACTCAAACTCTAACATATTTCTACACTTCAGTTTGTGGATTTCAGTAAGTTTTCCTGGTTTTTACATATATCTTGGTTTTTACATGTACTGTATACAGTTAATATAAGGATAACGTTTTCTAATATTTTTAAAAAATTAATTTAGTTTAGTAATATTTTATTCATAAAATTATTTTTAATTGCTTTTTTCCATTTTTTTTTTATACTTAGAAGTTTGGCTTCTTAAATTTTTATCTTCATTGCTGAATGCTCTTGGTGTTATTCCTCTAAGAATTTCACACTAAATAAAATTGAAGAAATATAAATTTGAGACATGCAAGAAATTTCATTCCAGTTACTTATAGTCCAGTGGTAAGTTCATTAAGTAAAAAAATAGGGAGAAATAAATTTTTAAATGCCAAATTTTTCTTGGAGTAATATTTCTAGAAAATATTTATTCTTCCCTTTATCATTAAGTTTATAATTTCCTTGTGTTATCTTGAAAATTAGAAAAGGCATTTGCTGTACACATGCAGTCTATTAATTAAAGAAGTGTTGATTTAAAGGCCCAGAAAATTTTGAGATGGGAGAAGAAAATTTTTGTAGAATAAATTAATACAAACACATTTAATCAGCAGATATGTGCCTACCACATTGCAAGATGGTGGGGCTACAAAAGTAAACAAGAAACCCAGTTTCAGCACTCAGGGAGCTTATAGGTGTGTTGGGGCAGACAGACACTAACAAATAATTACACCAATATGTGAGTGTTTGCATTCACATATTATTACTGGCATTTATAGCTCCCAAATGATTGCTAAAAATTGTGAAATAGGAGATTTTCATTCCTAAGCTAACTCTGTTAGCTGGCTATGGTAATGGTGTTAGTGAGTGGGGTTCCCTAATTCAAAACCAAGATAAAAGGACTGCGACAATGGCACACAACTTGAAGACTGCAATCAATGTCACTGAAATGTTCATGTAGAAGTTGTGGAACTGGGATATATTCTGCATGTATATTCTCAACAACAACAACAACAAAATAAATTAATTAAATGTGAGGGAAAAAAAACAAGATTTAGGTCTGCCAGCAGCAGATATAGGCATTTTCACAAGAGAAAATTTTAATCATCAGAATTAAGAGTATTTTTACCTGCATTAATATATTTTAGTGTGCGTGTATTTATTTATAATCATTGGTAATAATATGGTCTTTTAGGGAAAAATTACCTGATTAGAATCATTTAGACCAGGAAATTATTTGTAGTAAAATAGAAGCTGTTTCATTACTAAAAAGCATGCTCCTCTAACAGTGTTTATGTGCATCCAGAAGCTCACCTGTTCTCTTCCCTCAGGAAGGGAGCAGGTCGTGAGGAAGGAGAGGCAGCAGATGTAGATTGCTCCCTAAATACCATGAAGGAACGAACTTTGTCTGTCTTGTTTGTTGATTTCTAACACCTAGTAAAGGAACCCTGAGGACGCAGTGGTTAAAGTGATTGACTGGTAATGGAAAGGTCAGCAGTTGGAAACCACCAGAAGTTCCGTAGGAGAAAGATGTGGCAGTCTGCTTCTGTAGAGATTTACAGCCTTAGAAACCAAACCCTGTGGGGTTGCTATGAGTCGGAATCAACTCCCTGGCAGTGAGGCTTTAGCACCTAGTGGGTATGAATATAATAAAAAAGACAGATAATGACAAGTGTCAGAGAGGACGTGGAGAAATCGAAACTCTCATATACTTCTGGCGGGAATGCAAAGACAGATGAAGTTGTGCACTATAGATTAGTAAGTAAGCACAAGTAAGCCTATGCATACCTTGCTTATTGGGTAATCCATCCCTGCAGACCATCAAAAGAAAGCAAAATTAAGTTTTGAATAGGCCAACATACTCTTGAAATTGCTTTGTGCTTGTTGTATCTACTGAGATCTATTCTTCCAGGTCTAATTTTAGTTTTAAATTTTCAATAGACATATAATATTTTGATAATGAGGGAGAGTCACAGAGGAAATTTTAAATGAAAGATCTAGAAACGTAAGAGCAGAGAGACTGAAAAGGTGAGTGGAAAATTGAGACTAAAGGAATGCACATCAGTTTTCTCTTCCTGAGCACTCTGGCCATCTACAGATACCTCCTGCTATGCACATTGTCACTTCTGGAATAGTCAACATAAATAATTTATAAAACTTTTTACTCAAAATTTACTTTCTGAATTGATAACATGCTGTAAAGAATCTGCTGGTAAGCACTGGGGAAACTGCCTAGGAGAAGATGAAAGGCTGTTACAACTTTATCTCAGTCTTTCCTCTCAAGCTCCCAAAGGGGTGTATTTAATCACTTATCTTTTCTTCCCCGTCCCTGAAGGGTTAGAAGAGTTAGAAGAGCCCCTCATGAGTCACAGGATTTGCTTCTGCCAGGTGCCTGGTGGCACCACCTACATGAGTTCAATTTATATAGTATCTTTAACGTCCTTAATACATTATTTTATTATTTATTTACATTTCATGACATGTTGACTGTCCTGTAGACAAAAAAGTAATTCCTATCCGATACAATAAACCAAAAAAACAAAAAACAAAAAACAAAACAAAAAAAAAAACAAACCCATTGCCTTCGAGTAGATGCTGACTTATAGCAACCGTATAGGATAGAGTAGAACTGCCCTATAGAGTTTCTAAGGAGCACCTGGTGGATTCAAACTACCGACCTTTTGGTTAGCAGCGGTAGTTCTTAACCACTATGTCACCAGGGTTTCCTCTGATACAGTAGTGTTATATAATTCAGTTATCAGGATGTATTAGTTACATTTGTGGAAATTGGTTGGGGCTTTTGGATTGTCTGGACTTCTTTTGAATTCCATAGAGAACCATAGTAGTAAAAACCACCAAAAAAATAAAGAGTTGTTAAATGTAATTGAACATTAGTGAAGAATTAACAAGATTTAGCTCTGAAATCTCACTGGATAGCCAATGCATATCTGATGGCTGTAATGTGTAGATAATTTGAAAATCAATCGTGTGTAAGTCTTCAGAATTATTGATAATATCTGATTGAAAACAATGACAACTTTTGCATATGATTTGCATATGCAAACAACAATGCATGTTATCAGCTATGTGAATTTAAAATCTTTATTTTAAAATGAAAAAAGTTTATTACTATTAGGTGATCATTTTACAGCCTCTTTCAAAGGAGAACTAGCATCATGGTTTTTAATTTATGCTTATGTTGTCAGCAAATAAGTTTAAAATAAATTATAAAATAGTTCCTTCCCCCTCAAAAAAAGGAAAGTAGCCTAAATGTCTGTGTCTCGAGAAATGGTTAAATAATATGTGGATATCAGGGCTTCGAACTGGTTCAGTCACAGCCAAGAAAGCTAAACCGGAATAGACCCAAATATTTACCGTTGTAGGTGATCCGGAACAATAACCAGAATGAGAAAATTTATGGGTTGAAGCCCTGGAATGGGAGACTTGGAAGAGGAGTAGTGAGCCCTTTCAGGAGCTTAATGCGTCAAATTGGATTATTGGGAAGACTGTGGAGAGTGACACACACTCAGTGTGGCGCAGTCGTCTTCCCTCTTTGAGTGGAACACTGCTGTTTCTGACTCTGCTCAAAATCAGATGGGCAAGAGATTTGGTTGCTATGCAACTCTTATGCTGCCCTTGTTTTCTAAGAGGGAGATTAGATTTCTAGCAGGGGCTTTGACCCATAATTTTTCCTGTTCCGGTTATCGTCCTGGTTAACTCAAATTTTATAACTTTGAGTCTGTTCCGGTTTCGCTTCCTCAGCCGTGACTGAACTGGGAAGAACCAGTTCGAAACCCTGGTGGATACCAATATTAAGGAATACAGTGCAGCTCTTCAAAAAGAATGAAGTAGACCTATAAAATCTGGCATGCAAAGAAATCTAGGACATTATTTTTGTTATTAAGAAACAAAAGCAAGTTACAAAGCAATATGTGTAGTATAATTTTTTTTTTTTAGGTGAAAGTTTACAGAGCAAATTATTTTCTCAAAAATATGGAATGCTTCATGAATTTGCATGTCATCCTTGTACAGGGGCCATTCTAATCTTCTCTGTATTGTTCCCATTTTAGTATATGTGCTGCTGAAGGGAGCATTGTTTAGTATGATTTTTAAAAATTGTGTGTGTGTTCAGACAAACACACGTGTCTATATATGCTTGAAAAGAAGGCCTGGAAGGATAGAACTAACCTGTTAATAGTGGTTAACTTTGGGGAGTGAAATGAGAAAAGATAAAGGGCCTTTAAACAATTGTTAGTTGCCATGGAGTCAGTTCTGACTCACAGCGACCATATGTGTGTCAGAGTCTGGGTTTTCAAGACTGACCTTTCCGAAACAGATCACCAGGCCTGTCTTCCGAGGAGCCTCTGGGTGGACTCCAGCCACCAACCTTTTAGCTGGTAGTTGAGCGCTTAACCCTTTGCACCACCCAAGGACCTTCAAACAATAAACATATAAAATTAAAAATGAGTATTTTTTTTTACAGTGAGCATTTATTTTGAAATTAAAATGAGAAAAAGATATTTTTTAGAATTAGTTACAGCAAGAAAAGTAAATTAGTTTGTATATTATTTGTAAAACAAGATGCCATTCTTGTTTTGTGATGAATTGTGGTGAATGTTTTTCTGTGCCTAATAGTAACTATAAGATTGTAATCAAGGGCCGTGGCCAACATGGCGGAGTAGTTAGACACTTCCTATATCCCTCTTACAACAAAGACCTGGAAAAACAAGTGAGTTGATTCTATATGAATATCTAGGAGCCCTGAACAAGGCAAAGTTGAGGAAACCATCTGAGTGATAGGGGAGAGGGAGATGGTTTGGAAGAAGCGAAGAGCGCCAGAGCCACAGCAGCGAAACTGCAGCACTGCAGCCACACTGGTCCGCAGTGAAGCAGGCAAACAGCTGTGCTGTGTGTGCACTTGGGAAGCAGTTTCCACATTGAGAGAGACCCGGCGGCAGAGACTCTGCTTGGACACTCCGAACCAGTGAAAAGCAGCTCCCAAGTGGCTAAGATAAGTACATGCGTGCAGCCTTTCACGGGGATTTAAAAAAAAAAAGCCCATTTGGGAAAAACCTCTCTCCCTTTTACCTCCTCCCTCCGCGCTCTGCACCAGGAGTCCACTGGGCCGAAAGTAGATCCCAAAAGGTGCCCTGACCCATTCTCCTGGCCTTGGAGTGGGAACAAATGAGCTACTGGCTCCCCTAAGCCAGAAACACAGGGTCGGCACAGCTCTTTTGCTAGGCACAGGTATAAGGGGTCCGCAGACTCTGAGTGACTTACACCCTTGTATAGACTTGTGGGGACCCATCTCAACAGCATTAATCCTCACTACCACAGTACAACAGGGCAAACATCTGAAGTTTAACTTAACTGCTTCAGCTGTGAACTGGCAGATTTGTGACCCTCGAAACAGCCCTGCCCCTTAAGTAGGCACTTTTATCGATCTGCAGCAGGGGCTTGAGGACTGGTGGTATCACCTAAAGTGCCTGGTCACCTGCTACAGGAGTCCAAGAAAAAGTGGTGCCCTCGAGTCTTTACAGCCAACAGAGTGGGGTGCTC
>NW_004443980.1:4303698-4325814 GCF_000243295.1 Trichechus manatus latirostris
AAGTATTAGCCCAAGAGACAGAAAGGGCCACATAAACCAGAGACTTCATCAGCCTGAGACCAGAAGAACTAGATGGTGCCTGGCTACCACCAGTGAACGTCCTGAGAGGGAACACGACAGAGGTTCCCTGATGGAGTGATAGAACGATGGGATGCAGAACTCAAGTTCTAGTAAGAAGACCAGACTTAATGGTCTGACTGCGACTGGAGGAGCCCCGGAAAGCATGGCCTCTGGACTCTCTATCACCCCAGAACTAAAACAATTTCCGAGGCCAACTGTTCATACGGGGATTGGACTGGACTGTGAGACGTAAAGTGATACTTGTGAAGAATGCGCCTCTTAGTCAAGTAGATGAAGAGACCAAAGGGGCAGCTTCTGTCCAGAGGTGAGATGGGAAGGCAGAGAGAGTTAGGGGCTGGTTGAATGTTCATGGGGAATCAGGGGTGGAGGGGAGGAGTGTGCTGTTGCAGAATAGGTTGAGCGGTTGGGGTCTCATAACAATGTATGTAAAAAAAAAAAAATTTCTGTATGGGAGACTAACTTGAAATGTAAACTTCATTTAATTAGAACAATAAAAAAAAAGATTGTAATCATTTCTCCTCATACTCTATGTTTTATAAGTCTTTAGAGTTGTGGTAAAATGCATTTTATAAAGATACTGGAATCCATTGTGATTAACTGAACTACACAGAGATTTTTCTATTCAATAAATTACTCTACCTCAGTAAGTTTTGTTACAAATGCTGTTTGTTTGCTGTAAATGGCTTTGTTTAAATCTGAAAATTAAATGTCTAAAGTACTTTCCATTATTAACAAGCTTCATAACCATGTAAAAAGAGATTACTTTGAGACTGGTTTTCCTTGACATTTTAAACCAAGTTATTTATAACTCAAGGTTCTCTGTTCCTTCATTCAGCCTACTTCCTTCTTTGTCCTTTCTTTCTGTGTTCTTTTTAGATCCTGTTTTTCTTCCAGGCTCCAGAACATGAGCTCACAAACTAATTTTAAAGATTTATTGTAAGAGTAATATAATTTCCCAACATAAAATTTTTGTGTAATTCTGATTTCCTGTAGAAACTAGGAAAATTCAAGTATGATACACCTTAGAAAAAGAGTATGTGCGCCAGCTCTGAGTTGGGTGGGAGTTGTTCGTCTATTAAAAAATAATGTTGTGTTCTTAACTGATTCAAGCAAGAACTTTTCATAAAAGTACCAACCACGGAAAAAACAGAAAATTGATCCAGCAAAGAAAGGCAGGGAAATAGAATTATCGCCATCTGACTGTGGTTATAACGCTAAGCTCATTTTTGGTGGTATAATGCTAGTCAAATTTTATATCTCAGGACTCCATGACCTCTTTCTTCCCTCATCCTTTATTGTTCCTTAAATTGGGAAATTGGAGGGAAACTATAGCATGTATTTCACTTAAAAAAAAACAAAAACCAAACCCACTGCCGTCTAGTCAATTCCAACTCATAGTTACTCTATAGGACGGAGTAGAACTGCCCCACAGGGTTTCCAAGGAGTGGCTGGTGGATTCAAACTGCTGACCTTTTGGTTAGCAGCTGAACGCTTAACCACTGCACCACCAGGATTCTGTAGTTGACTTAGTGCTGATAAATTGGATGTCAGTGGAATTGTAACTATTAAATTTAGGAATGAGTTACATCCTTTAGCTTATCTTTTTACTGGATTCACATGTTTTGTTTTGTTTTTTAACTATAGATGATGGTTTACAGAACAAATAGTTTCTCATTAAACAGTCAGTACACGTATTGTTTTATAACATTGGTTAACAACCCCACGACATGTCAACACTCTCCCTTCTCAACCTTGGAGGACCTTTTTTTTTTTGGTGAAGTATACATAGCAAAAATACACCATTTCAAAAATTTCTACATGTACAATTCAGTGACATCGATTACATTCTTCCAGTTGTGCTGCTATTCTCACTATCCTTTTCCAAATTATTCCATCACCATTATCTTCAACTTACTGTCCTCATATGGGTTTTTTTGATAAGACTAGTTTCCACTCTGCTGAAGTGCACCCTCTCCTACTCCACCCTCATTCTTCTCAGATAACCTTGGGTTGTGATTTTCTGAGAAAATTGAAGCAAACATGTGCTTCCTAACTTCATTCCTCTTCAGCTGAACAGTATCTTTACTCGTACTTTCTCTTTCATTCTCATTTTAGAAGAATAAATATCATTCTTCTTGGAGGTTAACCTTCCCACTTGTGTTCTTGATCCCTTCTTCCATTGTGAGCTCAAGAATCTGGCCCCATTCATTATCTCCTTATCTTCCATCTTCCCCATATCTTTCCCACTCAATCTACCAGGAATTCAAATTAAAAAACAAAAACCTTTTTCATTAGCCTTTCAAACTGTTCTTCCATTCCTTATCAAACTCTTAGAAACTGGCATATGCCTATGCCTCCATTACCTCATGCTTAACCTTTTTAAAACCTAGTTTTGCCCTTATGTGTTTGTTGTGTGTCATATACCACTAAGAATCCAACCTCTCTTCCAGTGTTCTAGGCAGGGTGGGGTTGGGCCGGGCTGCCTAGATTGAGCCGATATTAGTTTCCCAGAAGGACTTGCTGGCTTGGAGTCTTCTGCCTGCTTCATGCTTTGCAATGTTCTCTGGTGATCCTGGCCTGGCTTTGGTCTCTATGATTATTAACCTATCCCTTTAGGAAGTTAAGGGATTATTAATTCTAAAAAGGTCACTTTTCTTGTCCTAAGTGGGTTGTCTGAAGGCCCCCTTCTGTTTAATGCCTTTGCTTTGTAAGAACTGACAGAGGGCCTTAAAGAATTGATTGCTAGGCAGGGTACTTATTAGTGCTCTATAACCTTCAATATTGCTGATTCTTGAAAATCTCTTTTTTGGCCTTGGTGATAGTATACTTTTCTGGTTATCCTCTCCCTTTCTAACCACTTTTTTTTTTTTTGGTCACATTTTTCCTGCCACCACTTGTAGGTGTTCCCTAGAGTTTTGTTCTTGGCTCTTTTTCGGTGTCTCTCATACTCCATTGGCAGAGTGCAGTTCCCTCTCTATTGGTGACCCCCGGATGTATGGCTTCAGCTCTGTTTTCTCTCCAAGTTCTAGTTCTGTGTGTTCTGCTGCCTTGTGGGCCTCTATATCCAGAAGTCTCCTGGCACCTCAAACTTGTTATGTGTCAAGCAACTGGTTATTTTGCAAAGTTTATTTTTCCTCCTGTGGTCCTTACTTATGTTAAAGGTATTACTTACCAGTCTTTCACACAGGCATGAAAACTTATTGTCATCTTCATCTTCTTTCGATTACCATCCACATTTATTCAGTTGCTAAACCTATTGTCTCTGATGCTCACATAGTCCTCCCATTCCCACTGCCTAATTACCTTCTCTGTCATCCTCTGCAGTTGCCTTTAACTAATCTCAGTTCTTATACACTGCCAAGTTCATATACATGAAGGAAAGTTTTGATCATGTCATGGCTCCGTTTGCCCACAAATGAATAGCCAAACTCATTATTAGCTTAGTATATGAGGTTTCTATAATCTGACCCCAACCTGCTTCTCCATTTTTTTTTTCTTTACTGCTATCATTCATATGGAGCCCTGGTGGCTCAGAGGTTAAGCATTCAGCTGCTAACTAAAAGGTTGGCAGTTTGAATCCTCCAGCTGCTCCTTGGAAACCCTGTGGGGCAGTTATATTCTGTCCTATAGGGTTGCTATGAGTCCAAATTGACTTGACAGCAACGGCTTTGGGTTTTGTTTTGTTTTGTTTTTTATCATTCATATAGCATATGCTTCTGACCAACTAAATTATTGTTTGTTTATTACATATTGCACTTCCTAAATATTTTTGTTCCCATCTCTATGTGACCAGATCATACCGATCATTCAAGACTGGGTTCACATTCCACATTCTGTTGAAACATTCTCTAATTCCTCAAGACAGGAGTATTTTCTGTCACTTATGAATTTTTATAGTACTTCATTGGCCCTTCCCTTGTGACACATAACTTTTTGCCTTGCACTGTATTATTTTGGTGGTGGTGGTTGTTAGTTGCCTTAGAGTCAATTCTGACTCATGATGACCCTGTGGGTACTTGTCTTATATCCTCAATTAGACTATAGATTCCTTATTTGACCCTGTATCACCAAAGAAAGATTGCCTTTAGACAGTTGAATGAATGAATTGTATACAATGAAGTGATAAGAAAGTTGTCACAGGACCTTGCCATTGCATTTAGTTGTATGGTTTGTACACTGCCCAAAGGCTCCTGGCCAAGGGAGGGAGTAGACGCTGAAATGAGGCTCACCCCCATATACCAAACAATGTGCCAGGCTGCTGAGGGCTACATCTACCTGAAGGAAGGGGTATTCGTTCTTTGCCCAAAGGTGCAATTGCTTGTTAAACTGTGCATCTGCAGGACTGCGTCTGACCCTTTTTCTATCTCTTACAAAAGCACTATAAAATCCTGCAGCAGCCTTGAAAATATTGATATTATTAGTTGAAGTTCATTATGAAAACTATTCTGTGTCACATAGCAAGTGTACAATAATTGTTTTTTGGAATGAAATATATAACTGATCTAGTATAAAATAAAGCATCATTATAGGGTGGTTCCTTGATAATTTACTATTAATTTCAAATCCACAAAATTGTGGAAGCATTGTGTTTTGATTGAAGTATGTCCCCCCAAAATATGGGTTGTCTTTGTTATGTTAATGAGACAGAATTAGTGTAGGGTGTATCTTGAGCCAATCTCTTTTGAGATATAAGAGATTAAACAAGCCAGCAGAGGAGAGATGGGGCAAGATATATGCCAAGACACATGGTGATTTCCAAGGAACCAGGAAGTAGAAGCTAAAGAGACGAGGACCTTCCCTTACAGCCAACAGAGAAAGATAGTATTCCCCTAGAGGTGACGTTCAGAATTCAGACTTCTAGTCTCCTAAACTGTTAGAAAATAAATTTCTGTTTATTAAAGCCACCCATTTATGGTATTTCTGTATATAGCAGCATTAAATAACTAAGAATTTGGTACCAGGAGTAGTGTTCTGCTCTAAAAGATACCTAATATGTGGAAGCAGTTTTGGAATTGGGTAATGGGTGTAGTCTGCAAGAGTTTTAAGGTGCCTAATAGTAAAAACCTAGATTGCCTTGAAGAGACCGTTAGTAGAAATATGGATGTCAAAGGCAGTTCTAGTGAGTGCTCCAAAGGAAGCGAGGAGAGCCATAGAGAAAGTCTCTGTTGTCTTATATAATACATATGGCACCAGCAACAGAGTGTTGCTAGAAATGTGGACATTAAATGTGCTGCTGGTGAGGCTTTAAAAGAAAATTATGAGCATGTGATTGGGCAATGGAGGAAGGATGATGCTTTTTATGCAGTGGCAAAGAATTTGTCTGAATTATGTGCAAATGTTTGGTGGAAGGCAGAACTTTTAACTTGGGTGTCTGGCTGACGAGATTTCTAAGCAAGATCTTAAAGGGGCCATGTAGTTTCTCCTCGCCACTTACAGTAAAATATGAGAGGAAAGAGATGGACTTCAAAATGAACTGTGCAAAATGAAAACAAAACTTAAAGTTTTAGAAAATTCTGTTGTACAAATTAAGGACACGAACCCTAGAACGTTCACCAAGGACATAGCTACACAATCTTTTTTTAAATAGATTAAGCTTGTGATTGATGGATCTAACCAACTATCACAGCAGAGAACCTATCAGCTTAGACTGAAGGGGACAGAGAAAGAATGAAAGGAAAGAACTCTGTCTGCATCTTGAAATTCTGTAGGCAGGAAACAGGCCAAAGGAGCTACATCTTTTGTCCTCCAAGAAAAGAAAAGGACCATCCCTGGAGCAGCTTGGAGATCAGCAGAACTGTTGGAAGGAGCATGGGAAGCAGGGCCTTCTTGGTTTCAAAAGGTGGGGCCATGGTCTCCTGAATCTCAAAGAGTAGGGTCACAGCCTCCTAGGTTTCAAAGAGTCGAATCTTTCCCAACTCAGTTCCAGAGTGTGGGACTACTGTTAAAGTGTGCCAGGGGGATAGGGCTACTGCCCAAAGCTAAGGGGGCAGGGCTACCATGCCCAAGGGGCAGAAACATGGGGCCTGCTGGGCCCAAGAGGATAGGGTTGCCACTCAGATGGACTAGGAGAATGGGGCCACCCAAAGCCAAGGGAGCAGTGTTGCCATCCCAATGGGCCTGGAAGGCAGAACTGAAGCCCAGGGCCGAGAGGCCTCTACCCAGAATCCAGAGGGTGTGGCCAACACTCAGAGTCTAGCAGGGACAGGGGTGGATTATCCAATAAGAAAGGTAAGCACGGGTTTACTTGTGCTTACTTATTAATCTGTGTTGAACAACTGTACATTTTTTTCATCACATCAAGTATTCTGCTTCTAGGTATGGCTGGCATCTGTCCGTCTCCCAAAACCACAGCACCTTCCTATAGAGTCAAAACTACTCTTCAAATTTACAGTCCCTGACAGGGGCAGATGACTCAGTAAGCAAGGTGAGCACAGGCTTACTTACTTGTGGTTACTTATTAATCTGTAGTGAACAATTTTACATGGGTTTCACTTCTATGTGGTGTGGTGAAACTCATGTGAAATTGTCACTGCAGATTAGTTTAAGTAAGCACAATTAAGCCCATGCTTACATTGTTTATCAAATAATCCACTCTTGGCTAGAAGGCAAGGACATTGCCCAGATGGTCTCAGAGAACAGAGGATTATTTTAAAGCCTTGAGAGCTAATGTAAGTTATTCTACTGGGCTTTGGACTTGCGTGATGCCCGTTATCCCTTTTTTCCCTCCAATTTCTACGATTTGTAATGGAAATGTGCCTGTTCTACCATCATATTTTGGAAGCAGATGACCGGTATTCTAGATTTCACAGATTCTCAGATGAAGAGGAATTTTGTTCCAGGATGGAATACATCTAAAGTCTCACCCATATTTCTTTTTTTTTAAAAAATTTGTCAAGCAAAAATAATCTTTATTCAAATTTAATGGAAACAGGGGGCACTATACTTTGCAAGATGGGGAAAAATAAAATTAAAAAATAAATAAATAAATAAATTCTTTTCTTTTCTTTTTATTTTTTTAATATAAAACAATATAGTCACAATACCAGAATATGGAACTCTACAGTTTATTTTCTGTGGGTTACTGCAGGTATCAATTTTCCTCGACTGTGCTATTCACAACTTTGTTAAGTCCAAAAATATGAAACCAAAGTGGTAGGAAACTTAAGACTTAGCACGTTCACTAAATGGCATACATCAAAGGGCATCAATTCAAGGGCGAAAACAGTTGAACTCACCATACCTACCTATGTCATCATTCCAGCCTTAATGGTGTCCAGGTACTGAGCTCCCTGTAGAAAGGGCCAGGCCTGAAAGCCAAGGCATTTTGGATATTCTACTCTGGGCCGTGAATAAAGGGAGGGTTTCAAAGAGAAGATTTTTTTTCAGTCGAGCAGGAAGGCCTGGTGCCAGGAGGCTTTATGGAGAGGAAGCACTGAGATTTAACAATTACAGACACACCATTAGGGGAGTTAAAAATGTACAGCAGTGACGTGTGGTCTACTTCAATCACTTGTGCTATGGCTACCAAACATGTACAAAAGACTTCTTGGGTAGTTCCAACTGTGGTCGTAGCCAGTTAGGACCTTGAGTGGGACCTAGATCTAGACCGGGAGGGAGATCTGGAAGCAGACCGGGATCTAGACTTGGACTGAGACCGGGTTTTTGAGGCTGACTTTGATGTAGAGCCCGATTCTGATGGGTTTGGTTTCGATTTCGAATTGGACCTCGACCTGGACCGGGTCTCCTGGTTGATGCCTGCATTCTCACTCTCTCCTTGGCCTTCCCTCTGGCCAGACTCGGACTTGGGATGCTTCCGCTCCTTCAACACGGAGCGGGACTGAGTTCTGGACTGGGAGCGATCGGTGTCTTCCTTCTTCTTGCTGCTGCCCGACTTGCTTTCTCGCTTGCCGCCTTGTTTCCTGCTCCGCTTGCTCCTGCTGGGGCTGCGGCTTCGGCTGCAGCTCTCCTCCTGGCTTTTCTTCCTTCCCTTCCTCTTGTCCTTGCTTTTGCTGCAACTCCTGCTTCGGCTCTTGCTGCCTCCTTTGCTCCTGCTCCTGCTTCGGCTCCTGCTCTCGAGGAGGCTTTGCTCCTGACTCGTCTTCTCCCTGCTTCTGCTTCGGCTCACACTCCCTCGCTTCTCCTCCTCCACTCTCCTCTCTTGACTCCTGCTCCTACTTTTACTCTTACTTTTATGCCTACTGGGACTCTGGCTCTTGGATTTCCCAACGTTGTCATTGTTCTGGATCTTCTCTTCGGCTTGGTCTTTACTTTTACTGCAGCTTTTGTCAGCACTGCGGCTGCGGCTAGGGCTCTTGTCATCCTTGCTGGGGCTCCTGCTTTGTTCCTTCTTGCTCCGGCTGCGGCTCTGGCTACGGCTGCGGCTCTTGCTCTGGGAATGAGAACGTGACCTGGATCGAGATATGCTCTTGGAATTACTGCTTTTGCTGCTTCCACTTCGGCTTCTGCTCTTACGGGAATGTCTGCTTCGAGAGCGAGACCTTGAATGACTCCGGCTCCTGGAGTAGGACCGGCGTCGTCTAGAACCTGGCTTGTCTTCAACCAATTTGATTTTTCTGCCATTGACTTCAGTTCCATCCAACTTTTCCAAAGCTCTTTTCATATCAGAGTAAGACAAAAATTCGATCACCCCTTCGTTTTTGCGTCCCTTGTGAGCATCTGCATAGGTTATCTCTCCTGCCCGACGCATATGATCCCCGTCAATGTCGAAGGGACATGGAGTGGGAACACGTGGGTCCAGAAGATAGGACATTTCTTTGCCGGCTTCTGCTCCGCAGTCCAGGTCTCTTCGAAGTTGACTAGATTCGTAGCTTCAGACCCTACTCACAACGCCATTAAAGTCAAAGTAGGCTGAAAGTCCAGTTTCAGGGTATCAGCTCCAGGGGAAGGATTTTCCACTCTGTCAGCCTTCTCTTCAATGTTCCCCCCGGACTAGGAGCTTCTCGGCGCAGGGACCCCTGTCCAAAGGACGTGCTCTGCTCCTGGCACTGCTTTCTTGATGGTATGAGGTCCCCCTAAAGTCTCACCCATATTTCATTTAGATGATTCAGAAAATGAGATTTTGGACTTAGAGTAGGTTTAAGACTTTTGGGATGATGTGATGGGGTTAATGTGTTTTGCATATTGCAAGGAGATTAATTTTGGGGGGCCACAGGGTGGAATGTTATTCACTGAATTATGTCCTTCCAAAGTATGTGTTGTAAATCCTAATCTCTATGCCTGTGGTTATAATCCCATTTGGGAATGGGTTGTCTTTGTTATGTTAATGAGGCAGGATTAGTATAGGGTATATTTTGAGTCAGTCTCTTTTGAGATATAAAAGAGATTAAACAAATAAGCAGAGGAGAGAGAGGGTAAGATAGATGCCAAGATACATGGAGATATCTGGGGAACCAGGAAGCAGAAGCTGAGAGACAAGGACCTTCCCCCAGAGTGGACAGAGAGGGAATGCCTTCCACTAGAGCTATTGGTCTAAATTCAGAATTCTAGTCTCCTAGACTCTGAGAAAATAAATTTCTGTTTGTTAAAGCCAACCATTTATAGTATTTCTGTTATAGCAGCACTAGATAACTAAGACACCTCATGACACAAAGTAGTTTTCATAATGCATTTCAATTAATAATGTCAGCATTTTTAAAGCTGCCACTGGATTATGTGGTTCTTTGGTAAGAGTTGGAAAAAGGGTCAGGTGCAGTCTTGCAGATGCATAGCTTAACAGGCAATAGCACCTTCATGCAAAGTGCCAGAACCTTTGAGGTTGGTTATAATCTTTCACTTAGATCAAAGGGCTTATAGTTCATTTTTCTTGCCTCGCACTTCACCCCTACCTTTTGGTTAGGGTAATCTGATGTGAGGTAAAAGTATGCTTCCTCGTTCCTTCAGCTCTGTTACAGTGAATTCAGTAATAGTGGCTTCTGGAAGTTTTTCCAGTTTGATTCTAGGGTTAAGACAGAAAAAAGAGGATATTTATTTTTTAAATCCATTCCATTTTATTAGTTTTCTAGTTTACTTATTTTTCATGTATATGTATGTGTGTGTATGTATCTATGTATGTGTGTGTATGTGTGTGTGTGTGTATATATATATATATATTTCCCATAATCCTGTCAGAGATAAACTATTTTCAATTATATAACTGGAAACCAAAGCTTAGAGATGCTAATTGACTTCTTCAGGGTCACATTGCAAGTAAATGATGAAGCTAGGACTAAAATCCAGGTTTTGTACCCCTATCCTATCCTTTTTTTATGCTGCATCATGCTGGGTAACACTTTTTTAATGACGATATTTTGCTATATAGGACAAATTAAAAAGTCTTCAAACATATAGTTAATGGTTTATTGTTATTGGTGGTGGTGTGTGGGTGTATGTCTAGCACTTTGTATCTCCTAAGAGTTTAACAAATGAAGTTGAGTACACACTGCTTGTGACTCCTCCAGGAGATGTACTCCATTCCAGAGTAGTGACAGGGCAACCTGAAGTGGACTTACGTGGTTTTAATATATGCTGGAGTTTGTTTTTTATTTCGTGAGTGAGTGACTAACATTTAGCACTTACTAAGTGCCAGGCACGTATATTATTTCACTTCATCCTCATAAGCAGGCCTTGAGCTGTACATTATTATCTCCAGTTTAAAGATTATGTTGTTACTTATGCACAACCAATTTTCATTCAAACTTGGGTCTGTTTAATTCTAAACACTCTAGCCTGTGATACTTGCTGCTTAATTGCTGATGAATGTTCAGATAGGCTTATCACATAAAGGCATATAGATGTGTGTATGTGTGTTTGTGTATGTATATGTACGTATATATGTGTATATGTGGCTTCTGAGGGCATATATGTGTGTGTATATATGAATGTATATATGTATATATGTGTATATATGGCCTCTGAAGGCATATATGTGTGTGTATATGTGAATGTATACATGTATATATATGTATATATGTGTCTATATGGCCTGTGAAGGCATGTATATACTTGTTGCTATATGCCTGTACACATATAATATCTTGGCATTAAGGAAAGAAGGCAGTCTGTCCTTGGACCAGCCTAGGTCTCATCGCTGTGGGCCAAGTATTGCAACTGCTACTGCAGCCAAGTGCCAGCAGGGGGCCAAACTAGCCTTGGAAATTGAGAAAAGGAATGACATTCTAGGCTTCAAGAGACTGCTATGGCATTTCTGAAAATACGGCCAATGTTAGAACCGTAATCTACTACCCTTTTGTGGTGGGGAGTAGGGTTGTCACTAAATTTGTGTTATTCAGCTTCCTCCTTCCTGAAAAAAGCAGAAGGCGGTAAGAAGCAGAGTGGCCTAAGAGAGAAACCAGCATAATTAAGCTTTGTTATCTTATTGAAGTTAATTAGAAGACCTTATAAAGATTTCCAAATTTGACAAAATCCAAAACAGTTGATTTCGACTCATAGCGGCTCTATGAAATTTGGCAAAGGATTAGCAATTAAAGGGCAATTGGAAATGTGGATTTCATTCTATCAATTAACCTTCATTTCCCTGCAACTTGGAGACTCTAAAGCACTTCTGCTATGGCATTTCTTCTCTATTGTGTTTTTATCTGGTGATAACAGTCAAGTAAGAAATGAAAGCAATTTGAATATCTTTAAGCAACTTCCAAGGCCACAGGGTTAATTATGTTTGAAATGGGAATCATGAGGAGGAGGAGTAGAGACATCTAATGGCACATGGGCAGTATGACAGGCTTGTAAGAGAGAAGACAGAAAGAGATTTGTTTTTGCTTTGGGGCCCCTTTTTTTGACATAAGGCTAGAAGAGTAAATCAAGTACTATTCCCAGCAACCTGAAGGTATAGCTGTGATATTTTATATTTACCCTGTGGCCTTTAGGAATAGAGGAAAATAGAAAAACAAAAGCATGAATGAGAAGGGAAGAAAAAAAGACAGTAGGAATAAGAAAGAAATAAATGCCACTCAAAAATAAATAAATAGATAAGTCTGTGGTTACCTAAATGGGCAAAATTACAGCAATAGGTCCAGAGTACGTTTTGGCATACTTTAACATATACATATGCATGCACATATGCATATATTTCATGATGGTAAAAGTAACAAAGTCAGTTCTGCTACCACGCTTGTTTTAAAATCATGAATTTGTCCCTATATGAATAATATATTAGGGAACAATTTGAGCATAACACACATTTGCCATTTGCTTATTCATTCACGAGAAATACTATATGAACGCAGAAAACTACCCAGCCATATCGAGCCACAAAGGAATGCACAGAACCCTCGAGGGTACCTCAGACATCTGCCAGCTACCTCAGGGTGCCCTGCTTGTACGAGCCACACCCTTACATGTTAGGTGTAACAGCTTTCCAGCCCTTATCAGAAAACCCTCCTTCCACCACCGGACAGGAATTCTCAAGCCGCAACCCTTCCAACACCCACTTCCACAAACAAATCTCAGGCCTTTTTTTAAGGTAAAGTGTTATGTTTATTGTAGTATTTATGTATTTCTTAACCATTTAACATGTATAAAACTGTTAGTGTAAAACTGTGCTACTATTGTAATTAGGTTCCTACCTTTTTTTATGTGTCACTGACAAGTTTTTGAGTATTTCATGCCACCCCCATATTACTCATAATCCTTCTAGTTTTTATTACCCGATTTTGCATAGCATGGTGATTTTTAGGAACATTTATGTCATGTTGTAGTAGAGCTGCCTGTACATGTTCATTATAGAAAATTTGGAAAATGTACAAGAATGCCAAGAGGAAAATAATCACCGGTGACCCAACTAATGTTCACATTTTAGTATTCTTTCCATTACCGTATGGAAGGAAATGTTTATGTAAAAATTAGGATAAGAAATTTGGGCTCATACTCTACTAAATTTAGAATCTTGGCATTTTAAAACTTGGTAATATATAATAAATATACTCGCATGCCTTTGAATATTCTTTTGTGTGTGTGTGTGTTTCTTGTTTATTTGAACAAAAATGGGGTCATGCTATATTCACATTACTGTGAAAATAGTCTCATTAACGCTATTCCATGGACAGTGGCTCCTACTCACACCCCACATCCAGTTCTGTTAGGAAATCCTTGGCCCCAACTTCAAAATCTATCTGGAATCCGACTGGTTCCTCTTTTAATGTTAGCTCCATCTTCTCTCTCTCTCCCAGATTATTGGGACAGCCTCCTCACTCCTCTCTGCTTCGACCTTTGCCCCCTTTAGTCTCTTCACACAACAGCCGGAGGACCCTCCCTTTAAAAACACTAGTTGGATCATGTTGTTCCATAGTTCAGTTCAGAACTTTCCAGTGCTTCCCACCCCACTCAGAGTAAAAACCAGAGTCCTCACCAGGGGTACAAGGCCCTCCATGATCTGCATACCCCCTCCAACTCTAGCACTCTCCTCTCAGACCTCACTTACTACCCCTGCCCCCCTTCCTCCTTTTCCTCAGCCACCCCACCCTCCTTAAATTTTCCAGATCACACCAAGCACGCACCCAGAGCAAGCCCTCTTCACTTGCTGTTTCCTCTGTCTAGCCGGCCCTTCATCTAGAAGCCCCGTAGTTCCTTTCCTCACCCCTTCCCTACTCTATCCCCTGACCATGTTCATTATTATTCACAGCATCTACCACCACCTGAGATACTACATATTTGTTTGCTTATCCACCAGCAATGAGCCTTGTCTTGTTCCCTGCTACGACCACTTAGAGCAGTGCTAGGCTCATAGTTGATGCCTAGTGAACATTTAATGGATGAAAGAATGAATAAATCTCTCAAAAGTAATAGATATAAATATGACAGAATTTTCAACAGTTCCACAATGTTTGCTACAATGGAGTCACATGATTTATTTCACAATCTTTCTATTAATGTTTCCACTTTTTCTCCTTTAAACAATATTTATGATAAAACCAAAAAAACCAAACCCACTGCTGTTGAGTCAATTCAGACTCATAGCGACCCTATAGGACAGAGTAGAACTGCCCCATATGGTTTCCAAGGAGCAGCTGATGGATTCAAACTGCTGACCTTTTGGTTAGCAGCTGAATGCTTAACCGCTACGCTACCAGCACTCTAATCCTTGCACAGCTACCCAGCATATTGGTGCTTTTATTTCTATAGAATATTTTCCCTAAAGTGGAACTGATGCATCAAGAGATAGGCATATTTTAAATTTTAATAGCTATTGCCACATTTCCTGAGTTACGGTTCAAGAACTGCAACAAGTAACAACAGATGTAGGCAAATCCCCAAACAAGGCCTGAACCACCTCCCTCAAACTGGGGGCAGCACAGTGTTGTCATTAGATGAGACAAGAGCGGCCTTTGTCCTGGGTCCTCGCACTTTAGAGAGCTTTGCATGTCACAAATACAAAAAAATAAATTTATTCAAGATTATGTGGGGGCTTTTGTCATCTGGGATCCTTCACTTAGCACTGGTACAGTACATCTGCAACTCTAAACATTCACTCTCATGATTAACACCCATAAGTCCCCACATTTTCCCCTGTATCTTCAAAACAAAAGGCTGCTGAGTCCAAATGCTGTGAAAGTTTTTGGGTTGGGCCCCTGCAGATCTTGGAGAAAGACACTCCTTTGGAGGGAGAAAGAATTTGATTAGCTGATGTGTGTAGATAAGAGATAAGACAAATTAACCATCCAGTCCCACCTGTCAGAGAGCATGAGTTCAGCTGGTCATTGCTTAACCAAATATTGTTCCCCAATACTGCCAACTGCCCCACCTCCCTTTTTTTCTTTCTTTCTGTATTTGTTCTAATTTGTGATTCTGGAGGCATTCAAGAAATTAGCACAGTATTCACAACAGTTGCACATGGTGTCTAAGTTATCTATTGCTGTTTGATCATACATTGAAACTTGGTATCTTAAAACAATAACCATTACTTGCTCACAATTCTGTGGATCTGCATTTTGGACTGGGCTCAGCGGGGCGATTTTTCTGCTAATATCATTTCGGGTTAGTTACGCAGCTGCAGTCACCTAACAAGTCAACTGGGACTGGATGTTCAGGATGGCTTTGTTTACATGTTTGGCAGTTATGCTGGCTGTTGGCTGGGTGCCTCAGTTTTCCTCCATATTGCCTCTCCTCTCCTAGGCTAGATCAGGCTTTGTTGTTGTTGTTGTTCAGAATATACACAGCAAAACATACACCAATTTGACAGTTTCTACATGTAAAATTTAGTGACATTGATTACATTCTTCAAGTTGTACAAGCATTCTCACCCTCCTTTTCTTGGTTGTTCCTCCCCCATTAACATAAACTCAATGTACCCTAAAGTTCCTATCTGATCTTTCGAGTTGCTGTTGTCGATTTGATCCCATATAGATAGTTCTTAAAAAACCATAATGCTCAGGGCAGACCTTCTTTACTAGTTAAGCTAAGCTGTTAGTTCGGTTTTAAGATGACTTCAGGGGATATTTTTGGTTTAAGGTTTAAAGATTATCTCAGCGCAATAGTTTCAGGGGTTCATCCACCCTCCATGGCTCCAGAAAGTCTAGAGTCCATGAGAATTTGAAATTCTGTTGTATATTTTACTCCCTTTGATCAGGATTCTTCTATGGAATCTTTGATCAAAATGTTCAGTAATTGTAGCTGGGCGCCATCCAGTTCTTCCAGTTTCACAGCAAAGGAGGCAGTTGTTCATGAAGGCAATTAGCCACCTTTGAATATTCTTAAAGAATATTCATACCTTGATATGCCATCATATGAATGAATGGACTCAGCCTGATGCTCATCAGGGACCACTGTACAGGTTCTTTATGGCCAGTGACTGTGCTGGTTGGTTGGACATCTGCTTTGATTGGTCATTGTTCATGCCACACATACCACTGTGACTAAGTATAATCATTCCCATAGTTTTAGACTTTTAAATTGTTTCTGTTGTGTGTTTTTTTTTTTTTTTACTATAACAGTGGTGTGATGAACATCCCTGTATATGCTTTTTTGCATGTTTATTATTACTTTTGAAGAATAAATTTCTAGACATTGAGTTACTAAGTGCAAGAGTATAGAATATTTTGTAGCTTATTGTCAGTGCCCCTGCAGAAACATATTTGTTTATACTCTAACCAAGTACTAGGATTCTTGTTTTATTGCACCCACACCAACCTTATTGTTGGGTGCTGTTGAGTCAATTCTGACTCATGGCGACCTCATGTGTGCAGAGTAGAACTGCTCCATAGGGTTTTTAAGGCTCTTACCTTTCGGGAGCATATCACTAGGTCTGTCTTCTGAGGAGCCTCTGGGTGGGTTCGAATCTCCAGCTCTTTGGCTGGTAGTCAACTGCTTAGCCATTTGCACCACCCAGGGACTGTTAACCAATCTTAGACGTATCATTAAAACAAACATAAAAACAAACTTTGCCATGTGCTTGGGCACCTATAAGGTTATGGATCAGGAGAGACGAATGTGGGGAAAATATGGAGGCTGATCCCTTTCTATAGGGAGTTAAGAAATGCAGAAGGAAATGTATAATGGGAAGTGGAGTGATAGGTAGAACTCATAAATGGGAATTTATTATTTTAAGTAATAAATAAATGAATGACTTGACTAGAGGTGTTTTTAAAAGGTACAGGCAAGATGAGGAAAGGAGGCTGTAAAATTTCTGCCTTCTTGACATAAAAAATGCTGAGACATCCAAGGATATGAGTAAAGTCCAGTCATGGGGAACGGAAGTCTCAGCATTCTCCAGACATCACTTCCAGTTGCTAGATTTTAAGCCACCCTTCTTATGTTAATGTTACTGTAAATGAGCAAAGTAACAGGCAAATGAATTATAGTCAGAAGTGGAGACTATGTGATTTTTCAAAATTCCACCTGGGTGGAATTGAGTCAGTTTTTAGTAGAAGACAAAGAATGAGCTCATATGGCAAAGGACAACTAATAGGGAATATACAGTCTGACAGCTTAAGAGCTTCCGAGGCACTGTACCTGCATATTTGTCTTTCCAATGTGGTCCCAGTCCTGAGCTAAATTAGTATGAGCAAGAGCAGGGAGGCAGAAAGTATGTGGAAGATGTGATTAGAACCCAGGAGAAGCCTGACAGAGATTACAGTCAACCCAGGTATGGAGTCCCTGTGTGGTGCAAACAGTTAAGGTGCACACCTGCTAACCAAAAGGTTGAAGGTTCGAGTCTACCCAGAGGTGCCTAGGAGAAAAGGCCTGGCAATCTACTTCCAAAAAATCAGCCATTGAA
Source organism: Trichechus manatus latirostris (assembly GCF_000243295.1). NCBI lineage: Eukaryota > Metazoa > Chordata > Mammalia > Sirenia > Trichechidae > Trichechus > Trichechus manatus. The sequence continues at coordinate 4,321,007 of NW_004443980.1, forward strand.
AAACCTGTGGAGCACATTAGAGGCATAACTAAGGTCTGGCAGGTAGGGTGCGTGTCCTGGGCGCCACTTGAAGAAGGGTGCTAATCAGTGGTTTCTATTGGCCATTGCGGTTTCCATCGCCAGCTGTGAAAGATCAGTCTGCAATTTAAAACTAATTGCCATAGGCGCTATTTTCTGTAGATTGGCCCCTGCATCCAAGTCCTGGGATGCCATGAGCTGGAGTTGGCTAGAAGGCAACTGATTTTTTTTTTTTTTTAACCTGAGTATAAAGAACATTTGAGTCTCTGGGTGGTGCAAACAGCTAATGCTCTCAGCGGCTAACCACGTTGCTTAGCTGGGGTCTTGAGTAATGGGCAGACCAATGACGCCTGTTAGAGACAAAATCACAACAGCAGCTTCAGATTCATTCATTTCTGGCTTTGGTTAGTAGAAGACAAAAGGCAAATTGATTACAAGCCGATTGAGAGTCTAAGATAGTTGTATTCTCAAAGAAACTAAAGCCTGAGAAATAAAGGCCTGTGATTTCCCAACCCCTGGCAACTTCCAGGCCCCTAAACCTGGCCCCCAAACAAGTAACTACTTTAGTAGTAAAGCTCCCAGTCAGGAAATCATCCACATTGCTTCGCTCTAATGTCATTTTGGAGGACAGTTAACAGGGGAGATTCTCCCAGAGATTAGAACCAGGAGCAACCAGTTTAGTAACTAAGGAACTCATTCTCCTTCCCAGGAAGGGAGCCTTGCTCTTCCTGTCCAGCAGGTTACAGTATATATTATAGATTGATGTCTCCCTTTTTTCATGTGGGTGTATTTATTGCTGCTTGCTGCTAGGTGTCCTCGAGTCAGTTCCGACTCATAGTGACCCTATAGGACAGAGTAGAACTGCCCCATAGGGTTTCCAAGGAGCGGCTGGTGGATTTAAACTGCCGACCTTTTCGTTAGCAACCGAGCTCTTAACCACTATGCCACCAGCATGCCATATTTATTGCTAGTGTCCTGTTTTCCTTTTGCCTTATTTATTACATATGTTTAGGGTGGTTGAACTCATAATTGAGCCATAGGATGCTAGACCATAAGGAGCTACTTCAGATGTGATTAAGAAGCATGTAATGAACAGGGGGAGTCCCTGGGTGTTGTAAACTGTTAAAATGCTTGGCTACTAATTGAAAGGATGGAGGTTTGAATCCACCCATAGGAAGAAAGGCCTGGCAATCACTTCCAAAAAATCAGCCATTGAAAAACCTTATGTAGCACAATTATACTCTGTCACACATGTGATCACCATGAGTTGGAATCTACTTGACAGAAATCAACAGGGATCTTGGAGCTGGATACAATAGGTAAACAAGTTTGAGCAAGCGTGAGTGCACCGTTAGTCATATTTCAAACATTTGCCTAATGTTAGGTAGGACTAATCTTTTTTTTTATTATTGTGCTTTAAGTGAAAGTTTACAATTCAAGTTAGTTTCTCATACAAAAATTTATACACACATTGTTATGTGACCCTAGTTGCTCTCTCTATACTGTGACAGCACACTCCTCCATTCCACCCTGGATTTCCTTTGTCCATTCAACCAGCTCCTAACCCTCTCTGCCTTCTCATCTCATCTCCGGACAGGAGCTGCCCATTTAGTCTTATGTATCTACTTGAGCTAAGAAGCACACTCTTCACAAATATCATTTTATGTCCCATAGTCCAGTCTAATCTTTGTCTGAAGAGTTGGCCTTGCGAATAGTTTTAGTTTTGGGCTAACAAAGAGTCTCGGGGTCATGTCTTCTGGGGTCCCTCCAGTCTCAGTCAAACCGTTAAGTCTGGTCTTTTTACTAGAATTTGTGTTCTGCACCCCACTTTTCTCCTGGTCCATCAGGGACTCTCTGTTGTGTTCCCTGTCGGGGTGGTCATTGGTGATAGCTGGGCACCATCTAGTTCTTCTGGTCTCAGGCTAATGGAGTCTCTGGTTTATGTAGCCCTTTCTTTCTGTTGGGCAAATATTTTTTCCTTCTGTCTTTGGTGTTCTTCATTCTCCTTTGCTCCAGGTGGGTTGGGACCAATTGATGCATCTTAAATGGCCGCTCACTAGCTCTTAAGACCCCAGACGCCACTCACCAAAGTGGGATGCAGAACATTTTCTTAATAAACTTTGTTACGCCAATTGACCTAGATGTATCCAAAAACTATGGTCCCCAGCCCCAACCCCTCTGTCCTTCAAAGTGTTTGGATGTGCTTAGGAAACTTCTTAGCTTTTGCTTTGGTCCAGTTGTGCTGACTTCCTCTGTAGTATGTGTTGTCCTTCCCTTCACCTAAGATAATTCTTGTCTACTATCTAGTCAGTGAACACCCCTCTCCCTTCCCTCCCCACCCTTGTAAAGGTAGGACTATTCTTTAAAGTATAAATATGGGAAAAGGGTATGGGTGGATGCTGTGCAAACAAGTTGGATGGTGGAATGGTATTAGAAAATACACAAATGTAACTGAATCAATTCAGCTATACACACTTTGCGAATATATAATAGTGCAGATAATCTCACCCAACATTTCACTTAATACCTTAAACTAAGCTTAATAGAAGACTTGAAGTTGCTCTTCCCATAGTCAATCTCTAGGGCTACGTAGTGTGAGCCTCTCACTATGCCTTCCTCCTACCTTATACGACTATCAGTCACTTAGCACTGATATCCCACTCAGCAGCCAAGCTGGTCAATAAGAGCACCTGGTTCTTATGGACGTGGTTATTAGTCTAGAGATGGGTACCTGAGCCTATCAGGGCCAGAGTCATTTTTCAGAGGTCTCTATGGCTACTAAGAGAGAGGCCCAGGGGATTCTCTCCTTTTGAGATCATGAGGACCAAGACCATGTAATCTGTCAGGGGGCATCTTTGCCACCATGTGGAGAGAGCCCAACTGAATGAAGACAACACAGAAGAAAGCAACACAAGAAGAGAAAGATCCTTCAATGACATTATTTCAGGTCATGCCAAAGTTAGCTTTAATCCAGGGTTTCTTGACCTTGGCACTGTTGACATTTTGAGCTAGATCATTCTTTGTTGGGGGGCTGTCCTGTGATTATAGGATGTTAGCAGCATCCTTGGCTTCTACCCACTGGATGCCAGTAGCCGACCCCAAATTGTGACAGCCAAAAATGTCTCCAGACATTGCCAGATGCTCCCGGAGGGGGGCGTCTACCTTGACTGAGAACCACTACTCTGATCCTAGCCCTTTCAGTTACATGATCCATAAATCCCTTTTTGCTACACTTACTTGGGTTGAGTTCTGTCATTTGCAACCCAAAGAGTTAATACACTTTTTCTTAACAGCTTTTATGTATTTAAATAAAAACAAAATTATTAAATATAAACAACTTTAAAATCAATAAAGTAAAATTAACATTGATCCAACAGGTAGCACTAAATTGCAGATGTTGTACTTAATCATAGAAATATGTATTAGTGTGTTTAGTATTTTACATGTTATAGTCTTGGGGCTTTTTTGTTTGTTTTGAGCATGACAAACCAGTTTTTCTGTCGTCTTTATTGTTGTTGCAAGAAAATATTTTTTAAACACCAGTATGTTACTTTGATGAACTAATCAATAATAGTATGCCTCAAAAAAGTTCTATAACTACTTACAACTCTTACTACTAGTGAGTTGTTGCAATAGGTATATACCAAGATGGAGTCTAAGCCTCGTAACCTTGTAATACTCAGTGTGAACATGACTGCTACGGTGGAGGAGGACATTTGGGATTCTGCATAGTGATACCACCACATACAGTGTGGAATCATTTTTCCCACCATTTTCTGTATTGAAGTAATTGTAGAATCATTGCTTATTTAGCGTGCCATGATGTCATTTGACCCTAATTTGATCTATATGCACCATTTATGTTTTTATCTCTTCCTCTGTTTTTTTCTCAATAGCTTTGACAACTCCATTGAGTTATGTCATTTATAGGTTATTAAAGTCTACATTTAATAATAAATTAAAGTCTCATTCTATGAAATTTCTCTTAATTGTGAATTAACAACGCAAAATAAAAATTTTGTTTTTGTAACAGATAAAATAATTCAACATTTTTACATTCCATATTGCTCTCCAGTTGATTACAACTTATGGTGACCCCACATGTTACAGAGCAGAACTGCTCCATAAGGTTTTCTTGGCTGTAATCTTTATGGAAGAAGATTACCAGGCCTTTTTTCTTTTTTTATGGTGCCACTGGTTGGTTTCCAACTGCCAGCTTTTAGGTTAGTAGTCGAGCGCAAACCACTTCTACCACCCAGGGACCTTATTTTGACATTAGGACTTGCTAAGTTAATGGTAGCCATATACGCTTACCAATACATTAAAAGTTAGATTAGAAGTTAACTGCAAAGTATTCTTTAAATGTCATTTAATAGTTTTATTGTTAGTAATTTGATACGGTTATTTTGAATCTATATTTAGTATGTTGAAAGATAAAACAAGTACATCACTATATTAATGTGTTAGTAGACCCAGAATTTTTAGTGTAATGTACATATAAAATCAAAGAAGTAAAGTAAAAACCCTGTAATTATTGGTTGTAATTGAAAATATTAATACAAATTAATAATTGTAAAAAAATCAGTTTCCTAACTTTGTCCACTGAAATGTCTAGAAGCAGCGACATCCCAGTAGTAGTGAGTACCCCTGGCACCCAAATTTTTTCTAAATACTATTCTCCATTAAAAAGAACCAGGGCTTCTCCCCATAGACACATCCAAACTCCCTGAGGGACTGAGTTGCTGGGCGGAGGGCTCTGGGGACCATGGTCTCGGGGAACATCTAGCTCA
>NW_004443980.1:4326417-4356692 GCF_000243295.1 Trichechus manatus latirostris
AATATGTTGTGGGGTTGTTAACCAATGTCATAAAACAACATGTGTACTACTGTTTCATGAGAAACTATTTGTTCTGTAAGCCTTCACCTGAAGTACAATTAAAAAAAAAAAAAAAGAACCAGGGCTTCTTGGAGAAGTGACTCATTCCAGATCTGGGACAGGGTAAACAGCAAGGTGAGCCAGGGACATTTTGTTGAAACAGAAAGCAAGGAAAGTTCAAAGATTAATGAGATTGTATCAAAAGGACACAGGAGCCATCTCCAGAGGGCTCCCACTGGTCAAAATCGAGCATCTGCTTCAGGTACCTCTTAAGTGCTCTGGAGATTCTCTTGGAGTCACTTGTCTCATTTCAGCTCTCTGCAAGCTCTCATGCAGGCATAACCTGACAGAGCTTCATGTCATGCCTTTTCTGCGTGCCCCTTGCCTCCTGCCCCAGGGCTTCTCAGTTGACACTACCATGGGATCCACCCAGTGGAAGTACATCCTGGAAGTACAGAGGAGTTAAAACTCAGAAGTGGGCAAATTAATGCCCCGTTGGACAGGACTTTGAGCAATGGGAGGTTGGGAGCTAGTGGATAAATTCTTCCTCTCCCTGCCCTTAGGGATGGTCATGAGATGCAGTTTATATGACTTCTAGGAGGTGCAGTCCAACAGATTAAGCAGGTGGCCCCTTGATAATGCATTGTCATATTGTCTTTTCCTACCCCTTTCCTTTACTTCCCTTTTCCTTCACTCCTGCTGCTTGTGATTGGATTTCTTATTAAGGTAATATCCCATAAGCCTTCTGCTTAAAACCCTGCTTTCTGGGGAACCCAGGCTAGGACAGCATCAAAAAGAATAATGTCTGTAATTAGTGAAACACACTGACTATATAAAAATTTATGAACTTATAATAATAATATTCAAAAAAGAGAAAGACCTACCTTCCTCTGCCCCCCAGGGTGGGAGCAAATCTCTCATTTACCACCATTGGGAGTGATTATTACCAGCTTCTTATTCTCAAAATTGGTAAAGGGAGAGAATCAAACCTTTATCATACCTTTTCAATAAGAACTATAGTCGAGAAGAAGCTCTTCTCTGCAAAAGAATGCCAGTCAAGACATGCAGGAAGAAAAATAGAAAATCACCAGTTTGCAACTCCTGACGAGCTGATTGGTTTAGACAAGAATCATCGATGGATACTAAAATCACTAGAGAAAAGGTTGATAGAAAACTTTGTATTTGCATGTTGATGAAATATTACCCTACACCTGATTAGCTAGTCAAAAAAGAAAAGTGCTTTTCAATAAAGAAAAGTGCTGTCATCTCCCTAACTCAGTCATCAGCCTTAGATCACTAACAGTAGGACAAGACAGTATTGCCTCCTAATGTAATGCTCTTTGAACTACACAGCATCACATTTGAAATTGTCTTGCCCAAAATGTTTAACTTTATTTTTTCATGCCTGTAGATCTAACTTCCTGTTTATGGGAAATACAGAGGCTAGAGAAACACACTGGAGGGCAGCACAAAAACGTTCTCAAAAGATTCTGTAAGACGATTGTCCTGGTTTCTTGAAACTCATTTAAAAGAATAGGCACAACCAAATTCAGTGCATTATTCTTAATTGGGTCTGGTTTGAAAAAGCTTCACTCTGTCTTCTCTACCCAGAGATTAAATATTCATCTGTATTTTCTGAAAGCTCTTTTATGGTTTGTTTCATTTATGATATTGGTAGTTTATGTCTTTCTTTTTCCCTTTGTCAGTCTTGCTAGAGGTCTATCAATTTTATTGATTTTTTTTCAAAGAAACCTTTTGTTTTGTTGATTTTTCTATGGTTTTTCTGTTTCAATTTTCATTGATCTTTTTTTCTCTTTATTGTTTCTTTTCTGCTTGTTTTGGGTTCATTTACTCTTCTTTTTTCTAGTTTCTTCAGGTGGAAACTGAGGTCATTGGTGTAAGGCCTGTCTTCCTTCCTGATACAAGTTTTTAATGTTAAGCATATGGTAATTCTGTGTTTAACTTTTTGAAAAACTGCCAAACTGTTTTCCACAGCAGCTGCACCATTTATAAATCTCACCAACAATGGATGAAGGGTCCAGTTTCTCCACATCCTCGCCATCACTTGTTATTTTTCATTTTTCTGATAATAGCCATCCTCATGGAGGTGATGTGATACCTCACTGTGGTTTTGATTTGCATTTCCCTAATGACATTGAAAGGAGCCCTGGTGGCGCAGGGGTTAAAGGCTCCAAAAGGTCGGCTGTTCGAACCCACCAGCCACTCTGCGGGAGAAAGAAATGGCAGGCTGCTTCCATAAAGATTACAGCTTTGGAAACCCTATGGGGGCAGTTCTACTCTGTCCTGTAAGGTCACTGAGTCATAATTGCTAGTCGGCAATGGGTAATGACATTGAGCATCTTTTCATGCGCTTATTGGCCATTTATATATCTTCTTTGGTGAAAGTTAAAACTCTGATTTTCAAAAAACTGCTAATTGAAGGAATAAACAGAAGACTAGTATTTGACCTTTGATACCTGTTTTTCTTGGTCTTAAGAGGTGACCACCGGTTTCCAAGGCTGTAACCTTTCTGGGAGCAGACTGCCACATCTTTCTCCCATGGAGCTGCTGGTAGGTTCGAACCGCAGACCTTTGTGTTAGCAGCCAAGCGCTTAACCACTGTGCCACCAGGGCTCCTTAGGCTAGAGACTCCTAAAACCAAAACCAAACCTGTTGGCCATCGAGTTGATTCCAACTCATAGTGACCCTATAGCACAGATTAGAACTGCCCCATAGGGTTTCCAAGGAGCAGCTAGTAGATTAGAACTGCCAACCTTTTGGTTAGCAGCTGAGCTCTTAACCACTGCGCTACCAGGGCTCCAGGCTAGGTACCAAACCAAAACCCAACCCGCTGCCATTGGGTCAATTCTGACTCACAGCGACCCCATGGGGTTTCCCAGGCTGTAAATCTCTATGGAAGCAGACTGCCACACCTTTCTCCCTCAGAGCTGCTGGTGGTTTCGAACCACTGACCTTTCAGTTAGCAGTTGATCACTTTAACCACTGTGCCACTAGGGCTCCTTCCAGACTAAGTACATTGCCTCCTAATTCCAAAAAAAAACAAAACAAAAAACCTGTTGCTGTTAAGTTGATTCTGACTCATAGCGACCCTGTAGGACAGCCCCATAGAGTTTCCAAGGAGCACCTGGTGGATTCAGACTGCCGACGTTTTGGTTAGCAGCCATAGCTCTTAACCACTACACCACCAGGGTTTCCTCTTAATTCCAAAGAATCCTGCAAGTGCCATCTAAGCCTGTCAGCAGCCATCCCACTCAGCTTTCTACCCCCAAACTTTGCCGAGAGATCAATAATTATAAGATATATTATCCCATAGTTATATGTGTTTAATAGTAATGAAAAAATAATGTTTTTATAGCCTTTAGCCTCTTTAATTCTCATTGAAGAGATATTGTGCACCCTGACCAGTAATGCTTAGGGGAAAAAAAAAAAAACTTCCTTTCAAATGAAATAATTACATTTGGTTTGCATATAAATGATATAAGGTACTTTAATATTTTTGGTGTCAATATTTTTGTATACCTTTTATAATTACAAATGTTGGTTCTAAGTTTGAAAGTATACTATATTAAAAAATATGTTAGGTTCTTACAGAATTACAGTGTTTATGAATACTCTAAGAATCTTCATTGCTTTTTAAATATCAAGATTAAATTCATAATACTTGAGTATTTACTTGCTCCACATTCTTATTATGATTGGGAATAGCAACCTCCCTGAGGAGCTCACATATTAGCAAATGAATGTTATGATCAACACAACTTTGTTAGAAACCTTTGTTTACATTTTCAAACAAGATGGTCAGGCCAGTTTACTCAGCTGACAAACCCCAGGCATGAACAAGCATAGGACTTAAGGGGAAAGAGTGGTGAGAAAAAAATTCTGTTTATTTCTAGATTTTTTTTTTTTTGGCCCGAGATTTAATTTTGCCTCAGCTTAATGGCTGTACACACATTCTTGTGACGTTGCACGATTGGAAGGAGAAAGAAAAAGAGGGAGGCAGGCTGACTATGTGACTGTGTTGTATGTGTCCAAAAGAGTGTGTTAGAGAGGGAGAAGGAGAACGCAGAGGCAAGCTCGTTTGACCAGAAACAGAACTGCCTGTGACAGATGAAGAGACAAGCAAGGCTTGGAATCTGAGAGCAAGCAAAGAGAGTGGAAATTTACAGCTGCTCTGTGTGAGTGTTCGAGTGATCATTTTCTGCTAACAGTTTTCCGGAGGTAACTGTTTCTTCAAAGAGAGGCACAGAAAGTCCAGACAGATTGTGGAAGGTCTCTGCCATGCTTTGGTAATAGGAGGCAACCTCTGTTAAATGGAAGATAAAGGCTGCTTCACCTCAAGCGCTTAGAAGCCAAGAGAGAGCTGTCTTCAGCACCTCACTATGTGTCTGCTTTCTGTCGCTTAGACAAGCCTGGGTGTTTCTGTAACCTTTGGTGAGTATCAGCCAGGTTTTCTGTATCACTTCATATAAATGGAATTAATATGGTAAACTTTAGTTTCAGTTGAGACTTTACAGTTGTTGCTTATATGTTCAGTTTAAACCATGTCTTTAGCCTTGTTGCTTTGTGCATGGTGAACTCCTGTTACTAGGAGAGGTTTGAAAAACAACTACAAAACAATACTTTTCTGTTGCCTGAGGCACTGGAACATTGCCAGCCATTCTGTGTCCATGGGATATCTTAGTGTGGACATGGGTTTTTATTTACAAAGAGTTTCCAAAAATAAAATAATGGCAGTGTACCGTTTTTCATGTTTCTCTTTCAACTGCGTGAAAACGCAAAAGTTATCTCTTTCTGACTATTGTGAGTAAATGTAAAATTATCATTATGATGTTTGTATTATAAATTATTACAAACTGACAGCATTCCCTCATAATTAAAATAAAAATACGAATGATACCATTAATTAAAAGGTTATATAATTTAAATGTTAAGTGCTTCTGTTAGATCTAGTGACACCTGATTATTTTAAAGTTCTGTAACGAAAATAAAAATTAGACACTTTTATCATTAGACACAAAATGATACATATGGATTTCTAAGTTAAAAAATAAAGCAGTTATTTTGTTCTTATTGCTATCACATATACTGTTGTTCTATTGAAGAACTATTATGACCAGATGTATATGTGTATATAAGGCAATGAAGCAGAGAAAAGAAAAAGAAAATCTTAAAATAGCTATTTATATTCTAATAAAACTTCTATTTGTACAATCTTAACATAGATTTTGTATGCTAACTTTATATATCTTTTTAAAGGCATGGATCAAAGGCATGTTGTCATTCTTCTGTGGGAGGAAGGAAGTATATATTGTTGGTGCTAAATTGAGTCATTGCATAAAGATGCACCACACTAAGCAAAGTTTCTAATCCAGTCTCTGCCACTTTCAGGAAATATGGTCCTTTGTTGTTGATTCAAGTGAGTCCTTTAAGACAGAACAACTTAGCTGAAATGAAAACTTCAGCAGAGTGTCAGTAAACATGTTAAAAGGGTTTGTACCCTAGACATAAAATGGCTGTACTTTCTTTAATATTTCCTCTGTGTGTGTACAGAAGCCTGTAGAACAGGTTTTGTTTTGTAGATTTTGTGGGGTTTTTTTTTAGTCTGTTGGCCTATGCATAAGAAGAAACTCAGCTGGCCTGTGGAAACCTTTTTTGGACCAGTATCTTTTTTTTCCCACCTTTTAAGGTTTTTTTTTTTTTTGTATTTTTTTTTTAATTGTTCTTTAAGTGTGGACCAGTATCTTGCACTTGAAGTCAAAAGTAATAGAATAATACAATAGAAATAATATCACAAAACAATTTTCACTTCTTTACAGAATTTCCCACATCCATTCCTTCTTGGACTGATAGAAAATTTGCATACATCTTCACAGTCTTCAGAATAATTTTTGTTTTAAACTACTAATTCACTGGTGTTACCTTAGTGATGGCACAATCGCGGTCCATGAGAATGCAGCTATGGAAATAAAGAAACAGTCATCCTCAATTTACAACTATGTTGTATTTCAGAAGTTGCTTTGTAAGTGAGTTGTTGGGAATTTGGAACCGATTTTAACCCAGGAAACAATTTAATGAGTGGTGGTTTGGTTTTTATTATAGCCTAAGAATATATTTTACTTACATAATAGAAAAAACACCACCACTTTAAAAAATATTTGGAAATAATTCTAGTGATGAAACTAAATATAAAAGGAATTATGTTGAATAAGAAATTGTTTTTATTTATCCTGAATATCCATGGTTGAAGAAAAGTAAGTTTAGTAAGAAGTAGATGGGTAATGGGAAGGATACTTGTAAATAGGATTTCTAGGTACTTTCAAGAGCTTCCAAGGTTGATTGCACTGTGTATGAGATCTAATCTCACATTAAATCTGTGATTTTTCTTTTTCTTATGACAGAGTATTTCTAGCCATTGCTTTTATGCTTATCAGCCATTCCTGAGATCTAGCCCAGTGTCTGGAATATAAAACCTAACCAATTGTCATCAAGTTGATACTGACTCAGGGACACGTGTGCAGGATAGAACTGCAACTCCATAGGGTTTTCAAGCCCTCTGGTACATTGTTGTTGTTAGTTGCTGTCAAGTAGATTCTAACTCCTGGCAACTCCCATGTGTGCATAATAGAACCGCTCGGTAGGGTTTTCAAGGCTGTGACCTTTTGGAAGCAGATCACCAGGCCTGTCTTTTGAGGCGCCCCTGGGTAGGTTCATACTGCCAGCTTTTTGGCTAGTAGTGGAGCACTTAACTGTTTGCATTGGCAAATACTAGGTACCTAAAAAAAAAAAAAAAAAAGTTAATGACTGAGGATTAAACTCTCTTTCTTTGGTTCACAAAATTGGAACTGAGTAATTTTTACAAGGTATCCAACAAAGGAAAGGAGCTTAGGGACACACATTTTTCACTGTGAGAAAGAGATGGCCTGACATGGAATTGCAGGAAATGTGACAAGTGAATGAAGTAAACATGTACAGAATAGGCCTAACTATTAAGAGAAAAAGAAAAGACCATGCTGTAGCTTGGTGTAATCCTGAGGGAGGAGATGAAAGGGGCAGTATACACACAAGGTGACTTGAGTATGAGGGACATTCTGAAGTCAGGTGTCAACTTTAACTCAGAAGAAGTATGTATTTATTTTTGTGTAGTAAGACCTGTTTGAGAAAATGTGGTCTATTTGAAAAACTCACAGCGTAGGTTTATCCCAATTAAGTTTAATTACACTGGCCCTAAAAGTTTTTCGAAAGTGCTAACATATAAAATTAAAAAGTTAGTAATGCAATAAACATATGTAATGAAATAATGAGTAACAAAGTAAACAATATGCAGGTTACACTTATCTGAGAGGATTTTCGTGGTAGATCAAGTATCTAGTATTTAGATCAAGAAATACTTCCTTCATTCTACTTCACATGTTTTAAAAACTTAATGATTTTGAGTAGTTCTAAATGGCATATGTTGTTGTGGTTGGGTGAGGTCGAGTTCATTTTTGACTCATATCACTCCATGTGACACAGCAGAACTGCCTCATAGGGTTTTCTAGGCTGTAATCCTTACAGAAGCAGATTGCCAGGTCTTCTGCAGAGCCACTGGGTCGGTTTAAACCGCCAACCTTTCTGTTAGCAGCTGAGCACTTCACCACTGCACCACCAGGGCTCTTCTAAATGGCATATGATAGATGCTTAATAGATATTTTTTGAATGAATGAAGGTGGCGTAGTTTGGACAGTTTTCCATATGTGAGATATGTATGTCTGTTTTACATGTACACATACATATGTATTTATAATGTTACTTAAAGGTAACATTTAGCTGATATTCCCTTAGCAAGGAAAAATCAATTTAAACTATATAAACATGCCTATTAATTATGGTCATACTTATTACTGATTAGTAATTAAAATAATTGATTTAAAATGAAATCTTAACTGCTTATAAATGAGACAATATGCTTCCTAATTTTGTGACTCATATGTCTTTAATTTCTGGCAGAAACTCATCCAGTCGCTTCCAATTTTGGAAGAATGAAAGGGAACATTAACTTATCCAGCCAGAAAAACTGAATCAACCCTACAAGTCTGTAGGATAAGGGATATTTCATCTAAATCACTTTCATCTCTACTCTCCGTGTTAATATTTTTATAGATTGATGGTTCATAGACGGGCTAACTGTGGCTATGAAATAGATAATATTTCACACTATAACTACACCTTGCATTAATACCAAAATCAGTGTCTAACCAAAATTTGAAGATTGTTCTGTGTAAATATTTATGTGCTTACAGAAAAGAGTGAATAAAAAAATGAATTGAGTTTCCCCTGATAATGCTGTTGTAAAGAATTGCTGTTTGTGAATTTCAGTGAAATATGACACTTTGATTACAGTTATCAGGGTTTTTTTGTTTTGCTTTTGTTGTGTGTATGTGTGCTTTAGGTGAAAGTTTACAGAGTAAATTAGTTTCCCATTCTATAGTTTGTACATAAAGTGTTTCATGACATAGGTTTCATTGCCCATAATGTGTCAGCACTCTCCCCATTTCCACCCTGGTTTCTCCATTTTCTTTCATCCTAATTATCTAACCCTTCTTGCCTCCTCATCTTATAATTGATTGTTCTAAGGAGTTTGTTCCTCTTGGGTGTTACTGTTTATCTTATGTGCTTGTCTATTGTTTGGCTGGGAGGTGGTCTCCAGGAATGGCTTCTTTTCCAAGTCAGAAGGGTGTCTTAGGGCCATAGTCTCGGGGATTCCTCCAGTCTCTTGTCAGACCAGCAAGCCTCGTTGTTTTTATGAATTTGATTTTTTTGATCTATGATTTTCCCCTATTCTGTCCAGGACCCTCTGTTGTGATCCCCGTCAGAGTGGTCAGTAGTGGTAGCTGGGCATCATCTAGTTCTTTTGGTCTCAGGGTTGTGTAGGCTGTGGTTCATGTGGTCCATTAGTCCTTTGGACTAATTGCTCCCTTGAGTCTTTGGTCTCCTTCACGCTCCCTCGCTCCAGATGGGAAGAGACCAATAGTTGTATCTTAAACGTCCACTTGTGAGCTTTTAAGACCCCAGATGCTACTCACCAAAGTAGGATGCAGAACATTGACTTTATGTTCTGTGTTGTGCTAGTTGACATAGATGTCTCCGGAGTTCATGATCCTTTATTTTTTAGCCTAGGAACTTCATCCCGTGAGGTTATGGTTATGTCTAAGAGGTTTCCCTGACTTAACCCTTTGTGTGCCCTGTATGAGCCACACCTACAATCATGTATGTAGAAATATCCACCACCAAACTTAGATTTGCCAGTGTGTGTATTCCCGTACACCCTCCGACACTTCTTGGCATACCTATCTACCTGTTTGTCATTTTGTAAATTATTGTTTGTTAATACTATTGCTGCAGGATTATTGAAGCTATGGTAGTTACTGTAGTTGTCTTTATTCTTATGTTCCTCTCAGTGTCCTCTTTTGCCTTGGTCATGTTGTACTGATTTCCCGCATATAATGTGCTGCCTTTGCCTTCACCAATATTAACTCATGTCTTCTAATTGGTAGTTTTCCTCCCTACCCCTCCCATCCCTGGTTACCATCAAAGAATATTTTTTCTTTTTTTCCTGTGTGTAAACCTTTTGTTGTTACTTTATAGTAGTGGTCTCACACAATGTTCATCCTTTTGTGATTGACTTATTTCACTCAGCATAATGTCCTCTAAATCCATCCACGTTAACAAGGGCAGCCCCTAGGTTAAGGCTGATAGGGAAGGTGTTTGGTCTGGGGTTGGGGTGGATCTGGCCATGGTTGAGGAGAACTGGGGCAGGCAGGGGAGTTCCACCTTAATTTGCAGGAGATCGGAGAGCTGGAACTGCATAGTTTGAGAGTATGGGCTTTGATTTCATTTCCCTCAAAATATGTGTCCCAGAATTGAAGAATAATGATCCTATGAAATTTCAAACCCTCATTAAACTAACTTTATTGTACCGTTTTTAATAGTAAATAGGCACATTTGAAATTTGGAAATAGTGAATTTACAAAGGAATACTGTATCAAGAGGCACTATACTGTATGTTACATCCCCCTGTTATGTGCTCCTATTGCACTTAAAATGTTTGCTTTCTCATTTACTAAGTTCCAAAGATCAGGGATTGTGCTTTTCTTGTTCATGGTTCTATCCCTAGTACTTAGCAAGGTACCTGTGCTTAGTACATACTCCAATTATTTGTTCAACGAATAAATAAACTGAGCAACAGGCAAATTAAAAGTTAGGAGACAGTGAATCAAGAAATGATGGCTAACCGCAATATTAACCTGGAAGTCCTCAAAACATTTGTAATTTCAGCAGAATTAGCATTTGTACAATGAGAGCAATATGTAATGAACAAAAGCATACCGTATATACTGATGTCAGGGAGTATTTAGTTGAAATTTCTACAATTAAAATAAATATTTTTCCCTTAGTATATTACGATTACATGGAGAAAGAGAACAGTTATACAAATGCGTTTAGCCTCCTGTTTTTTCTTTCACTGTTTTAGTGATAAACATTCCAAGAGTAAATTTATATTTAAAATATTTTTTTTAAAAAAAGTATAATTGACTCGAGGAGCCAGAAGTATCTAAAGCCAAAAACCAAATGCGTTGCCGTTGAGTTGATTCCTACTCATAGCAACTCTATAGGACAGAGTAGAATTGCCCCATAGGGTTTCCAAGGAGAAGCTGGTGGATTCAAACTGCTGACCTTTTGGTTAGCAGCCAAGCTCTTAACTACTGCGCCACCAGGGATCCAGAAGTATCTGTTGTTGTTGTTAGGTGCTATCAAGTCAGTCCCAACTCATAGCGACCCCACGTACAACAGAACAAAACACTGCCCGGTCCTGTGCCATCCTCAAATTGATGTTATGCTTGAGCCCATTGTTGCAGCCACTGTGTCAGTCCATCTCACTGAGGGTCTTCCTCTTTTTCTCTGACCCTCCACTTTACCAAGCATGATGTCCTTCTCCATGGACTGATCCTGCCTGATAACATGTCCAAAGTATGTGAGTCTTGCTATCTTTGCTTCTAAGGAGCATTCTGGTTGTACCTCTTCCAAGACAGATTTGTTCGTTCTTTTGTCAGTCCATGGTATATTCAATATTCTTTGCCAATACCACATTTCAAAGGTGTTAGTTCTTCAGTCTTTGTCATGGATTGAATTGTGTCCCCCAAAAATATGTGTATCAGTTTGGCTGGGCTATGATTCCCAGTACTGTGTGGTTGTCCTCCATTTTATGATTGATACAATTTTCCTCTATGTTGTAAATCCTAATCTCTGCCTGTAGTCAATGAGGCAAGATTGGATTATGTTGAAGAGGATTAGGGTGGGACTTAACACCCTTGCTCAGGTCACATCCATGATCCAATGTGAAAGGAGTTTCCCTGGGGTATGGCCTGCACTACCTTTTGTCTTATAAGAGATAAAAGGAAAGGGAAGTGAGCAGAGGGTTCGGGGACCTCATACCACCAAGAAAGCAGGACCAGGACAAGAGCATGTCCTTCGGACCCTGGGTTCCTGCACAGAGAAGCTCAGACCAGGAGAAGACTGATGACAAGGACCTTCCTTCGGAGCTGACAGAGAGAGAAAGCCTTCCCCTGGCACTGACGCCATGAATTTCGTAGCCTACTAAACTGTGAGAGAATAAATTTCTCTTTGTTAAAGCCATCCACTTGTGGTATTTCTGTTATAACAGCACTAGATGACTAAGACGGTCTTCCATATTCATTGTCCAGCTTTCCCATGCATATGAGGCAATTGAAAACACCATGGCTTGGGTCAGGCTCACCTGAGTCTTCAGAATGACATCTTTGCTTTTCAACTCTTGATAGAGGTCTTTTGCAGCAAATTTGCCCAATGCAATGCGTCTTTTGATTTCTTGACTGCTGCTTCCATGCGTGTTGATTATGGATCCAAGTAAAATGAAATCCTTGACAACTTCAGTCTTTTCTCCATTTATTAAGATGTTGCTGATTGGTCCAGTTGTGAGGATTTTTGTTTTCTTTATGTTGAGGTGTAATCCGTACTGAAAGCTGTGGTCTTTGGTCTTCATCAGTAAGTTGATGAGTCTTCCTCCAATCCTTATGTCCTGTTCTTCTTCATATAGTCCAGCTTCTTAGATTATTTGCTCAGCATACAGATTGAATAGATATGGTGAAAGGATACAACCCTGATGCACACATTTCCTGGCTTTAAACCACGCAGTATCCCCTCATTCTGCTCGAATGACTGTTGGCCTATGTACAGGTTCCTCATTAGCACAATTGTGTGTTGTGGAATTCCCATTCTTCACAATGTTATCCTTAATTTGTTATGATCCACATAGTTGAATGCCTTTGCATAGTCAATAAACAGGGTAAATATCTTTCTGGTATTCTCTGCTTTCAACCAGGATCCATCTGACATCAGCTGTGATATCCCCGGTTCCATGTCCTCTTCTGAATCTGGCTTGAATTTCTGGCAGTTCCCTGTTGATATAATGCTGCAGCAGCTTTTGAATGATCTTCAGCAAAATTTTACTTGTGTGTAATATTAATGATATTGTTTGATAATTTCCACATTTGGTTGGATCACTTTTCTCGGAAATAGGCATAAATATGGATCTCTTCCAGTTGTTGGCCAGGTAGCTGTCTTCCAAATTTCTTGGCATAGATGAGTGCACACTGCCAGCACTGCATCCCTTTCTTGAAACATCTCAGTTGATATTCCGTCAGTTCCTGGAGCCTTGTTTTTCACCAGTGCCTTCAGTGCAGCTTGGACTTCTTCCTTCTATACCATTGGTTCCTGATCATATGCTACCTCCTGAAATGGATGAACATCAACAAATTCTTTTTGGTGTAGTGATCTGTGTATTCCTTCCATCTTCTTTTGATGCTTCCTGCATCATTTAATATTTTCCTCATAGAATCCTTCACACATCTGTCAGTTTGTTATACTGTGGGGGCTGCTGTGATGCTGGAAGCTATGCCACCAGTATTCAAATACCAGCAGGGTCACCCATGGCAGACAGGTTTCAGCTGAGCTTCCAGACTAAGACAGACTAGGAAGAAGGACGTGGCAGTCTACTTCTGAAAATAATTGGCCATTGAAAACCTTATGAATAGCAGCGGAACATTGTGCTGGAAGATGAGCCTCTCAGGTTGGAATGCACTCCATAAATACGACTGGGGAAGCGCTGCCTCCTCAAAGTAGAGTTGACCTTAGTGAATGGAGTCAAGCTTTCAGGACCTTCATTTGCTGACATGACACAACTCAAAATAAGAAGAAACAGCTGCAAACATCCAGAAGTATCTAGGACTCTTAATTAAATTAAGACAGAATCATATCTCAATTAATATGCTTTTCTCTCCGGTGAAATAGTTGAGTGTCACTAAAAAAGACGAAGACCCTCAACGAGATGGATTGACACAGTGGCTGCAACAATGGGCTCAAGCAAAGCAACAATTGTGAGGCTGGCTCAGGACCAGGCAGTGTTTCACTCTGTTGTACATAGGGTCACTATGAGTTGGAACCAACTCAATGGCACCTAACAACAACAACAACCAGTGAAATAATTCATTAAATATGTCATAGAACTTTTTGTAGTAATAGCAGCTAAAAATGATAGAGTACCTACATTATACAAGGCCCTGTGCAAGGCACTGTACATACCTTTAATCCCCACAGCAACCCTAAGAGGGAGATGCTGTCATCCCTATTTTGCAGATAAGAATACAGAGTCTTAGGTCACATAATGTATCCAAAATCACGCAGGTAGAAATCTGTCCAACTATCCAATGACTGTTTTCTCCCCTCAGCCAACCCCCTCCCCACTACATAAACTTTTAAAATGCATTCTGCTTTGATTTATGTATATTTAGATCTGCATATTAAAGAAAAGATCATTAAAGAAAAGCCTAGTACATTTTCATAATTTTATTCTTGAGTTTTATAAAGAGGGAAGACATGATGTTCTTCCAACACTCTCTTTTTGGCTCTGACCAACTCCCACTGAGAATCACAATGTGATCTTCACATGTTTTGTCTTTGAATGCTCTGTCACGTTTCAGTGTCAGCTTTGAGGCTGATTGGGATGCCTTCATGTGCTTATCAAACTTTTCCTGGGGAGTGCCTTTAACTGAGAGCAGATAAGTTCCCCTCACACATGCCCTCCCCACCTTGGGGAATAGTGGCATAGCTGCATGATTTCCATTGAAAACAGAAAATATTTTTCATTTCTTCTGTTTTATCATCAAAATTCACACCGATTTTGATTTTTGCTTCATAACATATATGTCTACTGTTGGAATTCTTGGACACAAACAACAAACACTGACTTTGGTTGCCTTAAACAGAGAAGGAATTTATTGGAAAGATACGAGGTAGCTCACAGATCTGGCTGAACTCCTGAGGAACCAGATATGGGAAGTAGAATGTAGAGGAATAAGACTTAGAATCATAGCCAAGGTTGTCCTACAGGAATAGCTGGTTAGGGTACTGTTGTCAACTTGTGTGCATGTTTGTGAGAGTACAATATTTTCTTCATTGATTAATTATATCATTGTTAATTAGGAAAATATTGGAAAAAATAGAAGTAACCCAAATGTTCATCAATAGGATATTAGTAAAATAAATTATGATGTATCTATAAAATGGAATACTATGTTACTATAAGTATATTATATCTAAATATACACTCATGGAATGATATCGAAAAAGGTAAAGGGTGGCAAAAAAGAGTTGCAAAATACTATGTTTAGTATGATTCTATTTTTGTTTTAAAAACATGTTTATTAGTATGTGTATAGAAAACATTCTGGGGGAATGTATTCCAAACTGACAATAGTTGTCATGTCTGGGAGGTTAGGTTTTGGGAGCCTTGGATTTACATCCTATTTCTGTAATGTTTGAAGTATTTTTGTTATTAAATATAAAATAAATTAATATGCCTCTACTAACTGGAGCCTTCAGTTACAAGATCCCCCCCCCCCATGTGTACACTTCTAGTATATCTAGGGAAATGACAGCCAGACTTGGCTTTCTTTGCGCCTTGTAAATAGATGTTCTCAGCAGTAAGAATCGATACTCCTGGAAGAGTGCTGGCTAGAAGTGAGGATACAGGAGCTTTTTCATCAGTGGATATGGCCAGCTGAATATCTGAAGAGAAAGAGCATATTCTAAATGATTTTACATTTCAATTTTGTGATTGCCCCAGAGTAGTTAGCGTGCTTTTAAATATTGCTTTACTATAATTTATGGATTCTCTTCCCACTTTAGTTTTACATGGTTTATTTTATTATTTATTATCATTGCAGTCCTCACCAGTCAACGTAAGAATTTTAATTTCAGCTTATACTCTGAAAGTATTCCTTTTTCTATTTTTACACAATCCTTGTATTTTTACTGTGGGGAAAATTTTCAACTCTGCATAAAACCTTTCAGGTTAAAATTTTTTAAATATCTTTCCTTAAAATGTTTTATATGTATTTTAATTTGACATAAAACTTGATGAAACTCATTTTAGTGTGATAGCTTTTAATGTTTCAAATTACTGAATTGATGTTATTAAAAACTGATAAGGTGTTTTGATATAACAATTTAAGCACATTAGGAGTTAAATTTATTGTTTTTGTTTGTTTTTAGCATTCCATATTGGAAGAGTGATTTATATACATAAAAAAAAAAAAATGCCTTTGTTTAGCAAATCACACAAAAATCCAGCAGAAATCGTGAAAACTCTGAAAGACAACATGGCTATTTTGGAAAAACAAGACAAAAAGACAGACAAGGTATGAGCTAAAACAATAATATTATTATTAAAATACATGTATTCCAAGGCCAAAGCCAGTGTAAAAGCTCAATGAAGAATCCTAAATGCGGTTTGTGATGTGCACGCAGGGTCTCCATAAATACATTTAAATTTCATTTCCAGTTTTATGCAACTGTGATTGTTTAGTCTGTTGTCTTGAATTCTTGACTCACTGTCTAATGGCTCTACCAATCTTGGGTCCCTCTATACTACCGAGCTTAAAGATTTAAGAAGTTACACTGGTATATAATGTTATACTTGCATGAAAGGTAAAACCTTTTTCCTCTAAAGATTGCTAACAATTTCTACTATACTGCAACCTCATTTTAAAATTGTTTTAAAGTACTAGTGACAGGGGCTACCTCATAGCGAGGACCTTCTAGAATTTTAGTTACTCTTTGGAAGGCATGCTGAATCCTACGTAATTGATTTCTCTCTAAAGTGACTAGTGTATGGCAAGATTCGAGATGTGTGTAAAATAAATCCCTTGTGTTCATAGTTATCTTCCTATGCCAGTGCATGGTACAATCTTCGATTCTGTAAGGGATGTAGATTGTGTTTTAAATTCAGAAATTCAGGTATACTTTGTAATATTGAGCCAAGTATTGACCCAAGTAGGAAAAAAAAAAGAACAAGCTTCGTAAAAGAGTAAAGATAAATGGCAAAATAGAGAGAAAAGCAGAAAACATAAAAAGACTCATTCTCAGTAGCAATCATAGAAAGGCCAATTAAAACCACAATAAATTAATATTACACACTCACCATATTCACAAAAATTTAAAAGTCTGACAATAATAGTGTTGATGAGAATGGAGATCAATGAGAACTTTCATACATTGGTGGTAGCAGTATCAGTCAGTGTACCCACTTTGGAAACCAGCTATTTATTTATTTATTTTTTAATATCTTACTGTGTTTTTGGCAAAAGTTTACACAGCAAATTAGGTTCCCATTTAACAATTTCTATACATATTGTTCAGTGACATTGGTTACATTTTTCACAATGTATCAGCATTCTTATTATTTCCATTCTGGTTGTTCTGTTTCCATTAATCTAACTTCCCTGTCTCCCCTTACCTTCTCATCTTTGGTCTAGGGTAAATGTTTATGGTTTGGTTTTATTTAAATGGTTATTTAGAGGAGCACAATGCTCACAGGTGATTTTTTTTTTCTAAATTTTATTTATTTGGTTGTCATTGGGAATATACACAGCAAAACATACACTAATTCAACAGTTTCTACATGTACAATTTAGTGACATTGATTTGTTCTTCGAGTTGTGCGACCATTCTCACCCTCCTTTTCAGAGTTGTTCCTCATAAACATAAACTCACTGTCCGCTAAGGTTCCTATCTAAGATAGTACTTATTTTATGAGCCAATCTAGCATTTAGCTGAAAGATGACTCTGGGAGTGGTTTGAGTTCCAAGTTTAAAGGATATCCCAGGGTGATAGTCTTGGGGGTCCCTCTAGTCTCTTTCAATCCAGTAAGTCTGGCCTTTTTATAGGAATTTGAGTTTTGTTTCACGTTTTTTTCCCATTGTCTCGGGATCATCTATTGTGTCCC
Source organism: Trichechus manatus latirostris (assembly GCF_000243295.1). Classification (NCBI taxonomy): domain Eukaryota; kingdom Metazoa; phylum Chordata; class Mammalia; order Sirenia; family Trichechidae; genus Trichechus; species Trichechus manatus. The sequence goes on from NW_004443980.1 coordinate 4,343,837, forward strand.
TGGTCAGAATGGTCAGTAGTGTAGCCAGGCACCATCTAGTTCTTCTGGTCTCAAGGTAAGTGAGGCTGTTACTCATGTAGACTGTTAGTCCTGTAGACTAGTTTCTTCTTTGAGCCTTTGGTTTCCTTTCTGTTTTGCTCTGGATGATTAGAGACCAATAGTTGTATCTTAGATGGCCACTCACAAGCTTTTAAGACCCCAGACATTACTCACCAAACCTGGATATAGAACATTATAAACTGTATTGTGCCAATTGACTGAGTTGCCCCATGAGACTGTGGTCCTAAACCCTCAAATTCAGTAAACCAATCCTGCAAGGTATTTGGTTATGTCTAGAAAGTACCCATAACTGTGCCCCCACGTACTTTATTTTATATATGAATATATATGCAGCACGTATAAACATGTACATACATGTCTACAGATACACCTATACATGCACGTTCGTATATTTGTATGTGCCTTCCTGTACATATATGTGCATGCATATCTGTCTGTGTAACCACATGTATATTTTTTAGTTGTTATTACTGTTGTTGCAAAATTATATATATTATAGCATTTACAAAATCGTCAGTTATTCTCGTGTACTTCTTAGTGTCATCATTTACCTTGGTCAAGTTGTGCTGACTTCACACTTATTCAGTATTGCCTTTCCCATCACCAAAACTAACAGGTGTCTGCTGTCTAGAAAGTGATTCCCTCTTCTTCTGCCTTGCATCCCTGGTAACCACCAAAGAATGTTGCTTTCTGTATGTATACCTATTGTGTGTGTGTGTGCTTTAGGTGAAGATTTACAGAGCGAATTAGTTTCCCATTCAATAGTTTATACACAGATAGTTCCATGACATAGATTGCACTCTCCACAATGTGTCAGCACTGTCCCCGTTATCTGAGTTCTGCATTTCCATTCGTCCAGTGTTCCTGCCCATTCCTGCTTTCTCATCTTTGCGTTTGGGCATATGTTGTCCTTTTGGTCTCATGTAGATGAGACCACTCTCCTCACGTGTGTTGTTGTTCATAGGCCTGTCTTTTATTTGACTGAAAGATGACCTCCAGCTATGGCGTCAGTTCCAAGTTAGAAGAGTGTCCAAGGGCTATAGTCTCAGGGTTTCCTCCAGTCTCTCTCAGACCAGTAAATCTGGTCTTTTTTATGAATTTGAATTTTGTTGTACTTTTTTTTTTTTTCCCTCACTCTAACAGGGACCTTCTATTGTGATCCTGGTCAGAGCAGTTGGTAGTGATAGCTGGGCACCATCCAGTTCTCCTGGTCTCAGGCTGGTGGAGACTATGGTTCCTGTGGACTAATTGTTTCCTTGAGTCTTTGGCTTTCTTCAATCTCTTTGTTCTGGATGGAAAGAGACCAATCAATAGTTGTATCTTAGATGGCTGCTCACAAGTTTTTAAGACCCTGGACCCTTACTCACCAAAGTAGTATGTAGAACATTTTCTTTATGAACTATGTTATGCCAGTTGACCTAGTTGTCCTCCGGGACCATGGTCCTTAGCCTTAAAGCCTTAAAGTAACTCAGTCCTGCGAGGTGTTTTGTTACATCTAGGTTGTTTCCAAGACTGTGCCCCTGTGCGCTCTATTACGTATATGAATATACATGCACAAATATACGTGTACTTCTCTTTGTAGGTTACTGTTTGCTTGATATATTTTTTCCATCTTTTGATTTTTAGCTTATTTTTATCTTTGTGTCTAAGGTGTTTCTCTTATAGGCGACATTTGATGGGTAATGTTTTTTTATCCATTCTGTTACTGTCTGTCTCTTGACTGGTGCATTTAACCCATTTACACTCGGTGTGATTATTGATAGCTGTGTTTTTACTGCTTTCATTTTGTTGTGTTTTTTTGTGCATGTGTGTGTTGTGTTGACAGTTTCTTTGTTCCGTTTACTTTTCTGTACTGAGTTTTTGTGTTACGGATTTTCTTTTCGTTTCCTTCTTTGTTGTTACCTTTGTGTTTGATGAGTCTTTATGGTGTTTGTTTGTTTGTTTGTTTGTTTGTTTTGGTGATCAGGTTTATTAATTTTCTTTGTGGTTACCCTGAAATTTACCTTTATCTTCCTAAAACAGTCTGTTATATCTTGATAGTGCCTTTGCTTCCTCTCCATATGGAAATTCTATAGCTACACCATTTATTCCCCCTTTTTATTTTGAAGTTGTCATCATTTCCAGTTAACATCTCTGGTTCCTTGTTTTCATTTTTGTAGCTTTATTTTATTTTTGAGAATTTTTTGTCTTGATTTGTATCTGGGCAATGTTGTAATGTGTCTTGATCTCAAGTTGTTGCTTGATATTATTGCTTCTCTGTCTGAAGGACTCCCTTTAATATTTCTTGTAATGTTGGTCTGGTTTTCACAAATACCCTTAATTTCTGTTTATCTGGAAATGTCCTAATTTCACCATTGTATTTGCGAGACAATTTTGCTGGATATATAATTTTTTTTTTTAAATTATGCTTTAGGTGAACATTTACAGCTCAAGTTAATCTCTCATGCAAAAATTTATGCATATATTGTTATGTGACCCTAATTGTAATCCCTGTAATGTGACAGCACACTCCCCCTTTCCACTCCAGGTTCCCTGTGTCCATTCAACCAGTTCCTGTCCCTTTCTGGCTTCTCATCTCTCCTCCAGACAGGAGCTGCCCATTTAGACAGGAGCTGCCCATTTAGTCCCGTGTATCTACTGGAACTAAGAAGCACACTCTTCATAAGTATTATTTTATGTTTTATAGTCCAGTTTAATCTTTGTCTGAAGAGTTGGCTTTGGAAATGTTTTTAGTGCTGGGTTAACAGAGAGTCCAGGGGCCATGTCTTTTGGGGTTTCTCTAGTCTCAGTCAGACCATTAAGTCTGGTCTTTTTCCATGATTTTGAGTTCTGCACCACACTTTTCTCCTGCTCTGTCAGGGACTCCCTGTTGTGTTCCCTGTCAGGGCAGTCGTTGGTGGTAGCCAGGCACCATCTAGTTCCGGTCTCAGGCTGATGGAGTCTCTGGTTTATGTGGCTCTTTTGTCTCTTGGGCTAATACTTTCCTTGTGTCTTTGGTGTTCTTCATTTTCCTTTGTTCCAGGTGGGTTGGGACCAATTGATGCATCTTAGATGGCCGCTGATTAGCTTTTAAGACCTGAGACGCCACTCACCAAAGTGGGATGCAGAACATTTTGTTAATAAACTTTGATATGCCAGTTGACCTAGATGTCCCCTGAAACCATGGTCCCCAGACCCCCACCCCTGCTACTCTGTCCCTCAAAGTGTTTGGTTGTGTTCAGGGAACTTCTTAGCTTTTGGTTTAGTGTGGTTGTGCTGACTTCCCCCATATTGTGTGTTGTCCTTCCCTTCACCTAAGATAATTCTTGTATGAGTTGGAAATTGACTCGACAGCAGTGGGTTTGGTTTTTGGTATCTAGTTAGTGAATTCACCTCGCCCTCCCTCCCCACCTTCGTAACCATCAAAGGATGTTTTCTTCTGTGTTTAAACATTTTCTTGAGTTCTTATAATAGTGGTCTCATACAATATTTGTACTTTTGCAACTGACTAATTTCACTGAGCTTAATGCTTTCCAGATTCATCCATGTTGTGAGATGGTTTGCAGATTCATCACTGTTCTTTATTGTTACATATGGATGTATAATTCTTGACTGGCAATTTTTTTCTTTCAAGGTTTTATATATGTCATCCCATTGCCTTCTTGCCAGCATGGTTTCTATCTAGAAGTCAGAGTTTAGTCTTATTGGTTCTCCTTTGTACGTGACCATTCATTTTTCTTGACTGCTTTCAGTATTCTTTCTTTGTCTTTGGTTTTGGAAAGTTTGATTATGTTATGTCTTTGTGACTTTTTTGAGGGTCTATCCTGTATGGGGTTCATTGAGTTTCTTAAGTAGATATCTTCTCATCTATCATGATGTTAGAGAAGTTTTCTGCCAGAAAATCTTTAAAAATTTTCTCTGTGCTTTTTCTTTTTTTTTTCTCCTCCATTCTGGAATTCTTATCATCTGTAAATTATTCCTCTTGATAGTGTCCCACGTAACTATTAGGCTTTCTTCATTTTTCTTCGTTCTTTTTTCTGAATGTTCCTCAAACAAATTAGTATCAAGAGATTTGTCCTGTATTTTGCTAATTCTGTCTTCAGTTGATTCAGTTCTACTCCTATGTCCTTTCATTGAGTTATCTATTTCTGAGATTTTGTTGTTAATTTTCTGAACTTCTAGTTGCTGTTTTTGTATGGTTTCGAAATGTCTGTTTATCTTACTATTTTGTTCTTGTATCTTTTTCCCAAATTCTTCTAGAGTTTTGTCTGTGTTTTCCTTGATTTTATCTATGTTTTCCTTGATCTCTTGGAGGATCCTGTAGCTAAGTCTTTTTAATTCCTTATCAGGTAGTTCTAGTACCATTTCTTCCTCAGGAAGGTTTTCTGAACCTTTATTTTGGTCACTTGCTTGAGCCATCTTGTCCTACTTCTTTATGTGAGTTGATGTTGTCTATTGTCTCCATAGCATTAAGGTGTTATTGTGTTTATTTATTTATTGTATGTTTGTGTGTTTAGTCCTGATTTCTTGTTTTGTTTTGATCTTTCCGGGGGTGGGGGGTGTTGGGCATGCTACTCTGGTCAGTAGTCTGGCAGCACTGTGACACTCGCTCCCTGTTTCCAGGTGCGTGGGCAGTGACTGTTATTGTGAGCATGGGTCTCTGTTTGTTGGTTGTGTGGGGCAGCTGAGGGCAGGTGGGCAGGCATTGGCCATCATCTGTCATTGAACCAGTGGCGCAGGAGCAGGCAGTGGTACTTGCCAAATGAATGGTGGGGGAGGTGTGGGGGTGGTGGGTGAGCAGGGGGCATGGTCATCACTGCTCGCCAGGTGGAGGGGGAGAGTGCGTGGCTGGTACGTGCACACGTTTGCTCCATCGCCGCCGCTCACCAGGTGGCAGGAGTGTGAATGGCAGGCATGTGCACATGCGGGCACTTGCTTGCTGCTGTTTGCTGGGTCTAGGGGTTAGAAGGTGAGTGGGTGCATTCAGGGTTGCGCAGTTTGTCTCCGCTCACCGAGTGGAGGGGTATGAGTTACAGGTGGGTGCGTGTGCGGGCTCTCGGTAATGCAGTCACCGCCACCCACCAGGTTGAGGGCGGGCGCAGGTGGGGGCGGGTGGGCATGCTCTCAATTGTATTGTCGCCGCCGCTTGCCAGTTTGGGGGAGGGGAGTGGGTGGCAGGTGGGCAAGTATGCAGTCACACGGTGGTCACCACTCCCCAGTTCGGCAGGGGGGAATGGGTGCAGGTGGGCGCGCACACGGTCGCATGCTTACTGCCACTCTTCAGGTGGGTGGGGTGGTGGTGGATGGGGCTGGGTTGGGGGAGGGCTTGTATTATGGTCTCCAGTCAGAAGGTGTGGCTGCGGTATGGGACCCTTTGCTACTTCCAATCAAGAGGGTGGTGGGAGGGGGACTGCACCCCTTTGGCAAGCAGATGTGGATGCCCAGGCACTTCCCATCTACTGCAGCCAGCAGTCGGGGCCTGCCCCTGATCAAGTACAAGGAGGGGGAGGCTGCTCAGAGTTCTCTCAGGAGATGGACCTCTTGCCGATGCTCTGCTATTCCACCACCTGATGTGCGTCACCCACCCCAGATGTGAGGGACAGCCGCTTGTGAGTATACCTAACTCTGGATCCTGGCTCCCTCCCTGTTCTATGGAGAGCAGCATCCCTGGAATTCTTGCCCTCCTTTCTGTGTGTTCTTTCCTTGGATTTGTATCATGATCCACTCAGCTTGCTTCTCTCTGGGTCTGTTTGTATAGTTTCTCTGTCTCTTATGGGCATGCCATGAAGTTGCCTTCCTGTGCTCCTCATCTGGGGTCACTGCTGGCTTTGTCTCAAGATGGCCATGTAGAGCTGGACACTGGTAGAGCCCCTCCACTCTGTTTCTCTCCTCTAGCACTGCGTTGTTCAATTTTTTCTTCCAGTCGGTGTTTGATTCAATTCTTTATACTTCCTTTTTGATGTTCAGGCTTCCAGGGTTGCTATCTACATCTGTTTCACTTGGTTTCTTGGGTCTTTGCTATAGAGGGATGGTATGGTGCATCTGAGTAGTCTGCCACCTTGGCTCCTCCTCAGAATACTAGTTCTACTGTTGATGGACATCTGGGTTGTTTCCATTGAGGGGTTATTATGAATATCAATGCTATAAACATTCTTCTGTATACAACAAGTGCCAGAATATCTCTAGAATTTATACCTAGGTGTGGAACTGCAGGGTTTTAGCAAGTGCACATCTTCATATTGAACCGATAATATAAAACTGGTAAAGAGGTTGTGGTACAGCCAGCAGTACAATACTATACAGCCACGAAAATTAAATAATTACTGCCTATAATGCAGTGGCCTGGATGAATTTCACAAATACAATGTCAGGTAAAAGAAGCAAATCACAAAAGGGTACATGTACTATTCCATGAAGTTCAAAATCAGCAGAACTAAACTATACTGTTTTGAATTGCATACATGATAATAAAATGGTGAAGAAACCTAAAGAATTGATTGTCATAAGAGTTCAAAGAAGTATTTTCTTCAAGGCTGAAGAAAGGCATTCAGGCACCTTCTATGGTGCTGAAAACGTTGTGTCTCTTGACCTGGGTGATGGTCACACAGGTGTTTGTTTTATAATTATTCTTAAGTCTTCATATATATTTAAAGTGTTCTTCTATGGGTGTGTCTCACAACTTGAAAAGCTTCAAGAATTCCAACCTTTAATAAATTGAGGACTTCTTCAGTCAGACCTTAAAATGTATCTGGATATTACTTTTAAAAAAGTAATAATCATGCTGCTATGTATTATTTTTATTTAATTTGCCTAATTCTACTTATTTCCTTTTTCATTCATAATGATTATAGTATTATACTTGAAAGTAATCATACTACATTCTTATTAAAATGTTTAGCAAATCAAATTGTTAACTAAATTGGTCTGCCTCTCTTTACCTACCTCTATCCATTCTTTAAAATGTAATGAGTTGATTTAAAAAATTTTTTTTTTAATTGAGGTGAAATTCACCATTTTAACCATTTTCAAATGTACAATTCATTGACTTTTAGTACATTCACATTGTTGTACAACCGTCACCACTAATTCCAGAACGTTTTCGTCACACCGGAAGAAAACCCGTACACATTAAGCAGCCACTCCACATTCCTCCATTCCCTCACCCCTGGCAACCACTAATCTGCTTTCTGCCTCTATGGATTTGCCTATTCTGGACATTTCATATAAATTGACTCATACAATGTGTGCCCCTTGTGTCTGATTTCTTTTACTTAGCATAATGTTCTCAAGGTTCTTTCATGCTGTGTGTGTGTGTGTGTGTGTGTGTGTGTTTGTGTGTGTTATAAAATTTCATAGATAGTGAAGAAGGTAATGATTACATATGAAAGATAAGGGGATTGACAAAGAAAATATATGCATCTGAACTTATTTTATATCTTGTCTGTTAAGAAATCAGAAAGCAGATTTGTTGAAAAACGCAATGTTTTCAATAAAGGTTAATAATTACTGCTAAGTCTTCAAAGCAGAGTCATTGTGATTTTTATGAATTAAATTTGTATTTAATTACTAGCTAACTTAGACAATTCTGAGTACACTTTAAAGGAAGAGTGTTTCAAGTATGTTGACTAAGTAGAAATATTAAAGATCTTTTTTACATAAATGAATTTTAGTATAACTTTTTCAGAATAAAAAAGCAGTGCCTACTAAATGCTTTCTGTTTGTTTGTAACTGTACAATGTTATTTGATTTTAAGCAAATAGGACCCAAGTAGTGGGTTTTTTGTTTATTTCTCTGTTTATTATTGTCTGAAAATTGTTATTCTTTTTAACTATTAGCATACTTTTTGTCATTAGGCCTCAGAAGAAGTGTCAAAATCACTACAGGCAATGAAGGAAGTTCTGTGTGGTACAAATGACAAGGAGCCCCCAACAGAAGCCGTGGCTCAGCTCGCCCAGGAGCTCTATCACAGTGGGCTGCTGGTGACTCTTGTAGCCGACCTGCAGCTGATAGACTTTGAGGTGAGCTGTCTGTAACAGTGTGACACTTCCGCTTTCCAGTGTTAATATCTGTGACTGTCTATAGTTGGCTTTTATTTTTTATTATTGCTGTTCATATTATGAAAAAAATCAGTTAACAAAACTTTAAAAATCACTTTACTCTTAAAAGGGGGGGGTATAGTATCCCTAAGTTTTGTGCAGCTAGGGAGCAAGAGCAGTTACTACTAATAACAGTAACAATAATAGATAATATTTATTGACCACTTACAGCATGCCAGGTACAGTTCTAATCGCTGAACTCATTTAATTTTTAAAATAACCCTCTGTGGTTGGTACTAGATTATTCATCCCATTTTATATAAGTGAGGAAGCTGAGGTTCACAGAGATTAAGTACTTTGCCCCATGTCTCTCAATTGCTAAGAGCTGGCATTCAAACCCAGGTATGTCTCCAAAGCCAGTTCTTTTTTCTTCTTATACTGGAAAATACATATATAACATGTTGTTGTTAGGTGCCATCGAGTCCGTTCCAACTCATAGCGATCCTGTGTACAACAGAACAAAACACTGCGTAGTCCTGCACCATCCTCACAAGCACTGCTATGTTTGAGCTCATTGTTGTAGCCGCTGTGTCCATCTATCTCACTGAGAGTCTTCCTCTTTTTTGCTGAACCTCTACTTTACCAAGCATGATGTCTTTCTCCAGAGACTCGTCCCTCCTGATAACATGTCCAAAGTATGTGAGAGGAGCACTCTGGCTGTATTTCTTACAAGACAGACTTGTTTGTTCTTCTGGCAGTTCATGGTATAGTCAGTATTCTTCGCCAACACCATACTTCAAAGGTGTCAATTCTTCTTCGGTCTTCCTTATTTATTGTCCAACTTTCCCATGCATATGAGGCAATTGAAAATATCATGGCTTGAGCCAGGTGCACCTTAGTCCTCAAAGTAACATCTTTGCTTTTTAACATTTTAAAGGGGTCTTTTGCAGCGGATTTGCCCAATGCAATAGGTCGTTTGATTTCCTGACTGCTGCTTCCATGGGCATTGATTATGAATCCAAGTAAAATTAAATCCTTGACAACATCAATCGTTTCTCCATTTATCATGATGTTGCTCATTGGTCCAGTTTTGAGGATTTTTGTTTTCTTTATGTTGAGGTGTAATCCATACTGAACGCTGTAGTCTTTGATCTTCATCAGTAAGTACTTCAAGTCCTCTTTGCTATCAGCAAGCAAGGTTGTGTCATCTGCATATCGCAGGTTGTTAATGAGTCTTCTTCCAATCCTGATGCCACATTCTTCTTCATATAGTCCAACTTCTTGAATTATTTGCTCTGCATACAGATTGAATAAGCATGGCAAAAGGATACAACCCTGATGCACAAAACTGTCTTGATTTTAAACCATGTAGTATCCCTTTGTTCTGTTGGAACAACTGCCTCTTGGTCTATGTACAGGTTTTGCAAGAGCACAATTAAGTGTTCTGGAATTCCCATTCTTCGCAATGTTATCCATAATTTGTTATTATCCACACAGTCAAATACCTTTGCATAGGCAATAAAACACAGATAAAACGTCTTTCTGGTATGCTCTGCTTTAAGCCAACATCCATCTGACATCAGCAGTGGTATCCCTTGTTCCACATTCTCTTCTGAATCCGGCTTGAATTCTTTCTTGGCAGTTCCCTGTCGAGGTACTGCTGCAACCACTTTTGAATGATCGTCAGCAAAATTTTACTTCCGTGTGATATTAATGGTATTGTTTAATAATTTCTGCATTCTGTTGGATCAACCTTTCTTTGGAATGGGCACAAATATGGATCTCTTCCAGTGGGTTGGCCAGGTAGCTGTCTTCCAAATTTCTTGGTATAGATGAGTGAGCACCTCTGGCACTGCATCTGTTTGTTGAAACATCTCAATTGATATTCTGTCATTTCCTGGAGACTTGTTTTTCACCAGTGCCTTCAGTGCAGCTTGGACTTCTTCCTTCGATACCATCGGTTCTTGATCATATACTACCTCCTGAAATGATTGAACGTCGACCAATTCTTTTTGGTATAGCGACTCTCTATTCCTTCTATCCGCTTTGTGTGTATGTGTGTGTGTTTTAGGTGTAAGTTTATAGCTCAAGTTAACTTCTCATACAAAAATTTATACACATATTGTTTGGTGACATTAGTTGCAATCCCCACAATGTGACAGCACACTCCACCTTTCCACCCCAGGTTCCCTGTGTCCATTCAGTCAGTTCCTGTCCCTTCCTGCCATCTCATCCTGCTTTTGGACAGGAGCTGCGCATTTGAGCTCATGTATCTGATTGAACCAAGAAGCACATTCCTCACACATATTATTTTTTGTTTTATACTCCTGTCCAATATTTGTCTGAAGAGTGGGCTTCGGGAATGGTTTCAGTTCTGGGTTAACAGTACATCCAGAGGCCATGGTTTTGGGGGTTCCTCCAGTCTCTGTCAGACCATTAAGTCTAGTCTTTTTACGTGAATTTGAGCTCTGTTCTGCATTTTTCTCCTGCTCTGTCTTGGACTCTCTGTTGTGTTCCCTGTCAGGGCAGTCATTGGTGGTAGCTGGGCACCATCTAGATCTTCTGGTCTCAGGCAGGTGGAGTCTCTGGTTCATGTGGTCCTTTAGTCCTTTGGGCTGATATTTTCCTTGTGTCTTTGGTGTTCTTCATTCTCCTTTGCTCCAGGTGGATTGGGACCAATTGATGTATCTTAGATGGCCATTCGTAAGTTTTTAAGACCCCAGACTTCCATCTGCTTTTGATGCTTCCTGCATGGTTCAGTATTTTGCCCATAGAATCCTTTAAAACTGCAACTCAAGGCTTGAATTTTTTTTTCAGTTCTTTCAGCTTGAGAAATGCTGAGGGTGTTCTTCCCTTTTGGTTTTCTAACTCCAGGTCCTTGCACATTTCATTATAATAATTTATTTTGTCTTATCGAGCTGCGCTTTGAAATTTTCTATTCAGCTCTTTCACATCATCATTTCATCCATTTGCTTTAACTACGTTCAAGAGCAAGTTTCAGGGTTTCTTCTGACATCCATTTTGGTCTTTTCTTTCTTTCCTGTCTTTTCAATGATCTTTTGTTTTCTCCATGTATGATGTCCTTGATGTCTTCCCACAACTTGTATGGTCAAATCTGTTCTTGAGATGGTCTCCAAATTCAGGTGGGGTATACTCAAGGTCATAGTTTGGTTTTCATGGACTTGTTATAATTTTCTTCAGCTTCGATTTAAACTTTCATATGAGCAGTTGATGGTCTGTTCTGCAGTTGGCCCCTGCCCTTGTTCTGACAGATGATACTGAGCTTTTGCATCATCTCTTTCCACAGATTTAGTCGATTTGATTCCTGTGTTTTCCATCCGGTGAGGTCCATGTGTGTAGTCACTGTTTACATTATTGAAAAAAGGTATTTGCCATGAAGAAGTCGTTGGTCTTGAAAAATTCTGTCATGCGATCTCTGGCATCATTTCTATCACCAAAGCAATATTTTCCAACTAGCTGTCCACCATGGGTGACCCTGCTGGTATTTGAAATACTGGTGGCAGAGCTTCCACTACCACAGTAACACGCACGCCACAACAGTACCACAAACTGACAGACTTATATAACATAGTATTTGCCATTTCAGTATTCTTCACATGTACAATTCAGTGATGTTAATTTGTTCATCACACACTGTACAACCATCACCATTATATGTTTCCAGATTTTTCCATCACCCTTAACAGAAGCTCAGTGTCCCCACAAACAATGCGTTCCCCTTTCCCCCTCGCTCCTGGTAACCACTAATAAACTTTATTCTGTATACATTTGCCTCTTCTAGATTTTTTTTTATAGATGGAATCATAAAAATAATTGTCCTTTTGTGATTTATTTCACTCAGCCAGTTGTTTTAATTAAAACTCTTTACCAAGAGTTTAGAAAGTTTGTTAACTGTTATTAATATTGAATGTTTATCTCATTTAAAAAAAAATTACATGCAGCTAGTTTACCTAAATAAAACGAAAACCTAGAAATATTAGTGCTGAATATGTGTAGACATTTCATTATCTATGACTTATCTAACTTAGAGTAGTGCTTTTTCTGTGAAAAATCTGTACATAAGGTAAGTTTGGGCTTTGTTGGGCTAGATGATAGAAGTCCTGGATTTGTTTTGTTTCCTTCATCATAGTTAAAGACTTTGGGTAGTATCAGATAAGTGCATGGGCCTCCATTAATTCTCAGAGACAGGGAGATATGCAGATTTCTGGGGTAAAGTTGCTTTTAGTTTTATCACTGAGCAAGTGGAGGCAGAACTGATTACTATGATTATAGTGATTAAGTCCAAGATAAAGTCAGGGCTCTTGGAATCTGGGCAGGTTGGATGGGAGAAGATTTTTGGCAGCTGGGGTGAGGAGGAGCAAGTCAGGACTGCTCTGGAGACCTGCAGTCAGGTATGTTGGCTGGAAACAACATGCAAAGGCTGAGCGAGGGCCCAAAAAGCCCAGACTTCAACTCCTTCCCTTCAGATACACCTGTCTTTTTCTTTCTTTCCCCCTCTCATTCTGTCTCTTTTTTGATATTTTCTGCCCCATAACCTCTTTTTCTACTTCTTCCTCCTGCTTGCCTAGGTACTTCAGACTTGAGAAGGAAACCCACTGCCTACAGGCTCATCCTGCCCCCAGCCCCTAGGGACACGTGGCACATTTCTGCCTATCTGTCTGCTCACTCTCTGCACAACTCACTTTCCATGTCCTTTTTAAACTGGCCATATGTGGAATTAAAGCGTAGTTCATCGTTGTGTTTATATAATTTTTAAAAAA
>NW_004443980.1:4358247-4359501 GCF_000243295.1 Trichechus manatus latirostris
GTTTTGCAGTATCTTGTAGATTTTAGAGATCAGACGCTGATCAGATTTGTGGTAGCCAAAAATTTTTTCCCAGTCTGTAGGTTGACTTTTTACTCTTTTGGTGAAGTCTTTTGATGAGCTTAAGTGTTTGATTTTTAGGGGCTCCCATTTATTGAGTCTCTCTTCTGGTGCTTGTGCACTGTTACTTATGGTTCGTATTGTGTTTATGCCATGTATTAGGGCTCCTAGCATTGTCCCTATTTTTTTTCCATGATCTTTTTCGTTTTTGATTTTATATTTAAGTCTATGATCCATGTTGAACTAGTTTTTGTGCATGGTGTGAGGTATGGGTCTTGTTTCATTTTTTTGTAGATAGATATCCAGTTATGACAGCACCATTTGTTAAAGAGACTGTCTTTTTACCAATTAATGGACTTTGGACCTTTGTCAAGTATCAGCTGCTCACAGGTGGATGAATTTATGTCTGGATTCTCAGTTCTGTCCCATTGGTCTATGTATCTGTTCTTGTACCAGTACTAGGCTGTTTTGACTACCGTGACGGTATAATAGGTTCCAAAATCAGGTAGTGTGAGGCCTCCCACTTTGTTCTTCTTCTTCAGTAATGCTTTACTTATTTGGGGACTCTTCCCTTTCCATATGAAGTTGGTGATTTCTTTCTCCATCTCATTAAAAAATGCGAGTGAAATTTGGATCGGGATTGCATTGTATCTGTAGATCACTTTGGGTAGAATTGACATTTTCACAATGTTGAGTCTACATATCCAAGAGCAAGGTATGTTTTTCCACTTATACAGGTCTCTTTTGGTTTCTTGCAGTAGCATCTTGTAGTTTTCATTGTATAGATCTTTTACGTCTCTGGTTAGATTTATTCCTAAGTATTTTCTCTTCTTGGGGGCTATTGTAAATGGTATTAATTTGCTGATTTCCTATTCAAAGTTCTCTTTGTTGGTGTAAAGGAATCCAACTGATTTTTGTATGTTTATCTTGTATCCTGAACTTTGCTGAAATCGTCTATTAATTCCAGTAGTTTTCTTGTGCATCCTTTGGGGTTTTCTGTGTATAAGATCATATCATCAGCAAATAGAGATACTTTGATTTCTTCCCTCCCGATTTGGATGCCCTTTATTTCTTTTTCTAGCCTAATTGCTCTGACTAGGACCTCCAGCACAATGTTGAATAAGAGTGGTGATAAAGGGCATCCTTGTCTGGTTCCCATTCTCAAGAGGAATGGTTTCAAAGTCTCTCTATTTAGGA
>NW_004443980.1:4360873-4376960 GCF_000243295.1 Trichechus manatus latirostris
CTACTATTGTGGAGCTGTCTATCTCTCTTTTCAGTGCTGTTAGAGTTTGTTTTATGTATTTTGAAGCCCTGTCATTGGGTGCATAAATATTTATTATAGTTATGTCCTCCTGGTGTAAATCATTATATAGTGTCCTTCCTTATCGTTTGTGGTGGATTTTACTTTAAAGTCTGTTTTCTCCGAGATTAAGATTGCCACTCCTGCTCTTTTTTGAGAGTTGTTTGCTTGATATATTTTTTTCCATCCTTTGAGTTTTAGATTGTTTGTGTCTTTAAGTCTAAAGTGTGTCTCTTGCAGGCAGCATATAGATGGATTGTGTTTTTTTATCCAATCTGCCACTCTCTGTCTCTTTATTGATGCATTTGGTTCATTTGCATTCAGCACAATTATTGATAGGTATGAGTTTAGTGTTGTCATTTTGATGTCTTTCTGTGTGTGTTGTTCACAGTTTTCTTCGTTCCACTTAATTTTCTGTGCTGAGTTGTTTTTCTTTATGTATTTTCTTTTCATCTTTTTCATTGTTGTTGATTTTGTGTTTGCTGCATCTTTATATAATTTTCTAGTTTTTTATTTTGACTTGTAGGATTGTTAGTTTCCTTTGTGGTTACCTTAATATTTACCTCTGTTTTTCTAAGTTTATACCAGTCTTTTCTTTCTTTGTATCATCTTGACTTCCTCTCCATAAGAAAAATCTATGTCTACATTTTTTAAGTCCCTCTTTTTTGTTTTGATGTTATCATCTTTTACATATTGACATCTGTTGCCCTATTTTCAGTGCGTTAGCTTTGATTTACTTTTGTGACTTCCCTATCTGGGTTGATATCTGGTTGCTCTGTCCTGTGTTCTAGTCTTGGGTTGTTTTCTGATGTTACTGATTTTCTAACCAGAAGACTCCCTTTAGTGTTACTTGTAATTTTGGTTTGGTTTTTGCAAATTCCCTAAACTTCTGTTTATCTGGAAATGCCCTAGTTTCGCCATCATATTTGAGAGACAGTTTTGCTGGATATATAATTCTTGGCTTGCAGTTATTTTCCTTCAAGGCTTTATATATGTCATCCCATTGCCTTCTTGCCTACATGGTTTCTGCTGAGTAGTCTGAGATTATTCTTATTGATTCTCCTTTGTAGATGACTTTTCCTTTATCCCTAGCTGCTCTTAAAATTCTGTATCTTTGGTTTTGGCAAGTTTGATTATATGTCTTAGTGACTTTCTTTTGGGATCTACCTTATGTGGAGTTCGATGAGCATCTTGGATAGATATCTTCTCATCTTTCACGATATCAGGGAAGTTTTCTACCAACAAATCTTCAACAATTCTCTCTGTATTTTCTGTTATCCCCCCCGCCCCGTTCTGGTACTCCAATCACTCATAGGTTATTTTTCTTGATAGAGTCCCGCATAATTCTTAGGTTTCTTCTTTTTTTTTTAATCCTTTTATCTGATTTTTCCTCAAATAAGTTTGTGTCAAGTGCTTTATCTTCAGTCTCACTAATTCTGACTTACATTGCCTCAATTCTGCTCCTCTGACTTTCTATTGAGTTGTCTAATTCTGAAATTTGATTGTTAATCTTCTGGATTTCTGATTGCTTTCTCTCTATGGATTCTTGCAGCCTGTTAAATTTGTCATTATGCTCTTCTCTAATCTTTTTATTTTCCTCTGTTGCATATTCTGCGTTTTGATTATTTTGCTTCCTAATTTCTTGAAGAGTTCTGTTTGTTAATCTTTTGTATTCTGCCTCTGGTAATTCCAAGAAATTTTCCTCCTCTGGAAAATTTCTAGATTCTTTATTTTGGAACCTTGCTGAAGCCATCGTGGATTGCCTCTTTTTGTGATTTGATATTGACTGTAGTCTCCAAGCCATCAATAATTTATTATATTTATTTATTTTATGTTTGCTTACTTTTTCCTAGCTTCTTGTTTTGTTTTGATATGCCCAGATAGGCTGCTCGTATGAGCTAGTTTGATTATTGGCACCTTGGAACCTCTAATGTCCTGTCACCAGGTGGTTAGATCTATTACTAGGTGTGTGAGCTCAGGAGTCTGCCCACTCCTCCTGTATGGATTCAGCTCAAGTGCCCAGGTAGATAGCTGCCAAGTGTGTGGGATAGGCTCTCACTTACAGTCCTAGACAGGGATGGGTGATTGGTGTAGGCACAGGCATCTGGCTGTAGCAGGGGATACACTCTTAGCAAGGCAAGGGCCTGATGTCTGCCCCTAAGTGTCCAGGAGGAAGGCGTGTCCCTGTTCCCTAGAACGTGTAGGTGGGTGGGTTTGCAGCCAGAACATGAGCACCTAATGCTGTTGGCTCTACGGACTGGGAGGGCACCTCCTATTCATGGGCCCCTATTGTAGATGGCTTGGTGGCATGGGTGGAGCCAGCATTCCTCAGGTCCCTGATGTGGGTAGGTGAAGACCCTGCTTAATGGGCAGAGCAGTGTCAAATGTCAAGAACCTGCCACTTCACAGCTAAAACAGTTGAAGTTAGAGTTCTGGTATATACCCTGTTGCACTGCAGTAATAAGGGTCTACGCTGTTGAGATGAGCCCACACAAGTCTGTGCAGGGGGAATGGCACTCAGAGTCCTTGGATCCTTTATGCCTGTGCCTAAGAAAAGGAGCTGTGCCTACCCTGGGTTCCTGGCTTTGGGGAGCCAGCAGTTTATTTTTTCCCCTGTTTGTTAATTTGTTCACTCTCCAATCCAGGGAGAATGGCTCTGGGCGTATGACGGATCCTACTTCCGGCCCAGGGGACTCAGCAACTGCTGAATCTAGTCTGGGACCCAGTGCAGAGCAGGGAGTGGGCAGGTAAATGGTAGAGAGTTTTTTCCCTAAGTGGGGTGTTTTTGATCCACACGGTAAGCCGTACACAATTACTGATCTTTCACCGGATTGAGGGCTGCTTCTCACTGGTTCTGGGTGGCCATGTAGATTCTCAGCGGCTGGGTCTCTCTCCGTGTGGAAAATCTGCCTCCTGAGCACGGCCGCTCGCCTGCCTCACTGCTCACTCTCAGGCTGCTCAGGCCTGAAGGGCTCAGGCCTTCACAGGGTCAGGTCTGGCAACTCCTAGCTGCTTCTGAACCGTCTCTCCCTCCCCCTGCCACTCAGTCCAGTTCCTGAACTCTGCCTTCCATGTTCAGGGCTCTCATATTGACATATATAATTGAGTCACTTGTTCTTTCAGGTCTTTGTTGTAAGAGGGTCCACTGGAAGCGTCTGACTACTCTGCCATTTGGCCCCGCCTCTCTGTGTTTATGTACTTTTGTGTTTCTTTTATTTATTTTAAAATCAGATAGTATGAACATTTATAGAAGCTGTCACAGAGTGGAAAAACACTTGACTTTTTTGGGGGGGTGGTTTCAGTTTTATATAGCTGAAGACTAACTCTTTTTTAAAGTATTTTATTGTGTTTTCAGTGAAAGAAGATTAACTCTTCAAATGCCAAGTTAATCTGCTTACTTTTGTGGAAGTCTTTATGAAATGTACTATATACTTGCCTGTCCTCCAATATAATATATTAGATTTAATAAATTTTTCCTAATGACTCAAAATTATCATTATGAAGATCTATTATTATAATAATAAAACAGCAGGCAGTTCTTGACTTTCTTCATTCATTTGATAATCGTTATAAATGAATGTGATATTCAGTAGATACAGCTGTAGGTACAGTAAAAGTAGTTCTCTAAACCAAAAAAACCAAACCTGTTGCTGTCTAGTTGATTCTGACTCATGGTGACCCCATTTGTTATAGAGTAGAACTGCTCCATAGGGTTTTCTTGGCTGTAATCTTTAGGAAAGCAGACTACCAGGCCTTTTGCAGCACCACTAGGTGGGTTTGAACTGCCAACGTTTAGGTTTGTAGTTGAGTGCAAACCATTTGTGCCACCCAGGGGCCTAATTCTCTTCTAGCACATAGTAAATAAATTCTTGCAAATACTTCTTGAATGAATGAATGAACAAATGAAAAGCAGTTCAAATTTAGGACAGTTCAATTTTAAGCATTCCACGAACTATATACTTACAGTATTTTCAGAAAGGAAGCAGTATTTGTAGCATTATTAGCCTACGTGAAGAAATGTGCCGTGTATCTCTATGGAGATCCATTTGATGAGCCTGCAGGCAGTAGCCTTCCTTCTCAAACCTGAAGTACCTGTATAAACTAGTGACAGCCTGTTAAGAATCTTCTTACTTAAAATCTCAGTATAATCACATAGAACGTCTCTCTTTCTCTCTGTGTGCCTCTGTGTCTCTTAGTCTCTTGGTTCGTAGGTAGCACTGACACAGTCCCTTCTGAACTGAGAGTCCTTTGAGTACAAGAACTGTATTTTAGCACCTAACACCATGTCAATTGGCTGGTTGAATGCATGAATGAATATAGGAATGATGGAATGAGAGATCAAATTAGGGATAGACAAGTAAAGAAATTGGACCAAAGGAAGGTGTCCTGAGTTTACATAGTAGTAAACCACTTTTATTGGAGAATTAGTAAACTTTTTAAAGATAATTCAAATTGCTTTGAGTGATGATAACATCACTTTAGTAAGTAAATAGCCTCTCATGGGGCTTCTTTGAAGGGTACAACAGTTATATGATTGTAAAATTTCTGGTATGTTTTTCTAACACGAAGAAAAAAAATATTATTTTGGGGATGGGCTGCAACTTTTGCCAGAAACCTAGGAGGGTAGAACATTCCTTATAGCAGAAAAAAAAAAAAAATGCACTTTTGGTTAGCAGACACCTTGATGGGCTTTTTAGTTGTGAAAAGCAAGGTCTGTAGCCAATGTCTAGAACGAAGGGACTAAAAGAAAAGAACTTAGATTTCCCTGTGTAGAATAAAATAGAATTTTAAGAAAGGTCCCCTCTTTGGCTGAGGGTGATAGGAGTAGGCAATAGAGGAGAGATAGGAGAGAGGTTTGGAATTAAGGGAATGAGAAGGCTCCAGAACCATGGCAAAAGCAAGAGACTTAAGGAAAAAGATGATCAGGAAGGTTAAGGAATTTTCAATAATAGTAATATGTAGAATTCAGTTTGAAGTTGTTCTCTGCACTGTGTTAGAACTAACCTTTGTTGTTACCTTAAAACAAAATCCACTGCCGTCAAGTGGATTCTGACTCATGGCAACTCCATGTGTTTCACAGCAGAACTGTGGTCATTGAATTTTCAGTGGCTGAGATCTTACAGAGTAGATTGCCAGGACTTTTCTTCTGCAGTGTCACTGGGTGGATTCTAACTGCCAACCTCTTGGTTAATAGTTGAGCAGAAATCATTTGCACCACCCAGGGAACTTTTTGTTACCTGAAACCTTTGATAAAAGAACTATGTAATGAATAGTACACTTTGAGAACTGATGGAGAAGAGTAATTTTCCACACTTGGGGTAAAGCAGGTTGCTAAGAAAATAACCAGTTGCAGGAGACAAGACAATGAACATACGTTGAGAGGAGCTGGGAGCAGGGATTCAGAATCCAGAGCCAACAGCAGTGATGGTGGCCAAAGGCGATGGCTTGGATTGGGTAGCATGGACTGGCTCAGGATCTGTGTGACAAATCCAGTTCTCCTTCAGGATATCAGCGGAAAGTGGCCCACTGGGGTGAGGAGAGTACGTACTGGAGGATCCTCTTACCATGAGAATAAGGACTAGTTAGGAGGCAGAACTTTTGGATAAAATTGTTTAAAAAAATGATAAAACTAATCTATTACTTTATAGCCATAAATTTGGTCTAATCTGTTAAGCCTTAAAATTGCTGACAGAAAAGAACCACTTCATCATATTATTATGAGGTTTAAAAAAATGACTTGTGGCGGGGATTGCAAGGCTTCTGATTTTTGTAGGCTCAGGATCAAACTCAGCTGTGTTTTTGAGGTTTGGCCACTGTTCAAGACACAGCCTTAGACTCTTTGATGTGTTTTTTGAAACATAATGTGATAAGTGATCAAAGGATGAAAAATGTAAGAGTTGCTACAGTCATTTTAAAGACAGAAGTGCTTTGCAAAACTAGGGTGGATGCAAAGTCAGCTGTTGGAGCTGAATAAGAAGACAGCCCAAAGAAGCAGAAAACTTTCTACTGTGGTAACTTAATCTTTAATGATTGTTTCTTGCTATGTTAAAAAAAAAAACAGAAAAGAAACCAGAGAAACCAACACTCTAGGATCTGTTTTCCAAGAAGCCATTTTATGGTCTTAAATTTTTGAAAATTTCCCTCCTCAAAAAATCCTCTTGTGTTCCCTGGCCCTAATTAAAGTGCCCCTTCCCCCTTTGTTTTATTATTGTAGAAATGAGACAGAAATCATGAAGCCTTAAGATAAAAGCTTGGACTGTATTTCATGCATTTAATAATTTTGTTTATTCTGTGTGTAGGGCATTAATTCTCTTTGATTATATTTGGTCTTGATTCTGTTTGTTTATATAATTTGTGCCAGTTATAAGACAAGTTAAAGGATTTACAATCCTGGGTGGGGAAATACTATATCATATTAAGTGCAATTTTATGTTATTGTTACCCAGTTGCCCTTTTAAAATTAATGATAGAAACATTTATCCTATGAAGGTACATAATTTATGGGAAATTAAAAATGGTATTTTGCATCAGGCTCTTTAATCAGACGTATCACCTGTTAATAGGTATTCCCCCTTTAAAAATTAAGATAATGATCATTTTAGTTTGACCCTACTACACTTTTCAAGGTGTGGTAAAGAATATAGACTGATCACACCATGTATAATGTACAGTTCTGTAATATAGACAAGTTCTGTTCCCCCCCAATTCTCCTACTCCCCACCCTCTGCTTTCTAGAGAAGGTTCTCTCCTCCATCTGAATAGTTGTGGGGGAGCAACCATTTTGTACACACGACATCTTCCCCGACACACAGTTGATTGGCCTAGCAGTGGACATCTGACCAGAGCAGGGCCAGAGTCTTTCTGCAGGAATTCTGGAACTGGAACTGAGACAGAATTCCAGTCTCTACTGGAAGCTTTAAAGGTATTAGATGTAGATTCTTCCTCAGTGGCCATGTTTCCCACCACGTAGACTAAAGAAGAGAACGAGAGCGTGCACACAAGGCCCCCCACCATGGACTTCATGTAATAAGTAAAAAGTATATTTAAAAATTTTTGATAGCTACTAATTCTGACCTAGCCTGTGCTTGAGTTCTCTTGACACCTTCCCGTATCTGTAAGTTAGTTTGAATTGAATTTCAGACCCCTGCAAAAAGTCCACAGTAATCCATGTGGGGAACCCACCCTCCCCCCCTGCAGTCTGTTCTTCCCATCTAGTTCTGCTGCTGAAGTTCAGCACCCGAGTCTGCCCTCCCCGTCTTGACTCCCTCCCCACATGAGCAGAAGAGAGAAGTACATGACTTCAGTGGCTACAAGATTGTTCCATTTCTTAAATTAAGGTATACTTTACGAATGGTCATATTTACCCTTTTTAACATATAGTTAAGTAGTATAGACAGGTTCCATCACCCCAAACATTTTCCTACCTCTAGCCTCTGGCAATTACTATCTGTTTTCTATCCCTTTATTTTTGCCTTTGCAAAGATGTCATGTAAATGGAATCATACAGTATGTAGCATTTTGAGTCTGTCTTCTTTCACTTAGTATAATGCATTTGAAATTGATTGATGTTGTTGCAGGGAAGTGTTGTGTGGATGTGCCACAGATCATTTATCCATTCCCTGGTTGAGGGATGTTTAGGGTATTTCCAGTATGTTGCCATTACAAATAAAGCCACCATACTCATTTGCATGCAGTTTTGTGTGTGAACTTGGGTTTTCATTTCACTTGGGTGAATACCTAGGAGTAGAATTGTTGGGTTGTGTCAGTTTTTTGTTCTTGTTTTTAATTTTAGCTATTCTAATAAGTATTAGTGGTACAGTGTCTCGTAGTAGTTTTAATTTGCATTACCCCAGTGACTAATGAAGGAGTCTCTGGGTGGCATAAATAGTTAAGCCCTTGACTACTAACCGAAAGGTTGGCAGTTTAAACCCACCCAGAGGCCCCTCGGTAAAAAGGCCTGGTGACTGAAAGGTCACAGCTTTGAAAACTCTATGGAGTGCAGTTCTGCTCTGACACGCATGAAGTTGCCATTAGTTGGAGTTGACTCAATGGCAACTGGTTTGGTTTAATGATTAATGATCATCTTTTTATGTGCTTATTTGCCATCTGTATATCTTTTGTGAGGTGTCTATTTAAGACTTTTGCCCTCTTTTTATTTGGTTGTTGAATTTTGAGATTTCTTTATATATTCTGTATACAAGTCAATGATTACAGTTTTAAAATGGATGTTTTCTTTCCCAGTCTCTGCCCTCTGTTCTCTCATTTGCCTGTTCTCATCTCCACTATTAGTGAGAATGCTTTTTCCCAGCAGCTACTTCTGACTGCTGTGACTGCTGCTCATCACTTCTTTCTCCTCTCTTTTTTTGATCTCTTATTTGATTCCGGTTGATACTTCATATATATCATCATTCATCCAGCAAATTCCTGTTAAGCATCTCGGGGCTGACCTTTTTTGAATTTGGCAGTTAACACAGGTGCTTCTTCAGCTTTGAGATCTGATCAGTTATATATAATCTTGGAATTGGTGTGAATTCAAGCATTTTTGATCATTTATGTTGGTCATTTATGTTGCTTCTTTATCGTCAAAAATGTATTAAGGGTTTTTGTTTTGTTTTGTTTTCAGGCCAATTCTAAGGACAGAGCTTGAGATCTGGTAGCCTGAGAGTTCCAGAAGGCTGGTTTTGAAATAGTTAAGGATTTAAAGTAGGTAGATTTAGTGTGATGAGTGGACGTCTACAAAGATTACGTGTGACGTAGAGACTTAATTCACCATCTTGTACCTGTTTCAGTTTTCTCTAAAACTTTTTATCCTAATTCTTTCCTCCATTTGGGGAAGTCGTCCCTGGGAGCAGAACTTGTTTTTCTTATCCACAGGGGGCTTCCCTTGTCTTTGCACACATTTGCTAATGACCTAGAAGAATGTTTCCCTCTGTGTGTAAGTTGGATAGAGTTCTCTGGAACTTCATTTCTGCTGTTTGCTGGAATGCCGTATGGAAATGTTCTTGTGGCATTTTACTGGGAAGTATGAAAAACATGCTCTTATGACATATCAACGAGGGTTGATATTTATTCTGCAGTATTACACTGTAGAGTCTGGACAGGTTTGAATAAAATGGATGATTTCTTTCATTTTAAAATGTATATTTACAGCCATACCTCTTTTAAACAATAAATGTATTCTTTAGCATCTGATTAAAAAATTTGTATAGTATGAACATTTTTTAGTCTTTTAAATTTATAAGAGCACTGAGTTTGAAGTTTTTTTTTATGTTAAAGATTCACTTCCTAATTTTTTGTTAAAATTTGGATTTTGGTGTAGTGTTTTGTTTCTTAAAGGAAAATACAGTTTTACATACTCATGTACCTGTTATTTATCTCTGTGTCCCCCCCGCAAATCCTTTCTGTCCCTCCTTGGGTCCTTCTCCTTCCTTTCCTCTCTGCTCTCTCCTTTTCTCTCCCTTCCTCCCAGGTTTCCACCTCTTTCTTTATTTCTCTCTATAAAATAAAGTAAGAGCAATGGATAACTGTAGATATTTCCTATATTTGAGTTATTGCCAACATTTTGATGTTCCATTTTCTTATTTCTACCATGATTTATTTAACGATGCCCAATTCTGGACCTGATGGTTGTTTCTAACTCTTTATTATGATAAGGAGACCCTAGGTGGCACAAACAGTTAAGCACTCAGCTACTATCCATAAAGGTTGGCAGTTTGAACCCACCCAGAGACATCTCAGAACTGAGAGATCACAGCCATTGAAAACCCTCTGGAGCACACTTCTACTCCAAAACACATGGGTTGTCATGAGTTAAAATTGAAGCAACGACAACTGATTTTATTATGATAAAGATCATTGTGCCTGAAACATTTTTTCTGTATTTAGCAATGTTATTTAGAATTATTTTCTTAGGCTAGATTTACCAAAGTGGAATTCTGGGATATCAGTTGAGTATTGCTAGATTGCTTCATATCCCTACTATCAGTAGTGAGAGTCTTCCTCCTACTGAGCCGACACTGAATTTTGTCAGTTAAAAAAATTGCAAGATGAAAAAAGTGATATATTTTTAAATTAACCATTTTTGTTTTATTGTTATAAAAATATCTATAATAAAACATTTGCCAATTCAACATTTTTTTTCAGAAAAATTAACCTTTTTTTTTTTAAAATAATTGTAGATTGGCATGCAATTTTAACAAATTATACAGAGATCCCGTGTGCCTTTTACCTAGTTTCCTCCAGTGGTAACATCTTGTAATACTATAGTACAATATCATGATCAGGATGTTGACACTGATACAATCAAGATATAAAATATTTCCATCACCACAGGGATCCTTTGGTTGCCATTTTGTAGGTACACCCACCTCTCTCACCCTTACTCCCACCCCAACTCTGACCCCTGGCAACCACTGATCTGTTTCTGTTTCCATAATTTTATCATTTCAAGAATGTTATATAAATGGAACCATACAGTATTTACTCTTTTGTAATTGGCTTTTTTTCACTCAGCATAATTCCTTAAGATTCATCCAAGTTGTTGAATGTATCAATAGCTTGTTTCTTTTGGGGCTGAGAAGTATTCCATGATATACCACAGCTTGTTGAGCCATTCACCTGTTGAAGGATTTGTTTTTTTTTTTTCTTCCAGATTTTGACTATTGTGAATAAAGCTATGAACATTCTTATGCAGGTTTTTATTGTGACATAAGTTTTCATTTTTCTGTAATAAGTGCCAGGAGTACAATTGCTGGGCCACATGGCAGTTGAATATTTCGTTTTTAAGAAACTGTCAAATTGTTTTCCAGAGTGGCTGTACCATTTTATATTCCCACTAGCATTTGATATTGACACTTTTTTTTTATTTTAACCATTCTTATATGTGTATAGTGATATCTCATTGGGGCTTTAATTTGCCTTTCCCTTATGGCTAATGTAAGGAGACTTGGTGGTACAATGGATAAGCACTTGGCTGCTAACCAAAAAGTCAGAGGTTCAAACCCACCAGCTGATCCACAGGAGAAAAGACCTGGCGATCTGCTCCCAGATTACAGCCTATGAAATCCTATGAGGCAGTTCTACTCTGTCCTATAGGGTCGCTGTCAGTCGAAATCGACAATGACTAGTGTTCCGGTGGTGCAGACAGTTAACGCACTTGGCTGCTAACTGAAAAGGTGGAAATTCAAGTGTACCCAGAGGTACCTTGGAAGAAAGTCCTGGCGATCTACTTCCGAAAAATCAGCCTTTGAAAACCCTATGGAGCACAGTTCTACTTTGGCACACATGGGATCACTATGAGTTAGAGTCAACTCAACAGCAACTGGTACTGGTAATGACTAATGATGTTGAATATCTTTTCGTGAGCTTCTTTGTCATCTCTGTATCCTCATCAGTGAAATATCTTTTCATGTCTTTTGTTCATTTTTTAATTGGGTTGTTTGAATTTTTTTACTGTTGAATTTTGTGAGTATTTTACATATTCTAGATACTAGTCTTTTGTTGGATATGTGGTTTGCAATATTTTCTCTCACTCTGTAGGTTGTCTTTTCATTCTCTTAACAGGATCTTTTGTAAAGCAAAAGTGTTTGATTTTGATGAAGTCCAATTTATCCCGTTTTCCTTTTATGGGTTATACTTTGGTGTCAAGTCTAAGAACTCTTTGCCTAGCCCTAGATCCTGAAGATTTTCTCCTATTTTTTCTAAAAGTCTTATAGTTTTACATTTAAGTTCATAATCTATTTTAAGTTTTTTTTTAATAAGGTGAATGATATCCTTTAAGTTTTTTTCTATATATTTTTATTTTTTAAATAATATTTTATTGTGTTTTCAGTGAAAGTTTACACAGCACATTAGGTTCTCATTTAACAATTTCTATACAAATTGTTGAGTGACATTGGTTACATTTTTCACAATGTTTCAACATTGTCATTTCTGCTCTGGTTGTTCCATTTCCAGTAATCTGGTTTCTCTGCCCCCTTCTCATCTTTCCTTTTGAGTAATTGACCACTTTTGAAGTACAGTACTCATGGGTGATATTCTTTATTTTATGAGCCAGTCTGTTAACTAAAAGGTGACCTGAGGGGATAGTGTTGGTTCAAGATTTAAAGGGTATCTCAGGGCAATAGCCTCAGGAAGTCCTCTAGTCTCAAGTTGTCCAGTAAGTCTGAACTTTTAAGAATTTGAGTTCTGTTCCACCTATTTTCCTCCCATTCTACTAGAATCCATCTATTGTGCCCTGATCAGAATGTTTGGTACTGGTGCTGTGCACCATCTAGTTCTTCTTGTCTCAGGGTAGATGAGGCCATGGTTTGTGCAGACTGTTAATCCTGTTGACTAGTTTCTTCTCTAAGTCTTTGATTTCCTTCTTTCTCTCTTGCTCCTGATGAGTAGAGACCAGTAGTTGTATTTTAGATGGCCACTCATAAGCTTTTAAGTCCCCAGACACTACTCACCAAAACTAGGATTAGAACATAAACTTTATGAACTATGTGATACCAGTTGATCAAGTTGTCCCACAAGACTATGTATATTATTATTCTTAGTTGGTACTTAGTCTTTATTTTATATGGCCAAAAGCTTTAAGATTGACTAATTAATTGATTAATATTATTGGTCTTGTAAAAACAGCCTGGGGGAGGTATCTCATCTCCTCCTACCCCACAAGGCAGAAGGAGAACCAAGATCAATGGCCAAAGTCTGATTCCAATGAGACAAATGTCAGACATGCCTCCTCTCTCTGCTATCCTTACTAATTCTGATACCAACCATCCCTCGCACAGCACTGTCTACTTTTCTGCTGGGTTTGATAATTCATTGCAGTGGCCACACAGAACTCAAAGACCATACTCACAATTATGGGGTTTATTATAAGGGAAGTAACAGTTGGAATTCAGGCTCAAGAACATTCAGGATACAGTTCTTCCATGAGGATAGCCTCTCCCCAACTGTGCTCTTAGGCACGCATCTCCCTGGACCTCAGTCTCTGCCAAAAGGCACTCAGCTTTCTCTCTCCGTGGGCTGGGAAGCCCACCACCAATTCTCCTGCTGCTGAGTCTCTCCCTTGGTAGTGGTGGGCTCTTCTCTGCTCTGGAATTGGCTCTCTTAAAGGCAAAACTGACCAGTCCTGTTGGTGGACCACAGTTAACCCTATCACACAATCATCTGGGTAGGGGTTACAAGATCATGGCTAGAAAGGCCACGCATAAAAGTAATTAATCGCACTGCAGGTCTTCACTTCATTTTGGGTCCTAGTTCTTTGGGTGTCCCTTTAGTGTTAAAAAGTACCACATTAAAGATAAGAGAGATCAGCGGCTCATATTTGGAGGCACAGTGGCTAAGTGCTCCGCTGGTAACTGAAAGGTCACCAGTTGATACCTACCAGTCGCTCCACAGGTGAAAGATTTGGCAGTCTGCTTTTGTAAAGATTACAGTCGTGGAAACCCTATGCGGCCATTCTACTCTGTCCTGTAGGGTCGCTATGAGTCAGAATCGACTAGACGGCAGTGTTATTTGTTTTGTTTTTTAATGCCTCCAAAGTAATTAAGTCAGTCCAATGTATATTTATTAAATGCCCACTATATTCTGGGCCCTGATATGGGCCTTAAGCATGGCCTGTGTCCTTGATATCTTATACTGTGATGAGGAAGTCAGAAAGAAAATCATTTCAGTGTAGCATGTTAAATGTTGCAAGTTTAGGACGTTTATGATGATGGTTAAGAACTCAAACTCTGGATTCCATCAGCCTGGGATGGCATACTGGCTCTTCCACATTCCGTCTGGGTAACGTCTCTAGTCCTTAATTTATTTAGAATATGTACATTATAGGGTTGTTGTGAGGACTGGATAATACATGTGCTCTTAACATAAATGCCTGGCACAGAGTAAGCACTCAATAAATGTTAGCCTCTATGGCGCTGGTGGATACCCTGGTGGTGTAGTGGTTAAGAGCTATGGCTGCTAAGGTCGGCACTTTGAATCCACCAGGCGCTCCTTGGAAACCCTATGGGGCAGTTCTGCTCTGTCCTTTAGGGTCACTATGAGTTGGAATTGACTCAACGGCAGTGGGTTTTTTTTTTTTTTTTTTTTTAATGGCAGTGGTTGAGGTGGAGGTGGAGGTGGAGGTGGAGCTGGTCAGGGAAGACAATACTGATCAGTGTAGACAAAGGATGTTGTTGTAATATAGAGAGGGACACTTATCCCAGAGGAGAATACTCCTGAACTGAATCTTAAACGGTGAGTGAGAGTTAGCTAAAAAAAAGAAATGAAGGAACAGGACAAACAGAACAGCATGAACAGAAGTGTAGAGACAGGAAACACTGTGGTGTAAGTGTTGGTAGTACAGGTATTTGGTGTTAATAGAACTTGAAGTAGGAATTGAAAAGTGATAGATAGCTGATGAGCCTGGAGAGAGGGAGGGAAGGGCCAGGTCATGGAAGGCCTTGAATTTTTCTGTAAACCAAGGGGAAGCATTGAGGAGTTTAAGGGAAGAGGATGACATGGTCAGATTTGCATTTTTAGCTAGTTCTTTGTAGAGGAAGCTCTTTAATAGTTCAGTTTAGAGATGAAATCATGAGTGATATAGAATGCCGTTTTTGTCCTTATTTTCCATATAATAATCTCCTGTCCAATTCACAGCTTCTGTTGGAGAACCAGTCTAGACTCAGATTGTAGGTTGTATGAGAGGGAAGTCTTGTCCACAAGAGCTCTGTTAAGCCCTATTTGAGGTTGGCTGTAGTTTCAGGCTACTATGACCGAATAGTTTAATCTATTCCTCTAGGCTGGATATGATTTTTTAAGATCATATAAGTCAGATATAGTCACCTAATAGAAAACTCACTTTTTTTTAAATTAAGGCAAGAAGGTGGGAGGGATGGGAATAATAAAGTGAAGGGAAAAAATTACCAAGAAGTATATCTAAGAAAAAGGAGTTTGATTCTAACACACATAATTTTACTAAACTCTTCCCTTTATTTTCGTTATATATTTTCCTGTCTTATTTATGAAGGTTTAAAAGATGTTTATTATAATTTTATTCAAAGGTCAAAAAAAAAAAAAAGGGGGAAAGAATTAAGATCTGTCACATTCACTACTGTTTTATGTCCTTTTGTGCCTTTTTGTTTTATTTCTGTGAGTGTTTAATTGGTCAAATTTCCAACAGTGCAAATGCTGTGGAAAGGGCTGCATCTATTTTGTTGAGTCTATGTTTTAAAGCACAGCTTGTAAAGAGTAAAAGGGCAGTGCTATTTCTCTCTCTCTCTCTCTCTCTCTGTGTGTGTGTGTGTGTATGAGAGAGAGAGAGCTTTTGAGATAGAATTCATATACCATACAACTTACTCATTTAAAGTGTACAATTCATTTATTTGTTGGTTATTTCTTTAACAGGGAAAGAAAGATGTGACCCAGATATTTAACAACATCCTGAGAAGACAGATAGGTACTCGGAGCCCTACTGTGGAGTACATCAGTGCTCATCCTCATATCCTGTTTATGCTCCTCAGAGGGTAGGTACATGGCTTCCTTTAAAGTAGGTGTGGGTTTAGAATAGTAGTTAAAAGTTTCTGTTTTGGAATCACAGTAAAGATGTTAGCCATGCTTGAGGTCAGCCCTCCAAATCTGTGTCTCCATGTTTACATAGATTGCAGCAAAATCCTTTCTTTGCACCTTGGTTTCTAAATAAAGTTCTTCCATTTACTGCCCGCTTTCCCCCACTTTTCTGTTAGCTCTGTCTCTTTCCATTCTTGTACTGCTTGTGCTTCCAAATCTGCCCTTTTCCTACCTGTCCATTTACTTTTTTCCCCCCAGTTTGTCCCTTTATTTATTTTATTGTGCTTTAGGTGAAAGTTTACAGAGCAAATTAGTTTCTCATTCAAAAGTTTATATACATAGCAAAAAGATGAAAACAACCTAGATGCCTATCACCAGATGAATGGATAAATAAACTATGGTACATACACACAGTGGAGTACTAAGCAACGAGAAAGAACAATGATGAATGTGTGAATCATCTCATAACATGGATGAAACTGGAGGA
>NW_004443980.1:4378048-4381981 GCF_000243295.1 Trichechus manatus latirostris
GAGAAGGGAGAGGGTTGACATGTCATGGGGTTGTTAACCAATGTCATAAAACAATAGGTGTACTACTGTTTCATGAGAAACTATTTGTTCTGTAAACCTTCACCTAAAGTAAAAAACAAATTTATATACAGATTGTTTCATGACATTGGTTGCAATCCCCGAAATGTGTCAGCACTCTCCTCCTTTCCCTTTCACCCCAGGTTCCCAGATTCCATTTGTCCAGTTTTCCTGTCATTTCTGCCTTCTCATCTTTGCTTTTGGGCAGGTGTTGCACATTTGTCTTGTATACTTGATTGATCTAAGAAGCATGTTCCTCCTTATTGTTTGTTTTATAGGCCTGTCTAGTCTTTGGCTGAAAGGTGGACTTTTGGAGTAGCTTAAGTTCTGAGTTGGAAGGGTGTCCGGGGGCCAGAGTCTCAGGGGTCCTTCCAGTCTCTGTCAGACCAGTAAGTCTAGCCTTTTTTGTGAATTTGAATTTTGTTCTACGTTTTTCTCTCACTCTGTCCAGGACCCTCTTTTGTTATCCCTGTCAGAGCGGTCAGTGGTAGTAGCTAGACACCATCTAGATCTTCTGGGCTCAGACTGGTGGAGGCTGTGGTTTATGAGGTCCATTAGTCGTTTGGACTAATATTTTCCTGTGTCTTTGGCTTATTTCATTCTCCTTTGCTCTGAATGGGATGGGACCAATAGATGTATCTTAGGTGGCTGCCATTTATCTTTTTCCTGCTTGTATAAGACTGAATCCCCTCATTACACACATACACAATTATTCTGGTTTTGAGAACTCAAATATAGATAGAGGAATTCTTCCAGTGGCTGGTGTATGCCAAGGTGACAGTCTCCTTCCAGGGGGATAGAGTAAATATTACTGTACACATATGGGACTGTAGGGGAGCCAAAAAACTGAAGTCAAGCTAAATAACAGAATCCCTGATTGTTATTTTTTATGTATACTTATTTATAAACGTTTCTTGGGCATTTTGAGGCTCCTCTAAATCCCAAAGACCACAGACCTGGATGTAGCAAGGCTTAGGGATAGCAGACTACCTTCTTTCTCCCCCTCCCTACCTTTCTACCCAGGCTTCTCAAACCTAGCATAGGGCTCTTTTTATTTTGCAGCACTCATCCTTTCATTTCATACCTGTCCTTCTTCTGTATCCAACTCCCAATCCCTCCCCTGTACATTTTTAACATTTACTTTTATTGAGGTAATATGTAACACAAGGAACCCTGATGGTGCAAACAGTTTAGCGCTCAGCTGCTAACCAAAGGGTTGGGGATTCAAACTCACCCTGAGGCTCTGTGGGAGAAAGACCTAGCGATCTACTCCCTTAAAGATTACAGCCTAGAAAACTCTATAGGGCAGTTCTATTCTGTCACACTGGGTCACTCTGCATCAAAATTGACTTGATGTTACCTAACAACAACAACAACAATGTATAACACGCAGTTTAATCATCAGATATATCAACAAATGGCAGCTCTCTGCCTCTTCCTTCTCCATTTCTCAGTCCCATTACCCAGAGACAACCACTTTCATCTCTCTTATTTGTTCATCTGATATTCACCTCTGTATTACTAAATAATGGGCTATATTAATTTTTTGGAGCCCTGGTGGCACAGTAATTAAGAGCTCAGCTGCTAACCAAAAGGTCAGCAGTTCGAATTCGCCAGCCGCTCCTTGGAAACCCTGTAGGGCAGTTCTTCTTGGTTATGAGTTGGAATCGACTTGACAGCAACAGATTTTTTTTGTTTACTGATTTTTTTATTATCAATTTTAAACCATATAATTTGACTTTCTCATAGTTTTTCCATTACCCCCATTACTCCATTTTTTCTTCCCTTTTTCCTCACAATATACTTTATCACAATTTTTAATTTTATTAATAATCACGTTTACATTGTTATGACTATGTAATTATTATTTATTGTTGGATAAAGTATTGTACCGCAATTACTTTATTTTTTTGGGACAATATATTGTTTTTACTGGAAAATTGTGTCTTTCTGTTCTGGAAAGGAAAATATACTATGTATTAGTTAAAAACCAGTTGCCTTCAACTCAACTCCATGTCACAGTAGAACTGTGCTCCATATGGTTCTCAATGGCTGGTTTTTCAGAAGTAGATCACCAGGCCTTTCTTCAAACACTCCTCTCTCTGGACTCAAACCTCCAACCTTTCAGTTACCCGGCAAGTGCATTAACCATTTGCACCACCCTGGGACTATGTATTCGTTAGGGTAGGCTAACACTATAACAAATAGACCCAAAAATGAAATGGCTTAACCACAGTATAAGTTTGTTTCTCATGTAATAATGTAAGGAAGATGTTCTAGGTCAGCAGAGAGCTCAGCCACATAGGCATTCAGAAACCAGGCAGATAGGGGCTCTACCATCTTCAGCACGTGGTTTCTAAGATCCTTTTGGTCATTACCATTTCAGCCCACAGGAAGGAGAAGATACATGGGAGAGTCTATGAGCCAGCCTGGAAATGGCTCACATCAATCCCACACTAACATTCCGTTTCAGAGCTCTTATTCACATGAACCATTAATTCTTTTTTTTAATTTTTTTTTTTAATTTTTTAATTTTTCCCATATAAAAATTTATACACACATTGTTATGTGACTCTAATTGCTCTCCCCATACTGTGACAGCACACTCCTCCTTTCCACCCCTGATTCCCCATGTCCATTCAACCAGCTGCTAACCCTCTCTGCCTTCCCATCTCACCTCTGGACAGAAGCTGCCCGTTTAGTCTCTTGTATCTACTTGAGCTAAGAGGCACACTCCTCATGAGTCTCACTTTATGTCCCAGAGTCCAGTCCAATCCCTGTCTGAAGAGTTGGCCTTGGGAATTGCTTTAGTACTGGGCTAATAGAGAATCCAGGGGCCATACTTTCTGGGTTTCCTCCAGTCTCAGTCAGACCATTAAGTCTAGTCTTCTTACCAGAATTTGAGTTCTGCACCCCACCTTTCTCCTGCTCCATCAGGGACTCTCCGTTGTTTCCCGGTCAGGGTGGTCATTGGTGGTAGCCAGGCACCATCTACTTCTTCTGGTCTCAGACTGATGAAGTCTCTGGTTTATGTGGCCCTTTCTGTCTCTTGGGCTAATACTTTCATTGTGTCTTTGGTGTTCTTCATTCTCCTTTACTCCAGTTGGGCTGGGACCAATTGATGCATTTTAGATGGCCACTTGTAAGCTTTTAAGACCCCAGCTGCCACTCACCAAGGTAGGATGCA
Organism: Trichechus manatus latirostris; assembly: GCF_000243295.1. Classification (NCBI taxonomy): domain Eukaryota; kingdom Metazoa; phylum Chordata; class Mammalia; order Sirenia; family Trichechidae; genus Trichechus; species Trichechus manatus. The sequence goes on from NW_004443980.1 coordinate 4,381,293, forward strand.
GAACATTTTCTTAATAAGTTTTGTTATGCCAGTTGACCTAGATGTCCCCTGAAAGCATGGTCGCCCCAGACGCTTACCCCTGCTACTTTGTCCCTCAAAGTGCTTGATTGTATTCAGGAAACTTCTTAGCTTTGGTTTAGTCCAGTTGTGCTGACTTCCCCTGTAGTGTGTGCTGTCCTTCCCTTCATCTAAGATTTTTTATCTACTATCTAGTTAGTAAATAACTCTCACCCTCCCTCCCCACCCTCTAACCATCAAAGAATGTTTTCTTCTGTGTTTAAACCTTTTGTTGACTTCTTATACTAGTGGTCTTATACAATATTTGTCCTTCTGTGACTGACTAAATTTACTCAGCATAATGACCTCTAGCTTCCTCCATGTTCTGTTTCACGGCTTCATCGTTGTTCTTTATCATTGCGTAGTATTCCATTGTGTGGATATACCATAATTTGTTTATCCATTCTTCCGTTGATGGGCACTGAGGTTGTTTCCATCTTTCTGCTATTGTGAACACTGCTGCAATGAACATGGGTGTGTTTGTATCTATTCTTATGACGGCTCTTAATTCTCTAAGATATATTCCAAGGAGCAGGATAGCTGGATTGTATGGTACTTCTATTAATAGCTTTTTAAGGAAGCACCAGATCGATTTCCAAAGTGGTTGTACCATTTTACATTCCCACCAACAG
>NW_004443980.1:4383808-4399879 GCF_000243295.1 Trichechus manatus latirostris
TTTCAATTGTTTTTCTATTCTCTATTTCATTTAATTCTGCTCTCATTATTATTTCCTTTCTTCTGGTGCCTGAAGGCTTCTTTTGCTGCTCTTTCTACTTGTTCCAGTTATATGGTTAATGTTTTGATTGTGGCCCTTTCTTCTTTTTAGATGTGTGCATTTATTGCTATAAAGTGACCTCTGAGCACTGCTTTTGCTGTGTCCCAAAGGTTCTTCTAGGATGTGTTTTCATTCTTGTTTGAGTCTATGAATTTCTTTATTCCATCCTTAATTTCTTCTATAACCCAGTAGTTTTTGAGCAAGGTGTTATTCAGTTTCCATGTGTTTGATTTTTTTTCCTTGCTTTTTCTATTGTTGATTTCTACTTTCATGGCTTTATGGTCAGAAAAGTTGCTTTGTAATACTTGGATGCTTTGGATTTTGTTAAGACTTGCTTTATGGCCTAATATGTGGTCTATTCTGGAGAATGTTCCAAGTGCATTGGAAAAGAAAGTATACTTGCCTGCTGTTGGGTGGAGTGTTCAGTGTAAGTCTATGAGATCAAGTTGGTTAATTGTAGCATTTATCTCTTCTGGGTCTTTGTCGAGGTTCTTTCTGGATGTTTTGTCCTTCAGTGAAAGTGGTGTGTTGAAGTCTCCTACTACTATGGTGGAGCCGTCTATCTCTCTTTTCAGTGTTGTTAGAGTTTGTTTTACGTATTTTGGAGCCCTGTCGTTGGGTGCCTAAATATTTGTTATAGTTATGTCCCCCTGGTGTATTGACCCTTTAATCATTATATAGTGTCCTTCCTTATCCTTTGTGGTAGATTTTACTTTAAAGTCTGTTTGGTCAGGGATTAATATTGCCACTCCTGCTGTTTTTTGATTGATGTTTGCTTGATATATTCTTTTCCGTTCTTTGAGTTTTAGTTTGTTTGTGTCTTTAAGTCTAAGGTGTGTCTCTTGTAGGCAGTATATAGACGGATCATGTTTTTTTATCCTATCTGCCACTCTCTGTCTCTTTATGGGTGCATGTAGTCCATTTACATTCAGTGTAATTATTGATAGGTATGAATTTAGTGCTATCATTTTGATGTCTTTTTTGTGTGGTGTTCACAGTTTCTTTGTTCCACTTAATTTTCTGTGCTGAGTTGTTTTTCTTTACATATTTTCCTTTCATCTTTTTCATTGTTGTTGATTTTGTGTTTGTTGAGTCTTTATATTTTTCTAGTTTTTTATTTTGACTTGTAGGATTGTTAGTTTCCATTGTGGTTACATTCATATTTACCTCTGTTTTTCTAAGTTTATACCTCCTTATGTAATTTGATATTGACTGTGGTCTCCGAGCCATCAATAAGTTATTATATTTATTTGTTTTATGTTTGCTTTCTGTGTCCTAGCTTCTTGTTTTGTTTTGATATGCCCGAATTGACTGCTCATATGAGCTACTTTGATTATTGGCACCTTTGAAGCTCTAATGTCCTGTCACCAGGTGGTTAGATTTATTACTGGATATGTAAGCTCAGGAGTCCGCCCACTCCTGCTGTATGGATTCAGCTCAGGTGCCCAGGTAGATAGCCACCAAGTGTGTGGGTAGGCTCTCACAGTCCTAGACAGGCATGGGTGATTGGTGTGGGCACTGGCATCTGGCTGCAACAGAGGGACACACTCTTAGCAAGGCAGGGGGCTGATGTCCACCCCTGAGTTCCAGGAGAAGGTTTGTCCCTGTTCCTTACAGCACGTAGGTGGGTGGGTTTTGCAGCCAGACTATGAGCACCTAATACTGTTGGCTGTAAGGTCTGGGGGAAACCTCTTATTCATGGGCCCCTATTGCAGGTGGCTAAGTGGCATGGGTGGAGCCAGCAGTCCTCAGGCCCCTGATATGGGTAGGTGAAGACCCTGCTTAATGGGCAGAGCAGTGTCAAATGTCAAGAACCTGCCACTTCACAGCTGAAGCAGTTGAAGTTAGACTTCTGGTGTATACCCTGTTGTACTGTGGTGATGAGGGCCTATGCTGTTGAGATGGGCCCACACAAGTCTATGCAGGGGGAAAGACAGTCAAAGTCCGTGGATCCCTTATGCCTGTGCCTAGGCAAAGGAGCTGTGCCTACCCTCGGTTCCTGGCTTAGGGTAGCTGGCAGTTTATTTTTTCCCCTGTTTGTTAATTTGTTCACTCTGCAAGTCAGGGAGAATGGCTCTGGGTGTGTGATGGATCCTACTTCCAGCCCAGGATACTTGGCAATTGTTGAAGCCAGTCCGAGACCCAGTGCAGAACAGGGAGTGGGGAGGTAAATGGGTGAGACCCAGTGCAGAGCAGGGAGCGGGGAGGTAAATGGGAGAGAGATTTTTCCCTAAGGGGGGTGGTTTTGATCCGTGCAGTAGGCCATATGCAATTACTTATCTTTCGCCAGATCGAGGGCTACTTCTCCCTGGTTCTGGGTGGCCGTGTAGACTTTCTGCTGCTGGATCTCTCCCGGTGTGGAAAACATGCCTCCTGAGCACAACTATTTGCCTGCCTCACCGCTCACTCTTGGGCTGATCAGGCCTCAAGGGCTCAGGCTCTTGCTGGGTCAGGTCTGGCAACTCCTAGCTGCTTCCAGACCATCTCTCCCTCCCCCTGCCAGTCAGTCCGGTTCCTCAACTCTGCCTTTGATGTTCAGGGCTCCCAGATCGCCATATATAATCGAATCACTTGTTTTTTTGGGTCTTTGTTGTAAGAGGGTCCACTGGAAGTGTCTGACTACTCCACCATCTTGGCCCCACCTCTGAACCCTTAATTCTTAAGAGAATCTGGGAGATGTTGTCTAGTTATGTGCCCAAGAAGAGAAGAATGGATTTGGGTGGACAACTAACGTTCTCTGTCACATTGTTTCTTTACAGATTTGTTCTCTTCAATTCTCTCTGTTCTCACTTTCTAGCACTCCTATTAGTCAAAGTTAAATCTCCTGGATTGATTTCTTATCTCTTCTATTTTCTCTCTCTTTGTGTACTTGTTGGAAAATATTGTTAATCTTGTCTACCATTAAAGATAAACCCTATTGAATTTTAATTTTAGCTACCCCGGTGGGTGTAGTGATGAAGAGCTACAGCTGCTAACTAAAAGGTCAACAGTTCGAAGCCACCAGGTACTCCTTGGAAGCCCTATGGGGCAGTTCTACTCTGTCCTGTAGGGTCACTATGAGTCGGAATCTACTCAATAGCAATGGGTTTTTTGTTTTGTATCCCATTTATAAATTATAAGACCACTTTTTTGTTCTCTGATTATTCCTTTTTCTAGTCTCTATCACTTCCTGGCTCTGTACCCTTGAGCAAGTCATTACACCTCCCTAAGTCTCAGTTTTCTTATCTGTAAAATAAGGATAAAATTTGTAATAACACCTTCACACTAAAATAATGTTGCATTATATGCCATTGGCTATGCATTGTCACACAAACCTGTGCTTTTGGTCAGGGTTCTGCTTCTCACTTGCTACAAGTCCTTAGGCAAGTTCTCTAACTTCCTGAAGTCTCTATTTCCTCATTGAAAAATGGGGATGGTAATAATACCTATCTCAGTAGATTGCTATGAGTCTTCAATGAGATAATGCTTATAAAGCACATGGTGCTCAGTAACTGCTAATCCAAGAACTTATTACCCCTATTGCTCTTAAGAGCTACAACTCAAATGGAAATATATGCACAATTTCAAACAAATATAATTTAAGGCCATACATAAGTGTCAGCATAGAAATATAAAGGAAAGTGCTTATTTCCAGCTCAGGTGAAACTGTAAAAATTTGTGGATATGAGCTGTACAGCTGGTCATTGGTGGATAAGGTTAAAATGATAAACTTGTATCCGATTTTGGAAATTCTAAAATGTTAGGCTAAAGAATTTGGCATTATCTTGTTGAAAATGGCAAGCCATTGAAGAGTTTCAATAAAGGAAAAATATCAGATTTGTTTTTTAGGAAATGAAGATAAATTAACAATACTTAAGTAATTAATTGGAGTCCCTGGGCAGTACAAGGAGCCCTGGTGGCACAGTGGTTAAGTGTTTGGCTGTTAACCAAAAGGTCAGCAGTTCTAATCCACCAGCTCTTCCTTGGAAACCCTATGGAGCAGTTCTACTCTGTCCTATAGGGTCACTATGAGTCGGAATCAACTCAACAGCAGTGAGGGAGGGAGGATACAAATGGTTAATGTGCTTGGCTGCTACCCTGAAGGTTGGCAATTCAAGTCCAACCTAAGGCTCCTTGGAAGAAAGGCCTGGTGATCTATTTCCAAAAAAATCAGCTACTGAAAACCCTATGGTGCACAGTTCTCTGATACATATGGGGTCACCATGAGTCAGAATAGATTCTACAGCAACTGGTTTAGTTAATTAATAGTACTTAAAAGCTTAGCTTGTAAATAAATGCTCCCTTGAAAATGTCAAAATGGGTTGTCCTAAAAATGTACTGTGGCTCATGTCTGCTGATGGAGAAGAGTAGTGATATGGATGATCTAAAAGCAGTATCTTCCACTGGTGGGTCATTGTACAGAGGGTTGCATGCAGCTGCACAAGCTCATCCCTGGAGTGGCATCTAGGAGCTTACAGTTTGATTGAAATGCCACATAATATATGGGAAATTGAATTCTTACAAAGGAAATTATAAACTGTAAAATTAATACTATAAAAAAAACCAAGCCCATTGCTGTCAAGTCAATTCTGACTCATAGCGACCCCATATATATATATACACATTCTACCATATATAAAAGTAATAAAATTTATTTTAAATTACTGTAATTACATATTAATACTGTAATTATATGTTAATACTGTAAAGCTTTCTAAATTCAGATTAATGAAGGAAAAGAAAGCAGTCCAATAAATTACAAAGTATGACTGTAGGGTAATTTAAAATAAATTTTATTACTTTTATATATGGTAGAATGTATATACACTATATATACATTTGTTCATCATACATCTTTTGTGGAATATATTGTAAAATGAGCATAACTGGATACTTATTTGAAAAATTAAGTTGGTGAGGAATTACAATTTACATCCGAGAAAATATCTTTGTTTTCCCTTTCTAGAAGAGATGAGACCAAAACTAAACAATTGATTCTAATTGTTATTTATTAAGTAATTTAACCACTGCAAGATGTTTCAGGTCTATAGTGTACCTTCTTAATTTGTGATGTGGACAAGATTCATTAATGTGTAAGTGTCCCATCCCTTCCCCTCTATCAGTAGAGGGAGACTGAACCAGGGAGAGGAGAGAAAGGGCTGGTGACAGGAAGCTGGGCAGGGGAAATCAGTTCAGCTAGAGGTTACATCCAGAAGCATGACTGAGACTTGGAGAAGAGGAGGAAGGAGGCAAAAGGAGAAAAACCACATCAGGAAAGGTTTTTGGAGGGCTCATAACTCCACAAAGCTGCAGAGTGAATTGGGCTGGGAAGGAGATTTGAAAAGTGATGTAGGTTATAAATTGATATTTTTGAGACACACATATGAAGATCAGAATCTCTTTTAATGACTTTTTATTGCCAGATTATACTTCTTTATTTGTGACTCTGTAAAGCTTGTGGGGCCTTGGCTTTTTCAAAAAATTAAGTTTGCATACAAAGTTTGTTGAGTGTGAATAATCACTGTATTACATTATATTCTTTAATTATCATTTGAAAATGTTTATGTCTTATTTGATGATGAATTTTCTGATGAGTTCTAATAACCACTACTCTTATATAAATTATTTGATGCAACAGGCCAATGCAATTTCTAAACAAATCATTAAATTGATGTAAGTAGAAATCATACTTAACTTTAAAACGTGAACTCTTATTTCTATCCATTAATTGCCTGTATTTGCCAGTGATACCATTTATTTATTTATGTATTTATTTTATTGTACTTCAGGTGAAGGCTTACAGAACAAATAGTTTCTCATGAAACAGAAGTACACGTGTTGTTTTATAACGTTGGTTAACAACCCCACAACATATCAACCCTCTAACTTCTCAACCTCTTTTTTTGTTTGGTGAAAATACACATAGCCAAAGATACACCATTTCAAAAGTTTCTACATGCACAGTTCAGTGACATTGACTACGCTCTTCCAATTGTGCTGCTATTCTCACTTAAGATGAAGGCTTACAGAACAAAATAGTTTCTCATTTAACAGTTACTACAAATGTTGCCCTATGACAATGGTTAACAATCTCACAACACATCAACAGTATCCTTACTCAACCTTGGGTTCCCTATCACCAGCTTCTTGTCCCCTTTCTGCTTTCTGGCCCTTGTCACTGGACTCCTGTAACTCGTTAGTCTCATTTGGTTTTACGGGGCTGTCCACTCCCAGGCTGAACAGTGAACCTCGGAGGTAACTTCACCACTGAGCTAAAAGGGTGTCTGGGGGCCGTACTCTTGGGGTTTCTCCAGTCTCCTTTAGGCCAGTAAATCTGGTCTTTTTTGAGTGAGTTAGAATTATGCTCTACATCCTTCTCCAGCTCTGTCCAGAACCCTCTGTTGTGATCCTGGTCAGAGCAGTCAGTGGTGGTAGCCAGGCACCATCTAGCTGTACTGGACTCAGTCCGGTGGAGGCCTTGGTAGCTGTGGACAATGAGTCCTTCGGACTAATCTTTTCCTTGTATCCTGTTCTCTTCATTCTCCCTTGCTCCCGAAGGGATGAGACCAGTGAAGTATCTTAGATGGCCGCTCACAGGCTTTTAAGACCCCAAAGCCAGTGATACCATCTTAATGGATAATTTGTAATAGGTGATTATATGTCAAAAGTTATATTAGTCTATGTTTAAGAAAAAAATAGCTTTCATTCTTCCAATATTATGTTGGGAAAATAATTTTGAATTATTTAGGAAAAGCTATTTTCTTAATATACAGATTTTTATTCTAAGAAAGATTCCATTTTCATGTAGTTATAATATATAATAGAAAATTGAGGTTCTTTATTTTAGGCATAACACCCTCAAATCTGATTCATTAGAATAGTTTTATAAAGAAGTTTCCATTTCTTCTGAAAAGTTAGTATTTAGTTTATAAGGCTAAAACTGGCTATGAGCTCATTTATTAAAGGCCTACAATAATAATAATAACAACAGAAGTAATAGTAGTTTAACATAGTACTTAGTACATATCAGGCCCTGCTTTATTTAATCACGTAATATATCCTGTCAGAGGTTATTATTATTATTATACCCATTCATAGATGGGTACATTGAGGCACAGAAATATTAACTAATTTATCCAAAGTCACATAAACCCACTGCCATCAAGTCAATTCTGACTCATAGTGACCCTAAAGGACAGAGTAGAACTGCCCCATAGGGTTTCCAAGCCTGTAAATCTTTACAGAAGCAGACTGCCACATCTTTCTCCTGCCAAAGTCACATAGCTACTATTATTTAAACCCAGTAGTCTGGCTGGAGAGTCTGTTCTCAGAAATGCACTACACAGCTTCCCAGCCCTCAAGTAGCTAGAGACTACCGTGAGAAGAGAGACAGCTCATTACAACTCACTGTTGTTACTATGCCAGCATATTCTATGGGAGCATAGATGAAGGAGCCGTGATCTCTGCCTGGGATGTCAAAACTAAAGCAGACTTTGAAGTAGGAAGTTGCCAAATAAGTAAAGAGGATTGGGTACCTTCCGTGCCAACACACAGAGGCATGAAAGTGCATGATATGTACGAGAATTCTGGTATGGCTGGAGCCCGGCATGAGTGGGAGGGTGTGATGGGAGATAAAGCTGGAAAGGCTCAGACAAGATTGTGAAAAGCCTTCCATGCCCTGCCAAGGAGTTTGGATGTCATTCTATAAGCAATATGGAGCCACCCAGGGAAGAGATGTGATGAGTGCTGGTGGCAATGTGGAAAATGGCTTTAAGGGCATGGTGCGCAGATTCCAGCTTTGAAGACTCCATGCAAATGATAATTAGGGCCAGAACTTTAGTGCTGATATTGGGAGTGAAGACAGAGAGTATTTTTAAAACATTTCAGTTTTTTTCTTATTCAAAGGTAATGCATGTTTATTATGACAAGACATATTCAAATATTTTAGAAATGCATAATATAGAAACTGAGTGCAGTGCATACCTCCCAAAGAAACCATTGTTAACAGTTTGGTGATTACTCCTCTGGTTTTTATTCTTTACTAATGATTCTTTTCTTTTGCTTTTTTAACCCAAGCTGGATCATTGCTTCATGTCCTGTTTTGTACCTACAAGTGGTTAAGAGCTCGGCTGCCAACCAAAAGGTCGGCAGTTAGAATCCACCAGCCACTCCTTGGAAGCCCTATGGGGCAGTTCTACTCTGTCCTGTAGGGTTGCTGTGAGTCAGAATCGACTTGACGGTGACAGGTTTTTTTTTTTTTTTTTTAAATTTCTTGAGTGCTTGCTATGTACCAGTTGCGTTCAGTGTCTTTACTTTGGTTATTTCATTTAAGCCTTCCAGTAATACAATGAGGACTAAGTATTGTTATTACCATTTTACAGATGAGGAAATTGAAGGTTATTCCTCTAATAAATGAGATAGCCAAGATTCTGGTCCCAAGTCTGGTTCTGAATCCCATGTTCTTTACCATATCCTTAGTCAGATTTGAGAACCAGTTACGTTTGAAGGATGAGGGAATTGTCGATGACCCTGAGGACAAGGTAGATAACAATAAGCCCTCACTGGAATAGTTGCACCATGATCAGCTTTATCTGTTACCATTTTCCAGTTTAGCATGTGAATGTTGGACATTTAGCACTTTGTTAAAGGTCAGCATTTTTACTGAATTGTCTCTTGTAGAGTTACTGGAAAACTTAGGACATACTTACTGATGCATTAATATGTAGGGTAAACAATAATATTATTTTGGGATATGATCATAACATGCTATATTGGACCATAAAGAATGTGAGACAGAAAGAAATTGATACTTGTCCATCAAGGCAAATCATCTGAATATGGGATACAGTACATTGTTTGAACGATTTGGAGCCCAAGTTTTATGAAAAGATGATAAGTAATTACTTTCTCACTCCAAATGAATTTGTCTCCTGGCCCAGGCAAATGACATTCCAGGGTACTGAAAGAACTTGAGGATGAGGTCACTGATTGCTGTCAATGTTCCATAAAAAATGGTAGTCAGTAGAAGATGTTCCAGAAGTCTAATGTTAAAATCATAAATTTCTCACAATAATCCTATTCTTTTCATTGTATTACAAAGATTTTCAACCATATACAAAAGGAGGAAGTACAAAGAAACCCCATGTATCCACCACCCAACCTTAAAATCATCAATACCTTTGCTATTTGTTTCATCTATTCCCCAACCCCTCCCCCTCCAGCTTTTTGTTGGCTAGACTATTTTAAAGCAAATTCCAAATCTCATGTCATATCATCATATCAACCTAAACACTTTGGTATGCATCTCAAAAAGAAAAAGATATTTCTTATATAATCACAATGTCATTATTCCACTTACAAATTAAGAGTAATTCTTTAATAACAAATACTCAGTCCATACACAAATTTCCTTGATTACCAAAAAAACTTTTTATAGTTGGTTTGTTCAAATCAGGATCTGAACAGGCTCCACTTATTGCATTTGGTTGTAATGTCACTTAAGTATCTTTTAAGTCCCTTTTCATTTAGAACAGTACTCCCCTCCTTTTTTAATACCTTTGAATTGTTGAAAAACTTAGTCAATTGTCCTATAGAATGTCTCCCATTCTGGGTTTATAAGATTGCACCCTCCTGATGTCATTTATCTTGTTCTGTTATCCCCTATATTCCTAGACTGGAAATTATATTTAAAGGCTGGATTATATTTAGATTCAGTTTTACTTTGGCAGTGATATTTTATATGTAGTTCATATTGTCATGGATTGAATTATGTCCCCCCAAAAATGTGTGTGTCAATTTGGCTGGGCCATGATTCCTGGTATTGTGTGATTTTATTATATATTGTAAATCCCGCCTCTGTGATGTTAATGAGGGAGGATGGGTGGCAGTTGTGTTAGTAAGGCAGGATTCAATCTATAAGATTGACTTCTGTCCTGAGACAATCTCTTGAGATATAAAAGAGAGAAGTGAGCAGAGAGACATGGGGACATCATACCACCAAGAAAGCAGTGCCAGGAGCAGAGTGCATCCTTTGGACCCGGGGTCCCTGTGCAGAGAGGCTCCTAGTCCAAGGGAAGATTGATGAGAAAGCCAACAGAAAGAGAAAGACTTCCCCTGGAGCTGATGCCCTGAATTTGAACTTGTAGCCTACTTTACTATGAGAAAATAAACTTCTCTTTGTTAAAGCCATCCACTTGTGGTATTTCTGTTATAGCAGCACTAGATGACTAAGACACATGTTTTATCACGTTAGGCGGCACACTTTTAGTAATTTTAATAGTGAACAGTGGGTCCAAATGATGATAGCCTAAACCATTATAAAATTTCCCATTAACTTTACACTTAAAATTGTTTTACCATCCATTAATAAACATTGTGTGGTTCAGTCATTTCATTAGAGATTAGAAAAAGGTGATTTTCCAGTTCTATCATTCCTTGTGAATTTATTGGCTGGAGGAGTTTTATAGAGAAGAACCACAGATATTTGCTTACAGTTCATACCAGAAGGGCAGAATAAATGTTTAATTGTCTCCCTTTAATTATCAGTTTAGGAGCCCTGGTGGCATAGTAGTTAAGCGCTCAGCTGCTATCGAAAGGTCGCTGTTCAAACCCACCAACCCTTCCTCGGGAGAAAGATACAGCAGTCTGCTTCCATAAAGATTTACAGCCTTGCAAACCCTATGAGGCAGTTCTACTGTGTCCTGTAAGGTGGCTATGAGTCAAAATTGACTCGACGGCAATGAGTAATTATCAGTTTAGAGAGTAATTAGTTGTTGCCCTAGGAATTTCTGTTGGTGTCCAGTTAGTTTTACTTGTCTCTCCTCTCGCTCATGTTGTTATGAAGTAATAGATTTAATGTTTTCCGTGTACCTTATTTAGTTGCACACTTTTTTTTTTTTTTTTAATGCTTAATTATCCATCTGTGGCCCCTTCAAGTTGACGCATGTTGTTTTGACATCACCTCCATTAGTGTGTGAGCACTTCCTTGCTTTCTGTTACAAGATGTACTAGGCTCATCTTGTACATTTCCTGCCACTGACTGAAATCAGCCATCTTCACAAAGGATTTCATTCCTTTTAGTTAGGAATGGTTCTTAGAGACTACAGTCTGGATGTTAGGGATGCTCATTGACATTGCATTGTTAATTGCTTCCAATTTTTTTTCGTGGACAGAGTTAGCACTTAATTTTTAAAGTAAGCAAATGTTTCTAGATTAGAAGCAAAAATTCTTGACCATACTGAGGCCAAGCATGTGTTGAATGGCATTTTTTGAAGCAATTTCCCAAACTAATTCTTTTGCTTCCATAAGTTAACCTTGTTGAATGGCATTTTACAAAAGTTTTCCAAGTACTGTCTGACATTGTTTGCTTCTAGCAATAATAACAAGAGTCATTTTCTCTTCTGCATAATATAATCTTTGTTCTAAAGTTGAGAGATTCTTGCATAACATCTTCTAGCCATTTTCTGTGTAATGATTAATGTAGCTCACTGCTAACTAACACAATTGCTCTTACATTTTGGTTTTCATTAAATTTGAAATTGATCATATGATATGCTGTCATTATTTGAATGTGCATGCATATATATAGTGTGCCTTTTTGCAGTGACACATTTTAGTCCAGACTATATGATGCAAACTACAAATCAGGAATCTCATACAAGAAATGTATTTCTGGCTAAATGTCTGGTCAAGTCATCATGCCTCATCTGTAAAATGATGGATTAGACTAGAATGATCTCTAAAATTGGTTTTGGTTCTAACATTTTCATTTGCTCTCATTTAAATGTGGATTCACGATTCAAGTTGAGATAAGTCAAAGTAGATTGATAGTTTATTATAGATAAAATATTGGTAAATTATATAGGTGACAAAATTGCCCACAGTTAATGTATTTGGGGAATCAGCAAAAGAGCTGAAGACTGTGGTGGCTTTCATATTTTTTTCTTTTTTAAAAAAATTGTTTTGTTATCATACACTTAGAACCTGAAACTCTTTAATTCCAGTTGAAGGTAGCTAGTTAATTATTTCATGTAACTCTAGTAATGGCTGAATTATATCTCCAGCTGGAAGATTATATCTTAGAGAACATACTGTAAGCACAAAGTCTTTGAAATGTTTAAAGTCCACTGATTTTTTTTTACTGTTACTAAATTTTCCAAACTGAGAGTTTCATTTTTAGACTGATAGCACCACAAATACTATCAAAGAATAGTGATGTAGTATTAGTTACTTTTAATATAAAAAAATTGATAGCTGCCAAAATGTTCAATAATAATGGCACTGTATAAGTAAAGTATGGCATAATAACTAAAGAACAAAATAATGACCATTCCAGATTTTCACCTCTTTCTCAAGCTCGTGTCTTAACCTCACCTTCTATACTGAGCAAACTGGCTCTTCTACTCCCCAGGGACAAGAGATTTCTTCAACTCTCTGCTTACAATTAAATCTGTTTCTGCCCCTTTATACACAGTTTTCCTTTTATCAGAATGAGAAAGGTGTTTCTTTCTCTCTCTTTCCCTAGGAAAGCCCTTGGCCTCTGAAACCCATTCTTCGATCTCACGTTTTCTTCCACATCCTTCCAGCTCCCTCACTACTAACTTCTTTCCCTCAGCATACACATGTTTAAGTTTCCTCCCCCTGAAAAGAAAATTCCTCTCTTTACCTTCTGCTTCTCTCCAGGCTCCATCCATCTTTCCCAAGGAATAACTATCATTTGTAATTGAAATTTGTTTTTGATTATAGAAGTAACATATAAATGTAATAGAAAATACAGAAAAATATGTTACAGGGAATGAATGTAAGATACAAGTATTGGTCTCTTTCCATCTGGAGCAAAAGAGAGTGAAGAAAACCAAGCACTCAAGGAAACAATTAGCCCAAAGGACTAATGGACCAGAAGAACCACAGCCTTTACTAGCCTCAGACCAGAAGAACTAGATGGTGCCCAGCTACCATAACTGATTGCTCTGACTGGGATCACAGTAGAAGGTCCTGGTTAGAGTGGGAAAAAAAAGTCCAGAACAAAATTCAAATTCTTAAAAAAGACTGGATTTACTGGTCCAAGAGAGACTGGAGAGACCTTAGACACCCTTCTGACTCGGAACTGAAGCCATTCCAGACCACCTTTCACCAAATAATGGGCCTATGAAATAAACAATAACACCCGTGAGGAAAGTACTCCTTAGAACAATCATCTATATGAAACCAAAAGGGCAACATCTGCCCAAAAGCAAAGACGAGAAGGCAGGAAGGGGCAGGAAAATGGGAGAGATGAAATGGGGAGTTCAGGGTGGTAATGGAGAGAGTGCTGACACATTGCAGGGATTGCAAAAAATGTCACAGAACACTTTGCGTATAAACTATTGAATGGGAGTCTAATTTGCTCTGTAAACCTTCACCTAAAGCACAATAAAAAAATTTTTTAAAAAGAGAGTGAATATCACCCATAAGTTCTCCTCTGAGATATTATGTATCCCCTTCTAGTCTTCCAACTCCGTGGGAAAAGAGAGGATATGGTGCTGGTGCCGGATATCAGTTTCTCCATCCCCCTCATTGTGCACATTTTCTGGTTACCAGATCTGGCCTGTTCTCCTCTTACATAGCTCTAAACCCATATCGAAGGAGTCCTTGGGTGGCACAGATGATTTAAGCGTTAGACTACTTGCCAAAAGTTTGGTGGTTCAAATCCACCGAGAGGCACCTTTTAAGACAGGCCTGGCAATCTGCTTCCAAAAGGTCACAGCCTTGAAAACCCTATGGAGCAACTGTACTTTGCACACATGAGGTCGCCATGAGTTGAAACCAGCTCGACAGCAACTAACAACAACCCAACAAATCCATATCTGTTGCCACTACCTTAGTTCAAACTCACATCACAATAGCGCAGCCTGATAGAAATATGTATATAAATATTAATAACATATATAATAAGTAGAGATAGACTGTTAGTATTTTGAACTTATCTGTTAAAGATGTTAGAGTGGATACTTTAAAGTAATCATAACAAGTATTGTTTCATATCTGTTACCCTGCATGTTAATACATCTAAAGTGTCATCTGTGTAATTCTTTAAAAAAAGTTTTAAGATACTAAGTGAAGAAAGCAGAATGCAAAGCTATTGCATTATAGTTATAATTATACAACACTATTATATAAAACCTGGAAGGTAATTTAGAAAAATAAGTAATAATGAGGGCTTGTGGATGAGTTCTTTTTGTTTTTCTTAGATCGTTTTATTTTTAGTTATTTTGTTGATAAATTCATTTGTTATGCCCCTTTAATTATCAGCAGTTGTGATAACATTAGTGCAGAAATGCCTTCTCCAGTATGAAATGACAGTAATCCATTTACTAAATGACAAAATATTGGAATTTGCATAGTAACTTGAATACATCTAAAAATATTCATTATTAAGGACTTAAGGATTGCTATAAGGAGGGCTGAAGTAAGATATGATCTAATTCTAAAAAAATAGTGATTCAGTGTTCATCGAATTAACCTTTATCAACAGCCTGCCATAGGTTAGTGGAGAACACAGAGTGATTAGTCATGGTTCCTGCCCTCAGGAAGCCTATCTGTAATAGAATAGGATAAACCAAAAACAAACCTGTTGCCAACGAGTTGATTCCGACTCATGGCAACTCCATGTGTTACAGAATAGAACTGCTCCATAGGGTTTTCTTGACTGCAGTCTTTTGCTGTTTGTTTACTGTTGTAGTTTAAATGAAGTTTACATTTCGAGTTAGTCTCTTATACAAAAATTTGTACATACTTTGATATGTGACCCTAATTGCTCTCCCTGTACTGTGACAGCACACCTCTCCTTTCCACTCCTGATTCCCCATGTCCATTCAACCAGCTCCTAGCCCTCTCTGTCTTCCCTTATCACCTGTAGACAGAAGCTGCCCATTTAGTCTTTTGTATCTACTTGAGCTAAAAGGCACACTCCTCACGAGTATCACTTTATGTCCCACAGCCCAGTCCAATTCCTGTCTGAAGAGTTGGCCTCAGAAATGGTTTTAGTTCTGAGCTGATAGGGACCATGCTTTCCAGGGTTCCTCCAGTCTCACTCAGACCATTAAGTCTGGTCTTCTTACTAGAATTTGAGTTCTGCAACCCACCTGTCTCCTGCTCCATCAGGGACTCTCTGTTGTGTTCCCTGTCAAGGCAGTCATTGGTGGTAGCCGAAAACCATTTAGTTCTGGTCTCAGGCTAATGAAGTCTCTCGTTTATGTGGCCCTTTCTGTCTCTTGGGCTAATACTTTCCTTGTGTCTTTGATGTGCTTCATTCTCCTTTACTCCAGGTGGGTTTGGACCAATTGATGCATCTTACATGACCGCTTGCAAGCTTTTAAGACCCCAGCTGCTACTCACCAAAGTAGAATGCAGAACATTTTCTTAATAAACTTTGTTATGCCAATTGACCTAGATGTCCCCTGAAAGCATGGTCCCCAGACCGTACCCCTGCTACTTTGTCCCTCAAAGTGCTTAATTGTATTCAGGAAACTTCTTAGCTTTGGTTTAGTCCAGTTGTGCTGATTTCCCCTGTAGTGTGTGCTGTCCTTCCCTTCATCTAAGATAATTCTTATCTACTATCTACTTAGTAAATAACCCTCATCTGCCCTCCCCACCCACGTAACCATCAAAGAATGTTTTCTTCTGAGTTTAAACCTTTTCTTGAGTTCTTGTACTAGTGGTCTTATACAATATTTGTCCTTCTGTGACTGACTAAATTCACTCAGCATAATGACCTCCAGCTTCCTCCATGTTATAAGATGTTTCACAGCTTCATCGTTGTTCTTTATTGTTGTGTAGTATTCCATTGTGTGGATATACCATAATTTGTTTATCCATTCTTCCGTTGATGGTCACCTATGTTGTTTCCATCTTTTTGCTATTGTGAACAGTGCTGGAATGAACATGGGTGTGTATATATTCATGTGACGGCTCTTATTTCTCTAGGATATATTCTAAGGAGCGGGATAGCTGGAT
>NW_004443980.1:4401458-4464725 GCF_000243295.1 Trichechus manatus latirostris
GATGTTGGCTGTTGGCTTTGTATAAATGCCCTTAAATATGGTGAGGCATTTCCCTTCTATTCCTGTTTTGTTAAGAGTTTTTATCATGAATGTATGTTGGACTTTGTCAAATGCCTTTTCTGCATTGATTGATAAGATCATGTGGTTCTTGTCTTTTGTTTTATTTATGTGATGGATTACACTTATTGTTTTTCTAATGTTGAACCATTCCTGCATACCTGGTATAAATCCCACTTGATCATAGTGAATTATTTTTTTTGATATGCTGCTGAATGCTATTGGCTAGAATTTTGTTGAGGATTTTTGCATCAGTGTTCATGAGTGATATTGGTCTGTAATTTTCTTTTTTCTTTTTTTGTCATGTCTTTACCAGATTTTGGTATCAGGGTTATGCTGCCTTTTATAGAATGAGTTTGGAAGTATTCCATCCTTTTCTGTGCTCTGAAATACCTTTAGTAGTAGTGGTGTTAACTCTTCTCTGTAAGTTTGGTAGTATTCTCCAGTGAAGCCATCTGGGCCAGGGCTTTTTTGTTGGGAGTGAATGCAATCTTTATAGAAGCAGATCACTGGGCATTTTTTCCATGCTGGTGGGTCCAAACTGCCAACCTTTAAGTTAGCAGGTGAGCATAAACTAAACTGAAGGATATTAATGTGAGTGGGATTTGATTTCGTCTTTACAACATCTGCCTCCTCCCCAAACCTGACACACACTCACTAGTAAGCAGTGATCTTGTCATGTTTACTATTGTATCCCCAGTGACACAGTAGATGTTCAATGGGTATTGAGTGGCGTGTGAATGAACTGTGACAAGTGGCATCTGTGCTTGTGTTAACAGTACTATTGAGAGGATTCTTTTGATAGCATTAGTATTAATAGGAGTGCTAATAGGATAACACAGTTCACTATTTCTCTCTTGTTTATGCTCTAGATATGAAGCCCCACAGATTGCCTTACGTTGTGGGATGATGCTGAGAGAATGTATTCGACACGAGCCACTTGCCAAAATTATCCTCTTTTCTGATCAGTTCAGAAATTTCTTTAAGTATGTGGAGTTGTCAACATTTGATATTGCTTCAGATGCTTTTGCTACATTTAAGGTAAATTATTTTATTTTATCTGAATTAGCTAGGTCATTTAGTTTCAGCATTTGGTTAAGGTCACTTGACCTCTGAAGAGACAATTTAATTTAAAAGGCAAAAATTGTATTCCTTGGGCCTGAGCATGACCAACCATGTATGCTGTGGATCATACTAGGCATCAGTAAATAGCACTGTATCCAAATTTTGGATAAACAACTCAAAATACTCACCACAGGCTTATATAGAATGAATGCCAATATGTTCAGTTAAGGGAAAATACAAAACAAAAGAACATTTGCTACTCAGTGTATAGCATGCTATCATTTGTGTTAAAAAGAATTTAAAGGGTATAAGCTGCCACATAAGCTGTATGTGCACTGAATGCCTCTGGAAAGATATATAAGAAACAGTGACAACGGTTACCCTCAGGGAGAGGAACTGGATAGTGCAGAGAGGGAGAAGTGCATCTTTGAATACTAAGATATCACATCGTTTTATCAGTGCAGTTCTTAAATTCCGACTTGGTGAATCAAAATACTAATAAATTATATTGTTTTTTTTTAGTAATCATTTGTATTTTTTACAAACTTATTATATACTTTGTTATTATGTAGGAAATAAATTTCGTCTCACTTAGCTTTAAGAACTCTTGGGAAAGTTAATAAAACAATCGAAAAGGTGTTCAGAGAGCATATCAGAAAGTAGTGTAGCTGATTTGTAACCAAAAATACCAAAGCACAGACACCCAGTGAGTGATATCACCTTCAAGTTTCTATTTTAGAAAATCATTCACTAATTCTTATGATCCTGCTATTTTTTAATGTATTTTGGAACTGACATCAATGTCTGTGACATGTCCATTTCTCAATGATGGCAAATCTTTATCCTTCAAAGACAGATCAAAGTTTTGGAAATGGCAAAAGCTATTTGACATCAAGGCTAGTGGATAAAGTGGATAGGGTGATCAAGTTAGCTAGAACTGGTTTTGGTAGCAATAATTATTATGAAAAAAGTAAATTTAAAAGTTACTAAAATAGAGTGTAATTTTCTTCAGAATCTACCAAATTGGCTCTGAAGACCATTCTAGAAGAGGTATTCCAAATATATTTTCAGCTGATGTTGTAACAGTATCATTGAAAAAATAGCTTTTCAGGTTTTTTACAAAGTAGACAAGAGTCATTTAAATATGACTATTCAGATTTGTTTGAAATCGTTTCAGCAATTTAGTTGTTCCATTTACATAATTCCAAATATACCTCTACATATTTTTACGTAATCATGTATAACTTTTTAATTTTTAAATATCTTAATATTTCAACAATATTGACGTGTTCATATACTGATATTAATATATACTTTAACCTTCTTACTTTATGGACACAGTTTTGAAAGTTGCCTCTGACCTGGATGATAAATATTTCTTTTTAATACCTTTCCAAAGATGGAGAAAAGGTTCACTATGTAGAAAACTGCCTGTTATCTGTAGATGAGGAATTTACCCAGCCTATTCTGAGGAGGTTCTCCAAATCTGTTAAAAAGTGTATTAGCTCTCGTGGCCCCAGGAAGTGTGAGAGTGTCAGGAAGCAGGAAGAATCAGTAAAGGGCCAGAGATTAGCCTGGAGGAGGAGGGAGAGGAGGAGAAAGGGAGAGATAAGGAGAAGAAAGCCTGGCAAAGGGAGAGGGGTGAGTGAGTGGTACCATTGGAGGCAGGACTGCAGGCTGTGACGAGCTGACTGAACAGTGGGGAGTGGACTCTGCCTTGAACAGAGCCTAGTTAAGGGATAGGCAAGGCTGGGTACTTGCCTGGGACACTCTGTCAAGGAAATCAAAATGTCCCTGGAAACATAATGAAACAAGGAACACTAAATTGATAAGAACTCCTGTCAGAATACTATTTGAGGATGATGGGAATATTTGGAAACCACTTGGGGAAGGTAGCAGGTCCCAGGGGCATGCTTAAGCAACCACAGATGGTTGTTACAGCTGTCTCCTGAGGAGGTTGGGCCCTGTGCACTGTGGCACTTTTGTTTTAACAAATGGGGTGTGCAAGTTTGGAACCAGCGCTGAGTTGCCTGAGACAATAGAGGAAAAGAAGCGCCTGCTATCTCTCGCCAGCGCCTCAGCCACACCTGGAATAACAGGGAATAAATCAAGTCTCAGTTTGAAGGGATGGTGGTGACCTGCTTGCTCAAGTTTCCCACGTCTCCACCTAGTCCTGCCTGCCCTCAGACTCGCCCTGAGGGAAGCAGGGAGGCAAGGAGGAACCCATGCCTGGAAGTCTGGGGTAGACAGAAAAGGGCAAGGGAAAGAAAGAGAAAGGAAGAGGGGAAATTAAAGAGAGGGAGTATAGAGAAGACAAAGATGTAGAGAAAGGAAAAAGAAGAGTAGGAAGAACGGCAGAGTGAGGGGATGGGAAGGAAAAAGAAGGGAGGAAAGGCCTGGGAACAAACTCAAGGAGAGTTAACTGGTCATTGGAGGGAGGGGGAGTGAGGGTAATACACCTGGATATGTGCTCTGAGTGTTGTCAGATCCCTGGAGCCTCCTCCATCTCACAGGCAATTCAGTACCACCGACATAACAAAGAGTGTGTAGTGGGTACAGGTGAACCCCCAGAAAGGGTAAATCTAGAGCACATGGTGGTAATTCTAGATCAAATATGCAGAGTAACGTTTAATACAAAGGATTCTTTATGGCAGAATGTCTGTGCCTAAACAACTAAGGAGGTGTTTCTAAACGTAGATACTGTAGTCCTATTTATTTTTCCCCTTTTCTATCAGATGGCTCATTGTTGTCATGGAAACAAGTTAGTTCTTTTTTAAAAACATACATAAAACTTCGCAAATCACTAAAAACATAGAACAAAGTCTAATGGGGGGGAAAGCAAATATTTAATGAAGATGTATTTTTGAAAAATTTCCCAAAGATTCTAGTAGAATGTTGAAGTAATAAGTTTTGGCTATCATGTGTTCAGCCCAATTTAACTTTCAGTAATAATATTGAGTCACAAAATTAAACTGTTATTTTGATTTGTACTTCAGCTGTTTCCCATCGAACTTGACTCACTGCCTAGAAAATCTAAATAACTATAGAAAAATTTCTAGTATGCTACCAATATTGGAAATAACCACTTTCTATGTTTTATCAAATGCTTAAGGTTAATACAATATAAAATGACCATAAATCCTTGTTTGTTTGTTTAAGTAACTGGTTTTAAACATTTTAAGGCAAGTAGTTTTTGTTTGGTTTGGTTTTGGTTTTGGGGTTTTTTAACCTCTTAGATTTACCTCTTTTTTTTGAGCTCCAAGATGACTTTTGCCCAGTTTAACCATTAGTTTTTTAACATTGTGAATTTATGTTTTTGTCATGGTATTGTAGTCCTTTCCCAAAAAAGATTTCTTACAGTCATAATCTCTCTCCCCCTCGAAGAATCAACATAGCAGAAGTGATTCGAATTCCATCCCTGCCTGCCACCTCATTGGCTATATTTGTTGAGCAAATTACTTAACATTTGAGTATTATTTTCTCTTCTGTAAAATGAAGACGATAATATAATATCTGCTTGCAGAGTTGTCATGTGAAGATTAGAAATAACGTATGTAAAGTACTCGACACAGTACCTGGCACTCTGTAAGCCCTTAGTATATGATAGCTGCTACTGCTTATTGCTATTATGTTCTTCTTACGACTCTGCAGTTGAGTATGGCTGTGTAACCCCACCCAAAGTTTCTCTGAAGCTAAGCAGAAGTCACTCAAAATACCAGGATCAGACTTGTTTTTTTTAGCATAATGCTTAGCCTGTATAAAACTGGGCTGCAAAATGGAATTGTTAGGAAGTGGGATAAAAGAGTATGCTTTTTCAATTTTTTTTTAAAATTTTAAATCATTTAAAATTTTAAATTTATTTTCCTTCATAATCTTCTGCTTTTTCCTTTTTGGCTAGGACCTTACTAGGTTCCCCCCCACCCCACTCAGTTATGTGATCTATAATAATGCAGCAAACAGTTAAGCACTCGACTACTGGCGGAAAGGTTGGCGGTTCCAACGCACCCAAAGGCACCTCAGAAGACAAGCCTAGCAATCTGCTTCTGAAAGGTCACGGCCTTGAAAACCCTATAGAGCAGTTCTACTTTGCACACATGGGGTTGCCATGAGTTAGAATTGACTTGACAGCAATTAACAGCAACAATGCAGCAATTCTACCTGTCTGTGTATTATATGTATATACCAAAACTCATTGCCATCGAGTCAATTCTGACTCATAGCAACCCTATAGGACAGAGTAGAACTGCCCCATAGGGTTTCCAAGGAGCACCTGGTGGATTAAAACTGCCAACCTTTTGGTTAGCAGCTGAACTCTTAACCACTGCGCCACCAGGGCACCATATGTATATGTATGTGTGTATGTATGCATGTATATGGTATAATTCCTCCAGTTTTGTGCATGTTTTTATGATGTACATAAATTTGAGGGTATATCTATGTACAAATGGTATATACACGCTCTGAGAGAAAGAGAGGTCGAGTGCACACACGAGCAAGTGCATGATTTATTGGCTGTATTCATCATATACATGGTGGAGAAATTGGGTAAGTTACTTCAAGGTTTTTTTTTCCCTTGGAATTCGAAGGCGAGGCTACAAACAGAACTCCCCCCGATTCCTCTTCTTTGAGATAATAACGTGTAGGGAATGGAAAACCTCCGTAGGCAGCACTCCTGCCTAGTGCCCACTCCACTGCTGCCGTGGCTGTGTGCAGGGCCCGCAGCCGTGGGAGAGCACAGGCCTCACACTTGGGGCTGACGACTGTGGTAACAGGTGGGACACGGGGTGCAGCAAGCCACAGCGTCTGCGCAGCCCATGAAAAGAACCCCTTTCCAGCCTGGTTCAGCTCAGAAAATCCCTGAAACTGCTCTGAGAGAGGGAGTTACTACGAGATGGGCAAGGGGGGTGCCTAAAAACTAGGTACACTGAATATCATCTTAGAACAGATTAGGAACCCCAAAGTCTCCTGCAGAACTGCCTTACTTACTCAGGGGTCCCTGGATAGGAACTAGTTGGAATCAAGATTTTGAACAATTCAGGAATGGATCCCCTGTAGAGAGAGGGTTTTCCCATTTTAAAACTCAGTTCCTGCACAGTGTGAATGCTGCACGGGAATAAAAGCCCCACGTTTCTGCTAAAGGCCCAGTGGTTAATCAATTGTGTGGTAATAAGTAATATGAGATTGATAGTTTGTCTCTTTATTTTTGAACTTGAAAATTATAGTGCAAAATTCTTTAAATATTTTGCTTTTTCTTTCTATTCAAAGAGAAATAAATGAGTTTTGCCATTGCTGCTGCCTTTTTTTTCTCTGTGAGGTGATGTTGTGTATCTTCTATATGTTTTTAGGAAGTTTTAATTAAATATGTATTAAAGTACAAGAATTTATTTTGGAAAACGTTAACATTCTTGTTATGTTTTTAATTAAATTCTGCCTGGTACAGGGGCAGGGTATTTAGCCTCTAAGCACATAAAAGGGATCAGGTGAGGCTTGTTTTCTTTCAACATGAAGGTGAATTAGGATATAATTTAGGTGTGAGTTGAAGACAGTCAGATATTCCTTCATGCTTTTGTTTAGTTTTCTAGGAGTTTATAGCCGTAATAAGATAGAACTCCTTGTCTTCAACTTTGAAAGGATACATTGTGTTGTGTAGTAACCTGCACAGTGCCTCACAGCCCATTAACACGACTGTACTGTGACCGTGGTGTTAATGAACACATTCATTCTGGTGCTTCCCAGTGTCCTCCATGCCACCATTTATAAAGTGGTAAAGAAAAAAACTAAAGGTTAAAATCCTTGAAAATCTGTTAAATTAACTTATGAGATACAGTTTTAGGCCATCCAGAATTCATTTTTAAAAATGATTTGTTCTCAGTGACGTTTTTAAAGATCATCATAAGCTTTATTTGAATATCTATCATATTATAATCACAGTGTAGAGTTATGGCTTGAAGAACTATACTGTAAACTCATGTCTTAGGTACTGTTCGTTTCACCTGTTAAATTATTTCCATCATAAACTAACCACAGTAAGAATGTAAAACACTAAGTTGTTTTTTGTTTTTGTTTTTTTAAACATGAAACAAACTTGTATTCTGTATCATAAACAACATAGTAATGGAAATAATTTTGTGGCATAAATGAAAATATTCTTTTGAAACTTTTATATGTTTCAAATTAATGGAGTTGTAAAACCTTAGGAGAAAAAGACAGGTTTGTAAAATTTATGAGCTGTAGTAATCTTGTTTCACTTGGCTGTTCTTTTTCTAGGATTTACTAACCAGACATAAAGTGTTGGTAGCAGACTTTTTAGAACAAAATTATGACACTGTAAGTAGAAATCATTTTCAGGAATTTACCTCGTTTTTGCTTCCTCCCTCTCCCTTCCTCTTAAACCTATGAGTACTTCTGTTTATTATCCACATGGAAACCAACCATACCTCTAATTTACCGTGAAACCAAGTCATGAGGAAACTATAGAAAATTGAGAATGGCAGGAGGTCGAGGCTTTTTCCTTTTTTCTTATCTCATTTTTTCTTGTACTCCAGAGCTCCAAGAAACTACTAGAACCTTCTCACTTTGGTCTTGAATTAAGAGCACCCATGTTACTCTTAGGAGCCCTGGTGGCACTGTGGTTAAGCACTGAAAGGTCAGAGGTTCAAACCCACCAGCCAGTCCACAGGAGAAAGATGTGGCAGTCTGCTTCCATAAAGATTACAGCCTTGGAAACCCTATGGAGCAGTTCTACTCTGTTCTGTAGGGTTGCTATGACTCAGAATCGACTCAGTGGCATGTTGCCCTTAAGAGACAGTAGGTAAATCTAAATGGAAGAGCCCCTCACTCTTGTTAAAATAAATTATTTTGTGTGGTTGATGATTAGTTTTCTCTGCTAGTAAAACTACCAAAATATTTCTCATCTCTAGAGTGAATCCAGGAGTCTCTGGGTGGTGCAAATGGTTAAGCACTGGACTAATCAAAAGATTGACAGTTCAAACCCACTCAGAGGCACCTTGGAAGACAGGCCTGGCAATGTGCTTCTGAAATTATATTTATATATATATTTTACAAAGAGAAATGTATTTTTGGTGATTACTTCATGCCTTCTCAACTGTATAGAGTATGGGCAGAAAGTCAGGCACACAATAGGTATATGATAACTGGTGCCCAACAAATACTAATAGTAATCATGAAAAAGTCTCTGAACCATTTCTACCCTAGACAAAGCTTGTAATATATTTCTGGACTGTGGGAAGATGTCGAATACCTACCTGTCAGTAGTATATCTTCACACAACCAAGTCACAGAAGTTTGTCTCTTCTCATCATAAATAGTTTGTTGGTTTTCCTTTGATTTAAGATTAAGAATTAGCAATATGATCATTAAATCAGAAGTGATTTTCATACCCTAAAGCTACCAAGAAAATTTCTGTGGAATTAATTGGAGTACTTTAAGTGTAAAACATGAAAGGAGAACAGTTTTTATTGCCAAAGGCATCCAAAAGTGTCAAGAGTAAAAGAAAATGGCATATTTTTAAATTTAGGAAATGAACTGTTGTTATAATTTGGTTGGTTGTTCAGTTACTACACATGCTAGACAGAATGTTAAGGAAAGGCTTTGTTAGAAGTTACATTTATAATAAGAGAAAATAAAAGAAAACTAAGATAGCATATTGGAGGAAGACTCATTAACAACCTGCGTTATGCAGATAGCACAACCTTGCTTGCTGAAAGCGAAGAGACCTTGAAGCACTTACTGATGAAGATCAAAGATTACAGCCTTCAGTATGGATTATACCTCAACATAAAGAAAACAAAAATCTTCACAAGTGGACCAATAAGCAACATCATGATAAACAGAGAAAAGATTGAAGTTGTCAAGGATTTCATTTTACTTGGATCCACAGTCAATGCCTGTGGAAGCAACAGTCAAGAAGTCAACCAACATATTGCATTGGGCAAATCAGCTGCAAAAGACCTCTTTAAAGTATTAGAAAGCAAAGATGTCACTTTGAAGACCAAGGTGCACCTGACCCAAGCCATAGTGTTTGCAATGGCCTCATATGCATATGAAACCTGGAAAATAGATAAGGAAGACCGAAGAAGAATTGATGCTTTTGAATTATGATGTTGGTGAAGAAAAATATACTGTCAACTGCCAGAACAGCGAACAAATCTGTCTCGGAAGAAGTACAGCCAGAAAGCTCCTTAGAAGCAAGGATAGCGACACTGCATCTTACATACTTTGGACATGTTATCAGGAGGGACCAGTCCCTGGAGAAGGACATCATACTTGGTAGAGGTTCAGTGAAAAAGAAGAAGATCCTCAAGGAGATGGATTGACACAGTGGCTGCAACAAAGGGCTCAAGCATAATAACGATTGTGAAGATGGTGCAGGACCAGGCAGTGTTTCATTCTGTTGTACATAGAGTTGGAACCGACTCAATGGTACCTAACAACAACAAAATGGCAAATGACCAAATCTGGAGTATTAACTACTAATTTTTCCTATCGAATGAGTGAGGTAAGTGTGCTGTGCAATAATGCTTCACATTCAAAGAGAATATGCAATAATTTGAGAGACTATCAACTCATCCTCTTTGTCTCCTCGTTTACCTAATTTTATCTTTGTATCTAAATGTGACTTCTTGCGTGATTTAGTAGTTCCACAGACACTGAGCCTGCTGCATGGACCTGAACACTAGCTCCAAGAACTCCTGCTCCCTCAAACATGTCATACCTCTTGCGTCTCATATTTCTTTAGCAGTAAACCATGAAGTTGGAACACATGATGTATGACTCTCAAATAATGAAATAGGCATCTTGGGGAGTCAGTCATACCTTATACATGTATTTGCATTTTATTGTTATAATTAAAATTTTCCACAAGATTTGTCTGACAAATTTTATGACCCACAGAATCCTCCTTGTGTTCTATGACAATTAGGATAAATAAAAATAATAATAAATGATCATTCATATGTGGCTTTAATGTGAGATCTATCTATGTATGTATATGTGCCATATATATATATTCTGTTGTTGTTTTTTACTTTTCATTCTCGTAATTCTCTCTCAGTAATTATCATCAGTATGCATAGCTCGCCCTCATCACACATCCTTGCACACATATGCCTCACCCTCGGTGCTCTGCGGACCCGAACTGTTTCCACCCTCTCAGTTCCTGCCCTCAGAACTCTCTTGCCTTCAGTCCTCTGCAGTCCTGCTCCTCCCACCTTAGTGACTGAGAGTCTGGACACTGTGTGAAATGCAGGCCTAAGTAATGATTGGGAACCACATTAGGAAATAGGAGGGCCCCAAACCCCAGTGGCCCCAGCTTCCAGTGGGACTGGAGGTGCTCCAGAGAGCCAGCTGGGATTAGTGTGGCCACCATGCAGCAGAAGTCGCCTCATTCCTGCCGTCTGCTCACTCCGTAAGTTTGACAGCTTTGATTCTTTACGATTCCCAAGTGAAGCGCTAATGTACTTAACCTTTTCCCCAATCGTTCATGGAGTCTTAGCTACCACCGAAAACAAAATAAACCCATTGCCCTCGAGTTGATTCAGACTCATAGCGACGCTATAGGACAGAGTAGAACTGCCTCGTAGGGTTTCCAGGTCTGTAAATCTTTACAGAATCATACTGCCATATTTTTCTCCCATGGAGGGGCTGGTGGGTTCAAACCTCTGACGTTGTTTGGTTAGCAGCCGAGTGCCTTAACCACTGTGCCACCAGAGCTCCCTTCATAGCTACCAGCAAGACTACTAAATAAACAGATTTATTTAAAATGGCATAATATGAGTTATCTTGCAACTTTCAGTAGATGTTTTATTCAAAATGATTTATTGGGAGGACTCACAATTACTCCATTTTTCTACTTGGTTTCTAATATGCAGAACTCAGATAAAGAAGAGAAGTATATCTCCTGCATCACTTGATGTCCCTACCCCCCAGTATCTGTATATGTAAATGAGGATGGGGAAACAGCCTGCCTATGGGCAGTGGTGAGCAATTTGGCTTAAAGGCTTCAGTTGCAAAGCACAGCAGCCAGGCTGCACTGAGTTAGAGGGCTGGGAATTTACTTCTTGAAGCAAGACAGGAAGCAAACCTAACACAGAGAAATCACTGCTGGTTTTACTTTTTGATATTTCTTTTCTTTTCATTAGATTTTTGAAGATTATGAGAAATTGCTTCAGTCTGAGAATTATGTGACTAAGAGACAATCTTTAAAGGTAATACCAATTTTCTTTAAGATAGAGTCCTCATAAGTTAATGTAAGAAAAACTCATGTTAGCAAATGATTGGCTTATTAATGGATAAGTAAATACAAAAAAAATTAAAGCATTCTTTTGGTTTGTAACTTGAAAAGTAGGTTTTATGTTATTATGACTGTTCTTTGTAGCAAAAAAAAAATGTGTCCTTTAGCTGCCTCAGATACTTTTTGGAAGTAACAATATAAATAACAAGTACATGATGAAGGAGAATTTAGTATATTTCTGTTAAGGAACAAAACAAAGCCTGGGGTAACTTAAATAAAACCACAGTTTTCTCCTATGGGATGTTTTCTGGAAATGAAAAGAAATTACTCTTAGAGTGAAGTTAAGATATGAATTACTGTTTATAAGGAAGAATCAGTGAGGTTCTCCTATAATCCTTTTACGGTATGTCTTGAAACAAAGTAGGCAGAAAGAAATGATCTTATGTCTTTTATGTATCTCTGTAAACTAGGCGTGGTGGGGTATTTTATAGAGAAGAGGAGAGGAAAAAGTAACAATGACAAAATATGACACATGAAATGCAAAAATAAAACATTCCCTCTAAATTGTAAGCACAGTAATTGACAGATTCATAATATCTTTATTTTTAATTAAAAGGGAAAACAACTTTCTACTATGAAATGGGGTTTATAGAGTTCAACTGTTATGAGGCTTCTATTTTATGGGGAGTGCTTGTCTCCCAGATTTGTAACATATTTTCTTCTGAAGAGTATTTTTGTGCCATATAGCATTCCTGGGTCCCATTCCGTGAGCTTTCTAGTTAGTTGAGACCTTACTCTATGTCATTTCTAGTATCTCCACCACTTAACATGACATGTTCCAGTTATATTTACAATAAAGATTCTGAAATATGAAACATGGTCATTCCCTAAGAGTTAAAAGAATAATCTTTAAAAAATCAACTCTAACAGAAGACTATATAATCAAATACACAAAACTTTGCTTTTCTGCAAGAAAACTGCCAAGATTACGCTGAAACAGAATCTGGAAAGAGGATATAGCTGGGGGAAAAAATGAGGTCAACTGTAAATGATCTGTTAGTAGCTTAGTTGGATGAACTACTGGGGGTGTGTAGAGTGGTGAGGGAGGTAATAGGACACTCCATTTAGTCAACAAATGTTTACATACTTATATTCCAGACGTTACAATTACAGCCAAGAGTAAAATGAAATCCCACCTCTGCGGATCCCACCTCTAAGGATCTTGCATTCTACTGGGGGAGAACAGACAAGAGAGAAATAAACAAACAAATATGTAATTTCAGGTGGTTGTGAGTGCTAAAAAGAAAAGTTAACCAGAGTAAGGGGGCAGAAAGTGATGACTGAGGTGAGTGGGCAAGTGTGTGTGTGTAAAAATGGTGTGGTGGGGGCATCTTACCTCCTCTAACTTCAATAGAGGGAAGGAGAATCAAGATCAACAGCCCAAGGCTGATTCCTATGAGGCAGAGGTCAGACATACTTCCTCTCACCAGCCCTTTTTACCAGTTCTGATACCAACTGTCTCTCCCGTGGCACTCCCTGCTTCTCTGCTGGGTTTGATAATTTGTTGCAGTGGCCACACAGAACTCACAGACAACATTCACAATGGTGGGGTTTATTAGGGAAGTAACAGGTTACAGTTCAAGTTCAGGAATGCCCAGGATACAGTTCTTCAATCAGGACAGCCTCTTCTCAGCCATGCCTGCAGGAATACTTCTCTCCGGCCCCTCAGCCTTGCCTCTGCCCTGCTTAGGCAAGTGTTACAGAGCTCTCTTAGCTCTGCCGATAAATGCCTGGAGACACCCCACTCCTCCAGTAAGCCTTGTGCCCGAAGACACTCAGCTTTCTCACTCCGTGGGCCAGGACGCCCCACTGCAGGTGTCTTATGCTGGACTCCTGATTCCTGGCATCTCATGCTGCTGTTTCTCACTGTCTTCTGTGTTACAGCTCCTCTCTGTCTCCTGGTCTAGAAGGTTCTCAGCACAGGGATCCCGGGTCCAAAGGACACGCTCCACTCCTGGCTCTTCTTTCTTGGTGGTATTGAGATCCTCTCTTCCCACCTCTGGGATAGCTTATCTTAAGCCTAATGAGATGGCAAAACTGACCCATCCCTTCTTTAGGGTTCCATTTACCTTATTTGCATGGTCCCACCCCCACAAGGGTGCCATGCACCTTACTTACATTATTAGCAATCTGTCCAGTCCCCTCGTGGGCCACAAATACCTCATTTGCGTAGTCCTCACCCAATCATTTGGTGAGAGTTGCAAAGACTATGCTAGAAGGGCCATATTAAGTAATTCACTGCACTGCAGTGTGTGTGTGTGTGTGTGTATCCAAATGGCATTTGCTATTTGAGTTTTCATAATAACCAACAGATGCCTGATTACATCAGATCAGACAGGGCGCCCAATAGAACAGTGCCACCACATCTGTCTGTGTGTCCTTCCCTCCCTCTGTAAAAGGTGCCTGGAAGCAGCCCTCTGGCCCAGGGTAGGCAAGTGAGCTTCTGAGGAGGTAGGATGTTGGACAGAACTGCATCTCTGCCCTTGGCTGTCCTCCTCGGATATTCTAAAGAGTAAGAATGCTTTTGACAGATAAGCATATGTTGGCCATTTCTTATCAAGCAGTTTATATGATGTTGGAGGTTGGTAAATATCACCCTTGTATTATTTTTGCATGTTGGGATGATGATATTCATAGAACAATGCATCTGGCTCTATATACTCAGAGAACTAAAGGAAAACACAGACAAAGAGCTAAAGAAAATCAGGAAAACTGTATGCACAAAACTAGAATTTAGAAAAAGAGATAGACATTCTCAAAAGAAACCAAACAGAAATACTGGAACTGAAAGAGAAAATAACTGATTCTAACTTTCAGAAACAATTGTAAGCTAAGGCAATACGTGAAGTCTGTTTTGTACCACACTTGTAAACTCATTTTACCCGTGATTTTGACTTAGCTGTGACTCCTTTGCCCTTTACCTGTGCTCTCACTGCTCCAGCTTTACCTGGTTCACGGAGAGGTGAATAAACTATTATCAGCCAGTCATTCAGCACTGTTTATTGAGTTTTCGCTTTATGAAGAAACTGACTAGGAAAAAACCACATGCTGCTATCTGCTCTCCCTAGAACTGACCTCCAGGCGAAGGCAGTGCCTTCAAGGCCGAGCTCTCCCACACACAGAGAGCTTGTTAAGAGCCACTGAAGACAAGGATACATCCTCTTGCCACTGCTGTGTTTCTAAGGCTCAGAAGCTTGTACTTATGAAGGGCTCCACGACAACAAGGAATCCCTGGGTGGTGCAAACAGTAGCACGCTCCGCTGCTAACAAATGTTGGAGTCCACCCACAGGTGCCTTAGAAGAAAGGCCTGGCAGTCTATTTCCCAAAACTCAGCCATTGAAATCCCTCTGGAGCACAGTTCTTCTCTAACACATACAGAGTCGCCAGGAGTTGGGGTAGACTCAGTGGCACCTCTCCTGCTCTTTCTTTCCTGCTGTCCTGTCATCCCCCTCCTGCTCGCTTGCCCATTGCCCTCATTTCTTCTCAGGATATCTTCAGCATCACTTTGTCCTGTTCTCCTGTTAATACGTGTAAAGTGGTCAGAGTAGAGCCTGGCACATACTAAGAACTATGTACATTTGTTAAATAAAGAAAAAACAATAACTTCTATAAATAAATATTCCTGTTCTTCATCGTGATCCTCAGACTTCATTGTCTGGAAGGTGTTGATATATTCTAAATAAATAATTGGGACTAGGGTATAGATGAGACTTATTTCTTCCAGGTTGCGTTTGCATTTTAAAATAGAAGCCTACTAATCCAGTGAATATGTGATTGGTACAGTAAGTAATGCAGATGTGGGGGTAGCAAAGGGGGGAGAGAAGGCCTCCCTCCTCACTGCTGCCTGCTGCCTATCACCCCACTCTCCACCCACCTGCCTCCCCTCCCCTTTCCTGTGCTTTCCCAGCTGTAGGTGCCTGCTGTTCCCAGTGACATGGCAGAGAGCAGGGCCCGCTTGTATGAGGGACTGAAACTCCTTTAAACTTTCCTTTTCAAACTGAGTGTCTTTCCTACTTACTTGCAAACGCCCCAGCCCACCTAGAAGGTATCTTTCCTGTGTTTTTATTAATTCACCTCTTCAGACTACATTGGCTGCTATTTCTGCCTAAAATCTTTTACTGTTGGGTGTCTTGCAAATATTTGAGTTACAATATGGTAAAACAGAGCACTGGTTGGACGGTTAAAACAAACAAAGTGATAAAGCAAATCTAAGAATGCAGAAGTTGTTAAAATAGTTATTAACGATTCAGCTTTTTGGATGCTAGACTAGGAGCAAAAACATTGCTAAAATGGTCTTGTGTCATTCAAGGCAACAAAAAGGAAAGTGTGGAATGCATTTATATAGAAACATTGAACTCATTAAATATTGTTTGCTCTTTTCTTTGGTAGAAAACCTTCTTTTGAAGAGTAGCCAGTGCAGTTTTTGTTTCTCCTTTTGGTAATTAGGCCTGTGGTAGCAATATATTGTGTTTTGACATAACCCCATTTATATATCTGGATTCTGTAATATTTTATACATAGGTGTTTCAGAATTTCGGGAAACTAGATTATTAGAACAACTTTAACAATTGCCTATAAATAAACTTTTAAGATTAGGCTGTTTTCAGTTTCAGAATAGCTGCTACCTGCTGCCTTTTGTTAATTGTGTTCTAAATTTTGCTGAGCTCTCTTGGAGTGCTTAGATTCCTGCTGTCAATAAAAAATAATTAACAGAAATTCCTTTCCATCATGTGACAGAGTTTAGGATTTCTTCTCTTCTTCAGAGGCCTGGCTTGCAATTACTACCAAGAAAGATTATAATTCAAAAGAAGCTTGGGAGATTTTTTTTTTTTTTTTTACTCTGGCCAGTTTCTCTAAAAAAAACTAAGTTTTTAAACTTTTTTGTTTCCACTTGGTGTGCATGCTTTTGCTATGTACTAGAAGGCATAAAAAATGTAGACTTCAAAGAAGTAAAATAGGAATTTTTCCATTTATTTAGTACAAGAGTGCTTTATAATGCTTCTGTATTACAGTGGAATGCAACAATTTGTCATTGCCAGTATTAATTAAAATAGATTAACATTTGGTGGCTAAAATATTCAGTAGTGTTAACCAAGTGATTTAATACAATTGACTGTTTCAGAAAATAGAGAAATTGTATTAGCAGAGGATAGTTTGGATAGGACTGATATGTAGGTATCCCCAAGTGATAAAAATTGAAGTGACTCAAATCTGAACTCAGTGAATTATAGACGTTAACAAATGTTTATTGAATGTGTGTGTGTGTGAATTTTAAGGGTAAATTTAGAAATGAATTTTCCTTGTTGACCAAAGGGAATGAGACCTTTCTGCCGCCCCTCCTTAGTACATTTCCATGAGAAACCTCGTGGGTTTGAATCCCATCTCTACCCTGTTCTTCTGGGGTGTGGGTGGGGGAGGCTCTGTGTATGTGTCTTTAGAGGCTGAGCAAGCTTCTTGTCAGCTTTACAACCCAGACGTGGGTTAAGGGTTTGGGAGCTGTCCCTTTGAAATGTGAACATCTAGGAAGTTGGCACTCCGTCTTCCCGCCACTCGGGGAGTTTAACCTAGCTGCCTTTCTCCACGTTGTAACCATCTGCTTGTCATAGAGATAAGAATAGTTTTATTATTCTCTTTATTTTTCGGATAAAGACAGTCAACTAAAACAAATGGCTACCTCAATTATGAGGGAGAACTGTAAAAGCGTGTCCAGCGAAGGCAGCTGTCAAGTCCTCTCATCTTGAGGACAGATGTATGTAATGGATTGCAGCTGCTGGGCTGTGTAGATAGGGTGGGATTTCATTTGCGTAATCTCTTTTTCACAGATTACCTATAATATTATACTCTGGATATGCTTATTCAGTAATAAAATTGCTTTCTTTTCTACATTTTGTGGAGAGGACTCTGTTGGTAGGGTTTTTATTTCCCACCCCCCTCCCATATGCACCCCTCACAGTTAGGCCGTTAGGGGCACACAGAGGAGCAAGATTTGATCCATGCCCCTATGGAGCTTACACTCAAAACATGCTCACAAATGCACAAAAAGGCAAGGTGAGCACGATTGGAAAAAGACAGAGAGCGCCAAGGCGACCGGAGATCCCGCTGGGGAGAAGAGGGAAGGCTCCCTAAACGTGTGGCATCCTCGGAGCTAGTCCTGGAAGGGGGATAGGGCTTTGACAGGCAGAGATGAGGTGAAAGGGTTTCTCAGAAAGTTGGAGCAAGGGGAGCGGAGCCACAGAGGCAGAAGAGCGAAGAAGGCTGAGTGAGGGAGCCACGGAAAGGGAAGCTGCAGACATCACAGGGGGCTTTGAATGCCATCCTGAGGAGTTTAATTTTTTTCTAGGTCAGTGGGAATCTAGAGATTTGTTTATGTGTTTATTCATTTACTTTTAAGTAGAATTAGTGAAGGAAGAGAGCTGATTTTCATAATGTGGAGAATGGATTGGGAGAGGCGAAGACTGAAGAAGACACCATTTTGTGTGCTGTTGCGGTAGCTCAGATAAAAGGTAGTGAGGGTTTGAATGAGGGCACTGGCAGTGAAGTGGAATGCCTGAGCTTTAAGATGTACGTCAGAGACTCCGTTTTTTATGAACACGTTCTTACCCACATCTGTATTTTGTTTTCCACTGAGAAGAAGTGAGATGTACTTTGAATAAGGTGACTCTCAGACAGATGATGGCTTTGATTTTGTGCTTTCCTGTAGCTGCTGGGTGAGCTGATCCTGGACCGACACAACTTTGCCATCATGACAAAGTACATCAGCAGACCCGAGAACCTGAAACTGATGATGAACCTCCTTCGAGACAAAAGCCCCAACATTCAGTTTGAGGCCTTTCATGTCTTCAAGGTAAAGTGCAAGCTAGAGAAAGAATGTTGTGTGTATTTTTTTTTTTTCTAGTTTCAAATGATACACTCCCTACTTTTTACTAAGACCTTTTCTTTATACTTGAGAAAAAATAAAATTGTTTTGTGTGGGTTAGTTGAAATTTTTTAGAGTTATTTTAATGAATATCCATTTGTTTCTAAAGAATTTGCTAACTAATGCACATCTCTAAATATTTTCATTTTTCTCACTGAGAAAACAGGTGATACTGTTTCCTCAGAAGTTACTCAGACAATCAGTGATTGAACTAGAACCCAAGCCCTGAGTGTCAGATTCTGAATCCTTTGCTTTTCACCAGTCGACATTTTTAAACTTTAAATAAACCACTAAAGAAACACTCTGGTGGTATTTTTATTACTTGTTTAGAAAGATATTTCTTAAAATCCATTTGCTATGATTGAAAACTAGCCCCTACAACACTTATTTTTCCCCTAATATTTTTCTTTGCTATAAGAGTGATAAAATCACCTTCCAGAATCTTGAGAAAATACATAAAAAGATAAAAATGTGAGGCAGGGGAGAGAATGTAATCCCAGCCTCCTAACCAGACTATTGTGAGCATTTTAGTGAACTTTCCCTGTGCACTTGTTTGAGAGTTTTCCCCACAGCTCTATTCACACTGTACAAACAATTGATGTCCTGATTTTATCACATAATTCTATACTGTAAGTAAACAATGCCATTGCTGTTACATAAGATACACCAGTTCAACAATTTCTATGCGTACAGTCCAGTGACACTGATTACAAACTTCAAATTGTGCAGCCTTTCTCACCTGCTTTTCCAATTTGTTCCTCCCCAATTGAAATAAACTCATTTCCCCCTAAGCTTCCTATCTAACCTTTCAAGTTGCTGTTGCCAATTTGATCCCATATAGAAAATTCTTTAAAAGAGTACAGTGTAGAGCTAGCAGTTTTATTGGCATTGTAGTTTATCATTGGGTATATTTATCCTAGTTTAGTTAAATATTCCTGTGTCATTGGTGCTTAGGTCATTTGCATTTTTCCCACTATCAGTAATGCTGCAGTGAGCATTTTATGCATCCAGCTAGCGTTTTCCATATTTAGGATTATTTCCTTAGGACAGATCTGTAAAGTAGAATTAAGGGTTCAAAGAGCTCCAAATTTTTATGGTCTCTGTAACTTATATTCAAGGGTAGGATTTCAAGTCTGTAAGTGGGAGATGTGGCAGCTGATAAGGTGTGTGATCCTTGCTTTGAGAAGTAAAAATTTTAGTAGATCATTCAGCCACCAGATCTTTATTGCCCCAAAAGCCACTAGAGCAGTTCAGTTTCCAAATTAATTTATAAATTCCACTCAGTTCCATTCAGAATCCCAACAGGACTTTTCTTGGAACTTGACAAGCTGATTGTAAAACCTGTATGGTAGAACAATGGCCTAGGATTATCTATGGTAATTTTGAAGAGGAACAAGCTAGGGGAACCCACCCTACCAGATATTAAGACTCATAATGGGTTTATAGTAAATGAAAAGGAGCCCAAAAGGTTGACAGTTTGAACCCACCCAGCAGCTCTGTGGGGGAAGGACCTGGCAACCTGCTCTCATAAAGATTACAGCCTAGAAAACTCTAGGAAGCCGTTCCGCTCTGTCATATAGGGTCACTGTGAGTCACCTACACCAATAATAATAAATGAGGACGGTATTATTTTGGCACAGGAATAGATAAATAGAACAACAAAACAGAATCAAGGGCCCAGAAAAATGTGAAACTTGATACTCAATAGTGAAGAAAGGGTTAACTGGACAGTAAATCAGTGAAGAAAGGATTAACTAGGATAATAGGTTATCCATATAGTAAGTGCTATCCTTTGCTGTACACAGAAATAAAGTCCAGGTAAAGACCTACAGTTAAAAAGTAAAAAAAAATTAACTTTTAGAAGAGAAAATAGGAGATTGCCTTTCTAATGTTGGGGTGGAAAGAATTTCTTTAAAAAGAAACAAAAACATGAACCATAATAGAAAGTCTTAATAAATTCGACTGCCTTAAATTTTAAAACTTTGTTCAAAAATGACACTGTAAGCAAATTGAAAAGTCAGGACAGAATATGACCCATACAGCTGACAAATCACTAAGAAAATGACAGACAACCCAACAGAAAAATAGGCAAAGAATAGAAGTTGATCATTGATAGACGAGGAAACCTGATAGGCCAGTAAATATGTGAAGATGCTTCTCTTACTAGGAATCATGGAAATGTCTGTCAACAATGTGATAGCACTTCACATTCTTCAGACTGACAAAAATGCTGAATTCTGACAATATCAAATTTTGGTAAGGTTGGAGAGTAGTTGGAAGGAACTCTTATATACCATATAAATTGGTACAGTCACTTTGGAGAGCTAATTTCACAATATAAAGAATTGAAGGTATACCCTTCAACCCTGAAATTTCATTCCTTGGCAGTTTCCTAGAGACTTTTTGCGCAGGTGCATAAGAAGACGTAATAAAAAAGTCTAGTGTGACGTTGTTTGAGTGACGTGAAGTGGGAGAAAATAAATGGGCATCAACGGAGACTGGGAAAATAAATTGTAATATATTCACACAATAGCATATAGTAAAGGAATTAAAATAAATAAACTAGAGTTATAAGGATCAGTGTGGATAAATCTCAGATTTTATTGAATGGAATAAGCACATTGAAAGGAAGTCATTTATATAAAGTTTTAAAACGTGATGTAATACTATATATAAACCCACATACATGTGGTTATAATCTAAAAACACGCATGGGAATGATAAATACTAAATTCAACATAATGGTCACCTTAGGGGAAGGAAGGGAGGAAAATGATATAATGGAGAAGTACCCACTAGCCTTTAATTATATCCATAATGCTTTATTTTCTTTAAAAAAATAAAAAGGCAAGTATGGCAAAAATGGTAGAATTGGATAGAGCTGATGGTGGAAATATGAAGTCTGATATGCTATTCGTGTACTTTCTCTGTGTTAGAATTATTTCATAATAAAAAATAAACACAAACTGGATGAAACAACAAGTGGAGTGCTATAGGATTGGAAAATGCCTGTATACCTTAAAGTGATAGATCCTCTAGAGACCACTTAGACTGAAGAAATTGTCCTGAAGATGTCATAGAGACTGTGTGCCTTTCATGATTGCTTTCAACTCACATACAATTTACTACCTCATCCTAGATGAGAGCAAGTTTCATATAATTTTGTTCAAAAATGCAGTACTGTGGAAGGATTCAATGAGTAACAAAATGGAAATAACCTACTTCTGCCCTCTGAGCAGATTGGAATTTGGATCACCTATTGGACAGCGTAGGTGCGTTTAAAACTAGTCGACCACTTGTTTACTTGTATGTGTATAAATTGGGAAGTACGAACTAAATTGTTTACTTGCCGTAAGTAGTATTTTGTTATTTGGAAATAACTAACAGCTGGGTCCTAGAATTTTTTCACAGTTCTTTGTTAATAGTTTTTTCCCCAAAGCACAAGGTACAGAAAATGAGAGAACACATTACTAAAAATGTCATTGTCATTTGTTAATGTCATTGTTTAGTTTGCTGATAACTTCATGGACTCAGTGAGATGCCTTTTCATATGCTTTCTACTCTTGATAGTCAGGGTGGGATGGCTGGAAAGCACTGAATGGATGTCAGGAAACCTGGTTTGCCAGCAGCGACTTGGGCAAATACATCTGGGTCCATTTTCTCACTTGCAAAATGAAAGCATTAAAGTCTAAAATCTAGTTCAAAGATACTAGGTTCATGAGACCTCTACTTTGTGATCCTGGCTCTCCCAGAGATGTACTCAATATAAATTTTGAAATCAGCTATGAGCTGATCTTCTCCTTTTCCTTTCGCCGTTAGCCTCCTTAATCGCAAAGGGCCATGTTGCCACTTCCCACCAAACTCTATAAGGAATGATCTGTGCCATTTGGCTCACCTCTCAGAATTGCTGGAACTCGGGCATGGCCAATGCCAAAAATGGCCCTGAGTGTACTGCTCTGTCATTCAAGATGCTTGTAGTTGGCAGCAGTAGCTGTGTCTATGAAAACAAGAAGCTCCATCCCAGTTTATTCCAAAATACAAAAGCCAGCTTGACAATTCAGCTAAAAAAGTATACAGAACGAGAGAGAGAACTAGATGAGAATAGTTTCCACATGATCTTATTGAAAAGAGTGCACAGTTGGGGTACAGAACTCAAATTCTAGTAAAAAGACCAGACTTAATGGTCTGACTGAGACTGGAGGAACCCCAGAAAGCATGGCCCCCAGACTCTCTGTCAACCTAGAACGAAAACAATTCCTGAGGCCAACTCTTCAGACAAACATTTGACTGAACTGAGGGACATAAAATGGTACTCATGAGGAATGTGCTTCTTAGCTCAAGTAGATACATGAGACTAAATGGGCAGTTTCTGTCCAGAGGTGAGATGGGAAGGCAGAGAGGGTTAGGAGCTGGCTGAATGGACATGGGAGATCAGGAGTGGAAAGGAGGAGTGTGCTATCACAGTATAGGGAGAGCAGTTAGGGTCACATAACAATGCATGTGTAAATTTTTGTATGACAGACTCACTTGAATTGTAAATTTTCACTTAAACTACAACAATTAAAAAAAGAAAAGAATGCACGATTTCAGATTAATTTAGTGAAAAACTAAACATGAATTACCCACTTTTAAGAACCCATTTTCTAGCAGACCAACTACTCCAGTTATGGTTTACCAACTGTAAGTCTGCATTGCAGAAAGGGATCGAGACCAGGTGAATTTAGGAAGCAGCTAGGAGCTAATTATCTCCCCTTTCTTTCCCTGTTGGCCTCCTTAACAATTTTTCCAAAAATTTTAATGATACATTGAAAAAGTGTTTGAATCAACTGCCAACTTAATGTTTTGTCAACTACTTTTAAATAATGTCCTTGTTCGATCTTACTGTGCCCTTTTTGCTTATTTAATGAAGAGGCAAGGGAGAAAAAGTGAAAGGCCATAATTACGACCTCACTTTTCCTTCCTACTTTAAAAAATACTTTGCTTAGAGGTGGAGCCAACATGACACCATAGACAGAAGCACCACGCCATCCCTCTGCAGCAAAGACCCAAAAAACTAAATAAAACATAAAAACATCCATCCTGGAACCCTAAACATCAAATGAAGGGATAAAGGACTCAACCAAGCACCAAATGGAATAAGAAACAGAGAACAGAGAGCAAGGAAAGCTAACACGGCAGGGACTCGCTGTCTTGGACCTAAGCCACCAAGAACAGTGGACAGGGAGGACGGGAAAGGCAACTTCGTGGAGCTGCCAACAGAAGACAGAGCACCCAATAAGCAGGGATACACGCTTTCCCACCCCCGCCCTTCTTCCCTTTAGGAGGCCTCAGCCATGGTAGCTAGGCCATAGAGACAGCAGCGCACAGATTAGCCTCGACCCCACCGGCCTGCTCCTTCAGTGCCATTTTTGTTGTTGTTTTGGCCTTTTTTGCTTCTCTCCCTCTCCCTTCCTTTCCTTTCTCCCACCCATTAGCCATATGTGCCGTCCCTACCCCTTCTTGACTGGCTGTCCTGTACCTCTCACTAGAGAGCCACCGGCACACAGCCTCCCTGGGTCCACTCCGCCCCCACCGGCAGGCTCCTTCATCAGGTTTATTTTTTCTTTGTTTGTTTTTGCTTTTCTTTTTTGTTGCTGTTGTTTCTTCCCCTTCTCCCCCTTCCCACAGGCAGGCTCCCTCAACGCTATATTTTTTATTTTCTTTGTCCTTCCCTTCTCCCTTGTCCTTCTCCCTTCCATCTACACCCTCCGTTGCCTCAGCCCCTTCTTGATAGGACATGCCGTGCTGCTCAACAAGAGAGACATCAGCTCACAGCCACCCCACTTCAGCCCCACCCCAGACGGCTGGCTTCCTCAGCACCATATTTATTTATTTTTTGTTATTTTGTTTTGTTTTTTCTTTCTTCTCTCTCTTTCCTTTCCTTCCTTTCTCCAGCCCACCTAGCCCTGTGTGCCAACACACCCCTTCTTGACAGGCTAAGCCACACCACTCGGCTAGAGAGCCACCAGCACAGGGCCTTGCCAGGTCTGCCCTGCTCCCACCTGCTGAATCCTACAGCACCACTATTTTATTCACATTTTCTTTTCTCCTTCATTTTTTCCTTTTTTTTTTTTTTTTTTGCTTCTGTTTCTCTTCTTCTTTCTCTCACCCACTTAGCTCCACACATCACATCCTCTCCCTTCCCTCTTGGCTATCTGTACCACGCCACACCCTCAAGCAGCACAGGTGCAGACCACTGGACCCCCACTCCCTGCACTGTGCACTGTCCCGTGGCTCTGCCCGGTAGACCCCAGTACTACCGCAGATGACTCATCCCCACCCTTCCCCCTTAGATGGACCTGCCCTGCTGCACCATAGCTGAGCAACCAGCCCTGCCCACCTAGACAAGGTGGTGAGAAGTATCATGTCCACAGATGGGCAAGCAACAAAGTACACCCAGGCCACCTACCCATACATAACCAAATAAAACAAAAAAGCAGGACAAAACAAACAAATCTACAATCAGCAAACGAAAATAATTCCTGAGTGTCCCAAAGACAGCAGACAATATCAAAACGTATAAAAAAAACTTTCCCTAAAAATTCATAAAATAATCAACTCCATGTTTATTTATACAAAGGTTTGTAATGGATGTTTGCAATCAACTTTAGCAACATCACCAAACAAGTATATCAATATATTATTTACAGTGTACTGAATTGGGAAAATTTGCTGCAAAAGACCTCTTTAAAGTGTTAAAAAGCAAAGATGTCACTTTAATGGCTAATGTGCACCTGACCTAAGCCATGGTGTTTTCAAATCGCCTCATATGCATGTGAAAGCTGGACAATGAATAAGGAAGACCAAAGAAGAATTGACGCCTTTGAATTATGGTGTTGGCCAAAAATATTGAATATACCATGGACTGCCAAAAGAACAAACAAATCCGTCTTGGAAAAAATAAATACAGCTAGATTTCTCCTCAGAACCGAGGACGGCGAGACTTCATCTCACGTAGTTTGGACATGATATCAGGAGGGACCAGTCCCAGGAGAAGCACACCATGCTTGGTAAAGTGGAGGGTCAGCAAAAGAGGAGAAGACCCTCAACGAGATGGATTGACACAGTGGCTGCAACAATGAGCTGAAGCATACCAGCAATCATGAGGATGGCACAGGACTGGCCAGTGTTTCATTCTGTTGTACATGGGGTCACCATGAGTCAGAACCGACTCGACGGCACCTAACAACAGCCTGTAACTCTGTTTGGCAGGCCTCTTGTTGAATGTTTATAATGTTATTACTACCTACTTTTAAAATATTTTTTCAGTAATATATGAGGAAAATGAAGCCTATATTTAATGTTTGTAAATGTTATAAAATGTAAGAAATTTTTTAAAAGTGGCTTTTACTTATTATTTTGGAATAAATATGTAGTTGTCTACATAATTTCCACAATTATATGAAACTTGAAAGCCCAAAGACTTGAATTCCAAAATCCCAAAGCAATTGCAGTAACAACAGTACTACTAACATTTGAACACTTTGTAGTTTCTAGAGTCCTTCCCCTAAAATACTGCATATGATCCTCGCTCCATCTGTGAGGTAAAACAAGTGTATTGTCCTCATTGCATGGTTGAGGAAACTATTTCTCTGAGAAATAAAGTGACAAGGCTGAAATTGCAAACCCAGGAATTTGCTGCTTCTAAACCCCGTGTTACTTCTACGACATGTCTACCAGAGATGTGGGGAATAGCAGTAGGTAGGGTAGAAATGGCAAAGTGCCTCTTTTCTTGTTGATATTATCAAAGTTCTTTGAGAGCAGGGATTTTTGTCTAATTTTTTTTCTCTGCTGTATCCCCTAGAGCCTAGTCTGGAGTGCATGAGAATTTGAAATTCTGTATTTTCTCTCTTTTGATGAGGATTCTTCTATGGAATCTTCGATCAAAATGTTCAGAGTAATGATAGCCAGGCATCATCTAGTTCTTCTAGTCTCATGGCAAAGGAGACAGACAGTTGTTCATGGAGGCAGTTAGCCACACATTCCATATCCTCCGCCCGTTCCTGACTCTCCTTCTTCTCTGTTGCTCCAGGCGAATAGAGACCAGTTGTTATGCCTCAGGTGGCCGCTTGCAAGCCTTTAAGACACCAGGCACTACAGCAAAGAAGTAGAAGGTAGAACAGAAGCACTTAAGCATATTATTAGGCCAGTTAACTGGGATGTCCCATGAAACCATGACCCTAAACCTCCAAACCAAGGAACCAAATCCCATGAGGTGTCTGGTTGTACATAAGCAGACCTAACAGCTACTCTTTTATTGTTGTTGTTATAAATGTATCTATCACACAACTTTCACAATTCAGAAGTTAACTGTCTGATCGGTACTAACAAGTAGTGCATCAAAATATTCTAAATAGCGTACTCCTCAGCTTTGCATTCATTTGGGATGGTGAGCCTTTAGTATAGAATGTTTTTATTCTTTTACACTTCCATGAATGGAGTTGTGCTTTGGATAATTTCCACATAACTGTAGCAGGCGTCAGTTTCAAATCTATATGCAAAGCATCCCAGGGTTATAGCAGGCTTCAAAGACAGTAAGGTCAGCAAAGAAGAGGACTAACCTTCCAATACCTTATCTAGCTCAGATTGCTCTTGGCAAAATAGAACTTGAATGAAATTAATGAATATGTATGTGTAAGACATGTATTTTTCATTTTTCATTAAAAACATTAAGGTTAAAATGGAGAACAATTATTTCTAGTTTTCTGAGCTAGAAATATTTGAGCTGTGGTTATGATATTTGTCTTTCTCTCACCATGCTGGAGGACTCCATATATCACACTTCTGAGATAGGTTATGTAAATTAAA
The DNA here is from genome assembly GCF_000243295.1 of Trichechus manatus latirostris. Classification (NCBI taxonomy): domain Eukaryota; kingdom Metazoa; phylum Chordata; class Mammalia; order Sirenia; family Trichechidae; genus Trichechus; species Trichechus manatus. The sequence continues at coordinate 4,428,657 of NW_004443980.1, forward strand.
GGTTATAGCCAATGAGGCTGTTTTCTTAAAAAGAGAAGTTAGAGCATCATTTCTTTAACTTGGTTGGGTGGTTTGAAAATGGCACTTAAAAAAATAATAAGACAGCACCTTAAAAAAAATAATCTATATGAGACCAAACAGTCAACATTTACGCAAAAGCAAAGAGGAGAAGACAAGGGGGCAGGGAAACTAGATTACTGGAAATGGAACAACCAGAATGGAAATAATGAGAAAGTTGACACAGTGTGAAAAATGTAACCAATGTCACTGAAAAAATTGTGTAGAAATTGTTAAATGGGAACCTAATTTACCATGTAAATTTTCACTGAAAACACAATAAAATATTTTCATTTTGAAAAAAGGACACACATGAGAGAACCAAGAAACTCTCCCTTCCGAGTAATGAATGGTTCATCTCAAGCCTTGAGCAGGGCCCTTCAGTGCCCCGTTGCCCCAAGAGAATCGCACATGATTACTTGTCTCTGGTTAGAAGCAGCAGAGTTCGGGGACTATAAAAAAATAAAAATAAGAAAATTTGTCTTTCTTTTTTTAAATTATTGTGCTTTAGGTGAAAGTTTACAGCTCAAGTTAATTTCTCATACAAAAATTTATACACATATTGTTATGTGACATTAGTTGCAATCCCTACAATGTGACAGCACACGCCAGCTTTCCACCTCTGGTTTTTTGTGTTCATTCAACCAGTTCCTGCCCCTTCCTGCCTTCTCATCCTGTCTCCGGACAGGAGCCGCCCATCTTGTCTCGTGAATCTGATTGGACTAATAAGCATACTCCTCACAAGTATTATTTTTTGTTTTATAGTCCAGTCTAATCTTTGTCTGAAGAGTGGGCTTCAGGAATGGTTTTAGTTCTGCGTTAACAGAGCATCCGGGGGTCATAGTTTCAGGGGTTTCTCTAGTCTTCTGTCAGACCATTAAGTCTGGTCTTTTTATGTGAATTTGAATTCTGCTCCGCACTTTTCTCTCGCTCCGTCAGGGACTCTCTGTTGTGTTCCCTGTCAGGGCAGTCATTGGGGTAGTCAGGCACCATCTAGTTTTTCTGGTTTCAGGCTAATGGAGTCTCTGGTTTATGTGGCCGTTTTGTCTCTTGGGCTAGTATTTTCCTTGTGTCTTTGGTGTTCTTCATTCTCTTTTGCTCCAAGTGGGTTGGGACCAATTGGTGCATCTTAGATGGCTGCACAAGCTTTTAAGACCCCAGACTCCACTCACCAAAGTGGGATGCAGAACATTTTCTTAATAAGCTTTGTTATGCCAGTTGACCTAGATGTCCCCTGAAAGCATGGTCCCCAGACCCCTAACCCTGCTACTCTGTCCCTGAAAGTGTTTGATTGTATTCAGGAAACTTCTTAGCTTTGGTTTAGTCCAGTTGTGCTGACTTCCCCTGTAGTGTGTGTTGTCCTTCCCTTCACCTAAGATGATCCTTGTCTACTATCTAGTTAGTAACATCCCCTCCCCCTCCTTCTCCACCCTCCTAACCATCAGAGAACACTTTCTTCTGTATTTAAACCTTTTCTTGAGTTCTTACAATAGTGGTCTGATGCAATATTTGTCCTTTTGCAACTAATTTCACTCATAATGCCCTCCAGATTCATCCATGTTGTGAGATGTTTCACGGATTCATCATTGTTCTTTCTCATTGCATAGTATTTTGTTGTGTGTATATACCATAATTTATCCATTTGTCAATGTCCATCTAGGTTGTTTCCATCTTTTTGCTTTTGTGAACAGTGCTGCAGTGAACATGGCGGTGCATATATCTGTTTGTGTCATGGCTCTTCTTTCTCTAGGATATATTCCAAGGAGAGGGATTGCTGAATCATACGGTACTTCTATTTCTAGCTTTTTAAGGAAGTGCCAAATCATTTTCCAAAGTGGTTGTACCATTTTACATTCCCACCAGCAGTATATAAGTTTTCCAGTCTCTCCACAACCTCTCCAACATTTATCATTTTGTATTTTTTGCATTAGAGCCGGCCTTGTTGGAGTGATATAGCTCATTGTAGTTTTTATTTGCATTTCTATAATGGCAAATGATCATGAGCATTTCTTTATGTATCTGTTAGCCGCCTGAATGTCTTCATTGGTGAAGTGTTTGTTCATATCCTTTGCCCATTTTTTAATTGAGTTATTTGTCTTTTTGTTGTTGAGGTGTTGCTGTATCTTGTAGATTTTAGAGATTGGACATTTATTGGATATGTTGTAGCCAAAATTTTCTTCCCAGTCTGTAGGTTCTTTTTACTCTTTTGGTGAAGACTTTTGATGAGTATAAGTGTTTGATTTTTAGTAGCTTCCAGTTATCTAGTTTCTCTTCTGATGTTTATGCCTTGTTAGCTATGGTTTGTATACTATTTATGCCATGTATTAGCGCTCCTAGCATTGTCCTTATTTTTTCTTCCATGATCTTCGTCATTTTAGATTTTATATTTAGGTCTTTGATCCATTTTGAGTTAGTTTTTGTGCGTGGTGTGAGGTATGGATCTTGTTTCAGTTTTTTGCAGATGGATATCCAGTTATGCTAGCACTGTTTGTTAAAGAGACTATCCTTTCCCCATTTAATGGACTTTGAGCCTTTGTCAAATATCAGCAGCTCATAGGTGGATAAGTTTACATCTGGGTTCTCAATTCTGTTCTGTTGGTCTGTGTATCCGTTGTTGTACCAGTATCAGGCTGTTTTGACTACCATAGTGGTATAATAGGTTCTAAAATCAGGTAGTGTGAGGCCTCCCACTTTGTTCTTCTTGAGTAACGCTTTACTTATCGGGGGCCTCCTCCCTTTCCATGTGAAGTTGGTGATTTGTTTCTCCATCTCGTTAAAAAATGCTGTTGGAATTTGGATCAGGATCATATTGTATCTGTAGATCGCTTTGGGTAGAATTGATGTCTTCACAATGTTGAGTCTTCCTATGCATGAGCATTACATGTTTTTTCACTTACGTAGGTCTCTTTTGGTTTCTTGCAGTAGTGTCTTGTAGTTTTCTTGGTGTAGGTCTTTTACATCTCTGGTTAGATTTATTCCTAAGCACTTTATCTTCTTGGGGGCTATTGTAAATGGTATTGATTTGGTGATCTCCTTTTCGAAGTTCTCTTTGTTGGTGTAGAGGAATCCAACAGATTTTTGTATGTTAATCTTGTATTCTGATACTTTGCTGAAATCTTCTATTAGTTCTAGTAGTTTTCTTGTGGATTCTTTGGGGTTTTCTGTGTATAAGATCATATCATCTGTGAATAGGGATGCTTTGACTTTTTCCCTCCCAATTTGGATGCCCTTTATTTCTTTTTCTAGCCTAATTGCTCTGGCTAGGACCTCCAGCACAGTGTTGAATAAGAGTGATGATAAAGGGCATCCTTGTCTGGTTCCTGTTCTCAAGGGAAATGCTTTCAAACTCTCTGTGTTTCAGATGATGTTGGCTGTTGGCTTTGTATAAATGCCCTTATTATGGTGAGGAATTTCCCTTCTATTCCTCATTTTCTGAGTTTTTATCATGAATGTGTGTTGGACTTTGTCAAATGCCTTTCCTGCATCAATTGATAAGATCATGTGGTTCTTTCCTTTATTCATGTGATGGATTACATTGATTGTTTTTCTGACGTTGAACCATCCCTGCATACCTGGTACAAATCCCACTTGGTCATGATGAATTATTTTTTTGATATATTGTTGAATTCTATTGGCTAGAATTTTGTGGAGGATTTTTCCATCTATGTTCATGAGGGATATTGGTCTATAATTTTCTTATTTTGTGGTGTCTTTACTTGGTTTTGGTGTCAGGGTTATGCTGGTTTCATAGAGTGAGCTCCAGAGTATCCATCCTTTTCTATGCTTTGAAATACCTTTAGTAGTCTGATGTTCACTATTCTCTGACAGTTTTGTATAATTCTCCAGTGAAGCTGTCAGGGCCAGGGTTTTCTTTCTTTTTTTTTTTTTTTTGTGAGGGGTAGTTTTTTGATTACCTCTTCAATCTCTTCCTTTGTTATAGGTTTATTTAGTTTTTCTACCTTGGTTTGTGTTGGTTTAGGTAGGTAGTGAGTTTCTAGAAATTTGTCCATTTCCTCTAGGTTTTCAAATTTGTTGGAGTACAGTTATTCATAGTATTCTTTTATGATCCTTTTTATTTCAGTTGGGTCTGTTGTCGTAGCACCCATCTCATTCCTTATTCAGTTTATTTGCTTCCTCTCCAGCTTTTCTTTTGTCACTTTGGCCAATGGTTTATCGATTTTATTGATCTTTTCAAAGAACCAGCTTTTTGTCTTGTTGACTCTTTCAATTGTTTTTCTATTCTCTATTTCAGTTATTTCACCTCTAATTTTTATTTCCTTTCTTCTGGTGCTGGAGGGCTTCTTTTGCTGCCCTCTTTCTATTTTTTCAAGTTGTAGGGTTAATGTTTTGGTTTTGGCCCTTTCTTCTTTTCAATGTGCACATCTATTGCTATAAATTGACCTCTGAGCACTGCTTTTGCTGTGTCCCAAAGGTTCTGGTAAGATGTGTTTTCATTCTCATTTGATTCTATGAATTTCTTTATTTCATCCTTGATTTCTTCTATAAGCCAGTAGTTTTTGAGCAAGATGTTGTTCAATTTCCGTGTATTTGATTTTTTTTCCTTACTGTTTCTGTTATTGATTTCTACTTTCATGGCTTTATGGTCAGAAAAGATACTTTGTAATATTTTGATATTTTGGATTTTGTTAAGACTTGCTTTGTGGCCTAGTATGTGGTCTGTTCTAGAGAATGTTCCATGTGTGCTGCAAAAGAATGTATACACTTGGCTGCTTTTGGGTGGAGTGTTCTGTATATGTCTATGAAGTCAAGTTGATTGATTGTGGTATTTAGATCTTCCTTGTCTTCATTGAGCTTCTTTCTGGATGTTCTGTCCTTCATCAAAAGTGGTGTGTTGAAGTCTCCTACTATTATTGTGGAGCTGTCTATTTCTCTTTTCAGTGCTGTTAGAGTTTGGTTTTATGTATTTTGGAGCCTTGTCGTTGGCTGCATATATATTTATTATGGTTGTGTCCTTCTAGTGTATTGACACTTTAATCATTATATAGTGTCCTTCCTTATACTTTGTGGGGATCTTACTGTAAAGTCTATTTGGTCAGGGATTAATATTGCCACTCCTGCTCTTTTTTAACTGATATTTGCTTGATATATTCTTTTCATTCTTTGAGTTTTAGTTTGTTTGTGTCTTTAAGTCTGAGGTGTGTCTCTTGTAGGCAGTGTATAGACAGATCGTGGTTTTTTTGTCATTTTTTTTAAAATTTTTTTTTAATTGTACTTCAGGTGAAGGCTTACAGAACAAATAGTTTCTCGTGAAACAGTAGTACACATGTTGTTTTATGACATTGGTTAACAACCCCACAACATATCAACCCTCTAACTTCTCCCCTTTTTTTTTTTGGTGAAAATACACATAGCCAAAGATACACCATTTCAAAAATTTCTACATGCACAGTTTAGTGACATTGACTACGCTCTTCCAATTGTGCTGCTATTCTCACTTAAGATGAAGGCTTACAGAACAAAATAGTTTCTCATTTAACAGTTACTACAAATGTTGCCCTGTGACAATGGTTAACAATCTCACAACACATCAACAATATCCTTACTCAACCTTGGGTTCCCTATCACCAGCTTCCTTGTCCCCTTCTGCCTTCTGGCCCTTGTCACTGGACTTCTGTACCTTGTTAGTCTCATTTGGTTTTACGGGGCTGTCCACTCCCAGGCTGAACAGTGAACCTCAGAGGTAACTTCACCACTGAGCTAAAAGGGTGTCTGGGGGCCATACTCTCGAGGTTTCTCCAGTCTCCTTTAGGCCAGTAAATCTGGTCTTTTTTTTGTGAGTTAGAATTATGCTCTACATCCTTCTTCAGCTCTGTCCAGAACCCTCTGTTGTGATCCTGGTCAGAGCAGTCAGTAGTGGTAGCCGGGCACCATCTAGCTGTTCCGGACTCAGTCAGGTGGAGGCCTTGGTAAGATCGTGGTTTTTCTAATCCATTCTGCCACTCTCTCTCTCTTTATTGGTACACTTAGCCCATTTACATTCAGTGTAATTATTGATAGGTATGAGTTTCCTGCTGTCATTTTGGTGTATTTCTTTCTGTGGTGTTGACAGTTACTTTGTTCCAGTTAATTTTCTGTGCTGAGTAGTTTTTCTTTATGTACTTTGTTTTCATCTTTTTCATTATTGTTGATTTTGTGTTTGCTGAGTCTTTATGTTTTTTTTTTTTTTTATTTTGATGGGTAGATTTGTTAGTTTCCTTTGTGGTTACCTTAAAAGTTACCTCTATTTTTCTAAGTTTAAACCAATCTTTTATTTCTTAATATTGCCTTAACTTCCTTTCCATATGGAAGTCCTATGACTACACTGTCTAGTCCCTGTTTTTTTGTTTTAATGGTATCATCGTTTATATACTGACATCTCGGTTGCCCGATTTTCAGTCTTTTAGCTTTGACTTATTTTTGCGACTTCCCTATCTGGGTTGATACTGGGTTGTTCTGTCCTGTGTTCTAGTCTTGGGTTGTTGTCTGATATTGTTGGTTCTCTAGTCGAAGGACTCCCTTTAATATTTCTTGTAATTTTGGTTTGGTTTTTACAAATTCCCTTAACTTCTGTTTTTCTGGAAATGCCCTAATTTCACCATCATATCTGAGAGACAGATTTTTCTGGATATATAGTTCTTGGCTGGCAATTTTTTCCTTCAAGGCTTTATATGTGTCATCCCATTGCTTTCTTGCCTGCATGGTTTCTGCTGAGTAGTCAGAGCTGTCTTATTGGCTCTCCTTTGTAGATGATTTTTCATGTATCCCTAGCTGTTCTTAATATCTTTGGTTTTGGCAAGTTTGATTATATGTCTTGGTGACTTTCTTTTGGGATATACCCTGTGTGGGGTTTGATGAACTACTTTGGTTAGATATCTTCTTGTCTTTCCCGATAAAGTTTTCTGCCTGCAAATCTTCAACAATTCTCTCTGTATTTTCTGTTATTCCCCACTCCCCCTTTTCTGGTACTCCAGTCACTCATAGGTTTTTCCTCTTGATAGAGTCCCACATAATTCTTAGGGTTTCTTCATTTTTTAAAATTCTTTATCTGATTTTTCCTCAAATAAATTGGTGCCAAGGGATTTATCTTCAATCTCACTGATTATGATTTCCATGGCTTCAATTCTGCTCCTATGACCTTCTTTTGAGTTGTCTAATTCTGAAATTTTATTGTTAATCTTTGGGGTTTCTGGTTGCTGTCTCTCTATGGTTCCTAGCAGCCTGTTAAATTTGCTATTCTGTTCTTGTACTGTTTTCCTGAATTCTTCTATTGTTTTGTCTGTATGTTCCTTGGCTTGGTCTGAGTTTTGCATGATCTCCTTCCTGATATCTTGAAGAGCTGTGTATATTAATCTTTTGAATTCTAACTCTGGTAATTCCAAGACCTTCCCTTCCTCCAGAATGTTTCCTGGTTCTTTGTTTTGGTCACTTGCTAGAGCCATCTTGACCTGCTTCTTTATGTGATTTGATATTGACTGTTGTCTCCGAGCCATCAATAAGTTATTATACTTACTTATTGTATGTTTGCTTACTGTGTCCTAGCTTTTTGTTCTGTTTGGTTTTTATATGCCCAAGTAGGCTAGGTATGTGAGCTACTTTGATCATTGGCCTCTTCGAAGCTCTCACATCCTGTCACCAGCTGGTTAGAGTAGCTACTAGGTGTGTGAGCTCAGGAGTCTGTTCACTTTTCTTGTGCAGATTCAGCTCACGTGTCCAGATCATCAGTCACCAAGTGTGTGTTTCAGACTCTCAGCTACAGTCCTAGTTGGGCAGGGCTGCATAGGGGTGTTTGGAGCAGGCATAGGTATCTGGCTGCAGTAGGGGATATGTGCTGAGCAAAGGAGGGGGCTGATAGCTGTACCTTAGTGCCTGGGTAGAAGACGTGTCCCTGTTCCCTAGAGCACGTAGGTGGGTGGGTTTTGCAGCTGGACTTTGGGCACCCAATGCTATTGGCTATAAGGACGGGGAGGCACTCCTTTTTCTCAGACCACTGTCTGGGGTGGCTAGATGGAGTGGGTGATACCGCCAGCCCTCAGGCCCCTGATGTGGGTGGGTGAGGACCCTGCTTAATGGGCAGGGTGGTGTCAGATGTCACGAATCTGCAGCTCCCCGTTGGCTGCTGCAGTTGAAAATAGGTTTATACCCTGCTGTTCTATGCTAATGAGGGTCTGTGCTGTTGAATTGGCCCACACAAGTCTAGGCAGGTGTGAAGGGTGTTAGAAGTCTGTGGACCCCTTATTCCAGTGCTTAGGCAAAGGGGCAGTGCCTGCCTTGAGTTCCCTGCTTAGGGAACATGGCGACTTTTTAAAGCCATGAGACTGGTTTGGGCGCGGATAGCCCTTAGTTTTGTTGAATACATAGTTTTGTTGGGCTGGTGTTGGCGTGGAGTGGGAGGGATTAGGTGAGGGGAAAATGGCACTTCTTTGCTGCGAAAGTTCCGGAGGGGGAGGGGTTATTTTGACCCTGTGCGGTAAGTTAGATGCTTGCACTTAACTTCTGCAGGTCCAGCACAACTTCCCCCTGGCTCCAGAGGCTTATGCAATCTCTCCACTGCCCAGTCTCTCCTGACTTGGTGAAACACGACCCGAGCTCTACTACTCACCTTAGCCCACATGGGCTGGCCGACCCAGCCCGCAGGGTACCGGCTAGCTCATGACTGGCACTTCTTCGCTGCTTCTGAACTATCTCTCCCTCCCCCTGCCACTCAGTCCAACTCCTCAACCTTGTCTTTGATGATCCGGGCCCCTAGATTGTCATATATAATCGATTCACTTGTTTTTTTGGGTCTTTGTTGTAAGAGGGACCACAGGAAGCGTCTATTCCGCCATCTTGGCCCCACCCCAAGGAAATTTTTAAAATTTAAAAACAAGCTTAACATTTTTATCAGGTTAATAGTAGCATGTGTAGATCCAGTGGAGTTGACCCAATGAGGGCGTCTGCAAATTCCACCACATTTTACATTTATTTTGGAGTGAAACAAGAGAAGCTTAGTTTGTCTAATATATTTAATCTTTTTTTTAGAAATACTGTTGCATGAGTTATTTATGTAGTTACCAAAAAATACCAGACAATTTTTCGCTAAAACTCCACAGCAGCTCCCTTGTAAACAAACAAATAACCAGAGGAGCCACACATTTTGACTCCAGCACATCATTTCCTGATGTACTAATAGTTACTTTAGAAGCATCAGGCATTTGATCTAACAGGTAAACCAGCCCGGGATGCTTTTTTTTTTAAATAACCAATTTTTATTTTTCTAGTAAAATTTACACAACATAAAATTCATTTTGACCACTTTAAAGTGTACAATTTAGTGGCATTTAGTACATTCACAATGTTGTGCAGCCTTCTCCACTGTCTAGCTCCAGAACATTTTCATCCTCCCAAAAGGAAACCCTGTGTTCGTTAAGCAGTCACACTCTTCATTCTCCCCTACCCACCTGCCCCCTCCTTGCAACCACTAATCTGCTTCTTTCTCTATAAACTTCCCTATACTGAATATTTCATATAAATACAGTATGTGGCCTTTGGTGTCTGCCATCTTTTATCATCATAATGTGCTCAAGATTCATTCATGTCACAGCATGTGTCAGTACTTCATTCCTTTTTGTGGCCGAGTAATATTCCATTGTTTGTGTATACTACATTTTGTTTATCCATTCATCTGTGTTCATAATAAAATACTGTATTTATTTTTAAATAAATATTATTTAAAATACAATATTATATTTTGAGTTATTGTGTCGTATAGAGTTAGTCGTTGCTGTCTTTTGTAATATAACTGAGACGTTGTCAATCCAGGCTTGTGGTTTCAACCAGCGGTGCACATACATCTGTGTAGAACTTTATAAAAATACAGGATGCCAGACCTCCCCCAGCTCTACTGAATCAGAGCCTCTGTCAGGCAATTGTACTTTTTAAGCTCCGCAAACATCAGAAAACAGAAACATTGGTGACCTCCAGGGAGGCAAAGAGAGAGTGTAGCTTGTCACATTTGTACTTTTTGAATTTTGAGCCAGGTAAACATATTGCCTGTTCAAAAATTATATATATATAAAAAACACAATTACACTCAAATGCTATATGTTGTTTATGTTTACATGTAGATGTATTATGAGGAAAAGGATAGAAGGTGCTTGGGTTGGGGAGGGAGGGAGAAGAGATAGATGGGTAAGAATCTGGTTCTATCTGTAATGTTTTATTTCTTTAAAAAGAGATTTGAAGCAAAATGGCAGAATCTGTTCAGTTCATGTGGTGAGTATATTGATGTCTGTTATTTTCTCTTGGAATGATTTTATAATTAAAAACAAATAAACCTTTACAAAGTTTTTAAAGTAAAAGTAAAAAATGTTCATTGATAGCTCTGATGCGCGCCTAGCTAGCTATCAACAAGATGGGTATGAAAGGTGAATTACCGCATTTCTTCAGTAAGGAAGTAAGACCAAGGGGCTTTCTATATGTTAACACAAGTGACAGAAACTCGAGTCAGGTTGTCAGGGTCCCTGGCGAGTGTTCCCTGTTCCAGGTATTTTGTTGTTTTAATTGTGGTAAATATCTACATAACAAACATTTTCCATCTCAACATTCTTCACGTGTACAATCCAGTGACACTCATTGTGTTCATCATGTTGTTCAACCATCGCCACCACCCATTCCCACATTTCCCGTCACCCTAACAGAACTCAGTGTCCACTAAGCAATGAGTTCCCTTCCCCCTCCTCCTGCTCGCCCCGGGTAACCCCTAACAAACGTTAGTCTCTGTACACTTGCTTATTCTAGATGTTTCGTATAGGTGGGCATTTGTTCTTTGTGTTTCAGGTGTTTGTGGCCAGTCCTCACAAAACGCAGCCTATTGTGGAGATCCTATTGAAAAATCAACCCAAGCTCATTGAGTTTCTGAGCACCTTCCAAAAAGAAAGGACGGATGACGAGCAGTTCACTGATGAGAAGAACTACTTGATTAAGCAAATTCGAGACTTGAAGAAAACCTCCCCTTAAGGACCTGACCCCATTCCCGCACAGTCCTCCGTCTCATCTTCTCAGTTTGTTCAATGAGTGTCATTTCAGCAAGTAATCTTTCTTGGAAAGGCTTTGGAGGTGCCTATGTTTTTCCTCAATTCATTGTTCAGGGTAGATGGAATATAAACGTTTGAATGAAAGAAAAGAAATTAACCTAGAATAATATATCTGCTTTAATCAAGTCTGTGATTATTTATGTGAAATTAGAGCCAGTGTATTAGACAGTGATCAACGCAATGCTAGCCTTTTGTTGATGAGAAGCTGTAGGGCTATGCACTTGCAGGCTGGCCCTGGTCACCATGAGCCACCAAGTAGGGGCTCAGTGGTGGGCGCCACTGGGTCCTCGGGGGGACCTGAGATGGGGGGAGAACTGGGGGCAAAATTGGCTTGCCTCTCTGCACTTAGACAAACAGATTTCTTAAATAAGCACTGAAAGAGCCGAGAAAGCATGTTGCTGTTTTCCGCCATCATGTGCTCTTTTGTTCCCTGCTTGCTATTTTCCACTGTAAACAAGTGGTTCCCAATGTCCCAGGCAGATGCCCCCCTCAGCCTCACCTGCCACCTTCCCACATTCCATCCCCTCAGCATACCCACCTAACGTGTGGCCCACAGCCCTCCAACCTGCCCTGCCATCAGGGTAAACGAGACCAACTTAGGAAAATTAGGATGGAGTAGCAGTGGCCATGGGCACAGAGGGCATGACCCGCTCAGTGAAGAACCGCAAGCAGATGGTTAAGAACTGCAGCTGTAGATGCAGCCTCTGCTGGGTCACACTGACTCCCAGAGGGTTATGAGTGCCTGGGCTGTCACAGTCATACTTGTCATTAGGTGACAGACGTTCTGTGGGAGAAGCGTGTTTTGGAGCAGGGGTCCTTGCATTTGGATGGCTGCACATGCACCCACTCTCCTAACCAGGGAACCTGCCCCCGGAAGGAAAACGATTAAATGCATGAACAACTTCTCAAATGGCTAAAAACCTTTTGGTCTCAGTTTGTTTTCTCGTAAGCTGTCCCTCTGTAACTGCACATCAGAGTCGTCAGCAGTGACAAAGTAGAGAACATAAACATTTGGTCCCAAATACTCTCTTGCATACTAGGGTGCTTAAGGAGTTAATCTGTATTCTTTCAAACAGGCATGGAACCAAAAAAAGAGAAGGTCATGGTTTGTTTTCAGACATCAGGATATAAAATGGAATTGTAAAGTTGTATTTACAAAACATTAAAGGCACAATTGCTCCTCTGTATGCTTTCATGGTTCTGTTTCTAAATCATGTGTTACTGTTTTCTATAAGAACCCATGCTTTTTATAATACTTGGGTGCTGTGTTCTTTACTTTTATTCAACCAGCTATTTCTCCGCCCAGAGAAGGAAAGACAAGTGTGTTCCCTTGATCAGTGCCCTTTGTAGCATCTGAAGAATTACCTGGCCGGGCGGGTTTCCCCAGCCTTGGCTGGGACCCAGGTGTTTGTGTGTTTGGTGTGCAGCTGGAGGCCTGAGCAGATGGTTGGACTGCTGAGCTCCCCAGGCAGCAGCTCTGGCCAGTGCCCGTGGGGAAGGTCCCCCAGGCAGGCCCCGGTGGTTTTCATCCCCCAGTTGCTGAAGTCAGATTGTTTCCATAACATGTCTTGACAGCCCAAAGGCCCTTAGCATTTGACTTGTCCAGTTTTGCTTGTTTGATTAAAAGACATAGTGTAAATATAAAAAATGAAGGTGCAATATCCATGGGCAATTTCTTTGGTTTCTTAACCCTGCTCCACCACCTCATGGGCACACCTTTTCGATTGGAAACCAAGGTGTTCTTGTAATTCTTTCTTGATAAAGAAGATTTTATTTCCTCTGGGCTTGAATTAGCCCTTTCCTGGCAACCCTGTATCCAAGCTTAATACTTGCTAAACAGAAAACCAGAGTCTAAGAGGTGATGGAAGAAGTAGCCAGGGTTGTGTTGTAATATAAACTTGTAAATTATTAATGCAAAGGGGGAGCAGAAAGCTCACAGTCAGAATATGTTTGTGCAAAGTTCACTGTAAATATTGTGAGAAGTAAATTTTGAAAAGATCATATTTAACAAGCTGTTTCAAAAGCAGATGTTGAAATGAAGACTGACTAAATAAAAAAGTACCACACAGTCCTTGGTCAGTTTCATTCCTCTGCCACTCTGACAGTGATGTCACGAGTCAGTTGTCATCTCCACACAGGGCCTGGCCGAAGGCACCGGGACCACCTCCCACACCCTCTGCTGACCAACAGGCTTGTCAGTCAGTACCTGGTCGTCTGATGCTGGTAACGCAGGCTCTGCATATACACATCACCACAGCTAGGGGTCATTCTCATTTATGTCTGAGGAAACTGAGACTCCCAGTCGGGGAGAAAGACATGGCAGTCAGATCCCGTAAAGATTTCAGCTTTGGAAACCCTATGGGGCAGTTGTACTGTGTCCTAGAGGGTCGCTATGAGTCACAATCGACTCTACAGTTAGGGGTTTGGTCTTTGGGTTTTGGAGGCTCCCAGAGGTTTAACTCTCCAGATCTAGCGTGAGCTCTGTCTGGGATCCACACCCACAGTGGCCTGAGGCCAGACTTCGGCTCTCCCTTTGTCACCCTCAAAGCTATGAACAAGGGGAGGCCCAGGGTATCAGGGACTGTTCGGAGCCTTGCCCCCTGCTGTCTGGAGGCTTCCTTGGCATTAAGGTCCTGAAGGGAAGCCAGCAGGGACATTAGATCATTATGTTCTTGGATGAGACTCCTCGCCACAGCCAGGCGCCTGCCCAAGTCCTAGGATTGTCCTTTGAAACAGCACCCTGATGCGAGTGCCTGTCACTCCCAGCCCCCTCGTGGGGCTGTGCTGGAGCAGTCGATGACAGGGGCAAGGAAGGTGAACTTGGGAGAGCCTGTCACTAGTCACAGTGTTTGTGCATTTCTCGTGAGATGCAGCTGCTTGGAGCCATAGTGCATTCTGGAAGTTAGACAAGACCTGAAAACAACTGAAATAATGTGAAGGAAAAGGAAATTCAGAAAAACATTAGAACTTTTTTAAGAATGGGAAAAGATAGTTGTTTCAAAATAGATTTACAGATCTTGCTAGACTACTAATATTAAACGAAATTAAGATTTTATTTCTTGTTTTTCTGTTTTATCCAAAAGAATATTATACATGGCATGGATAATTGCCATTTTTTCCTGCTTGTTCTTTCAGGAAGTTTTTGGATATTTTAGTGTGAGGGGGCACACTAAAACAGTGCATATTGTTGCTGTTGAGCCAGTCGTGACTCTTGGGGACCCCATGTGTTACAGAGTAGAACTGCTCCATAGAATTTTATTGGCTGTAATTTTTCTTTAATTGTGCTTTAAGTGAAAGTTTACAATTCAAGTTAGTTTCTTATACAAAAATTTATACATACATTGTTTTGTGACCCTCGTTGCTCTCCCTTTACTGTGACAGCACACTCCTCCTTTCCACCCCGGATTTCCAGTGTCCGTTCAACCAGCTCCTGACCCTCTCTGCCTTCTCATCTCGCCTCTGGACAGGAGCTGTATTGGCTGTAATCTTAACAGAAGCAGATCTCCAGACCTTTCTTCTGTGGTACCGCCGGTTGGGGTCAAACTGCCAACCTTTAGGTTAGCACTTGAGCAAAAACTTGGCGCCACCTAGGGACCTCATAGTTGGATAAAGTTCTGAAATATAAAGAGACCTTGAAAAACTGGACTTGGTCTCCCCGAGAAGATTGAAAAGATTGAAGATGGATGTGAAAGAAGACGTGATTTTGTTTTTGGAATATGGAAAGTGCTGTTATGTAACTACCAAGCTTGTCCTTTGATTGTATCACAGCCTCCACTCTACAGAGGAGAACATGGAGCCACAGAGAAGTCCAGTAACTTGCTCAAGATCAATCAACTGGCAGCAGATTTCAGGCCCCATCTGACTGACCCCCAAGTCCATGTCTTTGGACTCCTGAGTAGGAAAACCAGGCTGCAAATCCAGGCGTCACGCAGGAAGGCCGTGCTCTCCAGCTCATCACGCCCACTGGTGTAGGCGCTGCTGCTTTGTTCATCGTGGCCACCAGGACAAATAGGGAGCCCCGGATGCCAGTACTAAAGGGTCAGTCAATTGAAGGATTTCAACCGACTCATTCAACAAGGGTAACTTTACTCCACAAGGAGGTTTGAAGTTTGAAAGAGTAGGTCACCTTCAAGAACACAAAAGGCCACAGCCCTTTACCATCCATCCAGGACAGGTTGTAAGGTAATTACTACACCAAACCATCTATGTCACTTTGAAAAGCTGCGATCATAGGGGCCCTTCGAGAGAACATGATGTTGTTATATGCATCACTAATTTATCATTTGGTAAAACTTGGAAAGAATGAGAGCACCTCGTTTTAATTATGAAATGTAAAGGCCAAAATATTTACGTAACCTCATTGATTCATTCATCCAACAGTCGATGAACTCATCCAGCGGCAGTTAGGGTTTGATCCGAGGACCCACTGAGTGCCATGCCGGGTTTACTGGAGGCCTTAGACCGATGCAAGCCTGTGCCCTGCACCCGGCTCTGCGCCCCAGTCAGCAGGGCCGGTAGTAGGGGAAGGAACAGGGATTTGAAGTCGGGGGCCCACGTGGAAGAGCTGGACCCTGGTCTGTTTTCTCCCTCCTCCAATCCTTCACCCTGGAGGCGGCAGAGCTGCAGGACAGCGGCGCCTCTCACCACCGAGCTTCAGATGCCAAGAAGCTGAAACCCAGGGGGCGGGGGACTCAGGGCGCTGCTGCCCCCACAAGCGAGCCCGCCAGTCGGCAGCAGCACGTAAGCGGGAACCGCGACCCTGTACCACCTTCCCGGCGTCAGAGTGGCTGCTGCTTCACTTCTCCTTGCAATTCCGACGTAATAATCAGACCCTAATCCGTCACCACGCGGGGGCTCTGCGAAGCATGTTCCAGCTCAGCTAAATGGACACATTCCGAATTCGCCACATGTGCTCTGTGCTGGGGGAATTGTCTCCATACACTCTTACTGTCCTCTTCCCACCTCACAAACCTCTTTTTTTTCCTTTTAAACGCCATGTGTACAGTAAATGGGATGACAGGGACTTTGCCGGCAGCCAGACCTGGACCTAAATGCTGCCCCACCACCAGCTGTTTGATCTTGAGAATCACTGAGCTTCACTTGCTGTAAAAAGCGAGCTTCACGTCCTGTAACGCGGTGGAAGGAGTGCCTGCCTCAGCGTGGTTGTAGGCGGCAACGGAGACAAAGTCTGTGACACTGGCTCTGAGCTCATGCTTTCCTGTTGGCTCACTCACCCATCCCAGAGAAGCCCCAGGAGTCCACAAGGTTTTGGTTCTAGAAGAAGAAAAGGGAATCCGGGCAGAAAGAGCAACGGGGCATGAAGCATGCCATGGCCAGAGCATGAGGAGGAGAGTGCTCAGTGTGTCTGGGTGTGTGGACATGCAGAGGGGGCTGGGAAGTGGACAGAGAGCCTCGAACACAATGCTAAGGATTTAACTACATCATTAAGGTTGTTGTTGTTGTTAGGTGCCATCGAGTAGGTTCCGTCCAACTCATAGCAATCCCATGTATAACAGAACGAAACACTGCCCCATCCTGTGCCATCCTCACAATCATTATGCTTGAGCCCATTGTTGCAGCCACTGTGTCAATCCATCTCTTCAGTGATGGAGAAGAGGGTCCTGTCTTTCAATGACTCTCTCCTTTACCAAGCATGATGTCCTCTAGGGACTGGTCCCTCCTGATAACATGTCCAAAGTATATAACATAAAGTCATGCCATCCTTGCTTCTAAGGATCATTCTAGCCGTACTTCTTCCAAGAAAGATTTGTTTGTTCTTCTGGCAGTCCCTGGTATATTCAACATTCTTTGCCAACACCATAATTCAAATGCATCAATTCTTTAGTCTTCCTTATTCATTGTCCAGCTTTCCCATGCATATGAGGCGACTGAAAATACTATGGCTTGGGTCAGGTACACCTTAGTCCTCAAGGTGACATCTTTGCTTTTTAACACTTTAAAGATGTCTTTTGCAGCAGATTTGCCTAACGCAATGTCTTTTGATTTCTTGACTGCTGCTTCCATGGGCGTTGATTGTGGATCCAAGTAAAATTAAATCCTTGACAACTTCAATCCTTTCTCCATTTATCATGATGTGATTTAACGGTCCAGTTGTAAGGATTTTTGTTTTCTTTATGTTGAGGTGTAATCCATACTGAAGGCTGTAGTCTTTGATCTTCATCAGTAAGTGCTTCAAGTCCTCTTCACTTTCATCAAGCGTATCAGAGGTTGTTACTGAGTCTGCCTCCAATCCTGATGAAGCATTCTTATTCATATAGTTTGGCTGCTCGGATTATTTGCTCAGCATACAGATTGAATAAGTATAGTGAAAGGATACAACTCTGATGCACACCTTTCCTGATTTTAAACCACACAGTATCCCCTTGTTCTGTTCAAATGACTGCCTCTTGTTCTATGTATAGGTTCCTCATGAGCACAATTAATATTCTGGAATTCCCATTCTTTGCAATGTTATCCATAATTTGTTATGATCCACACAGTCGAATGCCTTTGCATAGTCAATAAAATACAGGTAAACATCCTTCTGGTATTCTCTGCTTTCATCCAAGATCCATCGGACATCAGCAATGATATCCCTCCTTCCACGTCCTCTTCTGAACACACAAGCCACCACAGTAGGACAGACTGACAGACAAGTCCATTAAGGTAGCTGGCCTTTAAGCCTGTCTGCGAAAAAAAGTTCTGGAGACGGAAGAGAGCAGATGAGAGTGGGGAGTGGCTGGGGGCAGGGACGAGAGAGGATGAGGGCCATCTGGTAACGGCTAATGCAAAGTTGCCATCAAGTGGACTCCAACTCACAGGGACCCCATGTGTGGCAGAATAGAGCTGTAACCCATACGGTTTTCAATGGCTGAGTTTTCAGAAATAGATGCCAGGCCTTTCTTCCAAGGTGCCTCTGGGTGGACTTGAACCGCCATCCTTTGGGTTAGCAGCCTAGCACCACCCAGGGACTCTGAATATGCTGCAGCATTGTCCCAAAGTCTTTGACGTAGTTGCTGATGTCGGCCAGAGCTGGTCCTTAAGAGGTGCGGAAACCCCATTACCCCAAGAACCAGGCTGTCACATTTTTTGAAAGTGTCACTGGGACAAAGGGTTGTTGATTTTTAAAAAGTGCCACTAGCCTTGCTCTGTCCCCCCAGCCCTGCCCTAAGTAGATAATAACCAGGACTCCAGCACTGGGGACAGAAGGGCTGTGTGATCCCAGGACTCTGGGAAGAGGCGAGGCCCTAACAGCTGTGTTGTTCCTTCTGTGCAGAAACAGCCTCTGCTTCAGTGTGACACTCGCATGGCGATCGCCTGCCTGCCTTTATGAATGAGACTCTGTGCTGCCGAGGGCATGGGGGAAAGGGGCAGGGTGCACTGCAGCCGGGTGTCTGGCAGCGTCAGACGTGCCCTTCGCCTTGACCAGGGGTCAATTCCAGCCTGAGTGGCTTTATTCAGTGGTCAGTTGTGGTTCCCGTCTGAATCCAGGCTTGCACATGAGCTGACAGCTGGGCTGGGGGATGACCGGACGCTCATGCCTTTATGCTGGGACAGCTCAGGGTTGAGCTCAGCCTCTGGCAGTGGAGCCAGACTCTGGGCAGAGCTACCTATGAAAAGGCGTTGATGAGTGCAGTTATGGATTGAACTGTGTCCCCAAAAGACATGTTGAAATCCTGACCCTAGTACCTGTGACAGTGACCTTGTTTGGGGACACAGGGCTTTTCTTCTGTTGAGTCAAATGAGGTCATACCGGAGTAGGGTGAGTCCTAAACCTGATCCCTTCAGAGTGGTGTTTGATAAGAGACATGCAGTGGCAAGAAGGACACCACGTGACAGCTGCATCTGTAAGCAGCAAAGGAACACAGGATGGTGGCAGCCACCAGGAACTAGAGAAGGGGCCCCCAGAAGGAATCAACACAGAGACCCTGACTTTGGACTTTTAGCCTTCTAACTGTGAGAAAATTTCTGTTCTTTAAAGTTACCCTTTCGTATTTGTTAGGCTGTCCTAGAACACTAGGACAAACTCCCTGGCCCCACCTCACTGGAGACAGCCCCGCGCCCCAGGTCCCAGAGACCCTCTGCCTCACTCGCAGCCAATCACCTGGGGCAGCGTGAGGCATCCTCCTCGGTGCTCGGAGACAGTCCCTTCCTGCGTCCTGAAAGATGTGCGGAGGGCACAGACCGGCAGCTGCCCCTAGCTGGGCACAGTAACAAAGGCATGCTTTGCCATTATAGTGGCATATTTGGCCTCAGTATCCCACTAGCGCCCCATTGCCCCAAAGCCTGATCCCTCCCACCTGTCAAGACCATGCTAGATACCTCCCTGCTAAGTCATTCAAAATGTAGCTCAGGTTCAAGCCTGCCTGAAGAGAGAAAACCCCTGTGCTGTTAGAGGGATGGTAACTAGACAAGAAGTAACAAAAAGTTACACACGAGTTGCAGCAAGTACATTTTGAAGAGTCAGTTTCTTGGAAGGGTTGTTAATAGGCCATGCTGATTTCCCAGCATATTCTCCATCATTGTAACTCTTTAGAACCATCAATCCTACTTCACCTCACTCGCTATGAGTCGGAATGGACTCCACCGCAAGGGGTTTGGTTTTTTGGTTATACATGGTGAGAGCGCGCGCCCTGGTGGCAAAATGGTTAAGTACTCAGCTGCTAACTGAAAAGGTCTGTGGCTGCAACCCACCAGCTCCACGGGAAAAAAGACCTGGTGATCTGCTCCCGTAAAGATTAACCCCAAGCCAAACCCATTGCCGTGGAGTCGATTCAGACTCATAGCAACCCTGCAGGACAGAGTAGAACTGCCCCTTAGGGTTTCCAAGGCTGTAATCTTTACGGAAGCAGACTGCCACATCTTTCTCCTGCAGCGTGGCTGGTGGGTTCGAACCGCCCACCTTTTTTGTTGATTAGCAGCCAAGTGCTTAACCACTGCACTACCAGGGCTCCGCCTGTAAAGATTAAAAAAACAAAACAACTATTGCCTTCAAGTCGATTCCGACTCGTAGTAACCCTATAGGACAGAGTAGAACTGCCCCATAGGGTTTCCAAGGAGTGGCTGGGGGATTTGAACTGCCAGCCTTTTGGTTAGCAGCCAGGCTGTTAACCACCGCACCACCCAAGCCCCCCGTAAATATTATAGCCCAGAAA
Organism: Trichechus manatus latirostris; assembly: GCF_000243295.1. Taxonomy (NCBI): domain Eukaryota; kingdom Metazoa; phylum Chordata; class Mammalia; order Sirenia; family Trichechidae; genus Trichechus; species Trichechus manatus. The sequence goes on from NW_004443980.1 coordinate 4,448,941, forward strand.
ATCCTATGGGGCAGTTTTCCACTGTCACATAGGGTCACTATGAGTTGAAACTGACTCAACAGCACACAACAACAACATAGATATATATACATACACAGAGAGAGAGCACTGGGTGGCACAAGAAGTTTGAGATCACCTACTAACCTAAAGGTTGGTGGTTCAAACCCACCCAGAGGTACCACAGAAGAAAGTCCTGATCATCTGCTTCCAGAAAGATTACAGCCAAGAAAACGCTATGGAACTTGGTTCTACTCTGTAACATATGGGGTCACCATGAGTAAGAACTGACTCGATGGCAACTTATGGTGGCCTCGTGTGTCAGAGTAGAACTGTGCTCCACAGGGTTTTCAATGGCTGATTTTTGGAAGTAATTGCCAGGCCTTTCTTCTGAGGCATCTCTGGGTGGACTCAAACCTCCAATCTATCAGTTAGCAGCCGAGTGGGTTAACCATTTGCTCCACCCAGGGATACACACACATACACACATACACACAGACACACACACACACACACCCTTAAACATAACTGTCCCCACCTTCTTCTCCAGTCTTGGTAAAGAGACGTCCCCCTACATTTCCAGGATTAGTCCATCTGCCTTTGCCTCGAATGCCTTCATCTCTTTCTTTAATAATGTACTTCCCCACTTATTGGCATTCACCATCTTCAGTCATTCTCTCCACCACCCTTTTCCCTGCTCTGCCATCCAGCCTGGGCACGTCCCCCTACCTTGAAAAATCCACCATTTGACCTTTATTGCCCTTTCTAGCCACAGTCTTTTTCCTCCAACCTTTTTACAGCCTACGAATGGTTTATTCTAGCTCATCTTTAAGTATTATCTTCTTTTACAGGGTCTCTATGAGTCGGAATCTACCTGATGGCAATGTTTTCTTTTTTTTTTTTGGCTCAGGATGTCCAAATCATAGGCTTGGAAGAGACCTGGATTAGTCAGGACCTTTTCAGTTGAAAGTGATGGAATGGAAACGCTTCTCAAATTAGCTTAAGCAAAATAAATAACAAACTTTGTTTATGTAACTGGGAACTCCAAGGATGGTGCCAGTTTCAGGCATGGCTAGATCCAGGGATGTAAACTGCATCATCAGGGCTCTGTCTCTCCACTGCCCTCTGTGTGTGGGTTCATTCTTGGGCAGGATGTGTTCCCATGTTGACAAAGTGGCCACTGGCATTCCCCAAACCCATATGCTTATGGCACATGACTCAAAAGGAAGAGAGACTCTTCTGTCTCCTAATGTCCGTGTATCATGTCTCCTGACAGAACTCTGATGGCCCTGCCTGGCTCTCATGCTCCTTCCTGGACAATGTCTATTTCTAGCCTGGTCACATGCCCATCCTCATGGGCAGGGATGAGTGGGACGCTGTGGTAGCAGCCGCACTTGGCACTGTCTTGTGTGAAGGAGGGGATTCTGGCACAAATCTTGGGTCGTCTTTCTTATACGGGGGCAAACTTCATCTCCCTGTGATTTTTCATGATCAGGGGATCTCCACGGTGGACCCTCCTCCTCTTTCTTCACAGATGTGAAGACCTCGTGACCATACCTCCTCCCTCCCCATCACCAAATCTTCTCTGGGATGTTTCAAATGCTGCAGGAAAGTCCCGGAAGGTGTGGTTGGCAAAATGATTTCCCTTGTGACCTGGTTTCCACCCCTCTCCACCACCACTGCAGCATCCGCTGATGCTGGGACCACCTGCAGTTCCCCGAGATACTGCACCCTCCTTCCAGGCTCCCCTCATGCTCCCCTCAGATGCCAAACCCCACAGAATCCAACAACGCTCAAATCCTTGCTCCTGTTCCAAGCAGCACCTGCCTCAATTTCTGGGACATGCAGCCCTCTAGTGGCTAAAATAGATAATGGTCTTTCTTTCTGCTGGGCCCTTTCTAATCAGTATTATCAGTGACTTGGATGGGACACAAGTAACACATTGACCAAACGACAGAGTGAGCTGAGTCTCGAAGGAAAGCCTAGTTAGTGACTATAACAAAATATAACCAGGAGTGTGACAGGCTGCAGCCCTGGGCTGATCTAACCACGGCTAGATTCACTAGATGAACGTGACGTCCCACACCCAAGTACACACCCAGAAACGCCACTCTGAAATTAGCGACCTCGGCTTAATGGAATCACGGGTGCCCAAACCAGGGTTTCTGGTGACCCTGATGCCAACTCTGGCCACATCACCGCTTGCTTGCCCAGAGCACTGCAGGAGGCTTCCATCTTTCCCCATGCTGGTCCTTGCTCCACAAGCCTGCCAGTACTCCCTGCTTAAAACCACAGACACACTCCCAGGACTCTGAAGAGAGGTGGTGCTGGAAACGATCGGCAGCACTTCAATGGCCCTTGAGGTGATGGGAGAGAAAGGGATCCCTGGAGGGGGGGAAACAGAGTGAAAGGCAGAGAGGGCCCAGGAGCGAGCCCTGGAGAAAAGGAGAAGCAAGGGCCCAAGGTTGAGACCAACAAGAACCTGTAGAGGGAAGGGTCATGATAGCCAAGGACGAGAGTTTCAGAAGGACAGGACACAATGCAGTGAAGGCCCACGGCCCAGGTGGGATTTGGCCACTGGGAGGTGGGAATGCCTTCCTATGGGGATGCGGGATGGAAATACAGCAGTGGTTTGTGGAATAAACCCAAGATGAGGGTGATGAGAAGGCAGTACAGGCTTTCAAGTGATGAAAGGGAAGAAAAACAATCGGTTGAAGGAAGTCTTTGCTTTTCCGAAGTTGGAGAAATGTATCAGTTAGCAACTTCTGCATAAGAAATTCCCACAAACTCAGTAACTTAAAACCAACTATTCTTTTCTCACAAGCCTGTGGGCTGGCTGGGTTGGGTGGGGCTCTGCTCCCTGTCTGGTGACAGCAGCAATGCAGACGCGTGTGTGGAAGCACCGACACCTGAATCCTGAGGCCGGAACTGGCGCCGTGACATTTCTGCTCACTCTACTGAGCCCAAAGTCAAGGGTGGGGGAGTACACGCTGACTCTTGATGAGACAAACTCACAAAGGCTGATGGTAAAGATGTGGATGTGGGAAAGAGTGATGCCTTCTATGATGAGAGACAAGCAGAACTGAAAATGGAAAGAAAGAAGCCATTGGAGAGAGAGATTGGAGAAAACTTACTGAATACCGTGAAAGGCACTGAATTTGGAGCAGGAGAACTGGATTCATGTTATATGAGCAGTGTGACCGTGGGTAAGTCGTTTAACTCTCTGAGACTCTATTACCTGTAACGTGGAGTGGGGAGTCCCCGCATCGTGGTGCCAATGTTAGAGGAGGCCACGTCAGAAGGGCAAACACACGTGCAGTGACACAGCGAGTTTCCAGAGGCGGTAGGGCCACCGGGAGTAGCGGGGGCACAAGGCCTCATTTCAAGTACTAAGGGACACTCACAGGAAGAGGACGGGACACAGAGGCCCTCCCTGCAGCCCAAGGACTAATGGATGGAAGTGACAGGGAGGTGGGCTTTTATTCCATAACATTTTAACAATAAGTAGTTTGAATGGAGCTTTTACAGGGCGTGGGAAAGCAGAGCCCACTGACCTATTAGCTCCAGGACTGGGGGGGAGCAGATGCAGCCTTTCACGGTGGTTCACTGGTCAGTGGTTCTCAACTAAGGGCAACCCCACATGGGCATTTTGTTGTTATCCTCAAAATTTCTGGGTGATTCAAACGGCATTTAGTGGGTGTGGGCCAGGGATGCTAAACCTCAGGACAGTTCGAAACAATGGAAAATTACCCCCACAAAATGCCAATAGTGCCCACTGATAAAAATGCTGGACTAGGTGATTTCAGAGTTCCAGTCTTGAGAGCCCAAATGCACGACCCACTTTTAGCAGACGAAACCCAGCAAGTCCCCCTTTTCTGGCCACAATGTCTCTGCTCTAACTGAACAAAAACTGCAGAAAATTTCAGAAAAATCTTAGATATGACTAAACAAGCAAAATCACAACAGCAAGATGTTGTAATCAATTCAAATGATAAAGTTATACTTGAAGTTTTATAAAATAGTCATATAGGCTTTGATAAGACAGTTGTGGAAAGGGCTATGAAAAGGTTGACAGATGCATAAAGTGTCTATTACTCTGCCATACAGGGAGCCAACTACCTGCTTGGAGATACCGATTCACTATAGCGAACATGCTAGATGAAATCTATAGCACACATTTAACGAACTATTCCTTTTCTTGCCGCGTAGAACACAAAGTTTCTTTGGAGAGGTCTGTTTTCTTCAAGCAGCGTTTGGGCAGTCTGAACTCATGCCTTCTTGTTTTTCCATTAGCATTTACATTTTCTTGATTTGGATTAAAGTTGTAGATTCAGTAAATAATTGCTGCTATTTATGCTGGTGGTGTTTCATGGAAACCATATAAAACTAAGAGTTGGCCTGGGTCCTACGTGCCACCCTGTCCTCCTCCTACACCCACTCAGAACCTCTCATCGAGGCAGGGAGAGGAGCTGGCTGGAGAGGCTGAACAGCGAATGTTGATGTAGCAAAATAAGAGCATTTCATCCTCACTGGAGGTGTCAAATGATGAGCAAGTCATCATTTTAAAGCAAAGACTTTAAATGGAGCTCTGAGCACGTACAGTCTGCAAGGGCCATGATGGCAGTTGATTCTGGCCAATCTCCAGGGAATAGGTGGGCAGGAAGAACTGAGGCTCATCTGTCACTTGGGCAGCAAGCAACCTTAGCCAAGAAGCGTGGAGCCTCCCTGGCCACACTCATCTTCAAATGTGAGCCTTCCATCCACCAATTTGGGATGGGCTGAGCTTTACCATAGTGGTGATAAATGGTGGCTTTCCCTAGCATGTTTAAAGTTTTAAATACATTTTCTGGAACACACTTATTTGTGCAGCAAAACACACTGTTATCCAGACACCTCTCAGATTTACCAACTAAAATTTGGGTTTATGAATTTGAACAACTGCAGCTTTTAAGGAAATAATCATCAAAGCTTCAACTTTGGACTGTGTACTTGGACTGTGATCATTGCTGGATCTGTGAGGGAGGGTGGCTGCTGTCCCTAAATTGTACATGTGAAAAAAGGTGAATGGGCAAATGTGTTGTATATATTTTTACAACAAGTAGTGGTCTTGGAGACAGAACTCAGCCCAGAGACAGGACATGAGGCTCAACTCTCAACTGGCATTAAGTGATCTGCTCAGTCCCTGTGGTGAACCGTGACTTTAGTGGCCCCCAATGAACTTCACCTCCCGGGTTTCATGCCCTGTGTAGATCCCTCCCACACGGACTCAGGTTTGGCCATGTGACTGGTGTTGGCCAATGAGTGGCATGATGTAAGGGGAGACTTTATGATCACATCAACTGGGGTTTGTCCTCTTGGAGCACTCACATCAGTGGCTCTGACTACCCTGCTGGAGAGACCACGCGGAGAGATGTCTTGCCAGCCCCCTTCATTCATGTGAATGAAGCCCCTGAGATGTTCCAGCCTCAGGTGTCCCAGTGTCCACAGCTGAGCCCCCAGCTAACAAAAACAAAGCCTGGTTGAGTCTTGTGAGTTTGACTGACAACTCAAACCTTGAAACTCACTCTAGTAGTCCAACAAGGATAATGAAAAAATGCCTTCAAAGGTAAAACTATTTCCAATCTAGAATTCTATAACCAACGAAACTATCCATTAAATGTGAGGGTAGAATAAAGACATTTGCAGATACCCACATCATCAAAATTGTCTAATAGTCATCCCATCACCATGTACCATTTCTCAGGAATTTTCTAAAATATATGCTCCACCAGATTGAGAGAGAAAACCATGAAAGAGAGGGATGTGGATCCCAGGAAACTGGAGATCCAATACAAGAGAAAGGTGAAGGAAATTTCTGGATAGTGGTGGAAGGGAGAGCCCAAGAAGACACCTGTGTAGCAGGCCTAGTGAGCAATCCGTCCAGAATGGAGCCAGTCAGAAGGATCTGAGATGCATTGTTTCTGTTACAATTTTTTAGAACACCTAATATGCTTGAATGTAATGAGTAAGAGTATAACTAGGGCAAGAGTTTGGCTACAAATTAGTAATAACATAAAAAATTAAGCAATCAAAAAAGAAAAGACAACTTCTAAATTCAGGGAAAATAAAAAGTTATAAAAAGAAAGGAAAAGTAATCATAGTATTTGTTGTTGTTAGCTGCCATCAAGTCGATTCTGACTCATAGCAACACCATGCACAACAGAATGAAACACTGTCCAGTCCTGTGCCATCCTCATAATCATTGGTATGTTTGAGCCCATTGCTGCAGCCACTGTGTCAATCCATCTCATTGAGAGTCTTCCTCTTTTTCACTGACCCTCTACTTTACCAGGTGGGATATACTCAAGGTCATATTTTGGCTCTCGTGGACTTGTTTTAATTTTCTTCAGCTTCAACTTGAACTTGCATATGAGCAACTGATGGTCTGCTTGGTAGAGGGTCAGTGAAAGAGAGGAAGACCCTCGATGAGATGGATTGACACAGTGGCTGCAACAATGAGCTCAAGCATAGTGACAATCGTGAGCATGGCACAGGATCAGGTGGTGTTTCGTTCTGTTGTACACAGGATTGCTATGAATTGGAACCGACTCAACGGCACTTAATAACAACTGCATTACAAGCATGACGTCCTTCTCTATGGACTGGTCCCTCCTGATAACATGTCCAAAATAAATGAGACAAAGTCTCACTACCCTCGTTTCTAAGGAGCATTCTGGCTATACTTCTTCCAAGACAGATGTGTTCGTTCTTCTGGCAGTCCATGGTATATTCAATTATACTTCACCAACACCATAATTCAAATGCTTCAATTCTTCTTCAGTCTTCCTTTATTCATTGTTCATCTTTCACATGCATATGAGGCAACTAAAAATACCATGGCTTGGGTCAGGGGCACCTTAGACCTCAAGGTGACATCTTCGCTTTTTAACATGCTTGATCAATTTCAGACTGCAGAAGTTGGCAAACTTCTTCAATTTCTTCATCTTTGGCCTTAGTGGTTGGTGCGTGAATTTGAATAATATTCGTATTAACTGGTCTTTCTTGTAGGCATATGGATATTATCCTATTACTGACAGTGTTGCACTTCAGAATAGATCTTGAAATGTTCTTTGTAACTATGAATGCGATGCCATTCCTCTTCAATTTGTCATTCCTGGCATAGTAGACCATATGATTGTCTGATTCAAAATGGCCAATACCAGTCCATTTCAGCTCACTAATGTCTAAGATTATCAATCTTTATGTGTTCATTTTTGACGACTTCAAATTTTCCTTGATTCATACTTCATACATTCCATGTTGTGATTACTAATGGATATTTGCAACTGTTTCATCTCATTTTAAGTTGTGCCACCTCGGCAAATGAAGTTCCTGAAAGCTTGACTCCATCCACATCATTAAGGTTGACTCCACTTTGAGGAGGCAGCTCTTCCCCAGTCATATTTTGAGTGCCTTTCAAGCTGAGGGGCTCAGCTTCCGGAACTATATCAGACAATGTTCCACTGCTATTCATAAGATTTTCAATGGTCAATTTCTTTCAGAAGTACAGCACCAGGTCCTTCTTCCTAGTCTGTCTTAGTCTGGAAGGTCTGCTAAAACCTGTCTACCATGTGTGACCCTGCTGGTATTTGAAATACTGGTGGCATAGCTTCCAGCTTCACAGCAAAATGCAAGCCACCACAGTACGACAAACTGGCAGACAGGTGGTGGAAATCATAATATACAACAAGACAAAGCTGTGAATAGCACTTACACAGTTATAACAACAGTGAATACAGATGTAACAAAATAAAAAGATTTCAAGAATGAGCACTTGAAAACAAATGTAGAAAAGATACCAAAAAAGGCTCCAGCTTAGATCTCAAAAAAGAACTAAATTACCTATTATTAAGACCCCAAGTGTTAATATATGTCACTTGTATATATTAAGTACATGGGTATATAACAGTTTAACATATTAGGAGGATGGAAGATGGAAGTGTGTGGGGAGTAGACTAAGATGGAAACAAAACAAAACAAAAAAGAAAAAAAAAACTCTTTCATAGTGGAAATTAAAAAGATAATGGCTCAAACTGAAAAACTATTAAGGGACAATGTAAGCATGTCATTTGGCAATTTGGAGATAAATAGATAAAGAATTAGTACAAGAATTGAGCCTGGTTGCCTCTGGGAAGTAGTGATATATTGGATGGGGGGGCTATTGTTTCAAAATAAGATTTATAGAACTGTTTGACCATTTAAATGTGTAGGTATAGTTTTGCTTCTAAAATATGACTCAATTTAAAATAATGGCAGCCCCTGAATTTACTACTGTACACACATGTTAAAAGCAACATGTATAGGACACATACACGTGCACTTACATTAAAAAACAAAACTAAACTAAAAATAGAAAAAAAATCCTTGATGCTGCTTGGTTTAGGTCCTTGAAATATGTTGAACTAGTATGACCATCAGTGAGTGAAGAAATTACCTCACCTTTCTGAACTCTTCGGTTCCAGATCTGGGAGAAGAATTGTGCTAAGCAAATGAGCTCTAAGGTCCCTTCAGATCTACTTAAATGTGGTTCACTGAACATAGCAAATATATTTTTATGGACTGGTTTCTAAATTAAATTACGCATAAAGTGTTCCATTTTCAACTGGCACTTAATGGGGCTTGTTTTACCTAGGTACAGAATATTCAAGAAATCATCCTAAGTGATAGAAAAGTTCTGCACAAAGTTAAACAGCTCCCCTAAATTTTATGGTCACCAGTAATTATATTAAAAATGGCAATGATCTTAAAGATATATGTCAAATACTGATACAAGAAATTAAAGGCCTGGTCAATCAATAAGATAAAATTTGATCATGTTGGTGTGCTCCATTCTTGCAAAATGAACCACAGAGTGTATGGCATATGGGCCATGCGGCAAGTATTTAACTTCTGTATTAAAAAAAAAAAAATTGCCATTGAGTCAATCCCAACTCATGGGGACCCCATGTGTGTCAGAGGAGAAGTGTGTTCCATAGGTTTTCAATGTGGATTCAAACCACCAACCTTTCAGTTAGTAGGTGAGCACTTAACCATTTGCGCCACCCAGGAACACTTACTGGAAACCAAACGTAATAGATTCAATTCTCTGCTCTAGAGAGAAGCAAGTCAGATCAGTTGCTATATGCTATCTTGCTGTCACCAAGTCCCACCCCACAAATGAGCTTTTGATTCATTTATGTATTGCCTGGGTAAATGCAGCAACCCTATATATATTCCATTACCCTTTGGAAACAGTATGAAAAATTACTGCAAGTTGAAGGAGTTTACAAAATGGTCTGGCTGATTCATAGGTGTCAGTAATATGAAATAAAAACAAAGCAAGACAAAAGTATAGGTTATAACCTTTTCTCCCTCTAAATTAAAATTGGAGGAGAAGTTATAAACTGGTTTTTACCCATCCTACCCTCAACCTAATTTAAGACCTTTTGAAGATGATACCATGGAATTGATCATTCTCAGAGGTTGATATCTGACCAACAGAAAAGCACCGGGTGTCACAGTTACACTAGATGGGATGGCACTTAGGTCTGATGCAGCATGGCATTTGTAGCTAAATACTCACCTGATGATTTACCATAGTGGTTTTCATTTGGGAGTGATTTTGCCCCCAGGGGATTTTTTTTTTTTTTTTGTCACACTGGGGTGGCAGGTATGTTTGCGTGTGTGCACATGCGTTGCTGGCATCTAGTGAGCAGAGGGCAGGCATGTTGCCTAACATCTTACAACAGGCAGGATACAATCACTGGCCCAGAATGTCATAGTGCCCGGGACACCCCAGTCTACACTGCTTTTGTCTCATGAGACAAAGCTGTAACAAAGCTACTATAACTGCTCCAGAATATCAGCAAAAAAACATCAAAAACCAAACCTGTTGCCATTGAGCAGATTCTGACTCATAAAGAGTAGAACTGCCCCAAGGGGTTTCCAAGGAGCGACTGGTGGATACGAACTGCTGATCTTTTGGTTAGCAGCCTGTGCTCTTAATCATTGCACTACCAGGGCTCCGAATATCAGTAAGGGGTCCTGAAATTCAGATAGAATTTTAAATACCTCATAGCTTTAAACTTGTGCTAGGAAGCGAAGGTACACTGTCAACTCTGAAAAATAAAGATTTTTTTTTTCAGTCTCCTACTGGACAAAGTTTTTAAACTTTTCAAAATTCAATTTTGTGAAATTTAACACTAAGAATTCAATTTCCGAGGACTTTTGGGCAACATGGCACTACAGACAGAAGCACCACCTTGTCCTTCCACAGCAAAGATACGAAAAACTAAGTCAAACAGAGACAAACATCAATCCTGAAACCCTAAGCATCAAATGAAGAGATAAAGAACTCAACCAAGCACCAAATGGAATAAGAAACTGACAGAGAACAGAGAGTGAGGAGAGATACATGCAGAGGTCCCCTATCAGCTAATGCAGCACGGATCTGCTATCTTGGACTCCTATCGGAGACTGGCAAACAGGGTACAAGAAAGTAGCTTCACAGAGCTTCCAGCAGGAGACAGAACAACCGGTAGCAAAAAATATATGCTTTCCCACCCCCTACCCTTCTTTACTCCCACTTGGCCTCCTCTGCTTCCTGCGGCCACAGTATCTTGTCCAGGAAGCACCGGCTTCACCCCATGCTGCTTGGATTCCACCCACCCGCACTGGCTGGCTCCCTGAGTGCCTTTTGTTGGCTGCTGGTGTTGCTTTTTTCTGCTTCTTTAGATTTCTTCCTCACCTCTCACCACCTCTCCCTCCCTTCTCTCAAATACCTGGCTCTGTGCACCATCTTTGCTTCTTCCTGAAAGGCTGCGAAACACCGCTTTACTGTGAAACTGCTTCCCGGCCTCTGCTGCCACGCTGGTGGGACCCCCGGAGCTTTTTTGTTTGCTCTGATTTGTTCTGTTTTGTTTCATTTGTTTTCTTTTTCTTTTCTCGGCTTGGGAGCCCCTTCTAGCCAGGCAGTACCACGTGACTTGGAAGCTACTCCCTTACTCTGCGCAGATGCACAGGGACATCCTTGGGGGCACTTCTTTTTTCTTGGTTTTTTGTTTTGTTTTGTTTTGTTTCTTTGTTTTGTTCTCTTCTCTTATTCCCTTTTTGTCTTTCTTCATTTCCAGTTTTTTTGATTTATTCATTTTTTTTCTTTTACCCTTTTTCTTTTTCATTTCTGTTTTTCCTCATTTCTCAGTCTCTCATCTCTCCACTCCAACAGCAAGCTCCCTTAGCACTCTTTTTTGTTTGTGTGTATGTTTTTGGCTCCTGTTCCTCTCTCCTCTCTCTCATCTTTGCTATACCCATCCTAGGTCCACACATCACAATCTCCCGCCTCCTTCCTGCCTACTGCACCATGCACTGAACATCACACTCCCAAGCAGCACAGGCACAGCCTACTGGAACCTGCCCTGCACTGATTCCCGCTCTGCACTGTCAGCCCTGGTACGTGCCACAAACAACACATCCCAGCAACAACCCTTCAGCTGGACCTGCCCTGCTGTACCATACCTGAGTGACTGACCCTGCCCACTGGAGGAGGTGAAAAGTATCGTGCCCACAGAAAAGCAAACAACAAAGAACGCACAGACCGCCTGCTCAGACATAACCAAATAAAACAAAACAGCAGGATGAAAGAAACAAATCTACAATCAATAAACAAGGAAAATAACCACTGAATGCCCTGAACACAGCAGACAATATCAAAACATTTACAAAAACGGGACAGGAAGGCTCCAGTAGGTGTCCAAAACAAAACACCAGATGATCTTCCAGTAGAAGAAAAGGCACTAGACCTAACTGATAGGGAATTCAAATCAATAATATTCAGAATTATCCAAGACTTGAAGAAAAAGCAGACAAAAATGAGGAAAAAATAGACAAATTCATGAAAAATACAGACAACAAATTGGAAGAATGCAAGAAAATAATTCAGGAACAAAATGCTAAAATAAATTCACAACTAGAAATCATACAAAAACAACAATTAGAAATCCAAAAGATAAACAATAAGTTTTCAGAATAGACAGTGTAATAGAAGGGCTGAGGAGCAGGTTTGAAATGATGGAAGATAGGATCAGTGAAGTTGAAGACAAACACTTGGACACAACTCTGTTTGAGGAAAAATCAGAAAAAAGAATGAATAAAAATGAAGAAACCCTGAGAATTATGTGGGATACAATCAAAAGCAAAAATCTACCAGTGATCGGAGTTCCAGAACAGGGGGAGAAAACAGAAAACACAGAGAGGATCACTGAAGAATTGCTGACAGAAAACTTCCCCAATATCATGAAAGATGAACAGGTAACCATCCAAGAAGCTCAACAAACCCATATAGGATAGACCCCAAAAGAAAATCACCAAGGCATATCATAATCAGACTCGCTAAAACCAAAGACAAACAAAGAATCCTGAGAGCAGCTCAAGAAAAACAAAAAGTCACATACAGAGGAGAAAAAATAAGACTAAGCTCGGATTATTCGGCAGAAACCATGCAGGCAAGAAGGCAATGGGATGACATATATAAAACCTTGAAAGAAAAAAATTGCCAGCCAACAATAATATATCCTTCAAAACTCTTGTACAAATATGATGGTGACATTAGGTCATTTCCAGATAAACAGAAATAAAGGGACTAGGTAAAAAAACAAACAAAACTTACAAGATTTATTAAAGGGAGTCCTTCGATCTGAGAACAAATAACATCAGACCACAGGTCAAATATAGGACACAGGATTGTACTAGCCAGATACCTACCTAGGAAATGAACTCTTAAGGACTATGCAAAACCAAAAGAATTACAACAGGGAAGCAGAGAGGTTAATCTGAAAATGACAACAATATCAGAACAATAAAAGAGGGAATAAACAGGGTAGGTACAGAACCTTCTAATGGAGAGGAAGGCAAAGCGATACCAAGTAATAATAGACTGGTTCAAATCTAGGAACATAAGGGTAAATTCCAAGGTAACCACAAAGGAAGTTAACATACTTACTCATGAAAATCCAGAAGAAAAACATAAAGTCTCAGTAGAAACAAAACCCACAAAAAAAGAAGAAATGAAACAAAAATCCACAAACAAAAGGAACTCAGCACAGGAGAGTAAGAGGAACAAAATAAATGTCAGCACCACAAAAAAAGCACTACAAAATGCAATCCCACTCCTAGGAATATATACTAGAGAAATAAGAGCCGTCATATGAATAGAAATATACACACCCATATTCATTACAGCACTGTTCACAACAGTAAAAAGATGGAAACAACCTTGATGCCCAACAACAGACGAATGGATAAACAAACTATGGTGCACACACACAATGGAGTATTAGGCAAAGATAAAGAACAATGATGAATCTGTGAAGCATCTCATAACATGGATGCAACTGGAGGACATAATGCTGAGTGAAATAAGTCAATCACAAAAGGACAAATATTGCATGAGACCTCTACTGTAAAACCTCATGTAAAAGTTTACACACAAAAAGTAACAATCTTTGTTGGTTACAAGGGATGGGAGGGAACTAAATAGACAATAGATAAGTGGTAACTTTGGTGAAGCGTACAACATTACACATTACTGGGGAAGCCTGAACAACTTGTACAGGGAAAGGTCATGGAAGCTCCATAGACACTTCCAAACTCCCTGAGGGACTGAATTGCCGGACGGAAGGCTATCTAGCTCAATTGGCATAACACAGTTTATAAAGACAATGTTCTACATTCTACCTTGGTGAGTAGCGTCTGGGGTCTTAAAAGCCTGTGAGCATCCATCTAAGATGCTCCACTGGTCTCACCTCTTTGGGAGCAAGGGAGATGAAGAGAACAAGATACAAGGAAAAGATCAGTCCAAAGGTCTGATGGATCACAGCTACCACGGCCTCCACCAGACTGAGTCCAGTACAGCTAGATGGTGCCCGGCTACCACCAAATGCTCTGACCAGGATCACAATAGAGGGTCCTGAACAGAGCTGGAAAAGGATGTAGAACAAAATTCTCACTCACAAAAAAAAAAGACCAGGTTTACTGGACTGACAGACTGGAGAAACCCCGAGAGTATGGCCCCTGGACACCCTTTTAGCTCAGTGGTGAAGTCACTCCCGAAGTTCACCATTCATCCAGGGACTGGACAGCCTCAAAAAACAAAACAGGACTAATGAGGCACAGTTATCCAGGGACAAGGACTAGAAGCCAGGAGGGGACAGGAAAGCTGGTGATAGAGAACGCAAGGTTGAGAAGGGTCAGTGTTCACACGTCGTGGGGTTGTTAACCGTTGTCAAAGGGCAATATGTGTACTAACTGTTTCAAGAGAAACTATTTGTTTTGCAAACTTTCATCGAAGGTACAAAAAAAAAAACAAGAATTATCTATGTGAGATCGAATTGACAACAGCAACTCAAGAGGTTTGATGGGAAGCCTAGGGGGCAGTGAGTTGAAGATAATGGTGATGGAAAAATTTGGAAAAGGATAGTGAGAATAGCAGCACAACTGGAAGAATATAATCAATGTCACTAAATCATACATGTAGAAACTTTTGAAATGGTGTAACTTTGGCTACATATATTTTCACCAAAAAAAAGTCCTCCAAGGTTGAGAAGGGAGAGTTTTCACATGTCATGGGGTTGTTAATCAATGTCATAAAATGATATGTGTACTGACTGTTTAATGAGAAACTATTTGTTCTGTAAACCTTCATCTAAAGTACAATAAAAATAGTTTTTAAAAAGTACTACAAAATGACAGCAATAAACTCACACCTATCAATAATTACACTGAATGTAAATGGCCTAAATGCAGCCATAAAGAGATGGAGAGTGACAGAATGGATTAAAAAAAAAAAAAAACAGGATCCATCAATATGCTGTCTACAAGAGACATATCTTAGAAACAAAGATGTAAATTTAATAAAAAGCAAAGGATGGAAAACAATAAATCAATCAGCTACCCAAAAGAGTAGGAGTGGCAATTCTAATCTCCAATAAAATAGACTTTAAAACAGAATCCACCATAAAAGACAAAGAAGGACACTATAGAATGATTAAGGGGACGATCCATCATACATAATAAACATAATAAACATAATAAACATCTATGCACCCAATGACAGGGCTCCAAAATAGATAAAACAAACTCTAACACTACTGAAAAGAGAAATTGACAGTTCCACAATAACAGTAGAAGACTTCAACACACCGGTCTCAGTAAAGGACGGAACATCTAGAAAGAAACTCAACAAAGACACAGAAGACCTAAAGGGCAAAATCAGCCAACTTGACCTCATAGACATATATACACTACACCCAACAGCTGCAAAGTACACAATCTTTTCCAATGCACATGGAACGTTCTCCAGAATAGACCACATCTGAGGACACAGAACAATCCTCAACAAGATCCAAAACGTTGAGGTCATAAAAGTATTTTCTCTGACCACAACCCCATCAAGGTAGAAATTAACAACAGGAAGAGCAAGGAAAAAAAAATCAATTACATGGAAACTGAATAACACCCTGCTTACAAACCACTGGGTAACAGAAGAAATCAGATATGGAATAAAAAAATTCCTAGAATCAAATGAGAATGAAAACACATCATACCAAAACCTCTGGGACACAGCAAAGGCAGTCTCAGAGGACAACTTATAGCAATAAATGCACACATCAAAAAAGAAGGGACAAAATCAACACATGAACTACACAACTCGAACAAACAGAAAGAGAACAGCAAAAACAAACAAACAAACAAACAAAAAAAACCCACAGCCACTA
>NW_004443980.1:4466538-4467717 GCF_000243295.1 Trichechus manatus latirostris
ACCTCAGAACCTACTATACAGCTATGGTAGTCAAAACAGCCTGGTATTGGTACACTGATAGATACATTGACCAATGGAACAGAATTGGGAAGCCACATGTAAATCCATCCACCTATGGTCACCTGATCTTCAACAAGGGCCCAACATCCATCAAATGGGGAAAAGATAGTCTTTTTAACAAATGGTGCTGGCAAAACTGGATGTCCATCTGCAAAAAAATGAAACAGGACCCATACCTCACACCATATACAAAAACTAATTCAAAATGGATCAAAGACCTAAATATAAAACCAAAAACTATGAAGTTCATAGAAGAAAAAATAGGATCAACGCTAGAGGCCCTAATACATGGCATCAACAAGATACAAACCATAACCGACAACACATAAACTCCAGAAGATACACTAGATAACTGGGATCTTCTAAAAATTAAATACTTATGCTCATCAAAAGACTTCACCAGAAGAGTAAAAAGAGAACCTATAGACTGGTAAAAAAAAATTTTGGACATTACAAGTCAGACCAAGGTCTAATCTCTAAAATCTACAAGTAAATCCAACACCTCTACAACAAAAAGACAAATAATCCAATTAAAAAATGGGCAATGGAAATGAACAGACATGTCACCAAAGAAGACATTCAAGTGGACAACAGACACATGAGGAAATGCTTGCGATCACTAGCCACTAGAGAAATGCAAACTAAAACCACAATGAGATACCATCTCACCCCGGCATTATTAGCACGAATCAAAAAAACTGGAAATAACAAATGTTGGAGAGGCTGTGGGGAGATCAGAACTCCTATGCTCTGCTGGGGGAATGCAAAATGATACAACCATTTTGGAAAATGATACGGCGCTTCCTTAAAAAGCTAGAAATAGAAATACCATACGATCCAGCAATCCCACTCCTAGGAATATATCCTAGAGAAATAAGAGCCATCACACGAATAGACAAATGCACAACCATGTTCACTGGAGCACTGTTCACAATAGCAAAAAAGATAGAAACAACCTAGATGCCCATCAACAGATGAATGGATAAACAAACTATGATACATAAACACAATGGAGTATTATGCAATGATAAAGAACAATGATGAATCTGTGAAGCATCTCATAACATTGATGAAACTGGAGGACATTATGCTGAGTGAAATAAGTCAATCACAAAAGGA
>NW_004443980.1:4468618-4485144 GCF_000243295.1 Trichechus manatus latirostris
TGACATGTCGTGGGGTTGTTAACCATTGTCATAAAACAATATGTGTACTAACTGTTTAATGAGAAACTATTTGTTCTGTAAACCCTCATCTAAAGTACAATTAAAAAAGAAAAGAATTCAATTTCCTATTTAAAAACCGTTCAAAGCAAATCACACCATTGCCAGCTGAAGCTGAGAGCCTCGCACAGGGAATGGAGGTGCTCAATAAACGAGTGATACTGTGAGTCTAAATGCTGGCCAGCAGTAAGAGAGGCCTACCTGCCAAGGGTGAGCTGTCCCACCGAATCTCTTCTCTGGGGGCCAAGGTGGTGCTCCACAACCCAAGTTAGGGCACTTCCTAGACTATGCTGCATAATCACCCACAGGACAACCATACAGAGGCTAGTCAGGTCAGCTACAAAGAAACTAGAAAACCCTCAAAAACTCTGGCACAGCCAACCTCCCCTGCTAACCAGAACTGGGGCAGCCCATGTTAGACCAGCTGGTTATCTTTTCCTATTATGAAAATTATCACAGGCTAAGGGAAACTAGGAGTCTCTGGGTGGTGCAATCAGTTAACACTCTCAGCTGCTAACCAAAAGGCTGGAAGTTCAAGTCCACCCAGAGGTGCCTCAGAAGAAAGACCTGCAATCTACATCTGAAAAATCAGCCGCTGAAAACCCTATGGAGCACAGTTCTACTCTAATACACATTGGGTCGCCATGAGTTGGAATCAACTCAAGAGCAACTAGTTTTCAGATAAATGCCAAGAGGATGCTATTGGCAAAACTAGGATTTTAAAAAAGTGTTTCATGCCACTTGCTCTGAAGTGTGGCACGGGCAGATTTTTGTGGCAGATCGTAAATCAGAACTGATTGTGTATAAAACGAGGAAGGCTTATGAGGGATGGCATGTTTTCAAGCTCACTAAATAACTGAGGGGGAAACAAACAACAACCAGAAATGCCAGGTAAAAGCTTCAGCAGTAACACCATGATGCCATAAGCACAAGCCTGTGTACGTTCCTGATGTGGAGTAAACTAGGCTTACGTGAGGAGGCAGTCCTTCGGACAAGCCTGGCAGCCATGTCATCTGGTCCTCCCCCTGCTGGCATCTTTAGGCCTCCAAACCAACCACTGCGCCCTCCCCCCACCCCCGCCCAGCCTAACGGCTTGTCTAAATGTTAGCAAGGTGAAAGATACGTTTCTGGGCAAGGTGCCAAGGTGTCTGACCACCACCAGCTCCCCCGCCCCATCCTTCTAGAGTGATCAGGTGGGAAAAATCTCCACGTAACAGGCATGTCGGTTGGGGGTATAGAACAGCTGTTGTTAGGTGCCGTCGAGTTGCTTCTGACTCATAGCGACCCTACAGGACAGAAAAGAACTGCCCCACAGGGCTTCCAAGGAGCAGCTGGTGGATTTGAACTGCCAACCTTTTGGTTAGCAGCCGAGCTCTTAACCACTATGCCACCATTCTCCATGAACAGCTAGGGGGGTGGATTTTTCTCTGTCTTCTCAGGCATGGTGCAGGTGGGGCACACATAGCATAAGCTCACAGTCCACCTAACTGGACCTACCTGGCTCCCACTGTGTCCATCACCGATGATGCCAGACGGAAGGCAGGTGTGAAAGAGTTCTCTATATCCACCAGGGACACTTCCAGAAGCCAGCCTGTCACGAGACTGTTCCATTTAAGTCTCTCACCCACGACACAAAGTGGGGTGTGAACAGAAGAGTCCTCATCTCTGACTGGACAGCTTTTGAGTCAGGAGTTACTGCTGGCTCATCCTGTTATATGCTATTTGCTTCTTTTTGTAGTAATAAAAACTACTTTCCATGTGCTAACGTGTGCTCAGGCTCTGAGCAGAAGGACACGATAGAAATGGAGCAATTCCACATTGGTGATTGGTGCCCTTTTTATAACGGCCTGGCTATCTAGAACTTGGGTACCACCTGTGAGCATCACACAGATTTGGCTTGTTGCCCCACAGCTTATCCTGACAATGTCAGCATAGTCTTTCGTCACTCTGGCAGTAAACAAACAGTACAGCTATTCTTAACAAGTTATGAATTTACTATTAACCTCCTAATCGTTGAAATTAAGGAAGACACTTTTTTTTTTAAGTGCAATTCTGAATTTTAAGGCTAAGGGATGAAGCCTCTTGACTGTAGGTTAACATATCTTATTCAGGATTGCTACATATAGCCTCTCCAATCCCTGTTGCCTCTGGGTACAGCTCAGCAATCCTTGATTGCATCCCCAGTCCCTCCCTTTCCCATTTCCCAGTGTGGCCATCCATCTCCACCACTTTCTCTCAGCAGTTCATCTTGCCCCCAATGTTTGCCTGGCTACCCTTGTGCCCCCTTCAGGACCTCCTCAAGCATCTCCACCTTCATTTCTTCATGACTTACCAGATGTTTGCACATCCTCTTCTGGGCCACCATTGCTCCTATACTTACATCCACAGTGGTGGTTCTCAACCTTGAAGGTCATCAGAATCACCTAGAGGACTTGTGAAAACAGGCTGCTGGGCCCCACCTCCCAGAGTTTCTGCTTCAGTATGTCTGGGGTGGGCCACAAGAACTGCTCTGCTAACACAAATACCCAAGTGACGCTAATCCTGCTGATCCAGGGACCACACTCTGAGAAAAATTTCTCTTAATTACTTGACTACTTGCTTCTATCTTCCACTAGACTCTTGAGACCAGGGGTCATTTCTTACACATCTCCACATCCCCAGTGGCTAGCCAGTGGCTAGCCGTCATTCAATCAATCAACAAATATTTACTGAGTGCCTATTATGTGCCAGGCACTGTTCTAGGCACTGGGATTCAGCAGTTAAAATGTATATATATATATAGACTGATAGTAATATGGAAATATCAATTTTCTTTCTCCTAATCATAGTTTTTCCCATTTGTGTGCTTCTCCCTTCTCATATCCCATCCCAACGCCCAACATACATCCATAAACTTGGCAATATACCAGGCTTTTAGTTCTTATAAAATATTTGCTGATTAATTTGACATTATTAGTAACAAACAACAAATCCAAGAAAAACTTAAGCACATATAATTAATATAGCAAAGCAATTTGGAAGTAAACAATCTTGAGTGTTTTAACATTAATAAATATTAAAGAATACCTTAACGAGTAGGTTTTAAATTAGCATTTGTTATCTCTAAGGACTATGTCTCCCCTCCCTCCTTACTCCACACCCTACACTTTGTGTTAAAATACTTAGCGCAGTTCTCCACTGCCTGGCATGATGACTCTGAACTCCCAATCCACCTCAGCAGGCTGCTGCACAAGCAGGGGGCATTCAGTCAATATCTGACCCCAGTCCTGGAGGAGTCCTGTGTGCAATTCTGAGAAAGAAGTAGGGCAGCCCTCTCAGGCCATGTGGTGCCATTGAACGGAAGGGGGCAAGAGCAAAGGCAAACCTCATTACCTCCATACACCCTGAAATGTCGTTTCTTATGATGTCACGCCCCAAGCCAGCGAGCCATGGGCCCTGCAACGCCTTCCCTAATTCTAGGAAAGTACCAAACACAGGTGGCTCACCTTTGGACTAATTTCCTGAGAGTTTCTCAGCAAGTAAAAATGAGGGGAATCACAAAGAGTGATTTGGAACGTAACAGCACCGACTGTAATATTTACTCTCAAGACCATTTCAGTATTCTTAAGGTTTGGAAATGTTTTTAAAAGGCCTTCTTTTTTAAGGTCAAAGCCATGAGACAGTCCATGTTAATCACACGGGAGAAAAAAATGGGTAGCATTTATGAATGGGATTCAAAAAAGGCTAGTTTCAATACTGCAGACTAAAATATCTCTTTTCTGTTTAAAATTATACCCACATTTGAGGTTCATTGTTGGAGATTTCAAGAGTCAGTGATATCAACTAACAACACTGTCTCAGAATAATAGTCTGTTAGTATTGCTACCCCAAATCAGTGATACAACACCCTGATCTCCAACAAATCACTGTAATTTCTACATACCAAAAGATTTAAGAAAAATTAATAATCTTTTTAGAAATGTACTTTTAAAATGGCGACCAGGTCTACTAGCTTTACTTCTATGAGTCAATCCTAATTAAGTAAATTCTGATTATTTGAATACTTTGGGTATAAAGGCGACCTTCTGGTTAGCCATACACTGACTCTTAAAAGATGGCAAGATTGTCATTTATTTCTGTGAAGCAATTTACTAACGGGCACCCTTTTAATCCAAATAAATTAATATTTCTTGAAAAGGGGCAGTATTCCCGGC
Organism: Trichechus manatus latirostris; assembly: GCF_000243295.1. Lineage (NCBI taxonomy): Eukaryota > Metazoa > Chordata > Mammalia > Sirenia > Trichechidae > Trichechus > Trichechus manatus. The sequence goes on from NW_004443980.1 coordinate 4,472,869, forward strand.
TAAGAGCTGATCTCCAGTGAATCAGCCTGTTTCAAACTAGCTAGTAGTATAAAGTCAAGATAAATAGAAATCAATCTTCCCTACTGGTGATTAAATCCTTCTCACTAAACTATTGCAACCTTATTTAGTGTAATAAAAGACATGCTACTATATTCTGGAAAACACGCAAATAAATCTAAAATAAAAATATTCTCATTAACATCATTTGCTAGTAATAAATTTTCTCCCTTAAAAAAATTCTTGCAATTAGTCACAAAATTCATCCTTATTTTCTGAGTTAACAAGGCTGAATTTTAAAAGTGCAATAAAAATTCTTGGTGCCTTCGCTCCAAGTTAGCCAGGACTTCTTAGCGGTTTCCAAGACACAGCTTCTTGTTTTGGTGCTGTTCTTCATCCAGAGGTATGGGTCTCAACACACCATCTAGAATTCAAGAAGAAACATCAGGGAAACTTCACCTTAAAATATGGGTATTTGTTCCAACCATAGGGTTGTAAGATCAAAATAATGCTACAGTTAAAGGAACGTTCATTTTATTTTATCTTCAAATTTTCAACTGTTGAAGAGCAGATTCTGTAACTCACTTCCAGGTACTATAGCAGCTAACCTTTTAAAAACTCGATTCACTAAACAGTGTATGGCCAACAGTTCATAAAACTTTTTTGGGCAAAATGTTATTATTATTAGTCTGGAAGAAACAAAAATGCACCTACTTATCCTTCATAGGGAGCCCCCTGGTGATGCAAACAGTTAATGCACTCAGATGTTAACCAAAAGGTTGGAGGTTCGAGTCTACCCAGTGGCATCTTGGAAGAGAGTCCTGGTGATCTACTTCTGAAAACCCAGCTACTGAAAGCCCTAGGGAGCACAGTTCTACTCTGACACACACGGGGTCGCCGTGAGGTGGAAACGACTGAATGGCAACTGGTTTTCTGGTTTATAGCGTTTTCTACGTGGATAACCAATTTCCCAGTACCGTATATTAGTGTATTCTTGCCCCTATGTTCTGCATTGCCATTTCTATCATATATAAAGTTTCCATAAATACACAGGTCTGCTTCTGGGCTCTCTGTTCTTAACCGTAGTTCTATTTGTCTATATCTGGGCCAGGCTTCTTTATCATTAATTACTGCAGTTTTTTTTAAAAACTCTTGACAGTAGAGGCAAATCCCCCCATATATATTTTCTTTTCCAGAAATGTACTAGTTTTTCAGTTACTATTTTATCACTAGTTACTGTCAGTTCTGATATATAGTATTTTTACTATCCTTTACTTCTGAGAATTTTTTATACTTCTACTATGATTTTTTTCTTTGATGCAGAAGTTATTTAGAAGCATGTTTTTAAACCAGACCTATAGGCTTTATAAGATTAGTTTTTAAATTGTTGATCCTACTTAATTGTTTTGTGATCAGACAATCAGGCCTGCATAATACTGATTCTTTAAAAATTATAGAGAGTTGCTTTATTGACTAATATTTGGTCAATATGTAAATGTGCTTGAAAAGAAAATGTTTTCTTTACTTATTGGGTGCATATCTACATGGGCCCATTAAACCGAGCTTTGTACTTGTCTTGTCCAAACTTGCAATATATTTGCTAGTATTTTTGTCTGGCTAATATATCAATCATTGAGAATGGTGTGCTCAGATGTACAACAATTGTGGTAGGTTTATCTATCACAAAATAATTTGTCATTTAGTAATTCTACTAAATTTTACTTTATATATATTGAGGATATATATGAGGTCCATATAACTGTAGATCTATTATAGCTTGCTGGTGGACTGAAACTTTCTCGTCATGTGATGAGTCTTTATATATTCAATTCTATTTTGTCTGATTTTAATATAGCTACTCTGTATTTATTTGATTAATATTTGCCTGATATTTCTCTTTCATTCTTTTACTTTCTTCTTTCCATGCCCTTATGTTTTACATGTTTCTCTTGTCAAAAGCACGAAGCTGAATTTTGTTTCTTTAAAACAGTCTGACTGTATTTTTAAAGGGCAAGTTCAGTCCCTGTTACATTTATCGTGTTTACTAAAACATTTGGTCTTGTTTCTATCAAATTATTTTATGCTTTCTCTTTGTCCTACTTTTTCTATTCTATTTATTGATATAAAACACTTATTTAAAAATGCATATAAGCCATAAACTTACAGTTAATGAACTGTCACAAAGCAAACATACAGCCAACCATCCCCCAGGTCAATAAATAAAACACCGCAAGCAAGCTAGAAGGCTTCGTCTTGTCCCTCCCAACCACTAACCCCTCTTTCCAATATCCTGACTTCTAACCACAGTCTTGCCTTCCTTTTCCTTAGTGATCTAGGAATAATAAATTCTGAATACAAGCCCTTTGTTGATTATAAGTAGCAAATATCTCCTCCTATTCTATGGCCTGTGTTTGCATTTCCTTAACTGTATCTTTTGATGAAAGGTGTTCTTAATTTTAACATAGACAAATTAATCCATATTTTTATTTTAGTGCCTTTTGTATTCTCTCCATAATGATAGGGATTTATTAATTACTCCCTCAAACACTGTAACTGAATATACATTCTTTAATTAGATTCATATATTTTCTTTCCTGATTAGTTTTTTTCTGATAAGGTTTTTATAAGATGGAAAAATATAGTAGATATGTATTTTCTTCCAGACTGTAGGTAACAAATCTAGTATTTGAATAAAATAAAGCTAATTCAGACTACAGAAAAATTGAGATATTCACATAGAAATAATTTTTATAGAGATTTTTATATTTCCTGAATTTTTAAAGATAATATCATTGTTACTAATTGTGAAGAAAATTTTCCTTACTATAGTACACTTCCATTTACCTAGAATCCAAACAATCAGAAAGATAAATAGCTAGTATTTTTTATAATATTGAATAGTGATAACTAATGTTCAAAATGAAACACCTAATGAATTACAAGATCTCCCAAAGATTATATTACATCCAAACTATCTGTGCTAAGATGCAAATGATAAAGCTTTGAAGACTGGTAATTCATTTATGGTAGCTGGGATAACTCTTAGTTAAAATGTCCAGAATATTTCCATTCTCTAATCAATCTGGGCAAATGTGGATTTACTCTAATAAGCAGATACATAGCCTCATAATTTGGCCTTAGATCTATCTGTACTAATTATACATATTTTTCCTTTCTAACTATCCAAGAAGCTTTCATTTGGTATGGAAGAACAGTGTTGCTTACCATTTCAGATAAGTGTAATTTATAAATTAAATCTGTACATTACTATTTGTATGAAACTGTAGACTCTATAGGAGTAATTACTAATCAGCACTTTCCCTAGCACATGGCATATAATAGATACGCAAATGTTTGTGAACAAATTACATGGCAAAAATCTAACCTGCAAAAAGAATATGTTCCATCTATAACCACAACATTTTCCACCATCTGATCGTTAAAATTCACTAGGTATCCTTCTCCTCAGCAATAAAGTTAATGAGAATAATGAAACTTGTATATACTAACTTTCTTTCCTTTCAGGTTCCTTTTGTTCACAACTGTAAGCTCCTGATGGATTCAGCTGCCACTGTAAGAGAGCACAAACATTTTATTTACATGTTTAAAAGGCTTTAGTAAATGGCATTTCATCACCTCGTTTTTAAAATACCAAAACAGCTTATAAAAAATTTTAAAAAGCAGTCAGCAAGTCCACAGCAACAAAACCCTGATAATGCTACCCTGAATGATCCTGAATATGACTCCTGGAATCAGAATCAATACTCTCAGAGAAGGAAGGGCCTTAAAGATCCTTTATGTTCATTTTACAGGTAAGGAGGTGGAAGACCAGAGACATGTAGGGACTTGCCCAATGTTACACACTAATTAAAGGCAGTGATGGAATTAGAATCTGGGTTTTCTAATGTCCAGGCACAGTACTATGGAATTTCCACCACATGATAATATATCTCTAGGTCCTATAGGACCTTACAATAACTAGAGAAGGCCTATATATTAAAGAATGAAAATATGACCAAGATTACTTTGCCTTTCAATATAGTTATTACAGTGAAATCTGTGAAAGCCGGAACTCAACAGGACTGCCTTGTTTTTCTGGGTCTCGCAAGTTCTCTGCCTTTGACAGGGTGCAGTCTTTCCACTTTTCTATTGCTCTCTATTAGTGGAAAATATTTGAGTTTTCCTTTTCTGGCAGGTTTCTGCCTTACACAGGTTTGGCTTTCACAGGTTTTACTGTATATATCACATATCTACATGATATCATGTTATAGAGTTCCTCTGATTATAATTTTCCATACCAATCATTCGGAAAGAAAAAGGGAAGCCAGGAGATTCTCAGATGTTACATATATTACTGAAGGAGTAAATAAGAGAAATTGAGTGTAATCATTATCTCATAGCACAGCCCTTCCTTTCCAATCTGGCTAGAAATTCCCTTCATTAGTCAATTATTAATGACTTAGCCAAAAGGGCCCTGGTGCCATCCCCAGAAAGACACAATTACGTGCACATTAACTGGGAGCCCCTTCCATCAGCATCAATTAATCAGATTAATTAGTTAATATATTGGGCCTTAAGGGGGATGAGATTCAAGATAAGCATTTTACCATGTAGTTAAAAATCCTGGGAAGGGGCAGGTGTGTAGAGCCAGCTAGTCACCTATAGAAATGAGATGACCAGGGCTGGCGCTAGGGAAGAGAAGAGGGCTTATAAGGGGAAGAAGTTATATAAGAAATTAAAAGAAACAAGGAAAGCATGTTTCAAAAACATGCCAAACCACTAAAATACAATAATTTGGGCAGACACAATAAAGGTCAATAATCCTGAATTTTAGCACTAAAAACCATTTGAGGGTAAAAATATATATATAAACAAATACTTGAAAGCTATTTCAATACATCCATATTTCTCAAGCTTAAATAATGCCATGTACACTCCCTTAGGAGCCTTGGTGGCACAATGGTTAAGCACTCAGCTGTTAACCAAAAGGTCGGTGGTTCAAACTCACCAACCACTCCACAGGAGAAAAGACCTGACAATCTGCTCCTGTAAAGATTTCAGCCTAGGAAACCCTATGGGCAGTTCTTCTCTGTCTATAGGGTTGTTATAAGTCAGAATCAACTCAACGGCACACAACAACAACACATACTCCCTTAAAAAAAAACAATTCTCAAACAAAAAATAATTCTCCAGACTCCCAATAATATGTCTATGAAATTCAATTTGAGAAAATCAACTTAAAAATTAATGCTTTATAATTATATTTCAATTTTGAATTATCACTACAGAAAGTAATTTTCTACTCTATAAGAGACAAAATTATTTTTTAGATTATCTTTCAAATGAAAACACAAAATTTAAAACTATTGCAGAACTCATGGATTCCTTCTAGGTCATCTGACAATAAAGTGGAAATTTGTACTGAATTCTTTCATCCTTTGATTCCTTTGAAATCATACAGAAACATATGTTTCCAATATATTTTCCCTTTCAAAAAATACACTACCTGCCTAGTTTAAAGTCTGAGAGACTTTCGTAGCACTCTAACAAGGCTTTCCATGGAATTTGAGACTCTGGATCCAAAAAGTTACAAAAACATCAAGTACTGAGTGACGATGTGCTCAATAAGATATCAAAAGTTTTTATAAAACAAAAGTAATCAAACTACTGAAGAACAGATAGATTGTTTGTGTCTGTATTACATACTACTATCTTCGTAACAATCAGGCTTGGCACATGGTAGACATTCAACAAAATGAATGAATATATGAACCATTTATCATTCTCAACCAATGGACGAAAATAAAAAACCAAACCTGTTGCTGTCAAGTCGATTCTGACTCATAGTGACCCGATAAGATCTCAAGGGAGAATAGAAGGATTATTAAATAAACAGGACTGAGAAAATTTATTAACTATTTGGGAAAAAAATTAAGCAAAATTCACACTTTACTTCAAACACTAAATTAATTCTAGGTGGTTCTCAATCTTGTTTTCTGCCTCTACAATGTTCACATCTACCACATATAACTGATCATCAGTCGCATTTATCAATACGCACAATCATTAAAGTCAAGTATATCAGCATTTCCAAGAGTAGGGGAAGGCATTATGTAAGCTGAAGTCTCCTTCTCCTCCCACTCCATGTAAGCTTTGAATTGAGAATCATTAAACATGAAACTCAACAAAAATTGGAAGAAAATACATTGCCAAATAAGGAAGACTCCTAACCATAAAAACAATGGGAGATATTAAAAAGGAAAGGATCGATAGATTTGATCACATAAAATATAAAATTTCAGTATATCAAAAATTAAATAACGGTGAAAGACTGAGAGCCTTCTTGAGAACATGAACAAGACAAGGACGCCCACTATCACTACTCTTATTCAATATTGTACTGGAAGTCTTAGCCAGAGCAGTAAGACAAGAAAGGGAAATAAAGAGTATTCAGATAGGAAGGGAAGAAGTAAAATTATCTCTATTCACAGATCACATGATCCCATACATAGAAAACCCCAAAGAGTCCACAAGAAAGCTACTGGATCTAATAGAAAGACTCAGTAAAATGGCAGGATACAAGATCAACACATGAAAATCAGCTGGGTTCCCCTACACTAATAAGGAGAACTCCAAAAAGGGAATCAAGAAAACATTTATTGTTTACAAAAGCCCCCAAAGGGATAAAATACCTAGGAATAAACCTAACCCGAATGTAAAAGACTTATACAATGAAAACTATGAAACACTACTGCGAGAAACTAAAAGAGAACTGCATAAACAGAAGAACATTCCAAGTTCACAGATTAGAAGATTTAATTAACACAGTGAAAATGTCAATACTACCCAAAGTGAACTACAGATATAATGTAATCCCAATCCAAATTCCAACACAGTTGTTAAATGAAATGGAAAAACTAACTTTATATGGAAAGGAAAGAGGCCCTGAACAGCCAAAGCAATACTGAAGAAGAATAAAGTAGGAGGCCTCATGTTTCCCAATGTCAAAACATACTATACAGACACAGTAATCAAAACAGTCTGGTACAGGTTCAATGACAGACACACAGACCAATGGAATAGAACTGAGAACCCAGAATCTATCCATCCTATGGACAGCTGATTTTCAACAAGGGGTCAAAGTCCATTTAATACCAAAGAAACCCATTGCCATCCAGTCAATTCCGACTCATAGCTACCATATAGAACGGGCCTATAGGGTTTCCAAGAAGCAGTTGGTGGATTTGAACTGCCACCCTTTTGGTTAGCAGTCAAGCTCTTAACCACCACACCACCAGGGCTCCAGGGAAGAAACAGTCTCCTCAATTTTGTTACCATTGGCCTAAACAGTATGGCAGCCACATTTTATGCCTCTGGACCTCAAGGGGTAAGGCATTATTCCAGTTCTAATGCATTTAGTGTCAAGGTGGGTCCCTTCTGAAATGCATGAAGCTCAGCAGACCAGAGATGGAGCCTCATTGTTGTATAGGCTGAGCACTGAATTAGGTGACACTTCCTGGATGCATTAGTTTTATAAGCTTTTGCCTTTTCTTCCTTTACTTCCGTGAGATAAGGCTTGCAAACATAATTATGACTTTCCTGGGTGATAGTTAGAGCCCTGATGGGTATGTTTTGGTTTCTCCGTGTCATATTTGGAAACCCTGGTGGCATAGTGGTTAAGTGCTAACCAAAAGGTCAACAGTTTGAATCCACCAGGTGCTCCTTGGAAACTCTATGGGGCAGTTCTACCATAGGGTAGCTATGAGTCAGAATCCACTCGACAACAATGTTTTTTTTTTGTTTTTTTTTTTTTTTAATTTGGAAAACCAGAGGTTCCCCATGTAACCTAATGGAAAGGCACCAGCAATAAATTATCTAGCTAGTTCTCACTGGCATACTGTCATGCCACAGATCAATGGCACCAAAGTGTCACTCACCTCAATGGTGGATTGTGTTGCCAGGTCATATTTCTCAAAATCCATATTACCAACTGAAAATTTAAACACATTCAACTAGTTAGCATGCATTCCAATACTGAAAAACACATGCCGTTAAAAAATAAAATAAAAATTTGTAAATGAAGGGGTTAACAAATGGTGCTGGCAAAACTGGATATCCATTTGCAGAAAAATGAAATAGGATCCATATCTCATACCATACACAAAAACGGATCTCAAAAACAAAGAAAAATCAAAATGAATCAAAGACCTAAATGTTAAAGCTAAAACTATAAAGTTCCTGGAAGATAACAGAGGGACAAAACTACGGGACCTAATTTCCTTTAGAAACAGATTATCAATCACAATTACAAATGCATGAACAACAGAAGACAAATTAGATAACTGGGACCTCCTAAAAATTAAATACTTATGCTCATCAAAAGACTTTATCAAAAGAGTAAAAAGAGATCCTACAGACTGGGAAAAAATCTTTGGGAACAACATATATGATAAGGGTCTAATCTCTAAAACATATGGAAAACTTCAACGACCCAACAACAAAAAGACAAACAATCCAATTAAACAGTAGGCAAAGGACATGAATAGACACTTCAACAAAGAAGACATTCAAGCGGCCAACAAATACACGAAAAGATGCTTGCGATCATTAGCCATTCCCAAAACCCACTGCTGCTGAGTTGATTTTGACTCATAGTGGCACTACAGGACAGAGCAGAACTGCCCCACAGGGTTTCCAAGGCTGTAAGTTTTTATGAAAGCAGTCTACCACATCTTTCTCCTATGGAGCCGTTGGTGGGCTCAAACTGCTGACCTTTCAGTTAGCAGCTAAGCACTTTAACCACTGCACCACCAGGGCTACTTCATTAGCCATTAAACAAAACAAAACAAAAACCAAACCTGTTGCCATTGAGTCGATTCCGACGCACAGCAACCCTATAGGACAGATTAGAACTGTCCCATGGTTTCCAAGGAGCAGCTGGTGGATTCTAACTGCCGACCTTTTGGTTCAAAACAAAGTTCTTAACCACTGTGCCACCAGGGCTCCTCATTAGCCATTAGAAAGACACAAATCAAAACTACAATGAGATACCATCTTACCCTTGCAAAAATGGCACTGATCAAAAAAACAGAAAACAGCAAACGCTGGTGAGGTTGTAGGGGGATTGGAACCCTGATCCACTGCTGGTGGGATTGTAAAATGGTACAACCACTATGGAAAAATAGTATCGCACTTCCTCAAAAAGCTAGAAATAGAAAAAGCTTATGATCTAGAAATTCTACTCCTAGGTATATACCCTATAGATCTAATAGCAGGGACATGAATAGAAATGCACACTTATGTTCATTGCAGCATTATTTGCAACAGCAAAAAGATAGAAACAACTTAAGTGCCCATCAACGGATGAATGGATAAACAAATTGTAGTACATATATACAGTGGCATACTCTGCAGTTATAAAGAATAACACTGAATTCTCAAAACATATTACCACATAGATGAACCTGGAGGATATTATGTTGAGTGAAATAAGTCAATCACAAAAGGGCAAATATTGTATGATAGCACTTTTATAAAAAGAAAATAGGTATACATACAGAAAACAATGTTCTTTGATGGATACCAGGAATGGGAGGACGAGGAAGGGGGAATCACTTTCTAGATAGCAGACACGTGTTATTTTTGGTGATGGGAAAAGTAACAGCGAATGAGCAGAGAGCACAGAGTTAGCAAAGGAATATAAATGGCTTTAAAAAAAAGAAAGAAAAAGCCCCGAGAGTATGGCCCCTGGACACTCTTTTAGCCCAGTAATGAATCACTCCAGAGGTTCACCTTTTAGCCAAAGATCAGACAGACCCATAGGACAAAATGAGATTAAAGGAGCACACCAGCCCAGGGGCAGGGACTAGAAGGCAGGAGGGGACAGGAAAGATGGTAATAGGGAACCCAAGTCGAGAAGGAGAGTGCTGACGTGTCATGGGGTTGTTAACCAATGCCATAAAACAATATATGTACTAACTGTTTAATGAGAAGCTAGTTTGTTCTGTAAACCTTCATCTAAAGTTCAATAAAAAATAATAAAAATTAAAAAAAGAAAAAAAGTCTCATGTCACAAGTCACCAAAGACAAAAAGAAAAAAAAATCAAGACAGCAGTACTGTATTCTTTTCATAAATAACACGCCCACACTACAACTTACAGAAATTGACATAACGCGCTTAGGAAAATAATATGTGGGGTGGTTGCGCAGTTGGCAAAAAACCATATAACATGCATGTTATTTGCATACAAATACGGTCTACCAATTTTTAATCTATCAAATTGAAATTTTTTGAAGTTTAAAAAAACTACAACCTCAAATGCTGAAAAACAGTGTAAAGAAACTGGGGTTTTTGTACATAAAAACTGGTACAATCCCTGCAGAAAACAATTTAGCAATAAGTATCAGCAGCCTAAAAGAATGAAAAATGTAAAGAAATATTTATGTATAAGGATATTCATAAAAATGCTATTTATAACTGTAAAAACTTAGATACAATCTAGATGTCCAACAACAGTGGAATGGTTAAATAAACTGTGGCATGCCTATATGTTAGAATATTGTGTAATTATTGAAAATAAGTTTTTAAGAATTTTAATGACACAGAAAGCACAGCAATATGTTAACAGTGGTATCTCTGAGCTGTGGGTAATTTATGTATTCTTTTTCATTTTCCTAGTCCTCTATATTACTTTCATAATTAGGAAAAAAAAAAAAGTAGTATGACTTAATAAGGAAAATCCAAATATATTAAAAAGAAAAAAAAAAAAAAGAACTGAGTAAATGGACACAGATTTACATTGGTAAAATTTATTCTTGAAAATGGTATTGCCCAGCTCTAGCCTACTTTGCTATAACACTGCAGAAGAGAACTAGTTATCTCAACGTCTATAGTAACACTTTGAAAAAGCAGAAAAAGCAAAAACCTTTAAAACAACATTATTTCAATTTAATCTTTAAAAAAATATAAAATATATTGGCACTTTTATACTACTTCTGACAATCTGAAAGCAAGAGTATAATCACTGTTAGAAAAACAACTGAAAGAAGTTAACAAGACCAAAAGCTGGTTCTTTGAAAAGATCAACAAAATTGATAAACCACTGGCCAAACTGACAAAAGAAAAACAGGAGAGGAAGCAAATAACCCATACAAGAAATGAGATGGATGATATCACACAAGACCCAACTAAAATTAAAAGAATCATAACAGAATACTAGGAAAACCTGTACTCTAACAAATTTGAAAACCTAGACGAAATGGACAAATTTCTAGAAACTCAGTACCTACCTAAACTAACACAAACAGAGGTAGAACAACTAAAGAAACCGATAACAAAAGAAGAGATTGAAAACGTAATTTAAAAACTCCCAACAAAAAAAAGCCCTGGCCTGGATGGCTTCACTGGAGAATTCTACGAAACTTTCAGAGAAGAGCTAACACCACTACTACTAAAGGTATTTCAGAGCATGGAAAAGGATGGAATACTCCCAAGCTCATTCTATGAAGCCAGCATAACCTTGATACCAAAACCAGGTAAAGACACCACAAACAAAGAAAATTACAGACCAATATCCCTCATGAACATTGATGTAAAAATACTTATCAAAATTCTAGCCAATAGAATTCAGCAACATATCAAAAAAATAATTCACCATGATCAAGTGGGATTTATACTAGGTATGCAGGGATAGTTCAACATTAGAAAAACAATCAATGTAATCCATCACATTAATAAAACAAAAGACAAGAACCACATGATCTTATCAATTGACGCATAAAAGGCATTTGACAAAGTCCAATACCCATTCATGATAAAAATTCTCAACAAAATAGGAATAGAAGGGAAATTCCTCAGTATAATTAAGGGCACTTATACAAAGCCAATAGCCAACATCATCCTAAATGGAGAGAGTTTGAAAGCATTCCCCTTGAGAACAGGAACCAGAGAAGGATGCCCTTTATCATCACTCTTTTTCAACCTTGTGCTGGAGGTCCTAGCCAGAGCAATTAGGCTAGAAAAAGAAATAAAGGGCATGCACATTGGGAGAGAAGAAGTCAAAGTATCTCTATTTGCAGATGATATGATCTTAAACACAGAAAACCCCAAAAGATGCACAAGAAAACTACTGGAACTAATAGATGATTTCAGCAAAGTTTCAGGATACAAGTAAACCTACAAAAATCAGTTGGAGTCCTTTACACCAACAAGGAGAACCTCGAAGAGGAAATCACCAAATGAATACCACTTACAATAGCCCCCAAGAAGATAAAATACTT
>NW_004443980.1:4485244-4493407 GCF_000243295.1 Trichechus manatus latirostris
AGGGAGAGCAATTAGGGTCACATAACAATGTATGTATAAATTTTTGTATGAGAGACTAACTTGAATTGTAAACTTTCACTTAAACTACAACAATTAAAAAAAAAAAGTATAATCATTGTTGAAATTCAAATTTAGAACAAACATTAGTTCATTTTAGTTACTGGTATTTCAAAACTAGTTGTTTAACTAACCAGGTAGTAGCTTAAATCATTTACAAAATATTTCAAGCCAGGCCAGACGAGGGGAAGGATGAGAGGGTAGAGATCTAGTCTTCATCTGAAGGAGTGCAGAGAACAGCCATGACTGTATCTTTTCTCTCTAATGTTTACCTGTGTGAGGGTACTCCTGGGTGTATCTTGGCCCAGTTAGGCATTTCTTGCATCATCTCTTCCAGAGGGACCTTTCCCTCTGTCTTCCTGCCTCTTCCTACTTCTCTTGCCCTTTTCTTACATTCTTCTGATATCTTCATTCTCCTTAAGATTGACGAGCTACTAAAATCAACCACTAAGCAAGATATTTCAGACTTCACAATAGCCCATTCAGTCACAGTCCTGAAGCTGTATACGTCATTTAATCCTTATGATGAGAATTTTAAAAACCTATTTCTTCCAACTCTTCAGGAGGAATGAAGAGACAGAAAACAAAAACACAGAACTGGAGAGTTCTCTTTGACTAAATTGGATGTAAGCTTTTATGTATTTTTACAAAACAGAGGCATCCTTCCCATGTCTCCCTTCTTTCAATGCCACATCATCCCCTTCTCTTTTAAACTGTGATAAACTTTAAATAAAAACAATTACAAATAAAAACCAAAAATACATGACAAAAATAAAAGTGGTAAAAATTTGTGGTAGTTTGTACACACACAGAAACTAGATACTATGTTCATATATCAAAAACATTTAAATATATATATATACACACATACAGCTTAATAAACATTAGGTGCCTTATATGTTCCAGGCACCCTTTACTCAATCTGATTAGATAATAGGAATGTGAAACTGAAATTTATAAACAGTTCTATTAGATGTCTTTTCTTAAAAAAAAACAAAAAACCCAAAAAAAAACCCGTTGTCATCAAGTCAATTCCGACTCATAGCGACCCTATAAGACAGAGTAGAACTGCCCCATAGGGTTTCCAAGGAGTGGCTGGTAGATTCAAACTGCCACGCCTTTACTGCCCACTGCAAATTCTAATACATAAGTGTTGTATCAAATACTAGGATTAACTGATTGGATATCAAAACAGCAAATTACGATTCTGGACAGGGTCTTGCTACATAGGACATTACTAGAACAAGTGGTGAAACTTCAATAGAATATGTTGATTAAATGGTAATAATGCATCAATGTTAATTTCCTGACTTTGGTGCTTGTATTATGGTTATGTAGGAGAATATCTCTGCTGGAGGAAATATACAATAAAGTATTTGAGGGTGATTTGGTATCATATCCACAACTTACTCTAAAATGTTTCTGGTACAAAATATGTTCATTGTACTGTTTTTGTAACTTTTATGTATGGCTGAGATTATTTAAAAACAAAAAGTTTTTAAAAAGCTAAATAGTAAAGAAGTGTAAAGAGTTAAAATTCTGAGTTTTCCATGAACTACCTCAGCGCCTGTCTTTTTTTTGAAATACCAAATGTGAAATTATAAATTTTTTTCTGATTTTTCTCACAAGAAAATATGTGTGTGTGTGTGTGTGTGTGTGTGTGTCCCTGTCTTTTGGGTAATCTTAAACTATTTTCACCTCTTTCCACTATTCCAAGCCAAAAGCGACTAGGGAAAAGTGAGTCAGAAATGTTCTTTTATCAGCCACCAGATGGCATCAAAAGGGCCCACTGGCTCAAGATAAGTATGGTCAATATGTAACTCTCTCTACAGAGATGTATATTCATAAGGCAGAGATCCTAAACTGAACGTTTGTAATTAGTAAGTGCTTGCAAATAAAAATAAACTCAACGATAAGTCTGTTGAAACTCTTTAAAAGGGCAAACCAAAGAAAAAAACAAACCCCAACCCATTGCCGTTGAGTTGATTCAGACTCACAGCGACCCTACATGACAGAGTAGAACCGCCCCATAGGGTTTCCAAGGATTGGGTGGTAGATTTGAACTGCCAACCTTTTGTTAGCAGCCAAGTGCTTAATCACTGAGTCTCCAGGGCTTCCTTTAAAAGGTAGGAATCATTAATTAAAAACGTGTAGCAAGATACCTAACAATATAATAGAAAGCATACCTTGAAAAAGTATCTACTTACTGTAAATTTGCTAACACCCTCAAGTTCTCCAAACCTCATGTAAGAGATGTCTGCCTTCTTTTTTCCAACATCTATGTCCCCTGCATAGATCTGTTTTATGCCTGCACCTTTAATTAAAGGTACACACTCGTCACATGGGCACTTCGTCACAAAAATCATGCTTCTTTCTTCTGGCTTTATTTCTTGACACCTACAAAAAAAATTTTATTTTTAATATTAGGAAGGTAGTTTCAAAAAGGGTAAATTATTTTTTAGAGAAATCTTTAAACACCAAAACTCAGCTGCTTTAAAAACAAATTTACAACATCATAAACAATAATCAAGCCTTATTCTTGATGAATTAGAGAATGTTCAAAATACAGAAACTCATAAAATGTTACAATACAACTTGAACATGGCAATTATTATGACTAAAATTCATTTACTGATTCTAAGCAATTGGTAAAATGTTCAATATTAGATTATTTTGGTACAGAGACAGACATCAAAAGAAAGAGAGAATTCTGGGAAGAAGGCAGGTAAACAAACCACTGTTCCGACCCTCCCCCCCACCAAATACAACAAGAAATACGATAAGGTAACGGTGTCTGGCTTCAAGGGATTTTGAATCGGGGCACAGAGGAAAGCAGGGAACTGCAGACAGGCAAGAATCAACGAATCAATGAGTGGCATTCAGCAGGAAAATTGCTTCCCTAACCGTCCCTGCCCCTCCCCCAGCCACATGGGCCACTGGCTGCTGTGAAGTAGGGTAGTGGCCCCAGAAAAAGAGTATGCTTCCTTACATACCACAGCTCTGAACAAAGAGATAGGATGCCAAGCTTCTGCCCTAAAATCAACAAGGCAGATCTCCCTAGGGGTGTGTTTGAAGTGTGCCAGTACCTCCTGCACCCACTGTCGGTTGCAAGCCTACTGCAAATTGCTACAGAAGGCCCGTGCAGTGAAGTCTGCTCTCATAGTCAACACTCTGCCTACCTACCTGCGTACCCCATAGCTCACGCCTCTGAAACCAACAGGACAGACCTCCAGTTGGGTCAGTTCTGGTTTGTCTGATTTCCCCATTTCAGCCAGTACTGAGGACTGCTGAGTGAAGCTGCTGTGTGCTAAGAAGTAGGCATCTTTAGTGGAAGCTACACCCAAAGCCAACATACTCCAGGGGAGGGCTGTGGTAGCAACAAGACCTCCCTGGAGGTTCGTCTGAAGAGTGACAGCCCCTCCCCAACCTGGGCACTCTCTGCAAGCTACAGAAGGCCCCTGCAGTGGCGTTTGCTCCCATAATCAACACTCTACCTGCCTCCCTGTGCACCCCATAACTCTGGCCTCTGAAACCAACAGGATAGACTTCCCTGGGGGTCAGTTAGGGTTAGTCTGTCCCCACTTCCGGGTGGTGCTGAGAACTGCTGACTGAGGCTGCTGTGTGTTAGGAAGCAGGAGTCTTAAGTGGAGGCTGCACTCACAGCCAACAATCTATCGGGAAGATTCTGGTAGCAACAAAGCAGACCTCCATGAGGATCTGACCAAAGCATGACACCCTCTCTCCCACCTGGTAGTTGTTGGTTGCCAGGCTTCTGCCAACTGCTACAGAAGTCTCCCACAATAGAGTACGCTCCTATAGTCCGCACACTACCTGCCTCCTTGTGAACCCCAGAGCTCAGGTCACTGAAACCAACAGGATAGACTTTCCCTGGGGATCAGTTTGGGTCTGTCTGTGTCTTAGTCATCTAGTGCTGCTCTAACAGGAATACCAGAAGTGGATGGCTTTTAATAAGAGAAATTTATTCTCTCACAGTCCAGTAGCCTACAAGTCCAAATTCAGGGAATCAGCTCCAGAAGAAGGCTTTCTCTCTCTGTCGACTCTGAAGAAAGGTCTGTGTCATCAATCTTCCCTTGGCCTGGAAAGTCCTTGTGATGCATCAGTCTTCCCTAGGTCTGGAAGCATCTCAGCGCAGGAACCTCAGGTCCAAAGGATGCGCTCTGCTCCCAGCACTACTTTCTTGGTGGTGTGAGGTTCCTATGTGTCTCTGCTCACTTCTCTCTTTTATATCTCCAAAGAGACGGCATTAAGACACTATCTAATCTTGTCGACCGCATCAGTAGAACCTCATCATAGTGACAGAGTTTATGACACATAAGGAAATCACATCAGATAGCACAATCATACAATACTGGGAATCATGACCTAGCCAAGTTGCTACACACATTTTTTGAGGGACACAATTCAATCCATGACATTCTGCTTGCCCTTACAATTGGCGCTAAGGACTGCTGACTGAGGCTGCTGTGTGCTAGGAAGCAGGCATCTTGAATGGAGGCTGTGTCCACAGCCAACATACTATATATGGGGTGGGCTCTGATAGTAACAAGGCAGATATCCCTGGGGGTTGAGTGTGACTACCCCCCTCAAATGGTAACTGTAGGCTACTGGACTGATATGAACTCCTACAGAAGTTTCCCTACAGTGGAGTCAGGAGTTGGGTCACCTAAGTAGAGACTGTTCCCCTAACCACCACAGGGCCACTGGGGCTCTAAAACCAACAAGACAGATCTCTTGGATGTCCCTCTGGGAGTGCCAGACCCTCCTAGTCCTGAAACAGAGGAAAGTCCACCTGTGCTTCCCTGAATGCCCACTCAGATATAAGCAGCCCCTACAGAGCAGGGAAAGAAACCTCGGGCAAAACCAGAGAGCAACACCCAGGCCCGAAGGGGGCTCACTGGGTGTGGGTTTTCCAACTAAAAATGTAACTGCAGAAACAGAGATGGGAAAGGAGTAATAGCCACACAGAGGGGGCTGCGCCCCCTGGTGGACAGACTGATTAGTACATGATATCTTGCCTGAGTGGCAGTGCCTGCTGGCGGACAGACTGACCACAGCATATTCTCTGGTGTATTTACGAGAGATTGAAAGTTGAAAAATGAGATGTGGAACTTTCAAATCCCAATTAAACCAGAGAAGGAGAAGGAGCTATCACAGAAAGGGAAAGGAAAGAATAAGCAAAAGTCCGAAGTCTCTGCCCATTTAAAAGTTTCTTATAGAAAGTAGTGTGGGCAAAAACACCAAATACTGGGGAAAACTGAGTAAGTTAATACCCTCAAAAATTTCCAACACCCCAACAAAAAGATCACAAGACACAAAAAGAACAGAGAAACAATGGCCTATCCAAATGAACATGACAAAGCAAGTGAAAGTGCATCTAGGGATGAACAAATAATGAAAAAAAAATCAAAGAATATAATACAGCAACATTAAACATAATTAAAGAACTAAGGTAAAACACAGACAAAGAACTAAAAGAAGGAAAAATAATGCAAAAACAAAAGCAGGACCTAAAAAGAGAGATATTGCAACTAAAAGGGACAATAACTGAAATGAGAACATAATACAAGGACTTACCAACAGATTTAATCAGGCAGAAGAAAGAATCAGCAAATTAGAGGACAACACAGTTAAAATTACTGACACTGAAGAGCAACAAGAACAGAGGCTTAAGAAGGCTGAGCACAGTTTAATGGGATTATGGGACAACAACAAGAGACCAAATACAGGCATCATGGGAATTCCAGAAGGAGAAGAGAGAGGGGAAGGGACAGAAAGAATATTTGAAGAAATAGTGACAGAAAATTTCCCCAACCTAACAAAGGAAATAAACCTACAAATCCAAGAAGCTCAAAGAACCCCAAACAGGATAAACCCAAAGAGATCTCACCAAGACACATCATAGTCAGGCTCTCAAAAATTAAAGATAAAGAGAGAATCCTGAAAGCAGTGACAGAGAAGCAAACGGTCACATATGAAGAATCCCCAATAACATTAAGTGTCAATTTATCCTCAGAAGCATGGGAGGCCAGAAAGCAATGGAATGATATCATTTCAAGTACTGAAAGAAAAAACACTGTCAACCAAGAATACTATACCCAATGAAACTATCCTTCAAGAATGAGGATGAAATTAAAACATTCCCAGACAAGCAGAAGCTGAGAGAGATCATATTCACTAAACTAGCCCAACAAAAAATACTTACGGTAGTTCTGTAGATAGAGGGGAAAAGATACTAGAAAGTAATTCAAGGAGCCCTGGTGGCGAAGTGGGTAAGAGCTCAGGCTGCTAACCAAAAAGTTGGCAGTTCACGTTCACCAGCTGTTCCTTGGAAACCCTATGGGGCAGTTCTACTCTGTCCTATACGGTCACTATGAATCGGAATTGACTTGACGGCGCACAACAACACTAAAGGGAAAGGCATGGCCAAGTATAAACACTAGTAATAAAGTATTCATGCTTGATAATTCTAAATGTTTTGTCCTATGTGTTTTTTTAATAACAAATACATAAACGGCAAGGATAAAATTATGTCACAGGGTATGTGAAATATAAAGATGTAATTAGTAATAACAACAACAAAAGGAGGAGGAGAGGAATGGTATAGATATAGAATTTCTGATATGTTACTGAAGTTAAGTTGGTACTAACTTACCCTAGAATGTTATAATTATAAGCTGTTAAATGTCATATTCATGGTAACCACTAAGAAAATATATTAAAAACATACACAAAAGGAAAGAAGAAGGGAACCAAAAAGGCTCACTACAATAAACCAACAAAACACAAAAGCAAACAGTACTAAAGGACAAAGACAAAGAAGGCTTAAGACACACAAAAAACAAATAACAAAATGGCAGAAGTAAGTCTCTTCTTATTAGTAATTACAGTGAATGTAAATGGACTAAACGCTCTAATCAAAAGGCAGAGAGTGGCAGAATGGATTAAAAAACATGATCCATCTATATGCTGTTTACAAGAGACACACCTTAAACCCAAGGACACAGATATGTTGGAAGTGAAAGGATGGAAAAAAATATTCCATGCAAATAATACGTAAAAGAGAGCTGGGGTGACAATCTTAATATTAGACAAAGTAGACTTTAAGAAAATCTGTCAAAAGAGATAAAGATGGAGATGGACATTAGATAGTGATAAAAGAGAAAATTAATCAAGAAGATTTAACAATCATAAATCTATATGCACCCAACATCAGAGCACCTAAACATATAAAGCAAGCACTGATAGAACTGAAGGGAGAAATAGATAGTACTACAATAACAGTTGGAGTCTTCAATACAACACTTTCAATATTGGACAGAACATCTAGAAAGAAGATCAACAAGGAAACAGAGGACCTAAATGACACTATAAACCAACTAGACTTAACAGACATATATAGAACACTCCACCCAAACACAGCATGATATACATTCTACTCTAGTGCACATGGATCGTTCTTCAGGACAGACCACATTTTGGGTCATAAAGTAAGTCTTGACAAATTTAAAAAGATTGAAATCGTACAAAAAGTATTGTCTGACCATAATGGAGTAAAGCTAGGAATCAGTAACAGAAAATCACCTGGGAAACACACAAACATATGGAAATTAAACAACACACTATTAAACTACCAATGAGTCAAGGAAAATATCAAAAGACAAATCACAAATTTCTTAGAGTCAAATGAAAATGAAGGCACAACATACTACAACTTATGGGATGAAGCAAGGGCAGTATTGAGAGGAAAACTTACAGCAACAAGTGTCTACCTAAAAAGAAGAGAGATCTCAAATTAACAGCCTAACTCAACAACTCCAGGAACTAGAAAGAGAAAACTAAGCCCAAACCTACCAGAAGACAGGAAATAACACAGGTCAGAGCATAAATAAATAGAATCGAAAACAGAAAAACAATGGAGAGAATCAATAAAACCAGAAGTTGGTTCTTTGAAAAGATTAATAGAGCAACTTCCGGCAAGATGGCGCTCTAGGCAGAAACACCACGCCGTCCCTCCACAACAAAGATCCGAAAAACTAAGCCAAACAGAGAATCAACAATCCTGAAACCCTAGAACATCAAATGAAG
>NW_004443980.1:4493507-4494553 GCF_000243295.1 Trichechus manatus latirostris
GCATAAGTGGAAAAACATACCTTGCTCATGGATAGGAAGACTCAACATTGTGAAAATGTCAATTCTACCCAAAGCAATCTACATATACAATGCAATCCTGATCCAAATTCCACCAGCATTTTTTAATGAGATGGAGAAACAAATCACCAACTTCAAATGGAAAAGGAAGAGGCCCCAGATAAGGAAAGCATTACTCAAGAAAGAGAACAAAGTGGGAGGCCTCACACTACATGATTTTAGAAGCTATTATACCTCCACGATAGTCAAAACAGCCTGGTACTGGTATAACAACAGATACATAGACCAATGGAACAGAATTGAGAATCCAGACATAAATTAATCCAACTATGAGCAGGTGATATTTGACAAAGGCCCAAAGTCCGTTAACTGGGGAAAAGACAGTCTCTTTTAACAAATGGTGCTGGCATAACTGGATATCTGTATGCAAAAAACTGAAACAAGACCCATACCTCACACCATGCACAAAAACTAACTCCGAATGGATCAAAGACCTAAATATAACATCAAAAACGATAAAGATCATGGAAGAAAAAGTAGGGACAATGCTAGGAGCCCTAATACATGGCATAAACACAATACGAACCATAAGTAACAATGCACAAGCACCAGAAGAGAGACTAGATAACTGGGAGCTCCTAAAAATCAAACACTTATGCTCATCAAAAGACTTCACCAAAAGAGGAAAAAGACTACCTACAGACTGGGAAAAAATTTTTGGCTACGACAAATCTAATCAATAATCTATAAAATCTACAAGATACTGCAAAACCTCAACAACAAAAAGATAAATAACCCAAATAAAAAATGGGCAAAGGATATGAACAGGCACTTCACCAAAGAAGATAATCAGGCAGCTAACAGACACAAGAAGAAATGCTCACGACCATTAGCCATTAGAGAAATGCAAATCAAAACTACAGTGAGATACCATATCGCCCCAACGAGGCTAGCATTAATCCAAAAAACACAAAATAATAAATGTTGGAGAGGTTGTGGAGAGACTGGAACACTTATACACTGTTGGT
>NW_004443980.1:4509471-4556948 GCF_000243295.1 Trichechus manatus latirostris
AACCAATGTCATAAAACAGCATGTGTGTTACTGTTACATGAGAAACTATCTGTTCTGTAAGCCTTCACCTGAAGTACAATAAAATATTAAAAAAAAAAAAAAGATTAATAGAATTGACAAACCTTTAGCTAGACTCGCAAAGAAAAAAGATGTAAAAAAAAAAAACAAAATAAAAAATGAAAGAGGAGATATTACAACTGACCTGAAAGAAATAAAAAGAATTATGACAGAATATTCTGAATAACTGTATGGCAATAAACTGGATAACTTAGACAAAACAGACAAATTCTTAGAAGCACACAACCTACCCAAACTGACTCAAGAGGAAATAGAAAATTTCAACATACCAATAACAAGTGAAGAGATCGAATTAGTAATCAAAAATCTCTCAACAACAACAACAAAAAAGTCCTGGACCAGATGGCTTCACGGGGAATTCTACCAATCATCTGGAGAAGAATTGACACCAATACTGTTTAAACTCTCCCAAAGGATAGAGAAGGAAGGAATACTCCCTAATTCATTCTATGAAGCAAACATAACCCTGATACCAAAACCAGACAAAGATGCCACAAGAAAACTACAAGCTAGTGTCTCTTACGAATACAAATGCAAAAATCCTTAACAAAATATTAGTGAACAGAATCCAACAGCATATTAAAAGAGTCATACACATGACCAAGTGGGATTTACTCAAGGAATGCAGGGATGGTTCAACATCAGAAAACCAATCAAAGTAATACATCACGTCAATGTAACAAAGGGAAAGAAGCACATAATCATCTCTATGGATGCAGAAAAAGTATTTGATAAATCCAACGTCCTTTCTTGATGAAAACTCTGAAGAAGACTGGCATAGAAGGGAAATTCCTCAATATGATTCAGGGCATATATGAAAAGCCAACAGCCAACATTATACTTAATGGAGAAAGATTGACAGTTGACTTCTTGAAACTGGAAACAAGACAAGAGTGCCTGTTCTCACCATTTCTATTTAATATTGTATTAGAAGTACTAGCCAGAGCAATAAGACAAGAAAAAGAAATAAAGGGTATCCAGATTGGAAAAGAAGAAACAAAATTATCTCTATTTACAGATAATATGATCCTATTTATACAGAAAATCCCAAAGAGTCCACAAGAATATTTCTAGAGCTAGTAGAGGAATTTAGCAAAGCTGCAGGGTACAAGGTCAAAAAACAAAAATTGGTTGAGTTTCTATTCACCAGTAATAAGAAATCTGAAAGGGAAATCAGGAAAACAATCCCATTTACAATATTATTTAAGAGAATAAACTACCTAGGAATAAATCTAACCAGGGATGTGAAGGAATTATACAATGAAAACTGTAAAATACTGCTGAAACAGATTAAAGAAGGATTAAATAAATGGAATGATGTTCCATGTTCATGGATTAGAAGACTTAATATTTTTAAGATGTCAATACTATCCAAAACAATCTACAGATTCAACCCAATCACAATCAAAATTGCAACAGCCTTCCTTACAGAAACAGAAAAACTCATCCTCAGATTTTATATGGAATGGCAAGAGGCCTCAAATAGCTAAAACAATGCTGAAAGAACAAAGTAGGAAGACTCACACTTCCTGATTTGAAAACATACTATACTGCTACAGTAATCAAAACAGCCTGGTACTGGTATAACGATAGACACACAGACCAATGGAATAGAATTGAGGGTCCAGAAGTAAACCCACACATCTATGGTCAACTGATTTTTGACAAGGGTGTTAAGTCCATTCAGTGGGGAAAGAAGAGTCTCTTCAATAAATGGTGCTGGGAAAATTGGATTTCCACATGCAGAAAAATAAAACAGGATCCATGCCTCACATCATACACTAAAACAAATTCAAAATTGATTAAGGACCTAAATGTAGAAATTGAAACCATAAAATTCTTAGAAGAATAAGCAGAGGCAATGCTGTCAGGCCTAGCTTTCAACAATGGATTATCAAATATAATAACAAAAGCACAAAACAGCAAAAGGTGAAATAAAATAAATGGGACCTCATAAAAATTAAAAACTTTTGTTCATCAAAAGACTTTTCCAAAAAAGTGAAAAGACAAGCTACTGGCTGGGAGAATATCTTCAGAAACCACCTATCCAATAGTAATCTAATAACCAAAATATATAAAACTTCGACGACTTAACAACAAAAAGACAATAACCCAAATATAAAATGAGTAAAGGACTTGAATAGATATTTCACAAAACAGGACATTCAAATGGCCACCAAACACATGAAAAGATGTTCAATATCATTAGCCATCAAAGACAGGTAAATCAAAACCACAATGAGATACCATTTCACTCCCACTAGGATGGCTAAGATGAAAAAAAAAAGCAGAAAATAATAAACGTTGGTGAGGATGTGGGGAAACTGGAACGCTTATCCATTGCCGGTGGAAATGTAAAATGCTACAGCCATTGTGGAAAACAGTGCGGCGGTTCCTCAAAAAACTAAAAATAGAAGTACCATATAACCAAGCAATTCCACTCCTAGGTATATACCCAAAAGACTTGAAAGCAGAGACTCAAAAAGAGACTTGTACACCAATGTTCACAGCAGCACTATTCACAACAGCCATAAGGTGGAAACAATCTAAATGCCCATCAACAGATGAATGGATAAACAAAATGTGGTACATACATACAATGGAATACTACTCAACCAGTAGAAGAAATGAAGTCTTGATACATGCTACAGTATAGATGGAGCTTGAAGACATATGCTGAGCAAAATAAGTCAATCACAAAAGGATAAATATTGTATGACCTCACTTATATAAAAAGACAAAGAAAAGGAAAATGTATAGAGACCAAAGTTTATTAGTGGCTACCAGGGGCAGGAGGGAGGGGGGAAAAGGGGGATTAACAGTGATGGAAATATTGCATTGATTAAGGGTAGGGTTGCACAGCCAATGAGTGTAATTGCTGTCAATAGGTTGTACATCTGTAAAAAGTTGAATTGGCAAAAGTTGTGTGATAGATATATTTACGACAATGACAAAAAAGAGTAGCTGCTTAGGATGCTTATGTACAACCAAACATATCATGGGATTTGGTTCCTTGGTTTGGAGGTTTAGGGTCATGGTTTCATGGGACTTCCCAGTTAATCGGCCTAATAACGTGTTTAGCGCTTCTGTTCTATCTCCTAGTTTATTGCTTAGTGTCTGGGGTCTTAAAAGCCTGCAAGCAGCCATCCAAGGCACAACAATTGGTCTCTATTCACCTGAAGCAACAGAGGGAAAAGGAGAGTCAGGAATAGGAGGAAGATATGGAATGCATGGCTAATAGCCTCCGTGAACAACTGCCTCCTTTGCCATAAGACCAGAAGAACTCAATGGTGCCCAGTTACCATTACTGAACATTTTGATCAAAGATTCCATAGAAGAATCCTGATCAAAAGGGGGGGAAATGAAAGAAGACATTCAGGCGGCTAACAGACACATGAAGAAATGCTCACAATCACTAGCCATTAGAGAAATGCTAACAATGAGATACCATCCCACCCCAACAAGGCTGGCATTAATCCAAAAAACACACAAAAATAAATGCTGGAGAGGTTGTGAAGAGACTGGAACACTTATACACTGTTGGTGGAAATGTAAAATGGTACAACCACTTTCCAAATCTATTTGGCGCTTCCTTAAAAAGCTGGATATAGAAGTACCATAGAATCCAGCAATCCCACTCCCTGGAATATATCTTACATAAATAAGAGCCATCATACGAATAGATATATGCACACTCATGTTCATTGCAGCACTGTTTATGATAGCAAAAAGATGGAAACAATAGGTGCCCATTATTGGATGAACAGATAAACAAATTATGGTATATTCACACAATGGAATACTACACAACAATAAAGAACAACGATGAAGCTGTGAAACATCTTATAACATGGAGGAATCTGGAGGGCATTATGCTGAGTGACTTTAGTCAGTCTCACAGAAGGACAAATATTGTATAAGACCACTATCATAAGAACTCAAGAAAAGGTTTAAACACAGAAGAAGACATTCTCTCATGGTTATAAGCGTGGGGAGGGACGTGACAGTTATTCACTAACTAGACAGTAGACAAGAATTATCTTAGGTGAAGGGAAGGACAGTACACCCTACAGAGGAAATCAGCACAATGGGACTAAACCAAAGCCAAGAAGTTCCCTGAATAAAATCAAACACTTAGCAGGACAGAGTAGCAAGGGTGGGTCTGGGGACCATGTTTTCAGGGGACATCTAGGTCAACTGGCATAACAAAGTTTATTAAGAAAATGTTCTGCATCCTACTTTGATGAGCAGAGTCTGGGGTCTTAAAAGCTAGCAAGCAGCTATCTAAGATGCATCAATTGGTCCCAACTATCTGGAATAAAGGAAAATGAAGAATACGAAAGACACAAGAAAAGTATTAGCCCAAGAGACAGAAAGGGCCATATAAACAAGAGACTTCATCATCCTGAGACCAGAAGAACTAGATGGTACCCAGCTACCACCAATGACCACCCTGACAGGGAACACAACAGAGAGTCCTTGATGGAGCAGGAGAAAGGTGGGGTACAGAACTCAAATTCTAGTAAAAAGACCAGACTTAATGGTGTGACTGAGACTAGAGGAACCGCAGAAGGCATGGTCCTCAGACTCTCTGTCAACCCAGAACTGAAACCATTCCTGAGGCCAACTCTTCCGACAAAGAGTGGACGGGACTATGGGACATAAAATGATACTCGTGAAGAGTGTGCTTCTTAAATCAAATAGACACATGAGACTAAATGGGCAGCTTCTGTCCAGAGGTGAGATGAGAAAGCAGAGAGGGTTAGGAGCCGGTTGAATGGACACAGGAAATCAGGGGTGGAAAGGAGGAGTGTGCTGTCACAGTATAGGGAGAGCAATTAGGGTCACATAACAATGTATGTATAAATTTTTATATAAGAGACTAACTTGAATTGTAAAGTTTCACTTGAACTACAACAATAAAAAATTAAAAAAAAAAAGGGGGGGAATACAGAACAGAATTTCAAATTCTCATGGACTCTAGGCTTTCTGGAGCCATGGAGGGTGGATGAACCGCTGAAACTACTGCCCTCAGATAATATTTAAATGTTAAAAAATATCCCCTGAAGTCATCTTAAAACAGAGCAATAGTTTAGCTTAACTAGTAAAAAAGATCAGGCTTGAGCACTATGCTCTTTTAAGAAGTATCTATATGGGATGAAATATGACAACAGCAACTTGTAAGACTAGATAGGAAACTTAGGGGGCAGAAAAGGAGGGTGGGAATGGCTGCACAACTAGAAGAATGTAACCAATGTCAATAAATTGTACATGTAGAAACTGTTGAATTGATATATACTTTGCTGTGTATATTCTGAACAACAATAATATAAATAAAATTTAGGAAAAAAAAAAGAATGTCATGCAAAGAATGATTGGAGCATATAGAAGGACAGAGAACTGGGAGTTCAACGAGCCTGCAAGTTATATGACTGTTTTTATGCTGACTTACTGATAAAATTTTATCTAATAAAGGTTTGTCTGTTTGTGTGGCAGATTTTGGCAAAAGACTTGCTTTTACTGCAGCAAGGTTTGAGGGAAATAGTTTACACTGACCTACCTCTAACTATTTATTAAAGAAATATGTACTGAACAACTACTATGTGCCATCTTAGAAGTTACATTTTGTAAAAAAAACCTAGCAGTTGTATTTAACCAAACTGGTCTGAGTCAGTAACAGTGTCCTGCTATATCCTTCCAAGACGAAGATAGATAAGATAGATACATCCCAGCAAGAGTTTGTTCAGACACCACTGTTAATCATAAAATATATACTTTATTTACCTTCTCCTTGGATTTCATCAGTAGAAGTATCATTCAATTTGTAGAAACATAAAGAATGCATTTGGGTGTTCATCGCAGCACTGTTGACAATAGCCAAAAGATAGAAACAACCTAACTGTCCATCAACAGATGAATGAATAAACAAAATGTGGTACATACATACAATGGAATACTACACAGCCATTAAGAGAAATGAAGGCCTGATGCACGCCACAACATGGATGAATCTTGAAAACATTATGGTGAGTGAAACAAGTCAGTCACAAAAGGACGAATATTGTAGGATCCTACTTATTTAAAATATCTAGAATAGGCAAATGTATACAGACCAAAGATTATTAGTGGTTAACAGGAGTGGTGGGAGGGGGAAAGAGGGAATCATTGTTTAGGGGGTACTGAGTTTCTGTTAATGGTGGTGGAATAATTTGGAAACAAACAGTGGTGATAGTTACACAACATGATGAACATAATCAGTGAACTGTATATGTAAAAATGTTGAATTGGCAAATGTTTGTTATATATAAAAATATAAATGTGTGTATATAAATATAAATGTATGTCTGTATATTATGTTAAAATTATATATATATATACACACACATCACAATTAAAAAATAAATAAATAGAAAGATGGAGATAAAAAGAGAAAATAATTATTTCTCAGTAAGTAGAGAACTTCTTTACAATGCCAGAATTAGGGGTTAGAACTAACGCTCTCCGTAAGTAGAGAACTTCTTTATAATGCCAGAATCGGGGTTAGAACTAACGCTCTCCATAAGACCTAGCCATAATACAGACATTAACTCATTGTGGTAGCCAAGAACCTAGCCTTTATCCAGCACTGAATGGATATTTAATAAATGTTTACTAAATGGATAAATTAATATTAAATTCTGTTTTGGGTTAAATTCCCTTACTCCTTCCCTAACATAGAGTTTTATTTAACAAAGGTTTGGATCTGACATATTCATAGCTCTGTAAAAAATAAGGTAAGTACATCTGTAATAAAGAACACAAACAAAAGAATAGAGGAGTTTTCGTGAAATCTGGCATGCTGAGGGTAGTTTTAGGACTAAGGAATGCTCTCATGTGAGGCTACAAGGATGGTAGTTCTGGGTTCTGGGTTTTGCACTGCTCTCAGTCGGCCATTGTCAGTCCTCCCCCCGCCAGCATTCCATAACTATCTCCCTAGATCAGACTTGCATTACTGTACACCTGAACTAGGGCAACAGAACTCTAAACATCTAGTCCAAACAATACACCTGCTACCTGAGGAATCTATAGTGTATAGCTCTGTCAATGGCATTCCATTCTGCCCCCACCCCCCCACCTGCTAAATACAGTCTAAACTCAAAGTCCTCTGTTGTCCAGTCCCAACCTATCCTTTTGAACTTCATTTCCCATGACTTTACATCCAGCGTAACTGGATTATTCATGTTCCTAAACACACAATATGTTTTCCTACTTCTAAACCATTGCTTATGCCAGAAGCAAGAATGGCTTTCTTGTCACATAAGCACTTTCAATTGCCACAATCTTACCAATCCTTTAAAGTTTAGTTCAAATGTCAGTTCTTCCATAAAGTTTTTCCCTGCACTCTCCCTCCCAGTCCACATGCCTCCTGAATTTCTACAACACTTTGTATTTGCTTTTCTCATAGAATCAATCCCATTAAGTAGATGCAGTCTTACATCACCTAATGCATTATGAGCTCCTCAAGGACAGACCCCTGTCTTATTCACTTTTTAAACTCCTAAAATCATCCCCTTAATGGTAAATGCTGAAAAATACTTGTGTAAATAATCTAAATTAATGTTAGAAGGAGGTAACATCAGTTACAATCTCTAACAAAATTATTTTAAAGCAGTTTGGTTCAGAATAAAATCTATATATTCATAAATATATGTGCTCCAGATTTTAGAAAACAAAGAAGATCTTAACATCCAGAAATATTAGAGCTCAAGCAAGACCCTAAGGACAAACTTCAAGTAGTTTTAGATTGGAGACAGAGGGAAGAAAAAAGACTTGCTCAATAAATTTGAAGGCCTGAAGAATCTATGACAATGACCTCTGGTCACGACCAAGTTTCAGCAGAGTTATACTTCTGAAAGAGGAGCCCTGGTAGTGCAATGGTTAAGCGCTAGGCTGCTTACTGAAAGGTCGGCAGTTCGAACCCGCCAGCACTCTGCGGGAGAGAAAACCTGACGATCTGCTCCCGTAAAGATTGCAGCCTACGCTATGGAGCAGTTCTACTCTGTTCTATGGAGTTGCTAGGAGTCGGAATTGACTCAATGGCACAGGACAACAACATACTTCTGAAAAGGATAGTTCTTGGAATTTGAAAAAGAAAATACATTATAACTAAAAAAAACAAATTTCAAGCAAGCCTTGCTACATTTTAGAGAAAAATACATGCAAAAGTGGTGCCTACTTATCAGGAGCAAAAGAGTAAAAAGGTAACCAAATCACAAAGAAGAAACAAGTCTACAAGGCTGCCTGCCTACACGAGCCACGACCTCAACCACCCTGAGACCAGAAGAGCTAGATGGTGCCTGGTATCACCTCTGACTGATCTGACTAGGGCCACAACAGATGATCCTGTTTAGAATGAGAGAAAAATACAGAACAAAACTCAAATTCATAAAAATGGCCAGATTACCTGGACCACTGAGACCAGAGGACGCCCTGAGACTATCACCCTGAGATGCTCTTCAAATCTTGAACCAAAACTACTCCCGTGATCATCTAACAGAAAAGCACAGCGATGCACAAAATAAAGGCTATCACCCATTAGATCAGTACTCTACTAAAAAAACATCTGTATGAGTCCAAAAGGTCAACATTTATTCCAAAGCAAAGACGAGAAGATAAGGGGTCAGGGAATCTAGACTACTGGAAATGGAACAACCAGAAGACAAATAACGAGAACGCCGATACAACGTGAAAAATGTAACTAATCTTACTGAGGTGGAAATTGTCAAAGGGGAACCTCACGTGCTGTGTAAGTAAACTTTCACTAAAAACACAACAAAATATTTTTAAAAATACATGCAAAAGAATATCATACCTAAATGTCAAGGCATTCTGTTCCGCATGTATAATGTATCTGAATTTCCTTATTTCTCTGTCTTTCTGTTTGTCATCCATGTGGGGAAAGTCAGCATACTCAGATCCAACAGGAAAAGCATTATAGCCACATCCTACGAAGTACAATGCTCCTGTTCCATCACAATTTCTCTATGAAAGTGAGCAAACCAACAGAGCTTAGTTTTCAACACTGAAAAGGCACTTTGCAACGTATTTTTAAAACCTAGTATCACACTTTATATACAGGATATTCACTACATTTTCTATGATATACTGTGTCATCAATAAAGACAATATGAGATCCTCACACTGCAGTGTAGTCTTGTCAAAGTAAATTCTAAGAAGGCTGATCACTTGTCTAATTTATAATCTCAAGGCAGTACTTGGTTTTAGCAGTTAATTATTTTCTTGTTTAAATCACAAATTGTTTCACTTGATTTAGGCACCTCTCCCCAAATAAGATCCTGGAGAGCAGAAACCATGTTTTATACTTCAAGTACACCTGTTGCCGTTGAGTCAATTCTGACTCAGCAAGTATTCAATAAATGATTGTTTATTAGCTTCTTTTTTATATGCTCTGTGTTGTGCTACTGGTTAACAAGCCAGGAACTTTAAAAATACTTTGAATAGACAACTTCTGTTGTAGGGCTAAAAATGTGGCCTTGTGACTTAATTTGAAAATAAAAAATGCACTTTCCTTTAATCTTCAATATTGATTGAGTCTTTCTTGTATGTATATCTTATCATAGGACTTCTTCAGTGGCTTTATAAAAACATTTCTCTTGGTCAATGATACAGTAGTTGTTAATATGAATGCTTTATCAATTATTAGAACTTTAAATTTATCAATTATCAATTATTATAGAGTTTATCATCAGTGCTTAAAACAGTTTGGAATATGAGTTGTACAGAACGCTATGGGAGTTTTTGACAGAGGAATCTATTCTAGTAGAAGTTTACAGCTAGGGTAGAGATAAACAGAGTCAAGAGGTATTTTGAAGGTAGAATCCATAGGATCTGATGATTGGTTACATGTACGGAGTAACTGGGAATGAGATGGTGACCACTGATGAAGTAGGTTAGGAGGGA
Organism: Trichechus manatus latirostris; assembly: GCF_000243295.1. Classification (NCBI taxonomy): domain Eukaryota; kingdom Metazoa; phylum Chordata; class Mammalia; order Sirenia; family Trichechidae; genus Trichechus; species Trichechus manatus. Next base: position 4,519,510 of record NW_004443980.1, read on the forward strand.
AGATACTGGGTGTGCTGTCCTGAGGAGCCTATGTGTGGCTGAACCTGAGAAGCCTATGAAACATCTAAGACAATAGACAAATTACTTGCTGGTAAGTCCAGTGAAGCAAAACTTAAGATCCCTATTCATATTTCAGTCCACCACTTGTCTGTCAGTTTGTCATACTGTGGTGGCTTGCATTTTGTTATGATGGTGGAAGCTATGTCACCGGTATTTCAAACACTAGCAGAGTCACCATGGTGGACAGGTTTCAGCTGAGCTTGTAGACTAAGACAGACTAGGAAGAAAGGCCTGGTGATCTACTTCCATAACTTAGCCAGTGAAAACCCTATGGATCAGAACAAAATACTGTCCGATATAGTGCTGAAAGATGACTCTCCTAGGTTGGAAGACAAGAGCACAACAATGATTTCAAACATACCAAGGATCATGAAGATGGTGCAGAACAGGACAGGGCAATGTTTCATTGTGTTATACATAAGGCCACCAAGAGTTGGAGCACACTTGAAGGCAACTAACAACAGTATAGCTATGAAATATCTCTTGATTTCACACCCTTCTAATCCCTACCTATAACTCCAGGCTCTCATCATTTTTTTATTAATCTTCCTATTTCCTGCCTACCCCTACTCCAATCTTTTTATAATGCAAATATGATAAAATCATTTCCCACTTAAAATACTCTTGGACTACACTGTCCAATACAGTAGTCAGTAGCCACACGTGACTACTGAGCACTTGAAATGTGCTTAGTCCAAATTGAGATGCGCTGTAAGTGTAAATACACACAGGATTTTAAAGACTTAGTACCTCCCCGAAACAAAATATCTCACTAATAATTTCTATATTGATTACATGTTGAAATGATAATATTTTGGACATACTGCATTAAATAAAATACAGTCTTAAAGTGAATTCACTGGTTTCTTTTTTTTTTTAATATGGCTCCTAGAAAATTTTAGATTACCTATGTGGCTCGCCTTATGTTTCTACTGGCTAGTGCTGTGCTAGGGTGTCCCAGTATCTGAAGGATTAAGTCCAAACTCTTCACGTGGTGTACAGAGTTCTTCACGGTCCAGTCCAATTTTTTTTGCCACTCTAGTACACATAGGGCCATGCCACATCACTTGCATTTCCCCACATCCTCTCCCATCCTCTACCTTTGCATGCTATCCTCCTAGCCCCGTAACTTGCTCTGCCTGATGAACTCCCATTCCTTTTTCAAGACTATTATCACATTTCCTCCTCCAAGAATATTTTCCTCTTTTCTCCAAGCAGAATAAAGGTGGCTTCTCTGTGCTCTCACGGTATCATGTTATAATTATAATTACAGTCCAGTCTCCTTTTTATGCCTCTGTCTCCATTACTCGACTGTGAAACTATGAAAGGCAGAAAATGTGCTCTTTAGATCGCCAATGCTCATGGTGGCACAGTGCCTACCCTTTGCTGCTGCTGTGTTACTGTCGAGTTGATTATGACTTGTGCCAACCCTGTGCGTGCAGAGGACAACTGCTCCATAGCGTCTTCAAGGCAGTGACCTTTCGGAAGCAGATTGCCAGGCTTGTCTTCCGAGGTACCTCTGGGTGGATTCGAACTGCCAACCTTTTTGGCTAGTAGTCAAGCGCTTAAGGGTTTGCACCACCCAGGGACTCCTGCCTACTCTTTAGAAGGTGTTTAATAAATGTTTGCTATATGATGGAAATTATCTAGAAAATTGTTGAGCGAATGAGCAAATGTTTATAGAATTTAATAAATACACCAATATAAAAATATTAATCCAAATGAGTCAATAAGATGTAACTCACTTAAGATTGAACAATGTTTAAACAAAATCAAGGATAAATGTTTAAAAAATTATTTTTATACTTACAGATTTCCCTTCTGCCCAAATGACTGCTCCAACTCCTGTTTTATGATCCTCTGAAAGACATATAGCATTTAATGCAGTAGAAATGAGTATCTGTTAGCTTCAGTAATATATTTTTGCAAAAATAATAAAAACATACTTCCTATATGTAGCAGTAATTCTTGGCATCTTACTAACGATAGAAGAGTATTAAAACAAATGCTTCTAAGTGTAGAATATGAGAGCGAGGCACCAAATAACCAGGCGGTGTGACCCGGCCACAAATGATCTGTGCGTGGAGATTGTTCAGATGGCAGCGCTGCAGTTAGGTCCCTTCAAAGCTGTAAGCAGAACTGAATGTAACTTTATTGAATCTCCACTAACAAGTCAGTTTCTAAATCACTGCTCCTAGTAGATGTGAAATCAATTAAAAAAGAAGTTTCTGAACTAATGGATTTAGTAATAACTTTAGTGTAATAGCCACTCACAACCATCAAATTTGTCATCTAGCATTTTATACCCTCTAATCATGAAACATACATTTTATGGAAATGATCTTGCTAGGAAAAAAGCTCAGCCTCATACTGCAAACATTAACAAGTCTTTGTGGGCTTTTAAATATATATTCCTGCAAGGTATATAGAAGAAATTTAGGTTAAACAAAATTTGGTTCCTTCCTTGGCCTTCACAGTTTACTTTCAGTGCAAAAAGAATGCTAAGTGAGTGACATCATGCTCCTTTCTAAATCAGTGGCAGAAGATAAAAACATAAGATTATAATTTCTCTGTAGAACCAAAACCTTTGCAACAAGTAAAGCTGTACTTCTTAAAAGCATTAATATGAAACAGAAAATAAAAACCTCGAATACAAATTCTCCATATTAAGGACCTAGTTTTCTTTCTACCAACACAAGAGTTTCAAATTTTAAGACTAATATATACTAATTATGAAAACCATATTACTTATCAAAGTCCTAATAACCTATTAATGTAGTTAAGTAGATACATTTGCAAAGAAAATAATTATCTGTGAATCTACCACAGGGCACTTTCATGTTGGTGAGAATTAAATAAAACTGTGGCTTTACAGTACAATATTCTAAAAGTTAATCCTCCCAATGATAACCTATTTAAACACTCACGTTTCCAGTAAAAGTACAAAAAAAAAAAAAAAAATTGTGCCACCATGCATTTAAAATTGGAATGCCTTCTAAATAATCTTCTATAAAAAAAAGTTATAATACTTTAGTTCCTTATCTTCAGTTCAGGAGCCCTGGTGGCGCAGTGGTTAAGAGCTTGGCTACTAACCATAAAGGTCGGAAGTTTGAATCCACCGGCCGCTCCTTGGAAATCCCATGTGGCAGTTCTACTCTGTCCTATAGGGTCGCTATGAGTCGGAATCGACTTGATGGCAATGGGTTTTTATCTCCAGTTCAAGCAAGCTCACATTTTCAAAATTATAACACAAAGCATTTGTATAATTTATCTTAAGCACTCTTTATCTGTTATCTCATTTTTACCCTTAGCAAGCACATTTTCGAAATTATATCACAAAGCATTTGTATAATTTATCTTAAGCACTCTTTATCCATTATCTCATTTTTACCCTCAAGGTAAAACAGATAAAATTTCCATTTCTAGATGAGAAAGCAGGACAGAGAAATTAAGTGAATAAAACTTAGCCCTCCAGACCCAACCTATTTGCCTTTCCTCCACCTCTTCCTTTGACAAGAAGAATTTCATAACCAAGATTTTCACTTATTCAATATTGAGTGCCTAATATGCGCCAAGTGCTAGGATACAGAAAAAGTCTCATCCTGATGAAACTTAAGAGTCTGATGGAGGAGGAAGACAGGAACAAGGGAACAAGCACTTACATTATGTGCTGCGCAATGAAGGACACGAACATGTGGCTGAGATACAGACTACATCTGGGGGCTTACTTCTACAGAGGGAGACTGTCACGAAAGGGATTTTGGTGTAAGCAAAGTTTTGTTCCTTCCTAGACCTTTAGAGCTTAAGATGAGAGGAAAATATAAATCAACGACTTTACGCTCATTTGTAAGGCAAGTGCAGAAGTTATAAATAAGATTATATTTTCCCATAAAACCAAAACCTTTACAGTAAGTAAAGTTGTAGTTAATACATGCATACATCTGAAAGAAAAAAAAACCTAAAAAATTCTTCATAAAGAATTTAAGTCTACTTTTCCTACCACCAACGCTGGTATTTTTCATATGTTCTGTTTTTTAGTCTCAGGAGCCACTTTTTTTGTTTTAGTCTAGGGGCAGACTAAACCTTGTCAGGAGGAAAAAAATGTGATTTTCCATAAGCGTGCAGCTCCGCTGCCTAGCTAAGGTTAGTTACACCAAGACAACAGGCTTTACTATGTCTTTTAAAAACAGAATAAATTTTCATCCACATAAGACAGATTAGATTTCACCTAGCCCCAAGGCTGGGTGATAGAGGAGGTAACTTTTCAAAACTCTTTTCATGTCTGTAATTTTTACAGGAATTGTTCCCTGTGCCTGGTCATTCACAGGGTTTTCTCTGTACGACAGTCACCTTCCAATCACTAAACCAAATTCTCGGGGCTCTTTGATGACTGAGTCAAAGGAGAAATATTTATCCCGTGATTCCATAACACAGGTTATTTTAGCCCCCAATGCTTGTAGTTATGCCAGTGTTTCTCTAAGTGTCATCCCCAGACCACTTGCATCAGAAACACTGGGGTACTTGTTAAAATAGCAGAGTGCTGGCTCACACTGGGGATCCCCTGAATCAATCTCTTTGAGAAAGGGGGGCAGGGCTCAGAAAATCTCATTTCTAACAAGCCCCAGATGTGACACTTAAAAAAAAAACAAACTTAACCCATTGCTGTTGAGTCGATTCCGACTCATAGTGACCCTACAGGACAGAGTAGAACTGCCCTGTAGGGTTTCCAACGAGCACCTGGTAGATTCGAACTGCCAACCTTTTGGTTAGCAGCTGTAGCTCTTAACCACTACACCACCAGGCTTTCCATGTGACACTTAGGCATACTAAAATTTGAGAAACACTGAGTTATGATTCGAAACAGTTAACTTTCTTGGGTACTCCAACCTGCTTTCGTCAACACTGTGGTCCAGGAGGAAGACGTTATGCTTAGTTTGGAAAACATCTACTCTAATGGGAAACAGGACACACAGAGAGAAAAAATCAATACTTAAACCAGACAGATAAGATGTAATGCCCTCCTACTTTTATTCCCCAAGAGTCTAAACAAATTGTATCACATTTTTGCAACCCTAAAGCATCCTAGCAACATATTTCTAATGACACCTCTGTGGATCCTATTTATTCATCATCCAAAAAGCAATTAAGCACCTATTTTCAATTAGTTTTAGAACTCTGTTGTTAGATTTGTGGGTTCATTTTAATCTTATGTATATTTTTTAATGAGGTGGTTTCTTTGTCTTTCAATGAGGGAGAGGAAAAGTTATCAAAGTCAACTAAATAATGCGAAATTAACTGTATCATGGGGAGATCTAACCTGCTGGACCGTCATTATTAAATGAGATATGTATATAAATTGCCTAGCTCAGTGCCTGCCACATAGCAGGTGCTCAATCAGTAACTGTTATTATTGATCATCAATGAAGAATACAAGTTCAGAATCCCTCATCTGAAATCCATTACATGAAGTTTTTTGACAGTCTGGTGCAACCCTATTTGGTGGCAAAATCTGACCTGAATTATTTATAGCCCTTAATTATTCATACATTTTACTCCATGTATGTTAATATGTTTACTTAGTTGGAGTGTTAGGTAACATACAGCATATGTACCATATCACCTTTCTAAAATCTGAAAAATTCTGAACTCCTGAATTTTTGGATAAGGGACTGTGGACCATTTGTCTTTGGATATAGAAAGATTTCTTTTTATCCATTCAACATACACTGCTTAATGCTAAGGAAAAAAAAAAATGATTAAGACACGGTCTATTCTCTGGAAGAGCTTACAGTGCAGTGGAGTGCATGACAGTAGAGTTATATCCTATGTGGGGTTTGGGTTCCAGGGAAAAAATCATATAGAGTCAAAATTAATCTTGAAAAATCTTTTAAACTGCCCATCAAGTGCATAAGTATGGCTTTATGTACAAAACTATGCACAGTAATAGTGGACAAATTTACAATATACACACTTAACCATACAGTAATGTAGAATATCTAATAAAGAATACATATGCAAACTTATATTTACACATTACTGCATCTTTAAACACTGGCATCACACACACTATGATGAAGTGTTCAACTATAAGAAGCAAGAGGTACTGAGATCAAGTAAAACAATAGCAGATTCACATCTCCCATCTTACCCTCACTCAGGAACATAGGCAGGGCTCACCGAATTCTAATTAGCAAAGAGGAATTAGTGAATTATAGTTACAACAGCTGTTGCCCATTTCTGTTTCTGTCCTTCATGAATGGGTTAGAGAGGACTTTATAATGTTTGTGTTGTCAAACACCAATATATAGCTCACAACATAATTACCTTAAGTCAGACTTTCACAGTTGTTTGGGGGCATATAGTTCCTATTATTCTTTAATAAGAATTGTACTGATTATTAATGCTGCTGAACGTCAGAATCACTTGCAGAATTTTTTAAAAATATAGGCCTACTAGATCACACCCTTAGGGATTTTGGTTTAGTAGGTCTCCGATGGGATCCGAGCATCTGTATTTTTGTAAGTTTCAATGGTGATTCTGACATGCTGCCAGTTGAGAACCTCCATTCTATTGAATTTACCTTGGCCTGTGGTCTTTGTTTAGAATATACTGCAGATCAGGGCATCTGTATGAATTTTCTGAAGATTTTCTTTGTGTTCCCCTTCTTTCTTGAGATTATTCAAAAATCCTCCTATAAGCCCATTCCCTGACAGATCTCACTCTATGGCTTCTCTGACCCATGTTGTTTTTTCATTTCAAAGTTGCGGTTTATAAGGGTGATCATGATTCCACTTTGAAAAAGATACATCAGATGCAAAAGTACTGTTCCATAATCGGAAGAACAGATGTCATATTTTATAACAATGAAGAAAACTCCCAAATAGCACTTTCCTTTTTCACATATATACTTAGGCACAACTTAGTAAGTAAAAATGTTTGATTTCTCAACTTGCTGATTGAAGACATACCAGCAATTGAAAGAATTTGCAATAAAGAACATTTCTTTACTTTGGCTCTACATTATAGTTATTTTGAACTCATTTTTTTTTTTTATTGTAAAGATTTTTAAAGTTTTTATTAAATATGGAATAGTTAACAAAAGTAAATGATTTTGGTCCTCTCTCCTTTCTATGTCCCATCTCTAGGGGAAGGCTTAAATAAGCAGTGAAATAATAAAAAAGCAGAAAGGTGACCAGACCCATTGCCATCGAGTTGATTCCGACTCACAGTGACCCTAAAGGACAGAGCAGAACTGCCCGATGGGGTTTCCAAGGAGCAGCTGGTGGATTTGAACTGCCAACGTTTTGGTTAGCAGCTACATGCTTAACCACTGTGCAAAAAGGGCCTAGATAATCAAGCCCTGTTTTATAAATGTAGTACTGAATGTAAGGTCACAAGGAATCCTAAAACTGCTCTAAGAAAGAGCTGTCTACTCAACAGTCTCACTAACTTCTCTATATGAACAGCAAAAGTTTAGTATCTAGGAGTAAATGAACTCTACTGCAGACAAGATGGACACTTTACTTCTGAGACAAATACAACCCAATCATCCCCAGTTTATGAACTAAGAATATAACTCACCAGTTCGATATGCCAACAACCTGGCCTGAACCATGCAGTGCCTTACAATTTCTTGTGGTAAACTCTGATTGTGAATTTCATTATTCTGTCCTGGATTGCTACAATAAAATCCAAAGTGTTTAAAGCTGGGCACACTGGAAGCTACTGTGGCCAAAAGTAGGATGAGGTCTTTCATGTTCTGCCTTAGGTTGCTAAAGTACGGATTTTCACACAGGTTCTCCAAACCTATAGTCATCAGTATTTGTTTATGTATTTCTTCATTTGAAACCAAAAATAACATTTCATATTCTTTTATTCTTTCTTGTTTACATTCAGAATAAAAGTCAATGTTAGCATCCGGCAGTGTTTTTGCAATTTTTTGAATAAAGTCACACTTGTAAGAGGTCTCCTCCACAAACTGCACCATATAACACACCAAAGGTTGAAGTAAAACACACACATGAGCCCGACTGTTGGACTTCAATCTTTCCACTGCTTTGGCATCTAACTTTGCATCTTCAGAACTAGAAGCCTCAGTAAGCAAACTTATTTCTGGATCAGCAGGCCAATATGAAATCCGGTTAACTCCAGCTGAAATACAAAATATGAAAGGTAATTATCTAATACACGTTAAAATTAAGGGTTTTCTTGAGAAAGCTATCATATCATGCAGCTCTACATGCCCCAATATAATAAAGGTCTATTAGCAAGTCATGTGAGGATTCGCAGACTATGGCCCATTGGCCAAATCCAGCTGTTACCTGTTTTTGTACAACTCATGGGTTAAGGATGGTTTTTACATTTTTAAATGATAAAAAAAAAAGAAAAGAATCTTTCATGACAAGTGAAAATTATATGAAATTGAAATTTGTGTCTATAAATAAAGTTTTATTAGAACACGGACACATCCATTTGTTTATTTATATTGTCTTTGGCTCCTTTTGTACTACAACAGCAGAGGTGAATAGTTGTAACAGACACCATACAGCTTGCAAAACCTAAAATATTTATTATCTGGTCCTTTACAGAAAAGTTTGCTGCCCTGACAGAGTCCATGAGAAGGCATTTGAGGAATCACTGGTTTTGCTAAGTAAGGCCCCAAAGCCTCTGCGACTATATCAGAGCCCTCCAAGTGATCAATCAAATGGCTTGCATTCATAAATATTACAGTCTGTAACTGATATTGTCTAGTTATATCCAGTACAAATCTAGTTGGAATCTGGAATAAACTTGCATTAAAAATGCTCTTGTCCTCTGAATCAGTCTTCTTCTTTTGGGAAGCTGTTCTAATATTCTAAATAAAGGAAAAAAAATTCATGCATGCATATGTTTAGTGCAGCATGGTTTAAAATAGTAAAAATGCAGAAAAAACCAAAATGATCAAAACAGAGGAACAGTTAAATTATGGTCCTCTCCTCATAATAAAATACTACTATAGTTATCAAAAATGTCCACAAAGAATTAAAAACATGAAAAATTCTTATCACGTGATATAGGGGCAGGGGTGAGGGGAAGCAAGATTCATTTTTTTAAGCCCACAAAATTACAGACAAAACAATAAACGAAACAATTTTCAATCTACGTGATAGAAGAAAGGCTAGTTATCTTTAACATACAGAGACGTTTTTAATCCATTTAAAAGCACATATGAATTGACGAGAACAATAAAGCCTCAACAGATTAAAAAAGATATAAACAATTTACAAAACAGAAAACAAAACTGGATAACAAACATACGAAAATTTTAATTTGTACCTGAGGTTGAACAATGAGATGTCTTACACATAGGTAAGCACCAAAAAGTTCAACAATTAACGAATATTTTATCAACAAAGAAATCCCTTTGCTAGTATATTATGTACCATTCAAAGTAACAAATGCACTCAAAAGTCTGAGTTGAACAAATGTCTAGGTGTATCTACTCCCTGCTACTCCTGACTCTTACTGAGGCTGCACTGCAAAGCAATATGAAGGCCACAAAGCTTGTGTAAGAATGTTTCCCCTGGTTGCATTTCAATCTCCCCTCTGCCGGAGTTCTCTGGATCTATTTCCTAATTAGCAGGGATGGTAAATCTTTCATCTGAGCATCTTGGTTGCTCCTAGTAATCCTGATCCAAGCGTAAACTTTGGACAAACATTCATGTACCCGTGGCAAGTGCTACAGTAGAGGTCCTCACGTTGTCTGGACTCAGGACTCCTTTATACTCTGACAATTAGTGAGGACCCCAGATGCCTTTTGTTTATGTGGATTGCATCTATCGATATTTACTGTACAAAAAAGTTAAAACAGATTTTAAAAATATTTATTAACTATAAAGAACTTATTACACATTGACATAAACATATTTTTATGAAAATAACTGTATTTTTCAAAACAACTACATAAGCTAGTCAGAAAAAAGGCATTTATTTTTCCAAATCTCTTTAATATTTAACTTAATAGAAGACAGCTTTCAATCTATTTCAGTGTTGCAATATATTGTTTTCACTCAAGTATGTGAAAAATATTTGGTCTCATACAGATACTTAGCTGAAAAAGGAGAATTTTAACAACCATTTCAGGTAACTGTGAATATTCTTCTTTAACTCTATGCAAAAATTCAACAAGGGATAGTTTCTTAAAAGTTAGTCGCAAAGTGGAATCTGAAACCGTATCAATGAACTTTTTGTATATGATACTAAACTCCATCGGCCCATCTGCACTCTGCAGGGCTCTTCACCCGTGTGGGTTTGTTACATCGTGCATTGATTGGCCATTGGGAAAATACTGGTTTACTAATCTTACAATATTTAAAAAAATCACATTCATTAATATCAGACTGTCAATCTCATCAGAAGAGATTTCAAGTATTGGGAAGTTGTCATGCTCAAAATGGTGGATGCAAGTTTTTCAAAATTCTAATTTTCACTTGAAAGCTCAAATTTTATCATTGGCAACAAATACTGTCAGTTGTTGTCCTTAAAGTGACGGGTTCACTTCATGCACTTTTGAGAAAATGTCTGCCAGATATCCAAGTCTAAATAACTGCAGTTTGTCAGTTCATGATGTTCCAAGAAAGAAGTGGCTGATTCAGTCCGCAGCTCAAACAATCCCATAAGTGCTTTTCCTTAACGAAACCATCATACTTGGGTTTGTAGCAAAAGAGCTTTATGTACACCTTCTATTTCTTCAAGGATTGGGATTTAATAAAATTAATGATTTTTACTGTTTCATTAAGAACATTCTTACATGAAACTGGCAGTGAAGAGTACAAAGATTACAACAGTGCATTTTGGTGCCTCTGCCTTGATTCATACCATGGTTTGAAACCGTACCAATGGTTTCACCCACCATCATTTTGGTGCTATTAGTGAGAATGTAGTATTACTATGACAATAGTTTTGACCTCAAGGACCATCAGGGGTCCACAGGCTATACTTTGAGAACCACTGTGCTACAGAAATGTCTACTTTGTAACTGAAGTAATAATAATTGTAAGTAAAGTAGCTTAACTATATCATGGAATTAAACCACGCTCCCACCCAAGATAATAAATAATATACAGTAAAACCTGCGAAAGTCAGAATCTGTGTAAGGCAGAAACCTGTCAGAGAAGGAAAACTCAAATATTTTCCACTAAAACCAGTGGTAAGGCTGCAGCCTCCCAAAGATGGAAAACATGTGAAACCCAGAAAAAACAAGGTGGTCCCCCGTCCAGTGTCAGCTCTCACAGGTTTTACCATATAAGCCTAATCTAGCATAGCAATTTTATTTATATGTGGGTCTACTTTCTAACACCAACATAAAAGCATTTCCGTTGTAGGCCCTTCCTGATTTTCCACACTTCATTATCTCTCTTGCCAGATTTCCACGTCTTAACTCAAAAACAGCAGGCAGTGATGAGTTGCCGCATTCCCCTACCTTCCCTTTAATTCTTGGCTCCTAGGCTGTTAGTGATTTCAGCAGTCAGCTCAGCACAAAGCACAACAGTCTTTTTTTTTTTTAATTCTTTCTTCTCCCTTGACTCTAGAACACATTAATCAACAAATATTGTGGTTCTTTCACATTCTTTTCTTTCTCTATGGTATATAGAAATACAACCTGTTTCTCTATTTTCTGAACTTTGTTTTATTCCCTGGCTAGTGCAATATTCTACTAATCAAGCTCCCAGCCTCTATCTCTCCCTGTTCTAATTCAATCACAACAACAACAAAATTTTAATCACATTCCCTCCTGCCCCGGTAAAATCCTCAATGGCCCCACACTGTCTATAATAGGAATTATAAGTCAGTTGGACACAAGTGACAAAATGAATTCCCAATCCGTGTGGCTACTCCGGAAAAGGAGAAAAAAATGCCACCACTACTACAATACCTACCTTCTCCACTGAAAACCACAATGGAGAGACTGTAGAATCTAACAACAATCATAGATACCCACTTCAAATACTCATTGCAAGCCAGGAGGCTTCTAACCATGTGTCTATTTCTACTGGAAGTTCTTCCCATTTGTAGCTCAAGGGCACTGCCCTCGCCAAAAATCTGATCATTACTCTTAAGATTCAGATGTAAATAAAAACAGTTCTTGCTCAAAACAGGTCTAGGAACTCTGATCTATAGGATAAAGCCCAAAGTCCATACAGTTTTTCACAGTTCTACACTAGAGGCTCAACCTATCATTATAACTCACTGCCATTATTTGCCAGAATAATCTTCCATTTCAAACACTGACCCCTAGAGAACCTTGCTTCTTACAACTCAGTAACTCCACACGTGCTGTTCCCCCGACCAGTAGTGTGTTCTTCCTCCTCTACATTTGACCCATCAAAATCCAGCATAAGCCCTAGCCCTTCAAGACAACGCCAACCTGCAAGGACCACCATGTCTCCTCTGGGCTCCTATCAGTTACAGCCTGAATCACTCGTTTGATACTAGATAACATGTGAATGTTAAATTGTTGTTCTGGCCCCAAGTAACACCTTGAGGGAAAGGATTAGGAACCATATTAGTCTTTTTTTCAATCTGCCACAGTGCGTATGTACAAGACACATATTTTTAAATGAAACAATGGTCTGCAAACTCACCTAACAGCAAAACAGAATCATAAACACAAAGAGGTTTAGTGAGTAGCATGGTGTGACTGAGATGGACAACTAGACAGTGAAAATGTGTGCTCCTCCTTCCACAGTGCAGACGCTTATTAATATCCATGCAGTAGTCACTGACAGGCAGCAGACAATGGGAGACAGCTGCCCAGCAAGGGACGACAGCCCCACAATGGATATGAACAGAAATGACACATGCCACTTCCAGGCCAAGGTTTTTAAGAAGTATGTGTGCGCCTTCTCTACTCTCTCCCTTGGTCTTCCTCAGGAGGTACAGAAGTCAAGGCCCTAGGGGATGACAACAGCATTGAGACAGAAGATGCCTAGACCCATGGATCAACCACGTGGAGAAGAGCTGCCTACTCTTCAGCAGTGCCTGTACTGACTGGATCATTACACGGTGACAAACACCTGGTCTATTAAGCCACTAAAATTCTGAGGTTTATTTGTTATAGCAGCTAGCATTAGTCTACTAGTACACTTGAGGTCATTTAACTAGTTAGTGGCAGAGATGAGACTGGAATCCATGTCTTCTGAATCTTCCTCTTATAGTGTAGCAAACTATCTTTAGACATGTATTTATATTTCAAAATTATCTCTGTGCATTTAGGCAATTTACTCCCATTGACTGTTCTCAGACAAATGCTATTAATCCCTAATAAAGCCTTATCCACACTTACCATTTACAATCATTTTCAAACAAGCAGAACATGGTTTTCTGGAAAAATAAAGATCACAGTTTTTCAGTCTTGACCCATGTTTAATAAGAGCAATTTGTCCGGCATGCAAATCTTCACTAGAACAGTGGAGACCAACAATTTTCATGTTTTTCACCACCACAAGACCAGTTCTCTTCACCTACATTAAAATACAAAATAATAATTTATTAGTTATAACAGCTAAAGATCATATCATGGCTTACACTGGATTTATTAATAAAAGTTTTGTTTAGCTCTTTATCTAAACACAGTTTGAACAAAAGCACATTTCTCATTAGGTCCAAAAAGTTACTGAAAATTTAGTGTTGACTTTATATTAGACATTTTCTAAACCTAGCCTCTCTTAACCCAACAATTAAGCATGTAATTATCATTAATTTTTCCTAGGAAACAATGACTACATTTTAATCTAGTAAAGGGCAAGAATCAAGTCAATCTGACTTGTTTCTAGATATAGCATCTCATGTAGGACTCTTCAGTGTTAAGCTTCTAGACAGTAATAAGGAAAACTTTGGAAAACCTTCTGATTTTATATATGGATAAGTGGAGCCCAGAGAGTTTACACGACTTTGTGAAAGATCAAAGAGGTAAAAGGCAGAGCTAAAGCAGAGGTCATATTAAATTTTAAAATATTTTAAATATTGACAAAATAAAAGTAATTCTCAACTCTTTTCTAAAAACCAGTTCTACCAATCTTTAGCAATACGGCAGCCTAGACTAATATGGTTGGGTCCCATCTACTACCAATATATAGATAATTTATAACAAAGAAAAATGTTTTTAAATGCACAGTCGGGCTCAAAACAAAGGAAGACAGACTGTCAGGTATCAGAAAGTAAGAGAAGAGTCAAAGCCAGAGCAGTAAGCTTGAGCTATCTTAGCAGTACTCCACAGGTAGGAAAGTGGGTTAACTCAGATTTAAGCCCTGAAGGCTGGGATTCTAAAGAGTTCTAATGGATCGCTCTCTCTCTTTATTGTTGTAAAAATACAAATAACACAACATTTGCCAATTCAACATTTTTCACATGTACAATTCAATGAAATCAATTACAGCAATCATGTTGTGCAACGATCACGGACATCCATTGCCACAGTTTCCATCCCTATCAACAGAAACTCAATGCTAGCTAAACAAAGTTTCCTCCTCTCCCCTTCCCTCCTGCTCCTGGTAAAATCTTCAATGGCTCCATATTATCTATAATAGGAATTATAAGTCAGTTGGACACAAGTGATAAAATGTATGCCCAATCTGTGTGCTTATACTGTGGTCTCTATATATTTGACTATCCTAAGTGTTTCATTTAGTGAAATCATACACTGATTGTCCTTTTGTGATTGACTTAGTTCATTCAGCACAATGTTTTCAATATTCATCCAGAGTGTAGCATGTATTAGGACTTCATTTCTCTTTATGGCAGAGTAATATTCCATTGCGTGTATATACTACATTTGTTTTGAATCTCTCTTTAAGTCAAAGTTTTCTGTTACTTTGAACCTAAAGCATCCTAACTTAATACAAATACTAATTAGAAAAAGAAAAAGCTGGTGTTAATACATTAATTTCAGATAAAACAGACTAAGGTAAAAATCAGTTCTACGTAAGGCACAAAACAGTCTATGCTGTTTTTGCAGGCAAAAGACTGGAGCAGCCAAAGAGTAGGCACAAGTCTCAGGAATACACACCTGATCCTTGGGCTCAGGACTGGTTGTCGCGACGTGAGGAAAACTTAGGCTGAGAACTGGGTATCTGTTATTACTCACCCCCTTCCAAAAGATTTTACTCTGTAGTTATCCCCAATAGAATATATCTGAAATCGCTTTAAGAATCAGACCAAAGGTATATTAACTAAAATAGTCAAGTTTCAGTTTCAGTTGTTAGTATAAACGTTCCAAACTATGGAGAATGAAACATCATCAAATGCCTAAAAAGAAGGAATAGAGGTTTCATGGAATTCCCTTTCTGAGTCAACGAACCATCTGCTAAACTATAAGTACATTTAAAAGGAATACAAAAATCTTTCCCTTACAAAATACGTATCTAAGAAAAGATCTAAAATATGAAAGATCTACAGTATCTATACAGAGTTTTAAAATAAGCTTTATATTTATCTTGAATTTGTGAACTCTTTTCTCCTTTCCCCCTCCTTATCTCAAAACTCCTTAGGAATTTTATCTTTCTCAAATACAAAGTGTATGTTATTATCTACTTTTGAATACTTCCAGCAAGTTTTTAAAAAATTGTCACTTTGGAAAAGAACTGATGATGCCTTATTAAAAAATCCTGGTGCTCGACCTCATTTTGTTGTTGCTGTTGTCAGCCCCAACTCATGACAACCCCATGCACAATGGAACGAACACTGCCCAATTAAACCGAACTAATTGTGACCAGTGGAAATGGCTGCAGATGAATGATTTTAGCCTTAGATTTTCTAAGTAGTTAAGCGGATAGAAATAAAACCAGAAACAATGACCTCAAAACATTTTTTAAAAAATTGTTCCTAATAAATGGGAAGCATACTCACCTATTTATTTTTTATTAGAACAATCATTTCGGCCAAGTTTACTTATCATTTTCCTGTCTAGAGTCCTAAAAGGGTAAAAACCTCAAGAAGAACTAAACTTGTAATTTTTTTTTTCATTTTGCTTCTAACTAAGGCTAAAATATCAAGTTTGAGACAAAATTTTTTCCATCTCAGACTTAAATAAAAAGCCTAAATTGTATTCCATTTTGGCATTTCCACTTACTGTAACCCATGGAAAACTAAATATTTTCAGTGAATCACTGTTCTGGATCCTGATTTTGCTTCACTTCACTATTATCTTGGTAAGCTGCCTATGTAACACTAGTCACAGAGTTTTCCATTAAAGCAGGGGATAAAGAGGACAGTCTATTTTGTATGCGAACTAGTACATTTACTTAAACGGTGCTTGATTTTTTTTTGCCTTTCTTATAATGAACACTGCTGAATATTTGAGATAAACTATTTCTATATTCTTTTTGGGTATTTTAGAGACTCACCCTCAGAACTAATTAGGAAATCTCCAGGAATGTACATCAGAATCGTCGAGGTAACGTTTAGACCCCACTCCAGACCCAGTGAATCAGAATCTCTGGAAAACTCAAACAATTAAAGTAACAAGGAAAAACTATGCAATATTAAAAAGAACAAGGTACAGCTTGTCAGGTCTGGGCTTTGATTTGATCCTACTTACAAGTAAATAAGTTAGTCTGTTACTGCTTCATGGATGCTGGCAGAAAGCATGAGATTCCTGCGTCAGAGACAAAAGACTTTATTACAGCACAGCAAGCAGTAACAGAATCATGTTTGTGACGGTTCCCCTTGCCTGCAAGCACCACAAGGACAAGGCAGATGGGCCCAGGTGGATGCCTGGACACCCAGTGGGTTGTGTTATAGGAGAGGAGCACCAAGCTTGGGAATCCTGTTATTTTATAACAAGCAGTAAGAAAACTTGCTATCTACCCTAAAGGGAGACATTGCCTCATCCCTCAAAGTTGCTTACTGCAAACACAACTCTGACAAATGGCCAGGTAAAAACATGTCAGGGCCTTGCATTCTTGGCATACCTAGCTGGATGTGTAGGAGCATCTGATAACCAATACAGTCTATCTGAACTAATAATGTAAGGTGTTAAATTTGATGAAAAAGTAGATGGTGCCTGGCTACCACTACCTACCACTCTGACAGGGATCACAATAGAGAGTCCTGGACACAAAAAACAAAGACCAGACTTACTGGTCTGACAGAGACTAGAGAAACCCCCAAGACTAAGGCCCCCAGACACTCTGCTAACTCAGAACTGAAACCACTCTCAAAGCCCACTTTTCAGACAAAGATTAAACAGCCCTACAAAATAAACAATAACACACGTGAGGAACATGCTTCTCAGTTCAATCAAACATATGAGATCAAATGGGCAACTCCTGCCCAAAAGCAAGACGGGAAGGCAGGAAGGGACAGGAAAACTAGACAAATGGACACAGGGAAGTCGGTCTGGAAAGGGGGAGAGTGCTGTCACATTGTGGGGATTTTAACCAATGTCACAAAACAATATGTACATACATTTTTGAATGAGAAACTAACTTGAGCTGTAAACTTTCACCTAAAGCACAATTAAAAAAAAAAAAGTTAAACTTGAAAACTAACAAAAAAAAAGGTAAGATACAGGAGTATACGTATAGAATAATCCCATCTGTATTTTTTTTTTTTTAAATGGGCGAGATATAGTCAGTCTCGTAAATACACAGGAAATTTGTATAAGAGTATATAAGAAACTCTCTTGTAAGTGGAAATGGGGAACTTTCCATTCCTTTTGTTTTGTTACTACAAACGTGTATTTTTTTTTTCTTAAATCATAAAAATTCACCTGCTTTTTGTCAGTAGGTACTCTGGTCCTGTCTTCATTATCTCCTAAGGATCCATGCTTTCCCTCTTCCTTTTTCTGGTTAAAAGGAAATTAAGGGAAAAAAAAAAAGATTAGTTTCTGAGACATATGATTAATTCAATTTTCCACACTTAAAGGCAGGTTTCCTTGGCTTTGGACATATTAATTTTTTTCCTGGATGAAATCCTGCATTGGCTTCCCACTTTGCTCAGGATCAAGTTTGACTACTTAGCCTAGTAAATAAACCAAAAAACCCCACCGCTGTCGAGTTGTTTCCAACTCATAGTGACCCATAGGGTTTCCAAGGTTGTAAATCTCTACAGAAGCAGACTGCCATATCTTTCTCCCGAGAAGCCGCTGGTGGTTTCAAACTGCCGGCCTTACGGCTAGCAGTCAGTCTCTTTAACCACTGTGCAACTAGGGCTCCTTAATATAGTAAGTAAGGACTTTATAATCTGGCCCCTGCAGACTTGTCCAAGAAATAGTAGGATTGGAAATCGTGGTCTGAAAATAAAATTCTGTAGTTTAAGATTTCAGAGTTGGAGTCATTTTGGCATGAAAAAGTTCAGAGTATGACCATGACTATGAGTGACTAAAGTGGAACAGAGATAAACTAACTGGAATTGAGACCAAGGAACAATGTAGAAAAGGTATTAGCTATGGATTGTGGTAGGCAGAATGACGCCTGCCAAAAATGTCCACATTACAATCCTTGGAACCTGTGAATATGTTATATTACATGCTGAGGGGGAATTAAGGTTGCAGATGGAAGGAGGGCTGCTAATTAGCTGACCTTAAAAACAAAGGCATTAACCTGGATTATCCAGAGGGGCCTCAATATAATCACCAGGGTCTTTGTAAGTGAAAGAGGGGGGCAGGAGAGTCAATGCCAGAGTGATACAGCATGAGGAAGACTGAACCAGTCCTTTTGGGCTTTGAGGATAGGAGGGATCTATGAGCCAAGGAATGTAGGCAGCCCCTAGAAGCTGCAAAAGGCAAGAAAACGGATTGCTCCCTAGTGCCTCCACAAGGAACACAGCCCTGCCCAACAGCTTGATTTTAGCCCAGTGAGACCCATTTCAGACTTCTGACCTCTAGAACTATAAGATAACAGATTTGTGTTGTTTTGAGCCACCAAGTTAATGGTACAATTCTTGTTATTCATGGCAATTATGTGCTACACAGTCCCCACGAACACTGCATTAGTAAAGCCTTCTTCAACCTCGGCAGGGAATTTTTTGCAGCTCTTGCATGCACATGTGTGCGAATGACTGTGCGAATATCCATAGAGTATTTTTAGCAAATAGGCGAATTATGGAATCTGGAATCCACAAATAATGAGGGTCAACTGTAATTTGTTACAGCAATAGGAAATTAGTACAGGAACGTCCATAAGTATCCCCTAAAAATGAAACTTGAAGTAGAAAGAAAGCTTTGAGTCAGGGGCCAAAGTCCTTTATATATCAAGTCAATAAATATGTGCCAACCACATGTGCCAACCATAGTCAAGGTGCAGCCCTTATACAGTGTATGGTTTGTGAACACAGGAAAGTGACTAAGAAGTCAGTAGATGATTAAGACAGGGAGGGGTTAATGGTGATGATAGAACAGATTTTATTTTGTAAGCCCCCAAATTAAGTGGGATATTTATAAATTGGTCAAATTTTGAAAGTTGCAGTGGGAAACTTGGTGGATGTTGACCTCTTAGTTTTATGAAACAGGGGCTGGATGCTAGAAAAGGAGCAAGCTCCAAGGAGAGATTAAAAGAAAAATTAGGTCCTGGGAAAGAGGTTTCTGTCCAAGCAGAACAGAAAATGGAGGGAGTGATGGTGTTGTTAGTAAATGGTGGCAGTGGGGGTGGCAGTGGTGGTGACAATTTGTATGAGTGAGAACAGGAACAGTACCTAACATTTACTGAGTATTTACCATGTATTGGGCCCTAAACTATCTCATTTAATTCTCACCACTTTATAAGGCAGCTACTATTGTTGCCATTTCACAAATGAAGAAATTTTGGCTGAGAGAGGTAACTCGACCACGGTCACACAGATAAAAAATGGATACGCTAGGATCTAAGTCCAAAATCTGTTGTCCTAACCATGTTACATGGTTTGTTCTGGAAAAGTACGGTAAGGTCCGTTAGCATGAAAATAAGGTACCAGAGGACACGATGGGAAGAGCTGGGAAAGAGGAACAATATGAGAAATGTAGAGAAAAATTAGAGAACAACGCAGTTATTCAAATTCTTATACCTAAAGTAATATTTAGGCAACTTAGATAAGTCTAACTTAAACTAAAATGAAAACTAAGAGCCAGTAGAAGAGAAATATTTTAAAACAGCAGCAATTTCCACAGTGGTTGATTTCTACACCAAAATTTTTAATTCATTGTTTTTTCCCCCAGAAGTTTTGTAAATACTCTGCTCATAAATAATTACTCTTTCCCACTCATTTATCTAGATTTGTACTGAATTCTTAGAAATTCTCGGTCTTTATACTCAATGTATACCTTGTTGAACAATCCTTAAAGAGGACCCATACAACACAAATATTTGTCAGCACTGAAAAACCAAGGTGTCAATTATATTTGGAGGTAGTTGTAAGTTAATAATACATTAAAGCCAATAAAAATTACAACTTAAATGTCCAATAATAACGTAATTGATATGGTACAAGGAGCCTTGGTGGCACAGTGGTTACATGCTTGGCTGCTAATTGAAAAGTCAGCAGTTTGAA
This sequence comes from Trichechus manatus latirostris, assembly GCF_000243295.1. Taxonomy (NCBI): domain Eukaryota; kingdom Metazoa; phylum Chordata; class Mammalia; order Sirenia; family Trichechidae; genus Trichechus; species Trichechus manatus. Next base: position 4,540,072 of record NW_004443980.1, read on the forward strand.
TCCACCAGCCACTCCACAGGAGAAAGACGTGGCAGTCTGCTTCCGTAAAGATTACAGCCTTGGAAATCCTACGGGGCAGTTCTACTGTCCTACAGGGTGGCTATGAGTAGGAATCAACTCGATGGCAACAGGTTTAGATATGGTATATCCATGTAATGGACTGTTAGGTAATTGTTACAATGATAATAACAAACACACATATAGCACATAGCATGTGCTAGGCATGACTCTAAAAACTTTTAACAGATACTAACTCTCATAACAGTCCCACTTACTATGTACTAGTGACATTCCATTTTACAGATGAGGAAGCTGACACAAAGAAGTAACATAACTTATGTTACACAACCAGTAATTTATAACTAGGGTCAGGATTTGAAGCCAGGCAGCCTGGCTACAAAACCACTGGCCACTTTTAAACCACTAGACTAAGTGGCCCTTCCAATGTTAATAATAACATTACAGCATAAGCATTTTCCTATGATAAATGAGAAGAGCAGGACTCAAAATGATCTCAAATAAGTAAAAGAAACAGATGAAAAAGACTGGAAGAAATAATACAAAAATGTCAACAGTCTATAGGTGGTGGAATTATGAGGAATTTTTTTCTTCTGTCCATTTCATAAATAATAAACATGTATTACTTTAGTAACTCATAAAAATACTGCATTTTAAAAAGACATAAGTCTGGTAAAATGTCAAAGGCAAAACCTCCAATATGATTACAAGTCAAATGGCATCCTTAGAGTTTCTGTGACTTACTTGGTATAGCAAAAGCAGAGCAAAGATTTTTAACTGAAACTTATTACTGTAGCTTAAAGAACATTATTCTTCTCTTGATAGGGAAAAGATCTTACTGAACTCTATGAACATCATGTATAATTAATTCTGGAAAAAGTACACTACAGAAAATGGTAAAGAAATATGAGGCACAAAAATAAGGTATTATCTTAAAGAACTCAGTATTTCCCCAAGTATAAACAAAATGGCAACACAGAAATAAAATCCAGGTGTATTCCTATTGCATAATTAAAAATTAGTAGCATGACAGCAGTCCAGGGACAAGGACTAGAAGGCAGAAGGGGACAGGAAAGCTGGTGATAGGGAACCCAAGGTTGAGTAAGGACAGTGTTGACATGTAGTGGGGTTCTTAACCATTGTCATAGGGCAATATGTGTACTAACTGTTAAATGAGAAACTATTTTGTTCCGTAAACCTTCATCTAAAGTGAGAATAGCAGCACAACTAGAAGAACGTAATCGACGTCACTGAATTGTACATGCAGAAGTTTTTGAAATGGTGTATCTTTGGCTATGTATATTTTCACCAAAAAAAAATGTCCTCTCAGTTCAAGAAGGGAGCGTGTTGACATGCTGTGGGGTTGTTAACCAATGTCATAAAACAATATGTGTACTGACTGTTTAATGAGAAAATATTTGTTCTGTAAACCTTCACCTAAAGTACAATAAAAAAAAAAAAATTAGTAGCATGGAAACCGTAGTAGTATAGAAAATGTCAAATACAAAATTCTATTTCTGCTATGACTGAAGCTACCTGCAAAATTACATATGGATATTAAGTAGTACAAAAAGGGAACCTGGGGGCAGGAGGAGGCATAAATAGTATGACTCTCTTTAAATACTGCAGGTAACATAGTAGGCCAAGTCTTCTTCAATTTCAATAATTTTGCACAATAAAGAATACTACAAAGGAGAGTACAACATGCTCCTTTTCATTTTGTGCTCCTCCCCCACACGATCACTGGTATGGCTTCTCTGCAATGGCCCTGACATCAGCAGAACTAATGACATTACCATCCACTTGTGTTACTGACAAGGAGCCCTGGTGGCACAGTGGTTAAAGTGCTTGGCAGCTAATCGAACGGTCAAACCCACCAGCTCGAACCCATCAGCTGCTCAACAGGAGAAAGATGTAGCAGTCTGCTTCAGTAAAGATTATAGCCCTGGAAACCCTATGGGGCAGTTAGTTCTACTCTGCCCTATAGGGTTGCTATGAGTCAGAACCGCCTCAATGGCAGTGGGTTTTGGTTACTGACATTAGATATACAAGTTGCTGATAACCTACAAATAATCATGCCCTAAATATTTGGTAAATTTGCTTTTTTTGAAATTTAAAACACATTTTTTCATATAAACAATGTTAAAAATGATAGTCAAGTTCCCAAGCAAACCCACAAAGGCCTATTTAACCCATAAGTAATCATGAGTAATCCTGAGGATCCCCCGGGCCAAGTGCCTGAGTCTCAAGGCCTGAGAGTAAGAAACAGAGGTGGAGGCCTCCCCAAGACCCTGGTTTGACAGCTGTGCCCTACTAGACGTGGGTGTGGGAGTGCAGCTGCAAAGACACTAACGCAGAGAACAGCAGCAGGGCAAGCTCTCCGACCAGGATATAAGAGAGATAACCTTTCATATGTACTGATCAATTCTTTTCCCAGGTCAGCCGGCACTTCTAAAACATGAATTTGTTTTGTTTTGATACCTTTTGTACTCATTTCTACATCTGTTATAATTTTTCAGTTTAAAACCCTTAACTAGACGTGGGTATGAGTCAGATTTCTCAATAAGATTTCAAATAAAATATTTAAACTCAAAAAACAAAAAAAAAGAATACTGATTGCTTTAATTTTCAAAACTTCTTTGGTGTCTGCCAGATGAAGGAACATGATGGCCAGGAAATCTGTGAGTCACTCTGGGAAAACGTGGAGTCACAAACCTGATCTTCTGTCAAACAAGTCATAAAGTTTCACAAAATCTTGTTACTCATGTAGTTTTATAACTCTGAAATCTACATGGTGCTATTTTTATTAAAATGCTAACTGAAAGCCTTACTCTCAGTTATTTCTTCAGGCTACATAGTTTTCTCTATAAAGTATGAAGTGGTAGGGTGCGAATTATTTGCAAACAAACCTCAGGAATTAGTTGTCCACTGACTTCATTCTTAATAGAACTTAAACATCATCATCTTGTACCTGTCTGTCTAAAAGGAATACAGGCTATATCCTTAGTTTATATACATATATATATAAACACACACACACACGTCCATTAAAATGAGATCAAATTTGGATATTTAAAAAAAAAACTCATTCAAAATTAGTCTCAGTCTCTAAGGAGCCCATTTTTTCCCCCAAGCTCAGCTAATTAAAGAATTTTTTAAAAGTCTAGAATATCTATTTGCTTCTAATGTGCCTCTTCAAGATAAATTTTATCTGTAAAAAAACAAAACAAAAAAATCCCCACAGCTTGGGAATCTACTTACATAAATAATACTAAACTATTAAGAAACAGAATAAAAGAACTTCAAAATCCACTGAGGGAAATGCAGAGCTTTTTCAAAGCCATGAATGAAATGTGGAGCCAGAGTGGGATTGAAGGGTGTGGAGAAATGGGGAAAACAATGCGTAACATTTTTAATAATACCTTAAAACCAAACCCATTGCCATCGAGTCGATTCCGATTCATAGTGACCCTATAGGACAGAGTAGAACTGTCCCATGGGGTTTCCAAGCAGCGCCTGGTGGATTCAAACTGGCAATCTTTAGGGTTAGCAGCCGATCTCCACTATTCATAAAACATTTCACATAAGAATTGGGGGAGAAAACTACTCTAAGAGGCATCATTTTATCATGGAAAGTGAATTCCCTTGCTCCCTGTTAAAATTCCTCCATGTAATCCCAATAGTTACAGAATAAAAATCTAAACCCCTTCCAAGACATACAATGCTTTTTATGACCTAATATCTAGCTACATCCCAAGCTCATTTCAGTCTCCTTCCTCCGCCCAGGCCTCCGGCGTGAGGACCTTCAGTTCTCTCACTCCTCCCAGCCTTTCCATATATAGGTAGTCTCTTGGCTTGGCAAATGCTTAAAAAAAAACAAAAAAAAAAAAAACGGAGGATAAGTATCAAAATGTTAACAGTGGTCAGAATGGTCAGAAGTCATGGGTATTTTCTCCCCTTTTATCCTGTTTGGAAAAAATGTCTTAAATGCTTAACTTAACATTATTGTCCATAATATGACCTTTGATCCCCTAAACATTAATGACAACACTCTAAACTTCCAAATCTACCCGAGCCAAAATGGTGAGCACTCAGCAGCATGCCATTCCAAGAATGGAGGAAAATCATGAGAGTGTAGCATCTTGTCACCGTAAAGGTGGGAGAAAGAAAAGATGTAGGATGTACATACTTCCAATACATTGATTGGCTTTTAAATAATTATTCTTACTATACATCCCTAACCTGTATTGATCATCTCTAATCAAATGATCAGAGACTTACATGGAACAAGAAACCAATTAGCACTCAAAGATTACCTGTTACAATAGACGCTTAAGGGGTATACCAAGTAACATAAGACGTGGTCTCTATAGGCAATTTATAATTTGGTGGAAGAGGAAAAACTAGCTAGATGAAACATCAACAATATACAACTGAGTGATAAAGTATGTGGCATAGACAATAATCTTATAGGCTAAACCAGTATATAAGAAATACCATTAATACCTGATAAACATTACACAGTTGGAGCCCTGGTGGTGCAGTGGTTAAGACCTACCATGTGCTACGGCTGCTAACTAAAAAAAAAGGTTGGCAGTTCAAATCCACCAGCCGCTCCTTGGAAACCCTAAGGGACAGTTCTACTCTGTCCTATCAGGTCACTATGAGTCGGAATCGACCCGATGGCAACAGGTTTGGTTTTTTTTCCATTCTATTTTAGACTGGAAAGATGAGGTATTATAGCTATGAGTTACAAATGTCACTCTAAATTTTACAGGTATTTTTAAAATCTTATGATTTGTTAAGTTTGTTTTTCAGTGTGACAGAAACTGCAGCAATAAAATCAAATTTTAGGCCTCAGGGGAAAAAGTACCCAAGGAAACAAATTTTACCTGAGATTTGTGTCTTTGGGTTTCTGCGACTGGGAAGAGCTCCATCCAGAGACTGAGCAGAGTGAAAAGGTTGACTTTAGAAAGCCTTGGTATGTGACCTACAAAAGAGAGGCCACACACTTTAAAATTTTACTGATGACGAAAATAGGAACTTCTTAGCTCAAGGCCACCTGGGTGCTGCTGCCTTAGCCTAGCTGTACTAGCGGGAGGCAGAGAAAAAGGATCAGAGGACAAGAGAACCAGTGAGATTTCTTAGGGGACCAGCTTTCACTCACTTGCGGCGACCTCCTGCGGCATTTTCCAAAGTTGGGCCCTCTTTCTCCAGAAAAAAAATGGTACAACTGATAAACATAGCTCTGGGAACCATTTAAAGGAAGTTGTGAAAAGTCCTTGCACCAACGTTGTTGTGAAACAAGCTTGGGGCGGGGGGGGGCTGTGATGAGGCATGGCTACAAGGGCAGTGATTAGAACACGACACTAAAAACGCTGTGACTCTGCTGGTGGGATTGCAAAATGATACAACCATTAATGATATGATGCTTCCTTAGAAAGCTAGAAATAGAAATACCATATGATCCAGCAATCCCACTCCTAGGAATATATCCTAGAGAAATAAGAGTCATCACTCGAATAGACATATGCACACCCATGTTCATGGCAGCATTGTTCACAATAGCAAAAAGATGGAAACAACCTAGATGCCCATCAACAGATGAATGGATAAACAAACTATGGTACAGATACACAATGGAGTACTATGCAACGAGAAAGAACAATGATGAATCTGTGAAGTATCTCATAACATGGATGAAACCGGAGAACATTATGCTGAGCGAAATAAGTCAATCACAAAAGGACAAATATTGTATGAGGCCGCTACTGTAAAAACTCATGAAAAGGTTTACACACAAAAAGTAACAATCTTTCTTTGTTACGAAGGAGGGGAGGGGTGGGAAGGGGAAATACTAAATAGACAACGGATAAGTGGTAACTTTGGTAAGACAGTACACAATACTGGGGAAGCCAGCACAACTTGTACAAGGCAAGGTCATGGAAGCTCCATAGACACATCCAAACTCCAAGGGACTGAATTGCTGGGCTGAGGGCTGTGGGGACCAAGGTCTCGAACACATCTAGCTCAATTGGAATAATATGGTTTATAAAGAAAATGTTCTACATTCTACGTTGGTGAGTAGTGTCTGGCATCTTAAAGGCCTGTGAGCAGCCATCTAAGATACTCCACTGGTCTCATCTCTTCGGGAGCAAGGGAGAATGAAAAAAACAAGATACAAGGGAAAGATTAGTCCAAAGGACTAATGGACCACAACTACCACAGCCTCCACCAGACTGAGTCCAGTACAACTAGATGGTGTCCAGCTACCACCACTGACTGCTCAGACAGGGATCACAATAGAGGGTCCCAGACAGAGCTGGAGAAAAACGTAGAACAAAATTCTAACTCACAGAAAAAGACCAGACTTACTGGCCCGACAGAGACTGGAGAAACCCCGAATCGCCCCCAGACACCCTTTTAGCTCAGTAATGAAGTCACTCCCAGGGTTCACCCTTCAGCCAAAGATTAGACGACCCCATAAAACAAAACGAGACTAATGGGGCACAACAGTCCCGGGACAAGGACTAGAAGGCAGGAGGTGGCACGAAAACTGGTAATAGGGAACCCAAAGTCAAGAAGGGAGAGTGTTGACTTGCCATGGGGTTGTTAACCAATATCATAAAACAATACACGTACTGTTTAATGAGAAACTATTTAGTTCTGTAAACCTTCATCTAAAGTACAATAAAAAAAAAAAGAAAGAAAGAAAGGAATCTCGGCAAAAAAAAAAAAAAAAAAAAAATGCTGTGACCTTCGAGGATCAGCTGCCTTCGAGTTGTGGTATTGGCAAAGAATACTGAACATACCATGGACTGCCAAAAGAAGGAACAAATCTGTCTTGGAAGAAGTGTGGCCAGAATGCTCCTTACAAGCGAGGATGGCCACACTTCACCTCACATACTCTGGACAAGTTATCAGGAGGGATCAGTCCCTGGAGAAGGACATCACGCTTGGTAAAGTAGAGGGTCAGCAAAAAAGAGGAAGACTCTCAAGGAGATGGGCTGACATAATGGCTGCAATAATGGGCTTAAGCATAACAACTGTGAGGATGGCGCAGGACCCGCAGTGTTTCGTTCTGTTGTACGTAGGGTCGCTATGAGTCCCAACCGACTCCACCGCACCTAACAACAATTCGAGGGTAAAGCAGCTCAAATACAGAAAAGTGCCGCGTGCGTTTAACTTCGAAATCTAGGAACAACGCGGTTTGGAAAACTCCTTCAGGCTCCTCAATTCTCCCATCCCAGCTTTAGGTCCCGGGAGGAAAAATAAAGGGGGCAACAAGCGCGACTTCAAAAACCGCTGCGGCAAGGCCGAGGAGCCCCGGGAGCAGAGGCGGGAAGCGCCAAGGGCGGGGACGAGACATCTAGGAGCAGTGGGGCGGGCGAGGAGGAGCTGGCAGGAAACCCGGAATTAAAAAGCGGGAGACGGAAAGGGCAGAGCGAAAGGCTGGGCTGGCGGGAGCAGGGTCCGAGGCACTCACCGCTCATACTGCCAGTCTGGGTGCTGACTGACTGCCCGGCCCCCGCGCTCTCCAGATTTTGCATCTGCCCTGCTTCTTTCATCTCAACCCTAGCGACCTCTGCTGCCCAGGAAACCGCTCTCTGTCAGGCATGATCTTGGCCCCAGCGGCTCCCCGTCTCGCCGCCTGACAGCAACTGTAAAGCAAAGTCCAACTCGGCGCAGCCAGCTGTCGTAGCAAACCCGACCGCCACTTCCGGGCGTCTTGTGAGACGTCAGAGCGAGGCGTGGCACAGGGTTCCCCTCAGGCGGCCGGCTGATGGGTATGAGGCCCTGAGTTACAAATCCTTTGAGGCTTGTATTTGGTTGTTTTCGCTGGTTTTGCCGAAGTCAGGTCACTTGAGGCTGTCTTGGCTTGGGGTCCCGAGTTTCGCAGATTATGATGGGGTTATGAGGACTGCGCAGATTTGAGAGGTTTGGTGACAGAGCGAAGGAGAATTGAAATGGATACTTGCCCCATTCTGCCAGGGTCAAGGTCTTACAGAAACTGGGGGCGAAGGGAAAGCGAGCAGGGCAGTTGCTGATTAAACACATTAAGACATTAAAAGGTGGAACTGTGATTGTGAGAAAAGTAGGTAGGAAAAAATAGCAAGTGGACCCTGGAAAATCTAAGTAGTCTGACGTGGATTTGTGCCCAGGGCATTTTTTTTTTAAGTGTCCCAAACCAAAAACCAAATCCGTTGCCCGATTCTGACTCACAGTGACCCTGTAGGACAGAGTAGAACTGCCTCATAGGGTTTCCAAGGAGCAGCTGGTGGATTCAAACTGGCAACCTTTTGGTTAGCAGCCCACCTCTTAACCACTGCACAACCAGGGCTCCTCCCAGGGATGACTTGAAATGAAGCCCTTCCCACACCGGTGACTCAGCCCTTTTTCTACTACCAACTGTGTTACCACAGACAGAAAAGCAAGATAAACTGCTCCCAGAACGTTTAAGCAAAGGCTAGATGTTAGGAAAATTACAACATTGTGTAAACGACTGAGTGAGAACCTTCGGTGTTGATGAGTACGGATGTGGTTCATTGATTTTCACTGCTGTACAGGTAGTCCCCGACTTAGACAAGGGGGTTCCCTTCTGATGACGCCTTTGTAAATTCGTTCTGACTGTAAACTGAATACCTCATTTAAAAAAAAGAACTTGTATTATTATTCCCTTTTATTAGTAGTGTCTTAATCTGATCTTTGTCTTTCGGGGTTGGAAACATTACATATAAACTTACAGATATATTTTAATGCATACATACATACATAAAAAAATACACACCTCCGTTAAAAAAATGGCATTTTGTCAGTTGCAGTAGATTAACTCCATTTGTGGAAGGTCCTGGATCATGTGGATTATCCTTGGGAACGGAGATGGTGTTTTGAGTCAGAAAATTAGTTGTCTGTATGGTCCCTTTACGCACTGCAACATTGTATGTAGTACCTATTACTGATGATAAGATGTAAAAAAAAAAAAAAAAAAAAGGACGGTCACAAGTGTGGTTTATCAAATCTGGCAAGGTTCGTGGGCTTGTACTCACTCTGGATCCTATAGCTGGCTCCTGTTCACCTGACCTCCGGCTCTTGGCACTTGAGCTAGCAGCTTACCTGCAATGTGGCCTACCCATCTAGATTCCTAGATCTTTGCAGCCTGTGAGCAAGAGCCCTGCTCCCTCACCTGCCAGTCTTGGGTTCGCCAGCCCCTACAGCTGTGTGAATCAGGAGACGCCTTGAATACATCATAAATTGAGGATTACCTGTATAGTATTTCTTTGTAGGTATATACCATAATTTGTCCATGTTTGAGTCAAAAGATATTCGGACCATCTCCAGCTTTTTGATATTGCAAACAATGGTACTATTTTTGTATATGTCTCTTGTTCATATGCAAGATTTTCTTTAGGGCCTATACCTAGGAATAGAATTCTTGGGTTGTTATTGTTAAATTTTCTATTGTTAAAACAAAAAGCGTTTTAAGCCAATACACCTTCTCCTCACTTATCCACTTTCTCTTTATCCAACATTTCACATTTACAACGATAGTAAAAAATCTATCTGACTAATTTGTACATTAATGACATACATCTGACAGTAATGAATGTCGAGGTACTAGGCAAGGGTAACACTGGCTGTGATGATTAAAGTTATGTGTCACCTTGGCTGGGCCATGGTTCTCAGTGGTTTGGCAGTTATGTAATGATGTAGTCATCCTACATTTTCACAGAATGCCAATTTCACATAATGACCTGGTCTTTGGAACCAGGTCAATAAGTGATGAGAGGGTCTAATAGAAATTGATAGAAGTTTATTGAATATACAAGTTGCAAGTCAGGGTGACATTTCGACTAGAGTGTCAAAAATGTTCTGAAGATGAGAAGAACTTCCAAAAGTCTTATAACAAATCTTATCAGCATTGCCATGGAAAAAAGAATGGGAACAGAACTGATAAATTTGTGGTCAGGAAGGATTTTCTCTTCTTTTTTTTTGAGGTGAGCAGCAACGGTTTTATTATATATCGATATATCGATATATAGGAGACAGAGTGGAGTAGATTCCTCCAAAAAACCCATCTCCCCAACTGGAGATTGGCCGAAGGCTTTCACAGGGACAGATTATGGGTCTTAGAAGTTTGTGTTAGTTCCCCCTTGAGGGGGTCATGTCTCAGACGAGTTGATCTTTTACTGGTATTCTTGGGGGTTATCTGGCAACATCCTGGTTTTCTTGTTACAAGATGGGTGCTTTGTTTGGTTTTTCATTCTTATATCATTATCATTTGTTTTCCACCCTCCAAGGAGGAACATCAGTTAATCTTAAACCTTTTGTAGAGACTGGAACCAGAGGGAAAGACAAGATCATGAGACAATGTGGTGGTTAGCAATGAGGAGTAAATAATAGTGAGCTGGACCTATGCAGCCTCTTCAGGAAGGATTTTCATATAGCATTGTCTTGAAGAACAATTAAAATATTACTGATTTACCCTAAACATAGCTCCCAGTCTGACCTTTGGGAGTCTGTTTTCCAAAACTGACTGAATTCTTCAAAAGAGCACAATGCCCAAGGCAAATGGTCTTGCTAGTTTATCTAGAGCATTGTTTGACTCAAAAGTGGCTTATAGGAACCGTTTTTTCCAAGGCTCAGAATTCAAAAGGACACCTACGGGCAATGGGGTGTGTGGGTTATACCAACTCCCATGAAAGTCAGAAATCTACATTCCGGGAAAATTAAAGCGACTTTGTCACTATATCATAGTGAAGTTTTCAAAGGGATTGGACCAATTTACACAGCTCTATATCCCCACCATGGTCCCTGGGTGGCACAAATGATTTGCATTTGGCTACTAATCAAAAGGTGGTGGTTTGAATCCACCCAGCAGCACCATGGAAGAAAGGCTTAGTGATCTGTTTCTGAAAAGATGACTGCCAAGAAAACCCTATGGAACTCAGTTCTACTCTGTAACACATGGGGTCACTATGAGTAAGAATCAACCCAACAGGAATGGGTTTGGTTTTGGTATATCCCCACCAGTTCTTGGTATTGTTAGACTTTTAATGTTTGCCTATCTAACTGGTGTAAAATGGTATCCTGTGGTTTTGAGTTCCCCTGATTTCTGCCTAGGTTGAACATCTTATCATATGTATTCTGCACCATTGGTTTATTAGTATATGCCTGTGTTCAGTACAGTGACTTTATACTAAATCTTTATTTCTAGTAGGGCAAATAACTGCCCCTTCCCCCCACCCCCCAAAAAAAAAAAACCCACTTGTTTTCTACAGGAATATCTTGGCTATTCTTATGGCTAGAATCATATAATTGTCACATTCCTCAACAAAATTCGGGAATTTTGATTGGAAGTGCACTGAATTTGTAGATCAATTTGAGATACGTAGGCTTCCCAACCAAGAATGGGAGTCCCTGGGTGGCACAAACAGTTAAGCACTCAGCTACTAACTGAAGGGTTGGTGGTTTGAATCCACCCAGAGATCCCTCGGAAGAAAGGCTTGACAATCGACCTCAGAAAGGTCATAGCCATTGAAAACCCTATGGAGTGCAGTTCTACTCTACAACACATGGAGTCACCATGAGTCAGAATTGACTTGACGACAAATGGTGGTATCCGTGAACATCGTGTATTTGTGTACTTGGGTTTTTCAAAAGGTTTTATAACTTTTCTCCATAAAGATTTTGCATATATTTTGTAAGATTTAATACTAGTGTTTTTGTTGTAACTGTAAGTGACATCTTTTTAAAAATTACATTTCGGTGTCACTAATATACAGAAATGCAAGTGATTATTATATATTTACCTTATATTGAGCAATCTCACTAAACTTATAATTCTAATACTTTAGTTTCGTTTTTTAGATAGAAAACTGTATCACTACAAATAATGACAATTTTATTTCTTTCTTTCTAATTCTCCAAACTAAGATCATTTTTTTTTTGTCTTACTGAACTCTGAGATATCTAGGGAAAATTTTTTTTTTTTAATTGTACTTCAGGTGAAGGTTTATAGAACAAATAGTTTCTCATGAAATAGTAGTACACGTATTGTTTTATGACATTGGTTAACAACCCCACGACATGTCAACCCTCTCCCTTCTCAACCTTTTTTTTTTTTTTTTGGTGAAAATATACATAGCCAAAGATACACCATTTCAAAAATTTCTACATCATAGTTCAGTGACATCGACTATGCTCTTCCAGTTGTGCTGCTATTCTCACTTTAGATGAAGGTTTACAGAACAAAATAGTTTCTCATTAAACAGTACACATGTTGCCCTATGACAATGGTTAACAACCTCACAACACATCAACAATATCCTTACTCAACCTCGGGTTCCCTATCACCAGCTTTCCTGTCCCGTTCTGCCTTCTAGTCCTTGTCCCTGGACTGCTGTGCCTCATTAGTCCCATTTGGTTTTATGGGGCTGTGCACTCCCCAGCTGAACGGTGAACCTCGGAAGTGACTTCAACACTGAGCTAAAAGGGTGCCTGGGGGCCATATTCTCGGGGTTTCTCCAGTCTCCTTTAGGCCAGTAAATCTGGTCTTTTTTTTTTGTGAGTTAGAATTTTGTTCTACATCCTTCTCCAGCTCTGTCCAGAACCCTCTATTGTGATCCCTGTCAGAGCAGTCAGTGGTGGTAGCTGGACACCATCTAGCTGTACTGGACTCAGTCTGGTGGAGGCCATGGTAGCTGTGGTCCATTAGTCGTTCGGACTAATCGTTCCTTTGTATCCTGTGCTCTTCACTCTCCCTTGCTCCCGAAGAGATGAGACCAGTGGAGTATCTTAGATGGCAGCTCACGGGCTTTTAAGACCCCAGGCACTACTCACCAACGCAGAATGTAGAACATTGCCTTTATAAACTGTGTTATGACAGTTTACCTAGAAGTTCCCCGAGACCATGGTCCCCATAGCCCTCCACCCAACAATTCAGTCCCTCAGGGAGTTTAGCTGTGTCTATGGAGCTTCCATGACCTTTCCTTGTACAAGTTGTGCTGGTTTCCCCAGTATTGTGTACTGTCTCACCCTTCACCCAAGATACCAATTATCTATTGCCTATTTAGTATTTCCCTCCAACCCCTTCCATCCCTGGTAACCAACAAAGATTGTTACTTTTTGTGTGTGAACTTTTTCATGGGTTTTTACAATAGAGGTCTCACACAATATTTGTCTTTTTGTGACTGACTTATTTCACTCAGCATAATGTCCTCCAGTTTCATCCATGTTATGAAATGCTTCACAGATATTGTTCTTTCTCGTTGCATAGTACTCCATTGTGTGTATGTACCATTGTTTATCCATTCATCTGTTGATGGGCATCTAGGTTGTTTCTAGGGAGATATTGAATAGAGGTTATGGTAACAAGCATCCTTTCTTTCCTTGACTTTAAAGGAAATGATTTTAATGTTAAACTTTAAAGTAAGGTTTTTGCTGTAGGCTTTTGATAGATGCCCTTTTCAGGCTATGCAAATTCCTATTACTGCTTTTTTGTTTTTGTTTTTTAAATCAGATGTTGAACTTTGTCAAATGTTCATGGTAGATGGCTCTTATCGGCTTAAGAAAAGTCTTAACCAGCTTGCTGAGGATTATTATCATGAATGGGTATTGAGTTTTATCAAATGCATTCTCTGCATCTATTAATATGACCCTGTAGTTTTTCTCATTTAATCAGTTAATGTAGTGAATTATATTAATAGATTGCTTAATGTAAAACCAGCCTTGTATCCCTTTGATAAACCCATTGTGGTCATGATGTGTTATTTTTTTTATCCATTGCTGGATTAAATTTGCTAATATTTTAATTAATATTTTTGCACTGTCAGTTTCTTGGTTTTCACAATGCACTGTGATTATATAAGCCATTATCTTTGCAGAATCTGGGTGAAAGGTATATAGGAACTCTCTGTATTATTTTTGCAACTTTTTGTGAGTCATATTAAATGCCTTCCAAAACACACACGCACACACACGTATCTTTTAAGTCCAGGAGTCAAGATCTGCCCTTATATCAACTATTAGCATTTTATTGCTCACTTACCTCTTTCTGGATTTGTAATGCAATGTCAGGAATTGCCTAAATTCATAACAGATAAGAATCAGGATCAGCATAAAACTGGTTCCTAAGAGGCAGAGGTCAAATATATCTCTGTCTTCAAACTTCTCCATGATTTCTGACACCAGCTGCTTCCCCCATGGCACTCTCTCTTTCTCTGTGGGGTTTGATAATTCATTGCAACAACCACGTAGAACTCACAGTTATGTGCTTTATTCCGGAAGTAACAGGAACAACTCAGGATCAGGAAGCACACAGGCAGGGTCTGAAAGTCTCCCCTGAAGTGGAAAGCACATCCCTCCCGTCTTCAGTGCAGGACATCTTCCAACTAGGACAGCTTTTTCAGCTGTTCTCTGCCATCAGGCCTCTCTGCTGCTAACTGGCCCACCTCGTGGCCAGTGTAACAGCCTGCTCAGCTCTCTTACCTGCTCTCTGCTGACACTCAGCTGCCAGCTCTGCTACCAGGCCTTTTCCACGCTTCTCACCACCAGCTCTGCCACTGGGCCCCTTGCGGGCCTCTAACCATCTTAAGTGTTATAGCCCTTGAGACCTATTACAGCTCTTTTAGGTGGTTCCCCACAAGGAACCCTGTACAAACCATTTCACTCCAGGCACTTCTTGATCTTGAGGTTTCCTCCTTACCCCTAAAAACCTCTGTGGGGTTGGCTGCTTATATAAGAATACTCTTTGTCAATTTCAAGGCATAGCCCTCCCAACAGGACGACAAACTGACCAATCCCTATGGTGGACTTCAAGTCACTCAATCCTATTGGGTGATTTTACACACCACCTTGCAACTAGTAAACCAACCAGTACCTACCATGTGAATAAAATAGACCAGTTACAGGGCAGACTGCAGCCCAATAAATCATTTTTGGCAGAATTACAAACCCAGGACCAGAAAGGCCATATATACTAGAGAAACCCATTGTACTGCAGGATTCCTGTTCTTATTTAATTTTCAGTCCTTTAGTATTTCAGAGTAGTTTAAATATTCAGGCTTTACTTTCTTGCTGCTCAGCCATATATTATCCAGTATTTTTCGGTGTTTTGTAGCAGAAATGTTTGTTCAGTTATCTTATTCACAATATTACTGGAAAGAAGAGTTCTGCAAGGAGGAATAAAAGGACTAAAAAGGATTGTAACTAGATGTCTTAGGCTGAGTTCTCTAGAGAAGCAAAACCAGTGAAGAGTATATATATAGAGAGAGAGAGAGAGAGAAAAAGAGAGGTTGATTTATCTCAAAGAAATGGCTCATGCTTTTGTAGAGGCTGGCAAGTGCCAAGTCCACAGGTCAGGCATCAGGCTGGAAGCTTCTCCAGACTCACGAAGCTGCAGGAGCTGATGAACCCAAGATTGGCAGGTCACATGGTAGGATGCTGGCTCACAGACTGTGGAAGCTGACTAATCCAGGATTAGCAGGCAATATGGCAGGCGGCTGGCTCAAGTCCCAAGAACCAGAGGTCAGATGATGACAAGCTAGATGGACAGCTCAGAGCAACTGAGTCTTGTAACAGCCAGCTTGATCAATAAAATGGTTTTAAATTCAACAAATAGCAAGTAGAAAGGCTTAGGTGTCACGTGTTGTTGTTGTTAGGTGCCGTCCAGTCGATTCCAACTCATAATGACCCTATGTACAACAGAATGAAATGCTGCCCAGTCCTGCGCCATCCTTACAACCATTGCTATGCTTGAGCCCATTGTTGCAGCCACTGTGTCAGTCCATCTTATTGAAGGTCTTCCTCTTTTTCTACTTTACCAAGCATGATGTCCTTCTCCAGAGACCAGTCCCTCCTGGTAACATGTCCAAAGACATGAGATGAAGTCTTCCCATCCTTGCTTCCAAGAAGCATCCTGGCTGTACTTCTTCCAAGTCAAATTTATTCGTTCTTCTGGAAGTCCATGTATATTCAATATTCTTTGGCAACACCGTAATTCAAAGGTGTCAGTTCTTCAGTCTTACATATTCATTGTCCAGCTTTTCCATGCATATGAGGCGATTGAAAATACCATGGCTTGGTTAATGCAAAAATCCTCAACAATATTCTAGCCAATAGAATTCAGCAACATATCAAAAAAATAATTCACCATGATCAAGTGGGATTTATACCAGGTATGCAGGGAGGCTTCAACATTAGAAAAACAATCAATGTAATCCATCACATTAATAAAACAAAAGACAAGAAAAACATGATCTTATCAATCGATGCAGAAAAGGCATTTGACAAAGTCCAACACCCGTTCATGATAAAAACTCTCAACAAAATAGGAATAGAAGGGAAATTCCTCAATATAATTAATGACATTTATACAAAGCCAATAGCCAACATCATACTAAATGGGGAGAGTTTGAAAGCATTCCCCTTGAGAATGGGAACCCGAACAGGATGCCCTTTATCACCACTCTTATTCAACATTGTGCTGGAGGTCCTAGCCAGAGCAATTAGGCTAGAAAAGAAATTTAGGACATCCACATTGGTAGGGAAAAAGTCAAAGTATCTCTGTTTGCAGATGATATGATCTTGTACACAGAAAACCCCAAAGAATCCCCAAAAAAACTACTGGAACTAATCGAAGATTTCAGCAAAGTTTCAGGATACGAGATAAACCTACAAAAATCAGTTGGATTCCTTTACACCAACAAAGAGAACCTCGAAGAGGAAATCACCAAATCAATACCATTTATGATAGCCCCCAAGAAGATAAAATACTTCGGAATAAATCTAACCAGAGATGTAAAAGACCTATACAATGGAAACTACAAGACACTACTGCAAGAAACCAAAAGAGACCTCCA
>NW_004443980.1:4557048-4558284 GCF_000243295.1 Trichechus manatus latirostris
AATGGAACAGAATTGAGAATCCAGACATAAATTCATCCACCTATGAGCAGCTGATATTTGACAAAGGCCCGAAGTCCATTAATTGGGGGAAAAGACAATCTCTTTAACAAATGATGCTAGCATAACTGGGTATCCATCTGGAAAAAAATGAAACAAGACCCAAAGCTCACACTATGCACAAAAACTAACTCGAAATGGATCAAAGACCTAAATATAAAATTGAAAATGATAAAGATCATGGAAGAAACAATAGGAACAATGTTAGGAGCTCTAATACATGGCATAAAAAGAATACAAACCATAAGCAACAATGCACAGGCACCAGAAGAGAGACTGGGTAACTGGGAGCGCCTAAGAATCAAATACTTATGCTCATCAAAAGACTTCACCAAAAGAGTAAAAAGACAACCTATAGACTGGGACAAATCCAGTCAGCGTCTAACCTCTAAAATCTACATGATACTGCAAAACCTCAACAACAAAAAGACAGATAACCCAGTTAAAAAATGGGCAAAGGATATGAACAGGCACTTCGCCAAAGAAGACATTCAGGCAGCTAACAGACACATGCAGAAATGCTCATGATCATTAGCCATTAGAGAAATGCAGATCAAAACTACAATGAGATATCATCTCATCCCAACAAGGCTAGCATTAATCCAAAAACCACAAAATAATAAATGCTAACGAGATTGTGGAGAGACTGGAACACTTAAACACTGTTGGTGGGAATGTAAAATGGAATGTAAAATTTCCACTTTGGAAATCGATTTGGCACTTCCTTAAAAAGCTAGAAATAGAAGTACCATATGATCCAGCAATCCCGCTCCTTGGAATATATCCTAGAGAAATAAGAGCTGTCACACTGATAGATATATGCACACCCATGTTCATTGCAGCACTGTACACAATAGCAAAAAAGATGGAAATAACCTAGGTGCCCATCAACAGACGAATGGATAAACAAATTATGGTATATCCACACAATGGAATACTATGCAACGATAAAGAACAACGATGAAGCCGTGAAACATAACGTGGAAGAATCTGTAGGGCATTATGCTGAGTGAATTTAGTCAGTCACAGAAGGACAAATATTGTATAAAACCAGTATTGTAAGAACTCAAGAAAAGTTTTAAACATAGAAGAAAACATTCTTTGATGGTTACGAGGGTGGGGAGGGAGGGTGAGAGTTATTCACTAACTAGATAGTAGACAAGAATTATCTTAGGTGAA
>NW_004443980.1:4558384-4578992 GCF_000243295.1 Trichechus manatus latirostris
ATCAGCCTGAGACCAGAAGAACTAGATGGTGCCCAGCTACCACCAATGACTGCCCTGACAGGGAACACAACAGAGAGTCCCTGATGGAGCAGGAGAAAGATGGGGTGCAGTACTCAAATTCTAGTAAAAAGACTAGACTTCATAGTCTGAGTGAGACTGGAGGAACCCCAAAAAGCACGGCCTCCAGATTCTCTATCAGCTCAGAACTAAAACAATTTCCGAGGCCAACTCTTCAGACAGGGATTGGACTGTACTGTGGGACATAATACTCGTGAAGAGTGTACTTCTTTGCTCAAGTGGATCCATGAGACTAAATGGGCAGCTTCTGTCTGGAGGTGAGATGAGAAGGCAGAGAGGGTTAGGAACTGGTTGAATGGACATGGGAAATCGGGTGGAAAGGAGGAGTGTGCTGTCACAGTATAGGGAGAGCAATTAGGGTCACATAACAATGTATGTATAAATTTTTGTGTAAGAGACTAACTTGAAATGTAAACTTTCGCTTAAACTACAACAATAAACAGAAAAAAGAAAATACCGTGGCTCGGGTAGGTGCACCTTAGTCCTCAAAGAGACATCTTTGCTTTTTTACACTTTAAAGAGGTCTTTTGCAGCAAATTTGCCCAATGCAGCACGTCATTTGATTTCCTGACTCCTGATCCAATAGGCATTGATTGTGGATCAAAGTAAAATGAAGACCTTGACAATTTCAATCTTTGTTCCTTTTATCATGATGTTGATTATTTGTCCAGTTTTGAGGATTTTTGTTTTCTTTATGTTGAGGTGCAATCCATACTAAAGGCTATAGATCTTCATCTGTAAGTGCTTCATGTCCTCTTAACTTCCTGCAGGCCAGGTTGTGTCATCTGCATATCGCAGATTGTTAATGAGTCTTCCTCCAATCCTGATGCCACATTCTTCTTTATACAGTCCAGCTTCTCAGATTATTTGCTCAGCATGCAGATTTAATAAGCATGGTGAAAGGATACAACCCCAATGCACACCTTTCCTGACTTTAAATCATGCGATATCCCCTTTTTCTGCTCAAACAACTGTCTCTTGGTCTGTGTACAGGTTCCACATGAGCACAATTAAGTATTCTGGAATTCCCATTCTTCACATTGCTATCCATAATTTGTCATGATCCACACAGTTGAATGCCTTTGCACAGTCAATAATACACAGGTGAACATCTTTCTGGTGTTCTCTGCTATCAGCCAAGATCTACCTGACATCAGCTGTAATATCCCTTGTTCTACTTACTCTTCTGAATCCAGCTTGAACTTCTGGCAGTTACCTGCCGTTGTAACGCTGCAACTGCTTTTGTATGATCGTCAATAAAATTTTACTTGCATGTGATATTAATGATATTGTTTGATAACTTCCACATTTGGTGGAATCACCTTTCTGTGGAAGAGGCACAAATATGGATCTCATCCAGTCAGTTGGCAAGGAAGCTGTCTTCAAAATTTCTTGACATAGACAAATGAGCACCTCCAGTGCTGCATCTTTTGAAACATCTCAATCGGTATTCCATCAATTCCTGGAGACTTGTTTTTTGCAAATGTCTTCAGTGCAGCTTGGACTTCTTTCAGTACCATCAGTTCTTGATCATATGCTACTACCTGAAATGGTTGAACGTCAACCAATTCTTTTTGGTACAGTCACTGTATTCCTTCCATCTTATTTTGATGTGTCCTGCATCATTCAATATTTTGCCCTTAGAATCCTTCAAAATTGCAACTTAAGGCTTAATTTTTCTTTCAGTGCTTTCAGCTTGAGAAATGCCAAGTGTGTTCTTCCTTTTTGGTTCTAACTCCAGGTCTTTGGACTTGTCATTATAATACTTTACTTTGTCTTCTGCAGCTGCCATTTGAAATTTTCCCTGCGACTCTTTTACTTCATTTCTTCCATTTGCTTTAGCTACTCTTCATTCAAGAGCACGTTTCAGAGTCTCTTCTGACATCCATTTTGGTCGTTTCTTTCCTGTCTTTTTAATGACCTTTTGCTATCTTTGTGTATAATATCCTTGGATGTCTTTCCACAACTCATCTGTTTTTCAATCATTAGTGTTCAGTATGTCAAATCTATTCTTGAGATGGTCTCTAAATTCAGGTGGGATATACTCAAGGTCATATTTTGGCTCTCGTGGACTTGTTTTAATTTTCTTCGGCTTCAGCTTGAGCTTGCATATGAGCAATTTTCCACAGTCACCCCCCGCTGGCCTTGTTCTGACTGATGATATTGAGCTTTTCCATTGTCTCTTTCCAGAGATGTAGTTGATTTGATTCCTGTGTATTGCATCTGGGAGGTCCATGTGTATAGTCGCTGTTTATGTTGTTGAAAAAAGATATTTGCAATGAGGAAGTTGTTGGTCTTGCAAAATTCTATCATGCAATCTACAGTGTCATTTCATCACCAAGGCGATATTTTCCAACTACCAATCTTTCTTCTTTGTTTCCAACTTTTCTCATTCCAGTCATCAGTAATTATCAGTTCATCTTGGTTGCATGTTTGATTAATTTCAGACTGCAGAAGTTGGTAAAAATCTTCAATATCCTTGTCTTTGGCATTAGTAGTTGGTGCATAAATTGGAATAATAGTCGTTGTCATGGATGGAATTGTGTCCCCCGCCCCCCCCAAATACATCTGTCCACTTGGCTAGGCCATGATTCCCAGTATTGCATAATTGTCCACCGTTTTGTCATCTGATGTGATTTTCCTATGTGTTGTAAATCCTACCTCTCTGATGTTAGTGAGGCCGGATTAGAGGTAGTTGTATTAATGAGGTAGAACTCAATCTACAAGATTAGGATGTGTCTTAAGTCAATCTCTTTTTAGATATAAAAGAGAGAAGCAAGCAGAGAGACAGGGATACCTCATACCACCAAAGAAAGCAGCACCACCGAGCAGAGCATGTCCTTTGGACCGGGGGTTCCTGCACTTAGAAGCTCCTAGACAGAGGAAGATTGATGACAAGAACCTTCCTCCTGAGCTGACAGAGAGAGAAAGCCTTCTCCTGGAGCTGGTGCCCTGAATTTGGACTTCTAGTCTTCTAGACTTGCATATGAGCAATTGATGGTCTGTTCTGAAGTCAGCCTCTGACCTTGTCCTGACTGATAATATTGAGCTTTTCCATCGTGTTTTCAATTGCTTCATATGCATGCGAAAGCTGGACAGTGAATAAGGAAGACCAAAGAATTGACACCTTTGAGTTGTAGTGCTGGCGAAGAATATTGAATATACCATGGACTGCCAAAAGAATGAACAAATCTGTCTTGGAAGAAGTACAACCAGAATGCTTCTTAGAAGTGAGGATGACAAAACTTTGTCTCACATACGTTGGACATGTTATCAGGAGGGACCATCCCTGGAGAAGGATATCATGCTTGGTCAAGTGGAGGGTCAGTGAAAAAGAGGAAGACCCTCAACGAGATGGATTGACACAGTGGCCGCAACAAAGGGATCAAGCATAACAACAATCATGAGAAGGGCACAGGACTGGGCAGTGTTTCGTTCTGTAATAACATAGGGACTCTATGAGTCGGAACCGACCCAACAACACCTAACAACAAGAACAGCCTCCTAGACTGTAAGAGAGAAAATTTTTCTTTGTTAAAGCCATCCACTTGTTGTATTTCTGTTATAGCATCACTGGATAACTAAGATAGTTGTATTAACTGGTCTTCCTTGTAGGCGTGTGGATATTATCCTATTACTGACAGCGTTGTACTTCAGGGTAGATCTTGAAATGTTCTTTTTGATGATGAATGTGACGCCATTCGTCTTCAATTTGTCATTTCCAGTATAGAAGACCATATGCCTGTCTGATTCAAAATGGCCAACACCAGTCCATTTCAGTTCACTAATGCCCAGGAAATTGATCTTTTATGCGTTCCATTTCATTTTTGACAACTTTCAATTTTCCTAGATTCGTACTTCGTACATTCCTTGTTCTGATTATTAATGGATGTTTGAAGCTGTTTCTTTTAATTTTTAATCATGCCATCTCTGCAAATATCAGTCCTGAAAGCTTGACTCCATCCACGTCTTTAAGGTCAACTCTACTTTGAGGAGACAGCTCTTCCCCAGTTTTATCTTGAGTGCCTTCTAACCTGAGGGGCTTATCTTCCGGCACTATACCAGACAGTGTTCCGCTACTATTCATAAAGTTTTCACTGGCCAGTTTTTTCAGAAGTAGACTGCCAAATCCTTCTTCCTAGTCAGTGTTAGTCTGGAAGCTCCGCTGAAACCTGTCCACCATGGTTGACCCTGCTGGTATTTATTTGTCTATGGTGTCACATAGACAACCTATATTCAAACTCTAACCCCACAAGTTCTTTACCAGTTAATTGCACCAGTCAGCTTAGGCTAAGTTTGCTGCGGCAAATGGCTTGTCACAATGAAGTTTGGCTTGTGGCTCACATTACATGCCTGCAGCTCTGCTCTGTGAATTGGACAATGAATAAGGAAGACCGAAGAACTGGTGCCTTTGAATTATAGTGTGGTGAAGAATATTGAATATACCGTGGACTGCCAGAAGAACGAACAAATCTGTCTTGGAAGAAGCACAACCAGAATGCTCCTTAGAAGTGAAGATGGCGAAACTTCATCTCACATAATTTGAACATGTTATCAGGAGGGACCAGTCCCCTGGAGAAGGACATCATGCTTGGTAAAGTAGAGGGTCAGTGAAAAAGAGGAAGACGTTCAATGAGATGGATTGACACAGTGGCTGCAACAATGGGCTCAAACATAGCAACAATTGTGAAGGTGGCGCCGGACCAGGCAGTGTTTCTTCTGTTGTACACAGGGTCATTTTGAGTCAGAACCAACTTGATGGCACCCAGCAACAACAAATGATTTGAAATAGCACAGTGGACAGAATAGCCGTTCAATACTATTATTGCCCCTCCCCCATTATCTTTCATTTGTTTATTCTTTATACATATCCTGAATTGGCTGTTTTTATTTTAACTGAATTGGCTCCTTTTATTCTAGGTCCTTTTGGTTGGGAATGTTAGTCCTAGTAGTGTGTTTATTTGGACCTAATCCTCTCAGGACAAAATAAGCTAGAGGTCCCGTGGAGTTGATCATAAAGACATTTTATCACTAACTGGATTTGTTGATAACTGGTGGTATTTGGCAGAGTGACTACGTGGCTTATAGAGGAAAATATACCTCACACTCACTTTTCGTCTTGCACAGTGGAAGGCCCACCATGACAAGTGCCTGTGTCTTCTGCACGCCTGGAGATCAGGTGCTCATGGGACTGATAGGGACCATTGGTGGCCAGTGCACCCTTGTGGACAGTATTGGCCCTAATTTGGTCACGACAGGCAAAAATGTGACCATAAACACCACTCTTAATCTAAAAATTAAGGTTTCCAAAACAGAATTCTCAGAAGACAGTTCCTGGCAGCACTTAAACCCCGAGGAAGCGAGAGAGAAGTCTGAAACAAAGTCCAGATGCCCTTCACAGAACATTCAGTTTGTTATAGAGGGCAGTGCTGCCAAAGATAAATGACTTCACAGGTTTTCCATGTATTGTCCCAAATGGTGTCCTCAGAAAAGTAAACTTGGCACCACATAGATTAATGTGCTCCAGATGAAGAACCCTGGCACCATCTGTGCTCCCACAAGGTGGGAAGGACTGCCAGGCCCACTTGCTCTGTTCTCCTGAGGCTCCCTGTGATAAGGGCCTAGCAACAGAGTCATTGCCCATACTCTTTTTTTGGTGACTATTCTTGTGGCACCTTCTGGACTGTCAGGTCCACCTGGGTTTGGGTATTAGATACGTTAGAAATCAACAGAGGGATATGGCTGAGAGAATGGATAGGAGAGGAAGTAGAGAACTAACACTGATGGAGTATCTACTATGCGCTAAACACTGTTTCTACGTCTAGGTCTATATCTGTGTCTCTACCTATGTCTGTCTATGTCTATAAAAATGTAGACCTAGACTATATTTAGTAATAATAATAGTATCTTATATTATGGAGCATTTACCATGTTCCAGGCTCTTTTCTCACCACGTCTGCCATTTTGTCATACTGTGGTGACTTTTGTATTGCTGTGAGGCTGGAAGCTTTGCCATCAGTATTTCAAATACCATCAGGGTCATCCTTAGTGGACAGGTTTCAGCAGAGCTTCCAGACTAAGACAGACTAGGAAGAAGGACTTGGCAGTCTACTGAAAAAATTGGCCCGTGAAAACCTCATGAATAGCAGTGGAACATTGTCTGATATAGTGCCAGAAGCTGAGCCTGTCAGGTTGGACAGCATACCACCGGGGAAGAGCTTTCTCCTCAAAGTAGAGTCGACCTTAATGACGTGGATGGAGTTGAGCTTTCGGGACTAATATTTGCTGAGGTGGCACAACTCAAAATGAAAAGAAACAGCTGCAGACTTCCATTGATAATTGGAACATGGAATGTATGAAGTATCAATCTAGGAAAATTGGAAGTTGTCAAAAATGAAATGGAACAGAGGCTTTTCTTTTCCCCAGCCTCCCTAGGTCAGCCACTTCCTGGGCTAGCAAGTTAGTTCTGGCTTATTCATTAGATAAGTACCATGTAATGGATTCAAGCCATAGGCTCCTAGATTTTGTGAATGGACCAAAAAGAAGGAAATGAGACAAGATGCCAATATGACTATTGGGCATCATGATATTGAGTAGCTCCACTTGTTTAATGCAGAGATCAGCAAACGTTTTTCTGTAAAAGGTTCAGTAGTAAATGCTTTAAGCTTTGCAGGCCAGACACAACTATTTAACCCTGCAGCTGGCATGAAAGTAACCATAGGTAATATGTAAATGAAGGGGCTTGGCTGGATTTGGCCTTGCACTGGGAATACCCCCCCAAAACCAAAACCCATTGTCATTGAACCAATTCCAACTTATGGCAACCCTATAGGACAGGGCAGAATTGCCCGATAGGGCTTCCAAGGCTGTAAATCTTTATGGGAGCAGACTGCCACATATTTCTCACATAGAACAGCTGGTGGGTTTAGACTGCTAACCTTTGGTTAGCAGCCCAGCGCTTAGCCACTGTGCCAATGGGGATCCCTCATACCGGGAGTTAAAAAAAAAAAAATGAAATGGAACACATAAAGATTGATATGCTAGGCATTAGTGAGCTGAAATGGACTGATATTGGCCATTTTGAATCAGACAAACGTATGGTCTCCTATGCTGGGACTGACAAAGTGAAGAGGAATGGCATTGCATTCATTATCAAAAAGAACATTACAGAATCTATCCCGAAGTACAATGCTGTTAGTGATAGGATAATATCCATACGCCTACAAGGAAGACCAGTTAATACGACTATTATTCAAATTTATACACCAACCACTAATGCCAAAGATAAGAAAATTGAAGATTTTTACCAACTTCTGTGGTCTGAAATTGATCAAACATGCAATCAAGATGCATCGATAATTACTGGTGATTGGCATGTGAAAGTTGGAAATGAATTGGTAGTTGGAAAATATGGCCTTGGTGATAGAAATAAGCCAGAGATCAAATGATAGAATTTTGCAAGACCTACAGCTTCTTCATTGCAAATACCTTTTTTCAACAACATAAATGGCAACTATATGCGGGGACCTCACCAGATGGAAAACACAGGAATCATATCGGCTATGTCTGTGGAAAGAGACAATGGAGAAGCTCAGTATCATCAGTCAGAACAAGGCCAGGGGCCAACTGCGGAACAGACCGTCAATTGCTCATATGCAAGTTCAAGTTGAAGCTGAAGAAAATTAGTCCACAAGAGCCAAAATATGACCTTGAGTATATCCCACCTGAATTTAGAGACTGTCCCAAGAATAGATTTGACACATTGAACACTAATGACTGAAGAACAGACGAGTTGTGGGAAGACATCCAAGAACATCATACATAAAGATAGCAAAAGGTCATTAAAAAGACAGGAAAGAAAGAAAAGACCAAAATGGATGTCAAAAGAGACTCTGAAACGTGCTCTTGAATGTAGAGTAGCTAAAGCGAATGGAAGAAATGAAAAAGTAAAAGAGTCGCACAGAAGATTTCAAATGGCAGCTGGAGAAGACAAAGTAAAGTGTTATAATGACATGTCCAAAGACCTGGAGTTAGAACCAAAAGGGAAGAACACACTTGGCATTTCTCAAGCTGGAAGAACTGAAGAAAAATTTCAAGCCTCAAGTTGCAGTTTTGAAGGATTCTATGGGCAAAAATATTGAATGACGCAAGAAGCATCAAAAAAAGATGGAAGGAATACAGAATGACTGTACCAAAAAGAATTGGTCGACTTTCAGCCATTTCAGGAAGTAGCATATCATCAAGAACCGATGATATTGAAGGAAGAAGTCCAAGCTGCAATGAAGGCATTGGCGAAAAACAAGGCTTCAGGAATTGATGGAATACCAATTGAGATGTTTCAACAAACGGATGCAGTGCTGGAAGTGCTCATTTGTCTATGCCAAGAAATTTGGAAGACAGCTACCTGGCCAACTGACTGGACGAGATCCATATTTGTGCCCCTTCCACAGAAAGGTGATCCATAACAGAATGCAGAAATTATCGAACAGTATCATTAACATCACACACAAAATTTTGCTGAAGATCATTCAAAAGCGATTGCAGCAGTACATCGGCAGCAAACTGCCAGAAAGGAGGGATATCATTGCTGATGTCAGATGAATCTTGGCTGAAAGCGGAGAATACCAGAAAGATGTTTACCTGTGTATTATTGACTATGCAAAGGCATTCGACTGCATGTATCATGACCAATTATGGATAACATTGTGAAGAATGGGAATTCCAGAAGACTTAATTGTGCTCATGCAGAATCTGTACATAGTCCAAGAGGCAGTCATTTGAACAGAGCAAGGGGATACTACATGGTTTAAATCAAGAAAGGTGTGTGTCAGGGTTGCATCCTTTCACCATACTTATTCAATCTCTATGCTGAGCAAATAATCCAAGAAGTTGGACTATGTGAAGAAGAATGTGGTATCAGGATTGGAGGAAGACTCATTAACAACCTGTGATATGCAGATGACACAACCTTACTTGCTGAAAGTAAAGAGGACTTGAAGCACTTACTGATGAAGATCAAAGACTACAGCCTTCAGTGTGGATTACACCTCAACATAAAACAAAACTCCTCACAAATGGACCTGTAAGCAACATCATGATAAATGGAGAAAAGATTGAATTTGTCAAGGATTTCATTTTACTTGGATCCATAGTCAACTCCCATGGAAGCAGCAGTCAGGAAATCAAACGTATTGCATTAGGCAAATCTGCTGCAAAAGACCTCTTTCAAGTGTTAAATAGCAAAGATGTCACTTTGAGGACCAAGGTGTGCCTGACCCAAGCCATGATCTTTTCAATCACCTCATATGCATGCAAAAGCTGGACAGTGAATAAGGAAGAAAGAAGAATTGATGCCTTTGAATTATGGTGTTGGTGAAGAATATTGAATATACCATGGACTGCCAGAAGAATGAACAAGTCTGTCTTGGAAGAACTACAGCCAGAATGCTCCTTGGAAGCATGAATGGCAAGACTTCGTCTGATGTACTTTGGACATACTATCAGGAGGGATCAGTCCCTGGAAAAGGACATCATCTTGGTAATGTAGAGGGTCAGTGAAAATGAGGAAGACTGTTGACAAGATGGATTGACACAGTGGTTGCAACAATGTGCTAAAACACAGCAACAATTGTGAGGATGGCGCTGTTTCATTCTGTTGTACATAGGGTCGCTATGAGTTGGAACTGACTCGATGGTACCTAAAAACAACAACAGGCTCTTTTCAAGGAATTTTCCATATATGTATTATCTCATTTAATCCCTCCAAAAACCTTATAAAGTAGGTACTATTATTGGAACTAAAACATTAAGTAACTTGCCCAAATAGACATTGCTTGAAATGGGTGGGCACAGGATATAAATATACCTTACTTCATTAAGTACAGTAACCTTATGAGATAGATTTTTATCATCTCCATTTTACAGGTGAGGCAGCTAAGGACCTCCAACCCAGCAGCATCAGCATCACTTGGGAGCTTGTTAGAAATGTAGAATCTTGGGCCTGACCCCAGGCCTACTGAATCGATCTGCATTTTAACAAGAACTACGGGACTACACCAGTGGGCTCCAGTGGTTCTCAAACTTAAGCATGGATAAAAATTCACCTGGAGACTATGTTACAACACAGATTCCTGGGCCCTGTCTCTCACATTCTGAGTCGTATATATGTAGCAGGGTTTTGACTCTCCGTAGAACTGCTTCTACCAACTACTCTTTGGTA
This sequence comes from Trichechus manatus latirostris, assembly GCF_000243295.1. Taxonomy (NCBI): domain Eukaryota; kingdom Metazoa; phylum Chordata; class Mammalia; order Sirenia; family Trichechidae; genus Trichechus; species Trichechus manatus. The sequence goes on from NW_004443980.1 coordinate 4,568,682, forward strand.
TCATGTAATCCACCAACATTACGGCAAAAATAAGAAAAAAAAAGTTGCTGTTGAAAACCAGTTGTCATCAAGTTGACTCCAATTCATGACACCTCTGGGTGGATTTGAACCTCAGGATTTGAATCTCAAGCCTTTAGAGTGCAGGTGAATGTGTTAGCCATTTGCACCATCCAGGGACTCTACACCAACATTACATGAAGTTAAAAAGCAAAATTTTCATACTAATATTATGTCTGCATACTACTATGTTTCAAAGTTTTATTTAACTTGGCTGTAAAGGACCACATAGTAAATATTTTAGGCTTTGCCGGCCAGGCAGACTCTGTCACAATTACTCAACTCTGCTGCAGAAACAGCCATAGGCAATATATAAATGAATGTATGTGGCTATTTTCCAATAAAACTTTTTTTTACAAAAAACCAGGGCTTCCAATTGATTCGTTCTGGTTCAAACACCTTGTTATGGATTGAATTTTGTCCCCCCGCAAAATGTGTATCAACTTGGCTACAATATGATTCCCAGTAGTGTGTGGTTGACCACTGTTTTGTGATCTGATGTGATTATCCTACATATTGTAAATCCTAACCTCTTTGATGTTGCTGAGGCAGGATTAGAGGCAGGACTCAGTCTACAGGATTAGGTTGTATCTTGAGTCAATCTCTTTTGAGATATAAAAGAGAGAATGGAGCACAGAGAGAGAGGTACCTCCTACCAGCAAGAATGAAGAGCCAGGAGCAGAGCGTGTGCTTTGGACCCAGGGCCCCTGCATGGAGAAACTCCTCGACCCAGGAAAAGCTTAATGGCAAGGGAGCTTCCCCAAGAACCAACAGAGAAAGAAAGCCTTCCCCTGGAGCTGGCACCCTGAATTCAGACTTCTAGCCTCCTAGACTGTGAGAAAATAAATTTGTTTGTTAAAACCATCCACTTGTGATATTTCTGTTATAGCAGCACTAGATAACTAAGACAGAATTTGGTGCGAGGAGAGTAGGGTGCTGCTCTAACAGATACCTACAATGTGGAAGTGATGTTGGAATTGAGTAATGGGTAGAGGTTAGAAGAGTTTTAAAGTGCCTAATAGTAAAAGCCTAGATTGCCTTGAAGAGACTTAGTGGAATAATGGACATCAAAGGCAATTCTGGTGAAGACTCAGAAGGAAGCAAGGAACTCTAACAAAGGAGACGTGTCAGACGGCGAGAAGCTTCAACAGAGAAATGACGGCAGCAGAACCAGGAGACGAGTGCCAGATGGCGCTGGAGCTAACCCACAGAGCAAAAGAGGTAAGTGCCTCCTGGCTGAGGTTTACTGGTTGAGTGGGGTGCCTCCAGGTACTTGTCAGTAGAGCCTAAGAGCTTTGGAACACTTGCCCCAGCAGGGCAGTCGCAGAGCCAGTGCAAGGGCCTGAGGGGCCGAGAGGCCCAGGAACCAGGAAGCAGAAGCTGAAGAGATGAGCACAGGAAGCAGAGCTGCCTCAGTCTCGAAGGGTAGGGCCACAACCTCTAGGGTCTCAAAGGGTGAAGCCATGGCTTCTGGGGTTTGAAAGGATGGGGGCACAGCCTCCTAGGTTTCAAAGAGTCAGATCTTCACCAACTCGGTTGGAGTGTGGGCCTGTGGTTCATGAATGCCAGGGGGAGGGAGCCAGATCCACTACCCAAAGCTAAAGAGTGGGGCTGCCATGCTCAAGGGGCAGAAGAACAGGGCCTGCTGGGGCTCAGGCGGTAGGGTCGCCACTCAGATGGACTAGGAGAATGGGGCCACCTAAAACTGAGGGAGCAGAGTTGCCATCCCAGTGGGCCTGGATGGCTGAGCTGAAGCCCAGGGCCAAGGGGCCTCCACCCAGAATCCAGAGAGTGTGGTCAGCACCCAGAGTCTGGAGGGCAGGGCCATTGCCTAAATGGTCTCAGAGAAAAGAGGATTATTTTCAAGGCTTGATAGCTAATGTTATGTGTTCTGTTGACTTGCTTGGTGCCTGTTATCCCTTCTTTCCCTCATTTGTAATGGAAATGACTACCTTGTGCCTGTTCCACTACTGTACTTTGGAAGCAGTTAACTTGTATTCTAGATTTCACAGATGAAGAAGAATTTTTCCCCAGGATGGAATTTGGACCTGGAATAGATTAAGGCTTTTGGAATGATATAATGGGGTGATGTGTTTTACATGTGGCAAGGACATGAATTTTTGGGGGCCAAGAGGTGGAATGTTAGGGATTGAATTGTGTCCCCCGCCCCCAAAATGTGTATCAACTTGGCTACAACATGATTCCCAGTATTGTGTGGTTGTCCACCATTTTGTGATCTGATGTGATTATCCTATGTGTTGTAAATCCTAACCTCTATGATGTTAATGATGCCAGATTAGAGGCAGTTACGTTAACAAGGCAGGACTCAATCTATAGGAGTAGCTTGTATCTTGAGTCAATCTCTTTTGAGGTATAAAAGAGAGAAGCGAGCACAGAGAGACAGAGGGACTACATACCACCAAGAATGAAGAGCCAGGAATAGAGCATGTCCTTTGGGCCCCCAGGTCCCTGCACTGAGAAGCTTCTAGTCCAGGGGAAGATTGATTACAAGGACCTTTCACGAGAGCCGACAGAGAGAGAAAGCCTTCCCCTGGAGCTAGCACCCTGAATTTGGACTTCTAGCCTCCTAAACTGTGAGAGAGTAAATTTCTCTTTGTTAAAACCATCCACTTGTGATATTTCTGTTATAGCAGCACTAGATAACTAAGACACCCTTGCTGAGAATTTGCATTTCTAACAAGTTCCCAGGTGCTGCTAATGCTGCTGGTTAGGAACCAGTTCAGAGGACCACTAGTAGAGTCAAAACCAAAAACCAAACCCATTGTCGTAGAGTCCATTCTGATTCATAGCAACCCTTTAGGACAGGGTAGCACCGCCCCATCAGGTCACTATGAGTCGGAATCGACTTGATGGCAACAGCTTTAATCTTTACTGGAGCAGACTGCCAAATCTTTCTCCCACAGAGTGGCTGGTGGGTTTTGAACTACTGACCTTTTGGTTAGCAGCCAAGTGCTTTAACCACTGTGCTACCAGGGCTCCTACTAGTAGAGCAGTGGTTCTCAATATTTATTATCATGAGAATCAACTAGGGATCTTGTTAAAATGTGGATTCTGATTCAGTATATCTGGGGTGGAAATGCAAATTCTCAGCAGGGGTTCAAACCAGGAATGAACTCGTCCGAAGGTCTGCAAAAAACAGATGGCAGGTTGAATTTGGCCCTCCGGTCGTAGTTTGCCAACCCCACACTTAACTTTCGCTTGTTTAACTCATTACTAAGGGAACCATCAGTAACAGCACTAAGACCTAGTTCAGTTTATATCTGAGGAATAGAGATTTAAATACTCAGAGAGGAAAGGACTGGACTAGAAAAATAACCTAGTATCTTGGTTATCCAGTGCTGCTATAACAGAAATACCACAAATGGATGGCTTTAACAAAGAGAAATTTACTCTCTCACAGTCTAGTAGGTTACAAGTCCAAATTTAGGGCATCAGCTCCAGGGGAAGGCTTTCTCTCTCTGGCTCTGAAGGACTGTCCTTGTTATCAATCTTCCTCTGGTCGAGGAACTCCTCAGGCTCAGGGACCCTGGGTCCAAAGGACGTGCTCTGCTCCCAGTGCTGGGTGCTGCTTTCTTGGTGGTGTGAGGTCCCCCACTCTTCGCTTGTTTCCCTTTCCTTTTATCTCTTGTAAGATAAAAGGTGGTACAGGCCATACCCCAGGGAAACTCCCTTTAACATAATCTAACTTGCCTCATTACCCACAGGCAGAGATTAGGATTTACAACACGTAGGAAAATTATATCAATAACAAAATGGTGGACAACCGCACAATACTGGGAATCATGGCCTACCCAAGTGATACATATTTTTGGGGGACACAATTCAATCCATAACACCTAGTTAGATATGACATGCCTTGTTAACTTTTTTTTTCTTTTAATTTTTTTTTTCTGGTTAACTTTCTTCAAGGCAGTTAAACCATAGCATCATTGGAGTTAAGTTATCTACTGGGCTATAAAATCCTAACACTTCATCAGTTTCCCAAGCTAACCTCTCACCTTGCAGGCCTGTAAATTGTCATTGCTTCTATTAGTTGTGGGTTATTAATTCAAAAAGAAAACAGTGACAACCAGATTGCATTCCCCAGAGTATGAATGAGAGTCCATTAGCATGTAGCAACGTCCTGCTTTTATTTAAGCAGGCATGTTATTTTCTAATAATAGAAAATGCATAGCAAAAAAAAATCAAGTAATCATCATTTAGTAATTTTCCAAGCGTGGCATAATTTTTTCTTTTTTATTGGCATTATAAGAAAAAGCTCTATGACACTGATTACCGTATTTGCTGTAAAGATCCTTGGTCAGGACATTGCTGTTTGGCTGACATGGATTCAGCTTGGATAAATTCTCCTGTCTCCTGTGAATCATATCAGCTTCCTAACTGGATACCAGGGTATGAATTTGGTGTCCACTTCCTCCCTGACATAATCTGTTTTTCAAACAAAATTCACATTTTATTAGATTGAAATAAACTGCACAAAACTATTTTTCCCTGCAAAAAAGCAGTATTTTCTGTATTCCTAGATAAACCACGAAACTCTTTATTTTTTACAAGTTTTCCTGATTACACATACAAATTAAGATGAGGCAATAGATGCAGTCATGGAAAAATCCCAAAGAAAACAGACAAACCAGTTGTCAGTGTGCACGGACTCGGGTTCTGTCTTGCCTGTAAAACAGAAGTGTTCTACATATACTGCCAGCAAACCAATGGCACAGTTAGGGTGTGGGCGCTACCAAGAGATGCAAGCAACAACCCCCACATGTGGGTTGACAGTGGTCAGTCCTTGCATTCAAACTGTAATTTGCTTACTTATGTTCCCTTGATGAAGACAAATATCTACACTGATTCTTTTTGGGCAAACTCTCAGTTTCTGGGAATTTTCTTAACCATCTATTATGGATTTTTTTTTTTTAAATGGAGCAGCTGTGTCCAGTAGTAGAATTCTCACCTTCCATACGAGAGACCCAGGTTCGATTCTGGTCCGTGTACCTCATTTGCAGCCACCACCTGTCTGTCAGTGGAGGCTTGCACATTGCTACAATGCCGAACAGGTTTCAGTGGAGCTTCCAAACTAAGACTAGGAAGAAAGGCCTGGCAATCTACTTCCGAAAATCACCATGAAAATCCTGTGGATGTCAACAGTCCAATCTGCAACTGATCCAGGACTGGGTAGTGTTTTGTTCCATTGTTCATGGGGTCCCCATGAGCCGGGGTGTGGCTCGACAGCAACTAACAACAGCAGATTTTTAACAATGTCCTTAAAATAGTAGTGAGTCAGAAGCTTCATTGCATTTTACAAATCCCCGTCCTCCCTCATTACACTTCCTCAACAATTATGTTTTTCAAACAACTGATAACTTAAATCCTGATCATGAAATCAATGGTGATAAACTTCATGCCCAGAGTGACTTGGTGCCATCATATTGCCAGCTGTAGGAACCACGTAGATATGAAAGTGTTGTGACTTTCAGTGCCATCTTCTTTTTTATTCTAATTTTTTTTTATTGTGCTTTAGGTGAAACTTTACAGATCAAGTTAATTTCTCATATAAAAATTTATACACATATTGTTTTGTGACCTTAGTTGCAATCCCCACAATGTGACAGCACACTCCCCCTTTCTATCCTGGGTTTCCTGTGTCCATTCAACCAGTTCATGTCCCTTCCTGCTGTCTCATCCTGCCTCTGGACAGGAGCTGCCCATTTGGTCTCATGTATCTGACTGAACCAAGAAGCACACTCCTCACGTATATTATTTTTTGTTTTATAGTCCTGTCTAATCTTTGAAGAGCGGCTTTCGGAAATGATTTCAGTTCTGGGTTAACAGAGCATCCGGGAGCTATAGTTTCAGGGATTCCTCCAGTCTCTGTCAGATCATTAATCTGGTCTTTCTACTAGAATTTGAGCTCTGCTTCACACTTTTCTCCTGCTCTGTCCAGGACTCTATGTTGTGTTCCCTGTCAGGGCAGTAGTTGGTGGTAGCTGGGCACCATCTAGTTCTTCTTGTCTCAGGCTGGTGGAATCTCTGGTTTATGTGGTCCTTTAGTCTCTTGGGCTAATAATTTCCTTGTATCTTTGATTTTCTTCATTCTCATTTGCTCCAGGTGGGATGGGACCAATTGATGCATCTTATATGGTCGCTTGCAAGCTTGTAAGACCCCAGATGACACTCACCAAAGTGGGATGCAGAACATTTTCTTAATAAACTTTGTTATGCTAGTTGACCTAGATGTCTCTTGAGACTATTGTCCCCAGGCCCCAGCCCCAGCTACTGTGTCCCACAAAGTGTTTGGATTGTCCAAGAAACTTCTTAGCTTTTACTTTGGTCCAGTTGTGCTGACTTGCCGTTATTGTGTGTTGTCTTTTCTCTTTACCGAAGTTGATCTTGTCTACCATCTAGCTAGTGAATTCCCGGCCCCCCCCCCGCCCCCCGTAACCATCAAAGAATGCTTTTTTCTGTGTTTAAACCTTTTCTTGAGTTCTTATAATAGTGGTCTCATACAATATTATGTCCTTTATTGACTATACAAAGGCATTCACCTGTGTGGATCATAACAAATTATGGATAACATTGCGAGGAATGGGAATTCCAGAACACTTAATTGTGCTCATGAGGAACCTGTACATAGATCAAGAGGCAGTTGTTTGAACAGTACAAGGGGATACTGCATGGTTTAAAGTCAGGAAAGGTGTGTGTCAGGGTTGTATCCTTTCACCATACCTATTCAGTCTGTATGCTGAGCAAATAACCTGAGAAGCTGAAGTATATGAAGAAGAACGTGGTAGCATCAGGATCTGCGGAAGACTCATTAACAACCTGCATTATGCACATGACACAGCCTTGCTTGCTGAAAGTGAAGAGGACTTGAAGCACTTACTGATGAAGCTCAAAGACCACAGCATTCAGTATGGATTACACCTCAACATAAAGAAAACAAAAATCCTCACAACTGGACCTATAAGCAATATCGTGATAAACGGAGAAAAGATTGAAGTTGTGAGGATTTCAATTTACTTGGATCCACAATCGACACCCATGGAAGCAGCAGTCAAGAAATCAAATGGCGCATTGCACTGGGCAAATCTGCTGCAGAAGACCTCTTTAAAGTGTTGAAAAGCAAAGGTGTCACCTTGAACACTAAGGTGTGCCTAACCCAAGCCATGGTATTTTCAATCCCATCATATGCATGTGAAAGCTGGACGATGAATAAGAAAGACGGAAGAAGAATTGACACATTTGAATTGTGGTATTGGCAAAGAATATTGAATATACCATGGACGGCCAAAAGAACAAACAAATCTGTCTTGGAAAAAGTACAACTAGAATGCTCCTTGGAAGCAAGGATGGCGAGACTACATATCACATACTTTGGACATGTTATCAGGCAGGATCAGTCCCTGGAAAAGGACATCATGCTTGGTAAAGTAGAGGGTCAGCAAAAAAGAGGTAGACTCTCAATGAGATGGATTGACACAGTGGCTGCAACAGTGGGCTTAAGCATAACAATGATTGTGAGGATGGCGCAGGACCGGGCAATGTTTCCTTCTGTTGTACATGGGGTCACTATGAGTCAGAACCAACTCAATGGCACCTAATAACAACAACATATAATATTTGTCCTTTTGTGACTGACTAATTTCACTCAGTATAATGCCCTCCAGATTCATCCATTTTGTGAGATGTTTCGAGGATTCATCATTGTTGTTTATCATTGCATAATATTCCATTGTGTGATGTACCATGATTTGTTTATTCATTTGTCTGTTGATGGGCAGGTCGGTTGTTTCCATCTTTTTGCTATTGTGAATAGTGCTGCAATGAACATGGGTGTGCATATGTCTATTTGTGTGATGACTCTTATTTCTCTAGGATATACTTCTAGAAGTGGGATTGCTGGATCATATAGTATTTCTAGCTTTTTAAGGATACACCAGATCGTTTTCCAAAGTGGTTGTACCATTTTACATTCCCACTAGCAGTGCATAAGTGTTCCAATCTCTCCACAACCTCTCCAACATTTATTATTTTGTGTTTTTTGGATTAGTTCCAGCCTTGTTGGGGTGAGATGGTATCTCATTATAGTTTTGATTCTCATTTCTCTAATGGCTAATGATCATGAGCATGTCCTCATGTGTCTGTTAGCCACCTGAATGTCTTCTTTGGTGAAGTGTCTGTTCATGTCCTTTGCCCATTTTTAAACTGGATTATTTGTCTTTTTGTTGTTGAAGTGTTGCAGTGTCTTACAGACTTTACAGACTAGACCCTGATCAGATATGTCATAGCCAAAAATTTTTCCCAGTCTGTAGATTATCTTTTTACTCTTCTGGTGAAGTATTTTGATGAGCATAAGTCTTTGATTTTTAGGAGCTCCCAGCTATCTAGTTTCTCTTCTGGTGCTTGTGCATTGTTATTTATGGTTCGTATTGTGTTTATGCCGTGTATTAGGGCTCCTAGCATTGTCTCTATTTTTTCTTCCATGATCTTTATCATTTTTGATTTTATATTTAGGTCTTCGACCCATTTTGAGTTAGTTTTTGTGTATGGTGTGAGGTATGGATCCTGCTTCATTTTTTTGCAGATGGATATCCAGTTATGCCTGCACCATTTGTTAAAGAGACTGTCTTTTCCCCATTTAATGGACTTTGGGCCTTTGTCAAATATCAGTTGCTCATGGGTGGATGGATTTACATCTGGGTTCTTAATTCTGTTCCATTGGTCTATGTGTCCTTTATACCAGTACCAGGCTGTTTTGACTACTGTGGCAGTATAATAAGCTCTAAAATCAGTAATGCTTTACTTATCTGGGGCCTCTTCCCTTTCCATGTGAAGTTGGTGATTTGTTTCTCCATCTTGTTAAAAAATGCAGTTAGAGGAGATGAGGCCAAGATGGCAGAGTAGTCAGACGCGTCTGGTGGACCCTCTTACAACAAAGACCCGAAAAAACAAGTGAATTGATTATATATGGCCATCTGGGAGCCCTGAACATCAATGGCAGAGTTGAGGAACTGGACTGAGTAGCCTGGGGAGGGAGAGACAGTTCGGAAGCAGCAAGGAGTTGCCAGACCAGACCTACTGAGAGCCTGAGCCTTTCACACCTGATCAGCTTGGGGGTGAGCGGTGAGGCAGGCAAGTGGTGGTGCTTGGGAGGTGCGTTTTCCGCACCGGGAGAGACCTAGCGCCAGAGAGTCTTCGCGGCCACGCAGAACCAATGAGAAGCAGCCCTATATCAGCGAAAGATAGTAATTGCATACGGCCTACCGCGTGGATCAACAACACCCCTGTTAGGGGAAAATCCTCTGTCCCATTTACCTCCCTGCTCCCTGCTCTGCACTAGTCCCGGACCGGTTTCAGCAATTACCGAGTCCCCTGGGCCAGAAGTAGGATCCGTCACACGCTCGGAGCCATTCTCCTTGCCTTAGTGAGTGAACAAATTAACAAACAGAGGGAAAAATAAACTGCTGGTTCCCCTAAGCCAGGAACCTAGGGTAGGCACAGCTCTTTTGCCTAGGCACAGGCATAAGGGATCCACGGACTTTGAGTGCCTTTCCCCCTGCATAGGCTTGTGTGGGCCCATCTCAATAGCGTAGGCCCTCGTTACCGCAGTACAACAGAGTATATATACGTGAAGTCTAACTTCAACTGTTTCAACTGTGAAGTGGCAGGTTCTTGACACTGCTCTGCCCATTAAGCAGGGTCTTCACCTACCCACATCAGGGACCTGAGGACTGGTGGCTCCACCCATGCCACGTAGCCACCTGCGATAGGGGTCCATGAATAAGAGGTGCCCCCCAGTCCTTACAGCCAACAGCGTTAGGTACTCATAGTCCGTCTGCAAAACCCACTCACCTACACGCTCTAGGGAACAGGGACACGCCTTCCTCCTGGACACTCGGGGGTAGACATCAGCCCCCTGCCTTGCTCAGAGTGTGTCCCCCTGCTGCAGCCAGATGCCTGTGCCTACACCAATCACCCATGCCTGTCAAGGACTATGAGAGCCTACACCACACACTTGGTGGCTATCTACCTGGGCACCTGAGCTGAGTCCATACATGAGGAGTAGACAGACTCCTGAGCTCACATACCTAGTAACAGACATTAGTGACAGGACATTAGAGCTTCAAAGTTGCCAGTAATCAAACTAGCTCATGGGAGCAGCCTATTTGGGCATATCAAAACAAAACAAGAAGCTAGGACACAGTAAGCAAACATAAAATAAATAAATATAATAAC
>NW_004443980.1:4583444-4616796 GCF_000243295.1 Trichechus manatus latirostris
AAAAGACAACCTACAGACTGGGAAAAAGTTTTTGGCTACGACAAATCCGATCAGCATCTAATCTCTAAAATCTACAAGATACTGCAAAACCTCAACAACAAAAAGACAAATAACCCAATTAAAAAATGGGCAAAGGCTATGAACAGGCATTTCACCAAAGAAGATATTCAGGTGGCTAACAGACACATGAAGAAATGCTCACAGTCGTTAGCTATTAGAGAAACGCAGATCAAAACTACAATGAAATATCATCTCACTCCAACAAGGCTGCCATTAATCCAAAAAAACACAAAATAATAAATGCTGGAGAGGTTGTGGAGAGACTGGAACACTTATACATGGTTGGTGGGAATGTAAAATGGTACAACGACTTTGGAAATCTATTTGGCACTTCCTTAAAAAGCTGGAAATAGAAGTAGCATACAATCCAGCTCTCTTGCTCCTTGGAATATATCCTAGAGAAATAAGAGCCATCACACGAATAGATATATGCCCACCCATGATCATTGCAGCACTGTTCACAATAGCAGAAAGATGGAAACAAATTACGTGCACATCAATGGAAGAATGGATAAACAAATTATGCTATATCCACACAATGGAATACTATGCAACGATAAAGAACAATCATGAAGCCGTGAAACATAACATGGAGACGGCTGGAGGTCATTATGCTGAGTGAATTTAGTCAGCCACTGAAGGACAAATAGAGTATAAGACCACTAATATAAGAACCCAAGAAAAGGTTTAAATATAGAAGAAAACATTCTTTGATGGTTATGAGGGTGGTGAGGGAGGGTGAGGGTTATTTACCAACTAGATAGTAGATAAGAATTATCTTAGGTGAAGGGAAGGATAGCACACACTACAGGGGAAGTCAGCACAACTGGACTAAACCAAAGCTAAGAAGTTTCCTGAATACAGTCAAACACTTTGAGGGACAGAGTAGCAGGGGTAGGGGTCTGGGGACCATGCTTTAAGGGGACATCTAGGTCAATGGGCATAACAAAGCTTATTAAGAAAATGTTCTGCATCCTACTTTGGTGAGTGCGGCTGGGGTCTTAAAAGCTTGGAAGCGGCCATCTAAGATGCATAAGTTGGTCCCAACCACCTGGAGTAAAGAAGAATGAACAACACCAAAGACACAAGGAAAGTATTAGCCCAAGAGACAGACAGGGCCACATAAACCAGAGACTTCATCAGCCTGAGACCAGAAGAACTATATGGTGCCCGGCTACCACCAATGACCGCCCTGACAGGGAACACAACAGCAGAAGAAAGGGGGGGTGGTGCAGCACTCAAATTCTAGTAAGAAGACCAGACTTAATGGTCTGAGACTGGAGGAACCCTGGAAAGCATGGCCCCTGGATTCTCTAAACAATTTCCAGAACTAAAACAATTTCCGAGGCCAACTCTTCAGACAGGGATTGCACTGTACTGTGGGACATAAAGTGATCCTCGTGAGGAGTGTGCCTCTTAGCTCAAGTAGATACAAGAGAGTAAATGGGCAGCTTCTGTCTGGAGGTGAGATGGGAAGGCAGAGAGGTTTAGGAGCTGGTTGAATGGACACGGGGAATCAGTGATGGAAAGGAAGAGTGCTGTCACAATATAAGGAGAGCAGTTAGGGTCACATAACAATGTGTGTATAAATTTTTGTATGGGAAAAAGTAAAAAAAAAATGGGGTTAGAATTTGGATCAGATTGCATTGTATCTGTAGATCGCTTTGAGTAGAATTGACATTTTCGCAATGTTGAGTCTTCCTATCCATGAGCATGATGTGTTTTTCCACTTACATTGATCTCTTTTAGTTTCTTGCAGTAATGTTTTATAGTTTTCTTTGTATAGGTCTTTTACATCTCTGGTTAGATTTATTCCTAAGTACTTTATCTTCTTGTGGGCTATTGTAAACGGCATTGATTTGGTGATTTCATTTTGCAAGTTCTCTTTGTTGGTGCAGAGGACTCCAACTGATTTTTGTATGTTTATCTTGTATCCTGATATTTTGCTGAAATCTTCTGTTAGTTCCAGTAGTTTTCTTGTGGATTCCTTGGGGTTTTCTGTGTATAAGATCATATCATCTGCAAATAGAGATACTTTGACTTCTTCCTTACCAGTTTGGATGCCCTTTCTTTCTTTTTCTAGCCTAATTGCTCTGGCTAGGATTTCCAGCACAATGTTCAATAAGACTGGTGATAAAGAGCATCCTTGACTGGTTCCCATTCTCAAGGGGAATGCTTTCAGTATATGTATGAAACAAATGCTTGCAAGAGCACCTCTTCGATTTCAAAAGCATCATACCTGTCTGTGTATGGAGAATGGCACATTCCTTCAGTTATTGCACCTTTCTTCACTGCTCTGAAAAAGGACAGTAATTGCATTGTCGAGTTCTAAAAGCAGTTGTGGTGACTGTTGGAAAAAAGAATATTCTTCCTCAGTCATTCCCAATACAACAGCTATTCCCAGAAGAAGCCCTGGCTTTCTAGGAAGAGCAGAATGTGTAGCTACCTTGGGAATATTCCTCTAAAAGCTTAGTAGCCCTGCCTTTCATTTTGGAAGGAATCTACTGGACATGATGTGTACCTGACCACAACACTACCCCATGGCCAGCCCCCACCACGGGTTTATGGAGGTTACCAAACATTTTGGGCATGGAGAAAGACTGATTTCTTAAAACTGAACAAGTAGAAGTTATTAGGTTATGAACTGAGGACAGTAATGTTAGCTGACATTTACTTTGCATTACCACATGCCAGACATTATGCTAAGTACGTTATATTATTATGTTTATTATATATACATTACAATAATCATATAATTTCACATTCCTTTATGATTGCATTATATTAATGCAGTGTACTTAGCTTTAAAGAAATCATTCTTTCTCCCTGTCCAAAATGTGTTATCCTCTGTACACATATAACCAGTAACCAACCAGTTGCCTGTCAACTTCTCTCTGATTCGTGGCAACCCCAGGTATGTCAGAGTACAACTGCACTGTATAAGGTTTTCAATGGCTAGTTTTTCCAAAGTAGATAGCCAGGCCTTTTTTCCTAGGAACCTCTGGGTGGACTTGAACCTATAACCTTTTGGTTTAGTCCCTGGGTGTTGCAAACAGTTAATGCACTCAGCTGCTAACAGAAAGAGTAGAGGTTCAAGATCACCCAGAGATGCTTTAGAAGAAAGGCCTGGTGCTCTATTTCTGAAAAATCAGCCTCTGAAAACCCAGTGGAGCACAGTCCTACTCTGATGCACCTGGGGTCACCATGAGTTAGAGACGACTCTAAGTGACTGGTTTATACACATATAAGTATTATTTATTGAGACCCTCCATGTGTCAGGCATGGTTCTAGAAGCTTTACATAAATTTAAATGTTACTTCATTCTCCTCTATGGTCACAGTTGTCACGTAGAGTTACATTTCTTTTCTCAGAATGAGAACCTCTCTCCCATTGTGAATTAATTGGTCATTTAAAAAAAATTTATTTCTTTCAATCCTTTTTGCAGAAAGAAAAAAAGTCTGAAAATACTGCCTGAGAGTAAGTTTGTATAAACACCCGGGAACAGGTTATATGTAAACTAAAGTTACTTAGTTCCATAAGTTTTTGTTATACACTGTGTTCTAGGAGGTTCTGAATCAGACATTTATTTCTTCAAGACACCAGAAACCAAAGTTCCATGATTTAAAAAAACATCAATATGATTTTAAACTTGGGTTTCAAATCCTCAGCACCTAGTTATTAGGTGCTTTCTCAACTTAGGGAGCTTGGGTACAAGCCACAGCAGGCGAGGCTGCCCCTTGGGTTGGGGTACAAGTCAAGAACAGAGCCAGCAGCAAAGCCCCTTAGTCAGCGGCTGCTGAGCTACCTCCAGAAGGAGGCTCCAAGGCCAGGACCACATAAGTCCTGGGTGTTCTGTGGCTGTTCTTTAATGTTCCATCTTTTAACCTCTGCCTCCAGCACTCCACTGAAAGGCACTCCTGAAGTTACTACCTTTTGCCAAATCCAGGGGCCTTTCCATTGCTCTATTCTAGGGTCACCAGTTTTAGCAAATGCAAATACAGACTAAACAGCACATGATTTTTTTAGTGTAAGTAATACATATGTATACTTACTAAACTTATACTAAAAAGATTGTTGTTTATCCATTGTTTATTCAAAATTCAAATATAACTATATCCTGTATTTTTATCTGGCAACTCGACCACATTCGCTTTATGTGCTTTGTGGCATTTGACCCTGTAAGCCCTGATCCCCTTGAAACTCTCTTCCTTTGGATTGTTTCACATACACTTGCCTGCTTTTCCTTTTTCTGCTCCTGATACCTGCTTCGGTGACCTCTGTAGCCGTTGCTGGAATCATTACAGTACATCTGTAAGCCTCTCCTTTGATCTCTGTAAGCTTTCTCCTTGGTGAGGTCATCAATTCCCATCACTTAAATCAGTGGTTCTCAGAGTGTTGACCACCAGCAGCAGCATCACCAGGGAATTAGATAGAAATGCAAATTCTTGGGCCCCAGCCCAGACCTACAGAATTGGAACTTATATGGTGGGGCCTTCCAGATGATTCTGGTACAAGCTAAAGTTTGAAAACCACTGGCTTAAATGATCACTTCTATTCTGTTGGGGACCCCTGAGTGGTGCAAAACTATTAACATGCTTGGCTGCTAACTGAAAGGTTGGAAGTTTGAGTCCACCCAGAGGTACCTCAGAAGAAAGGCCTGGTGATCTAATTCCAAAAAATCAGTCATTGAAAACACTATGGAGCACAGTTCTACTGACACACACGGGGTCACCATGAGTCAGAATCAACTCAATGGCAACCGGCTACTGGTCTGTTCTGTTGACTCCCAAATCTTTAGCTCTAGCCCTAACTTCATGCCCAAATTCCCCTCCAGTACTTCAAACTGGAAAGTTCTATGGAAAGCTAATATATAGAAGAAAAAGAAAAGAAAAGAAAAGAAAAGAAAATTATGTAGTCCAAAGAGGGATATGTAGTATTGTAGCATTTCTTAAAATTATTTGACTACTGGGACCCATTTCCAGGAGACTGTGGAAAATGAAGTAGAACATTTCCATCTGGATGGCCTCATTGGAAACATAAAGTAATCAAAACGGAATTATCTTCCCTTGCTAAATCACTTCTACCTCTAATGGCCCATTTTTTTCCAAATAGCACCACCACTCTCCTAGTTACTTAGGCTTAAAATATTGGAGTCATGACTTCTTCCTCTCTTGTATCCAATCAGCCTCTAAGTTTTAGGGCTTCAGTCACCGTATGTTGAAAGGGAGATGTGAGGTGGCTTTCCTGGTTCAAACAAGCCATTTCTGTGCCTCTCAGAGTCAAGGGTCAAGTAGTGGCCTCATCACTGGGGCCAGATCGGGACTGGCTGGAGCCTGGAGACCAGCCCAACCACCCAAAAGGCAATTCGCGTTGATCTCAGCAACTAGCATAGACAGAAGTCCCAGGTGGCAAGTAAATAACTCCAGGGCTATCTAGCAGTTGGTCATAGGTGACATAGGGTCAAGGAATCAGGGACAGTCCCCAAGAGGGCCATGAAGATCAAAGTAGGCCTATCCTGGAGGAATTGACAAACAGAACAAGGGACCAAACTAAGTATTGAGGTAAGTGAAAAACGAAACATGTTTTGAAGACCAAGAGGCATGGTGGAGACCTGCTTACAGTAATGAGCAGACAGTGCCAAAGAGGGCTTGGTGTTGAGCCTGGCCTGCAGGCAGGCAGGATATCAGCATTGGAGGTGAGTGGACTTTGCCCATAGGGAAGGTTAAAGGGTCCCAGCTGTGGGGACTGATGGGCTGAAGAGCCAGGGAGTCACTGTTGGACTGAGGTCTTGAGTTTCTGCTAAAATATAAATGACTTTCATATGAATACCTTTCCCCACAAACCCACCTTTAGTATCTTTGTTCCTCTTCCTTTATCCTGAGGTAAATACAGGGAAGGGAAGGGATGAGTTGTTGTGGTTAAGAGTTTGGCTGCTAACCAAAAGATCGGCAGTTGGAATCCACCAGGTGCTGCTTGGAAACCCTCGGGGGCAGTTCTACTCTGTCCTGTAGGGTCCCTATGAGTCGGAATTGACTTGATGGCAATGGGTTTGGTTTGGTTTTTATAGTGATGATTCTCAATCTTGTCTTCATGTTGAAATCATGTGAGGAGCTTTAAAAAAAATACTGATGTCTCAATGTATAGCTTCTGCAGCTTGCATCCCAAGAACTGTAGGTCAAGTGATGGGAAGAGTGCAGAGTGAAAAGAGAGAGGGTTCTGCCAAAATATCTATTTATAATCTGGAGGCAGAACACACCGTAAGGCAACTCCCTTTTCAACTGATAAATTAAACCACATTAGATTACGTTATGGATGGTAATCACATTATGGAACAGCAATTCGACTCATATTTGGCCAAACTACTGGGAACCATATCCTACCCATATTGACACATAACATTAACCATCACATTAGGGAAATACAAATCAAAACCACAAGTAGATACCACTTCATCCCCACTAGCATGGCTATTATCAGAAAAACAGAAGATAAATTTTGACAGGGATGTGGAGAAATCAGAACCTTCTTCCACCACAGGTGAGATTGTAAAACAGTGCAGCCGCTGTGGAAAATAGGTTGGCAGTACCTCAAAAGTTAAATATAGATCTACGACATGATGCAGCAATTCCACTCCTAGGTATATACCCAAAAGAACTGAAAGCAGAACTCTAACAGATTCTTGTATACCAGTATTCATTGCAGCATTATTCACAATAGCCAAGAGGTGGAAATAACCCAAATATCCATCAACAGATGAATGGATAAACACATGTGGTGTATACATACAAGCCATAAAGAGAAATGAAGTCCTGATACATGCTATGACATGGATAAACCTTGAAAGCACTGTGCTGAGGAAAATAAGTCAGATATAAAAGGACAAAGATTGTATGATCCCACTTCTATGGAATATTCAGAACAGACAAATGCACAGAGACCACAGTTTATAGTGAAGGAAGTGGGGAGTTATTGCTTAAGGGGTACTAAGTTTCTGTTTTGGGGAGCAATGAAAAACTTTTGGAAATAAATAGTAGTGATGGTTGCACAACATGGTGAATGTCATGTCACTAAATTGCACACTTTAAAATGGTTAAAATGGCCATTTTCCTGTTATATATATTTTACCACAATAAAATTAACAAAAAAAATACACTGATATTTGGGTCCAGCCCCCAGATTCTGATGCCACTGGTCTAGTCTCTACTTCATGAACCTCAATGTACATAGGAATTACCTGGGGATGTTGCTAACATGCAGATGCTGATCCGGTAGGTTTTGGGTGGAGCCTGGAAATCTGCATTTTGAACAAGCTCCTCGGTGGTGTTTATGCCGCGGCCTATGGACCACATTTTTGGCAGTAAGGACCTACAACAGTGGTTCTCAGAGTGTGATCACCAGGCCACCAGAATGAGCATCACCTGGGAACCAGATAGACGTGCACATTCTTGGGCCCTAACCCAGACCTAAGAAATCAGAAACTCTGCAGCTGGAGCCCAGCAGTCGGGGCTTAACGAGACCTCCAGGTGACTCTGATGGTTGCTGAAGTCAGAACACCTCTAGCAGATGAGAGCGGGGAACGAGAAGCCTGAGGGAAGGAGCTGAGATTCACGGTAAGGACAAGGCGAGGAATTAGTGTGGGAGCAAGACAGGAGCAAAGGTTTACCTCTGTTTGTGTTCCGGTTATCAACAGGTGTGACTATTAATGTCACATTTTCACGATTGTTACAACCTTGAAACCTGCACACATTTGCTTTTTTTCATCTTGTTTTAGCCCCCTGTCATCACAAGTAGTAGAAATCCTTAGAACAGTGTCAAGAGCTGCACGCTTGCTTCAAAGATGAGAGAAAGGAGATGTAAACTTGCGACCCCTTCCACTGTGGGTGCCTGGGCCGGGTGGGGCACAGGTGGTGCAGATGAAGGAAGCCGAGGTGGGAAGCACCTGGGGCTGGGAGTCAAGGATGGAGAAAGGGGAGCTGCTCTGAGGCCCTGGCCTTGCTGCGGATCTCAGTGACAAAAGGTCCTGAGCCTGGTAATGGTTCCTTCTCCACCATCACTACTCTATCCCACGAGTGCTTTATGCTTAAAAAAGAAAAAGAAAGGAAAGAATTGCCATCAGAGTCGGATTTCAACTCATGGCGACCCCATGTGTGTCAGAGTAGAACTGCTCCACAGGGTTTTCAATGGCTGATTTTTCAGAAGTAGATCATCACGGCTTTCTCTAGAGGTACCTCTGGTAGACCTGAACCTCCAGCCTTTTAGTTAGCCGCCCAGCGAGTTAACTTACCACCCAGTGGCTGTGCCTTATATATGGATGACAGTAAATCATAGTCCCAGCTGGTCTCCTCATCCCAGCCAGCCCCTTCCCTTCCCCCTACCCCCCTGCCAGCTGTTTTGCAGACTCCAGCTCCCGGTTCCCTCAGCGCCCTCACCTCCTTCCTGTCCTCCTCCTCAGGGTCCCTTCCTCTATTCCATTCTGCTCATGTTCCCACGTGTGCTGTTTCACACCTGTTTTACATTTCTATTGGCTCCAAATGAATGCCCCAACCATCTGCTTATTCACCCTCCATTTCTGCGCACCCATTGGGGTGTAGATCACTATCCTCTCACTTACAGCCAGTTGAGTTCAGCACACACTCTCTACCAGGGCAAGGGATGCAAAGCTGACTAAAACACAGCTTCTATCCTTAGGGAGCATCATGTTATCAACCAGTGGGAAATTGACACCCTCAATGTAATGTGGTAAGTGCTAGGAAAGAGATTCACACAGAGGGTCTCCTGGTCTGGCTGACACTTCTTAGCCCTTAATTTATAGGTGTCCACTTTAGAAGTCCCTGGGTGGTGCAAACAGTTAACCTGCTCGGCTGCTAACCAAAAGGTTGGCGGTTCAAATCCTGTAGTTCACATCCACCTAGAGGCATCTCGAAAGAAAGGCCTGGTGATCCATTTTTGAAAAATTAGCCATTGAAAACCCTGTGGAGCACAGTTGTACTCTGAAACACATGGGGTTGCCATGAGTCTGAATCTACTACAACTGTTTGTTGTTTGTTAATTTCAGCAGTTTGTGTTGTTTTTCTAGGCTGCCTCTCTCACTTCCTCTGTAGCTTACACAGGGAGGGACACGTTGAGTGACTGGGGGCACGTTCTTGTTCAATGAGGACAAAGTTCCTGTGCTCCCAGGAGGGAAAATGCTGATTTTGAAGGCTGCTCAGAGCTGACCAGGGTCCACGGAATATGTAGACTTTGGAGTCCTTAGAAAGTTGACTCACAACTACAAATTGCATCACATCTATGTTTAAGTAAAGACTTTAAATTTCCACTTTTAAAACACTGACCTGTAGACCTACTAATACTTTTTTCCAAAAAAAAAAAAAAAATCATTGCCATCAAGTCAATTCTGACTCACAGGGACCCAGTAGGACACAGTAGAACTGCCCCAGAGGGTTTCCAAGGCTGTAATCTTTACAGAAGCAGATTACCATGTATTTCTCCTGTGGACCGGCTGGTACTAAGTGAGCAACTGAGCACTTAACCACTGCGCCACCTCCTGTACTGGCAAAAGTGGTCAGGGGAAGACAGGTTCAAACTTTCCAACACTCTGGATACTTCGCTTTTGTGTCTCCTGAGAGCCTTGTGCAGGGAACTGTCAGAGGTGCTGTGCCACGTTCAGTGTCTTGAACATGTCCTTAAGAAGTAGAAATGCTTCATGCAGGAAAGGGGGCGCATCTGTAGAGGATTATCACTAACCTGATCTTCTGCAGTTCCTTGATATAAGAGCTTTTATGCAGCTGTGAATGGAATCTGTGGTTAGTCTAGATGACACAATTACACATTTTAAACAAAAAATGCCATTCAAAGTTGACTTTGACATCGTGACACAGACTAATTTTTCACCATGACACATCTGGCACTTAGCAGTTGCTCAGTAAATATTTGCCGATCGAGTGAATGAAAGGCAAACCCTCTTCCACGCCTGGCACCTCGTCTAACAAAAACCCGTTTGGCCTGCAGAAGGGGGGCGCAGGCTCAAAGAGCTCCTAGCTGGATTTCAGCTTACGTTTCTGTCTGGGCGGAGGGAGAGGTCCCAGTGCAGTGAGACTTTAGAAGACCTCTCATGGAGTGAGGCTGCTATGGGGTAAACTGAGTTCCCATAATGTGTGTTGGAGTGTGCACCACCCGGGGACTCCTAAAGTGGACACCTGTACCCCAAAAACCAAATCCAACCCACTGCCATTGAGTCTATCCCAACTCATAGCGACCCTATAGGACAGAGTAGAACTGCCTCATAGGGGTTCCAAGGCTGCAATCTTTACTGAAGCAGACTGCCACATCTCTCTCCCAAGGGGTGGCTGGTGGGTTCCAACCGCCAACCTTTCGGTTAGCAGCCAAGCGCTTTAACCACTGCACCACCAGGGCTCCTTGACACCTGTATATTAAGGGCTAAAAAGTGTCAGCCAGACCAGAGTTCACACCTGTGGATGTGATCCTGTTTGGATATAGAGTTTTCTTTGATATGTTAATTAGACCATACCCAGTAGGGTGAGTTCTAAATCTCATCACTTCTGAGTTGTAAAGAACAGCAGATGAGACACAGACTCAGAGGAAGACAGACACCAGGTGGAGATGGCCAAGAAACCAAGGACCACCCGGGGCTACCAACAAGGAAGGAACCGACCCAGCCAAGACCCTGGATTGGACTTCCAGCCTCCAACACGGTGAGAAAATACATGTCTGTTCTTTAAAGCCACGCACTTGGGGTATTCATGTCACAGCAGCACCAGGAAATGAAGACAGAGGTCCAGGACTGTGAAAGCCAGAGACCTCTGACTCGGCCCCACACCCTGGGTCTTCCAAACACCCTCACTTTTTTTTTTTTTTTTAATTTTATTGTGCTTTAGGTGAAAGTTTACAGCTCAAGTTAATTTCGCATTCAAAAATTTATACACATACTGTTTTGTGACATTGTTTGCAATCCCCACAATGTGACAGCACACTCTCCCTTCCACCCTGGGTTCCCTGTGTCCATTTGTCCAGTTCCTGTACCTTCCTGCTTTCTTGTCTTGCTTTTGGGCAGGAGTTGCCCATTTTGTCTCATGTATTTAATTGTAACTAAGAAGCACGCTCCTCAGGTGTGTTACTGTTTGTTTTATAGGCCTGTCTAATCTTTGTCTGAAAAGTGGGCTTTGGGAATGGTTTCAGTTCTGGGTTAGCAGAGTGTCCAGGGGCCATAGTCTCGGGGGTTCCTCCAGTCTCTGTCAGACCAGTAAGTCTGGTCTTTTTTTGTGAACTTGAATTTTGTTCCACATTTTTCTCCCACTCTGAGGACCCCTACTTTTATAGCTGTCACTGTAGGACAAGGCCACTCTGCTGGGGTAGGTACATCTGAGGACAATTTTCCAAACTTCTTTGACCATGACCCAAAATAAGTACACATTTTATTTTGTGATCCCGAAAGACACAAACCAATATATAACTGGAGCACAAGCTTCACAACACAATAGTCACCCTTCCCACATGGGACAGTCTCGGTTCCACCCATGTCTACTCCATCCTTTCATATAAAAACTGATTTCATAACCCACCAATGGACATTTTGAAAACAACTTCATGGTGGCCCTGCAGGGGGGATGGGCTTCAGACTGTCCGTCTCAGGGATACCAAGGCCAAGGAAGGGTGATCCTCCCCACTCCCACCCCTGGGAACACACTTAGGTCACAGGAGAGTGTAACATACATCTCTTTTCTAGAATCTGAGCAAGAAGGCTCAAAGGAGAGGTCTCTGCTTCTGTATCTAAAATATTATACTATTACCTGGAAGGTTCTTAACCATGACCTTCCACGAGGAGGAGGCCACTTCTGACTGCTCCAGGGAGGAACTCCCGTGAGCAGAAAGGCTGTGTGTGGCAGCAGCCCAGCACATCCCTACTTAGTGCTACCAAGCAGAGAAGTGGTGGTGACATAAAGCTGGCACCTCCACTGTGAGAATCTGTACATCAGTGTTCCCAAATGGTGTTCTCCAGTCCACAAAGTGGGGGGTGATTCTGGGGCAAAATAAGGAAATGCTGGGTGAAACTAACGCCTCCTTACTGCATGACTTTTCAGAGCCTCTGACACATTACTGTGGGTTGTGACTCTCGGGGAGGGGGGTACACTATACAAGTGTTTTCCTACCATATTTGACCACACAACCCTTTTTCAATTTACCTCTGAAAATCTGCAGAACAGTTTAGGGAATGTGCCCAGAGTGACTGATATCTGCTTTTTCCACTAGCTGGGAGAAACAAAATGGTAGACCAGAGACTTCACTGGGTGAGGACAGGGCCAGGGGATTAGGATGCTTGCAGGGGGACATGGGTGAATCATCCGTATTTGGCTAATAAAATGAAAAAGCAATAGAGCTCTGTAAGCATGTAAAACAGACCTTTGTTTATGTACTCATCATCTGCAGTTTCAACTATTCCAAAGAGACCATAGTGGTCTGTGACAGGAAGTAATTCAGAAACTTGCGGAGGCCCAGACTGTGAGCTGTGAAGCAAAGAGAGTAACTGAGTCAGCAAGTGAACGTGGCCGACTCTTCAGTTCCCAGATCTCATTGTGACTTTACTTCTGTTTGTCCTTGGAAAGGCAGTGACTCTGAAGAAGTTATATTTTACAGCCTTTCATGATTTTCTAGGAGTCCCTCCTTGGCACAAATGGCTAAGTGCTCGACTACTAGCTGAAGGGTTGGTGATTCAAATCCACCCAGAGGCACCTTGGAAGAAATGCCTGGTGATTTGCTTCTGAAAGGTCCCAGCCTTGAAAACCCTATGGAGGAGTTCTACTTTGCACACATGGGGTCGCCATGAGTTGGAATTGACTCTCTGGCAACTGGTCTGGTTTTTATGCTTTACTAGGAGTCCCTCGGGAGCCCTGGTGGCACAGTGGTTAAGAGCTCAGCTGCCATCCAAAAGGTTAGCAGTTCGAATCCACCAGGTGCTCCTTGGAAACCCTATGGGGCAGTTCCACTCTGTCCTATAGGGTCGCTATGAGTCAGAATTGACTCTACGGCGATGGGTAGGAGTCCCTAGGTGGCGCTAATGGTTAAGTGCTTAACTAACTAACCAAAAGGTTGGTGGTTCAAAACCACCCAGTGGCGCCTCAGAAGGAAAGGTCCCAGCCTTGAAAACCCTATGGAGTACAGTTCTACTCTGCAGACATGAGGTGGCCATGAGTCAGAATTGACAGCAATTTTTCTCCCTTTTTTTGGTTATACTTTAGTGGTATTTGCACATTTGAAGATTCATTAAAAGCTCAGGACAAAGTCCTCATAAACATCCAGAATCTACTGTAATTTAGATTTGAACTTTATTCATCTGAAAACCAGGGCTCATGTACAACTGCACAAGTGGTGCCCTGCCCACCTACAGAGGGCGCCATTCATACAGACTCTGGTGTGAATGGGGCCTTTGTAGTTGTGCCACACAGCAGCAGCCTTCTGCAAAACATTCATGTTTTAAAATGTAAAAAAAAAAAAACAATTAGAGTCATTGGTATGTCCAACACATTCTTTTTCACGCTTGACTAAATCCATGGACACTTGTTTTTTCAGTCAAAGCATCATCTGGTATGGGGCTGTGTAAGGATCTTAAACCAAAACTTCGAGTTCAGGCTCAGACTTTCCAGCTCCTGTTTGCGAGACCTCGGGGAAATCTGAGATTCACTTTCATCACTAGTAAAACAGAAAGGATGACAAAACCTACCCCACCCAGCTGAGGCCAGATGAGATCTACTAAAACGCGTTGCAAACGTCATTAGCAGTCACACTGGCAGGCCAAGCCTTGTGGAGCGCTCCACCTGCAGCCTTCAGCTCCGGAGTTTGCTGCCTCATGGCCAACAGCCCCAGGAAAGTCCCCCGGGGAAGGACTAGGAAGAAGTAGGTTGCAACGCTTGTTTATGCAAAGTAATTCAGAAGGAGGGGGATGGAGCCCGGCCTGTATGACTTACTCCAAAACCAGTAAGGGGTGGGACCTTGGAGTCTCCCCAGAATTCCTTTTACGTCTAAATGTTGTTACTGCCATATATAGGCATTAAATAATTTTTTGGATCCAAACTCATTATCCTGGGTTCCTTGTGTATGCAGCCTTATATTTATATCCAGAACATAAAACACACACACACACACACACCTGACCTCATGATTTTTATGGCTGCATGTCTCTGTATCACTCATTAACTGTAAACTGAGCAATCATAGCATATTTCCAAAGACTAGGAAAATGATGACTTATAAATAACTTCCCAGAGCACGTTTTGTGCTACTTGTCACAACCATGAAGGAGGCTAAAACGCACATTCCTTAGAAGGACACAAAAGAGGAAATAGATTGGTACAGTTACATTTCATACCTTAGTTACAAAAAAAACATGCTGACAATTTTTAGCCCAACTCACAATGTTTCAACGACTCTTCCCTTTCATCTTAATAAGCATCAGTACCCCTTTCAGACCTGTTTCCCTACAGACCTGTGTTCCCTGGCGTCTCAGAATTGAGGGATGTGGTGACTTCCGTGGCCGTGCTGGTTATGCTGTTGTCTTTATGTTAGCACTGGACTCTGTGCAGCCAGGTGTGTCTCCCAGTGTCCCCCCCCCCCCCAGTGTCCCCTCCACTGTCCCTGCTTCCGCAGAAACCTCTGTGTCTGGACTATCTGGAAAGCAGCAGTTTATAGGCCGCTGCTCTATACTTCTTTGAAATGAGGTTGTAGAGGATTGGGTTGATGGATGCGCTCAGAAAAGTTGCAGAGCAACTATGTTGAAGTATTGAGAGACGTACATCATTTGGGTATCTTCTGTGTTGACATAAATGATTCTGCCAACATGGAAAGGCAACCAGCAAACTACAAATGCCAGAACCACCACCACTGCAAAACAAGACACGAGCACCCGAATTAGCAAAAGTGGGGGGAAACAAGTGTCCCAGGAAACCATCTGAAGTAATAACTAACAACAAACTAGATTAGCTAGAACTTTACCTAGCTAAGTCCCCACCCCAGAAAAACTCCCAGGTTGCAGACTGCATCGGTATTTGCTTTAAGCTGCTGATTTGTCTCACTTAAGTGCTCTCAAGGCTGGACATAAAACAGAAGGAACAACTTCTACGAACAATCTGTTCTGGCAGGCTTCCTTCCACAAATCTACTTTAGAGACCTGTCCTCCGCTGAAAAGAATTGTGCAACAGGTCTGCATAATCTTTTACTTTTTGATATGCACATGGTTCACTTTAGCCTTCAAGATAATTTAACATTAAGTAAAAAATTTAGCTTAATGTAATCTGTGTAATCTGCCCCATTTTCTCAAAAGTAGTTGGTAATCCACATCTGCGGCATCCATCAAAGACAGGCAGTTGGATTAAGAGCCTCCAATTACCCATCCTGGATCAGCTCGGCTCACTGATCACAGAGGCTTTTTGGGAAATCACTGCTATTTCCCGAAACCCTAGGATTCCACCCTCAGGGGTCACCCTGAGCTCCTTAGGGGCAGCAGATGGTTTTCTCTGGAGACGGGAAGTACGGATGCACAAAGGAATTGTAGCTGGAAGAGGCGCAGAGGGCTGGGCGGAGGGACGGGCACACAGGCCTGTTTGCACAGCCTCACTCAGCGAGGCCGGCCGAGGGCTGAGTGTGCTTGGCACAGTGGTCGCGCCATTTACGCAGGACGCGGACGGTCTGCCGATGGCCCTCCTCCCGCCCGGAGGCGGCCGGGCCTCGCAGCGGCCCCGGGTTCCTCCACAGCTTTCGCCCCACTAGCCCGTAGAGGACGCTGAGGCACAGGAAGGGCAGGAAGAAATAGGCTGTGGTGACCCACAGCATGACGCGTAGCGCGCCCAGCCGCGCCGGACTCGGCCGGCACTCGCGGCTGAACAGCGCTGCGGCCGCCGCTGCCCCGGGCCCCGACGGTGGGGACGGGTGGCGCCCGCGAGGGCCCTGGCGGCGAGGCGGGTGACGAGGGAGTGACCTGTGCGGTGCCATTAAGGTTCCGGACCGCGCAGATGTCGGGGTCCTCCTGCTCGACGCCCATGAGAAATAAGGAGGACAGGGCCCCGCTGAGAGCAGCGCCACGGCCCAGAGAGCGGCGATGAGCGCGCGGACGCGGCGCTGGGTGACCAGGACGCGGGCACGGAGCGGGCGGCAGATGGCGAGGTAGCGCTCGACGGTGAGCGCTGTCACGTGCAGCAGCGTGGCGTAGGTGCAGCCCTCGCACACGTAGAGCGAGAGGCGGCAGAGCAGAGGCCGGAAGACCCAGGGCCGCGACCGCCAGAGGCGGTACAGGTCAAAGGGGAGGCCGAGCAGGATGAGCAGGTCGGAAACGGCCATGCTGCCCAGGTACAGGTTGGTGGTGGTCCGCATGTCCCGGTAGCGCCCTATCAGCAGCACGGTCACCACGTTGCCACTCACCCCGACGGCGAACAGGCCCAGGCACACCGCCGTCACTGGCACCAGGGTCCCCAGGGGAAGAAGGAGCAGCGGCGTTCGTCGCGCCGCTGCATCCCCAGCCCCGGCGGCTCCCGTGCTGCCTTGCACAGCCCGTGCGAAGCGGGCGCCCGGCAGAGCACGGAGCGCTGCAGAGCCGGGGCCCACGGGGAGCCCTGGTGACACTGCCCGAGCTCCGGCGCGCCGGGCGCGGGAACTGCGGCTCTGAGGGTCGGACTTTGAGGCGCGCAGCCCCGCCCCGATCGGCTGCCCCGCCCCGCCTGTCCGCGCCCTCTTTCAAGATCGTGTACTTTGCAGCACCGCTCTCCACAGTCACGAGCGCACTAGGTCGCAGGAAGCGATTTCTGGCCCCAGCGAGGTTGGTTTCTGCACCCGGCTAAGTGTGGGCTCTTTTGTCCGTCGGGAACGGAGGAGAAGGGCTGGGGGACCTCGGGCAGTGGCTGCGCTCTGACGGGTAGGAAGGCTCACCACGAATCGCCAGGACGCCGCCAAGCTAAAGGGCAGGAGGGGAAGCTAGACCCGAGTCTAGAATCCCTCCTGGGTTCTAGCCCTTAGCCCTGTCTCTGCAACCGAATAAGTAGCCGTGACACGTCGGGTGGTTCCTGGCCCCGCCGAGCTTCGAGCTTCGTCCTCCTCTTAGGCCAACTCTTGAGTGATGGGGGAGGGAGTTGAACCAAATAATTTCACCAGTCCCTTACAACTCTGAAATCGGTTGACTTAACCATGTTTACTCATCTTAAAGGACAAGGCTTAAGTATTTACGTGGACATCTGAGTACATTCATATATGGTAAACTTTTCCTTCCTGGGTACAAAATATTTTATAAACGTATAAAACCAGACCATTTGCCAAGACCACAAAGAAAGAAATTTTGGGAAAAAACTAAAACTCGTTTATGAATTAGTTCATCGTGGTCTTAATGACAATAGCTGGCGTTTATTGTGTGCTTAGGATGTGTCTGGCCGTGTGCTTTTCATTTAAGAGCTCATTTTACCGATGGACGGACTGGAGGTCACACAGGCAGTAAGAGGCTAGATTTGGACGCTGGTCTGTCTGATTCCAGAGCTGCAGGCCCCACATCTACCAAACTGCCAATTCAGCCCCCTCAGCCGGCCTAGCCCTCCTGCCAGGACCGAAAGCCATGACATATTGCTCAGTCCTGTATCTCTTTGGATGGACACATGTCAAGCATTTTTTCACCCCTCCTGTGGTGCAATGGTTAAGAGCTCAGCTGCTAACCAAAAGGTAGGCAGTTCGAATCCACCAGCTGCTCTTTGGAAACCCTATGGGGCAGTTCTACTCTGTCCTGTAGGGTGGCAGTGAGTTGGAATCCACTCGAGGGCAGCAGAGTTGGTGTTTTTGCTGTGGCAAGCTTACACCCTCAAGCTTTCCTCCCAAGGTGTCTTTGTTCTCCAGCTGAAAGCTGGCTTTCCCCTAGGGATGTGCTCCCCAGCCCGTCCTCTTTCACACACAGGCTTGGAGGAGGGGTCGGTGTCACTTTCCTCATCTTTGCTATTTCCAGCCTTCTTCAGACCTCCAACTTTGAATGGAAGCTGGGTCGGAGTCCACCCCCCTATCACTAGCCCTCATTCTCTGAGGATTTAGGTGCCTCACCCTCACTCTCTCAAGCACTACTGACAAGCTTCACGCCCCACACATGAATCTGGCACTGCCTCGGCCTCTCAGTTTGTTGACTCCCTTTCGATCAGTGATCTTGTCCTCCACCCATGTCAGCCAGCCACTCCTCCGGACATGTCTGACACCTTATTGTTGTGTGCCCTTGAGTCGGTTCGGACTCATAGCGACCACATAGAACAGAGTAGAACTGCCCCCATAGGATTTCCTAGGTTGTAATCTTTGCAGAAGCAGACAGCTACAACTTCCCTGCAGAGCAGCTGGTGGGTTCAAACCAACCTTTTGGTTAGCAGCTGAATACTTAACCATTGTACCACCAGGGCTCTGTATCATCTTACCATTTACTAGTGTCCAAAAGAAAAATTGAATCCACGAGTCAGTTAGTGTTAACAGGGTTTATTGAGCTAGAAGCTGTTCTTGAACAGGAAGCATCCCAAAACAAGCTCGTTGAAGTAGCTCTAGTACAGGTGTTTTTAAAAGCAGTCAGAGGATTTTCAGTAGGGAAATTACAACGATCGGGTCTTAGATATGTCCTTAGTGGAAGGGAGGGTCTTCTGCCATTGTCTTTATAAGGACACTTGTCTGTTGGGAATTGGTGGAGTCTGGTATGGTGGGTCAGAAACATTTTTAACTGTCAGGTTGTTCTTTTTGGAGAGTTACTGTGGTTAGAACACTCTGAAAAATTCCCTCATGTTCTGTCAAGGTTTGTACGTGGCACACATGGCCATTTTGATTTATTTGTTCTTGGAAAGCCTTTGCACCTGGCACAAATGGCCATTCATTTTTATTTAATGTTTAACCCAGGACCGGGGAGCCCTCCAGCTCCATTTCAGTCTCCCCAGTTTCTGGCCACCACCCCTCTCTCACTAGCTAACTTTCCCCGTCACCTGGGCTCCAGCCATCCCTCATCCCCCGGGACCTCGCGTTGGTTGCTCTCCTACCTTTTCCTTGTCCCTCTTCTGCCTCCCGTTCTCACTTCTCTCCTTTAGCAGCATAAACTCCCTGAGCTGTTGCAGTCACGCCCAGGCACACACAGTCAACTCCCAGGCTCTTTCCTTCGTTTGTCATACTTGTCCGCCTGACCAGAGGCAGCTACACCCTTGGTTAACTTGAGCTCGCTGCTTACCCTATGCAGGCTCCAAATAGCCGATGAAGTGTGTCACTTGACATTCACAGCCTCTAGTGGGGTGCTGGGCAGTGGAAAAAGTTAACGCGCTTGGCTGATAACTGAGAAGTTGGAGGTTTGAGTCCACCCAGAGGTGTCTGGGAAGATAGGCCTGGCAGGCTGAAAAATCACCCACTGAAAACCTTGTGGAGCACGGTTCTGCTCTGACACACGTGGGGCTCTCTCTCCTGCACCATCAACTTTTCTCTCTCTTCTGTGGCACTTCCATGTTTCCAGCACAATTCCTCAAGAGTTTCTGTATCCACTGTCTCTGATTTTTCTTGCTCTCCACCTCCTCCACCACCAAGAAAATGTAATATCTTCATCTATAAATGATCTGGTTTTCCCTTGAGCTCTCACCTACTGGGTAGCCCAAAACCAGACCCATTGCCGTTGAATCGATTCCTACTCGTAGCGTCCCTATAGGACGCAGTAGAACTGCCCCACAGGGTTTCCAAAGCTGGAATCTTTATGGAAGCAGACTGCCACATCTGTCTCCTGCAGAGCGGCTGGTGGGTTTGAAATGCCGACCTTTTGGTGAGCAGCCTAGCAATTTAACCACTGTACCACCAGGGCTCCTCACCTACTGGGTAGCAAGAGAAAATTAATGATCTGTCCTGAGGAAAGCTTAGTGCAGCCGGATGCACTGAACAGCCCTTCAGGTAGTGTTCAGTTTCTCTTGGATAACACACGTATCCTCTCACACAGCTTTCCCTACCTTCCCGGTTTCTCTCCCCCAAGGGGCCCAGGTGTGGCTTAAGGGTCCTTATGAAATGAGAGGGGAGAGGGGCACCTAGCTTGCTGCTGGTTCCTGGGGGTGCCCTGGCTTACACCTAGTAGTTTTCAGTTCTAGATCTCAGTTGGCTGTCCCCTTCCTGTCTGGTCACCAGGTGCTCTGCTGACCTTTGGGGCTGAAGTCTATGGCTCGTGGATTTGTGGCCTCTTCCTTTGACTGTGGTGGTGC
Organism: Trichechus manatus latirostris; assembly: GCF_000243295.1. NCBI lineage: Eukaryota > Metazoa > Chordata > Mammalia > Sirenia > Trichechidae > Trichechus > Trichechus manatus. Next base: position 4,603,730 of record NW_004443980.1, read on the forward strand.
TCCGGGCACATCTGACTCCCTCCCTGTGGCTCGTTCTGGCTGCAGACCCTGAGTCTCTTTCATGTTTTCCGTTCTGCTCCAGAGCCTGCTGAAGTCCCGCGCGCTTTCTCCCACCCACCACGGCAGGCTCTCAGGCAGGCTCACCAGCTCTCATGCTACCCAAGTTCACGAGTGCCAGTATACCTTCTCCCCTCTGACTCCTCTGTACTCACCCTCCATTCAGATACTCCCGATACCCCTCTCACTTTCATTTTTCTCTATATAACTTATACCAACTGACACACTGTACAATTCACTTAGTTATTTTTTGTTATCAGTCCTCCTCCACCCCCTGCATCGTATGCTCCAGAAGGCAGGGCTGTAATCTTCTGCAGTCGTTGCTCTTTCCCTAGCGCCTGCATCAGTACCTGGCATAAAGTGAGAACTTAATAAATACTTGGTCTTGTAGGGCATGGATAAGCTTCTGTAGAACCGGGTACCATTATTTTCTGTACGATTTCTGGAAGTTAAGTACCGTATGCTGATTATAGTGGATGCCCAGTAAATGCTAATTGATTAATCTAGTTCAAGATAGAATACTGATGTGGAGAGCTGGGTTTGCAGCCGGCTTTTTCTATAACATTGTTATGTTGAGGTTCAAGCATGATTTGGTCCTTAGGGCATATCTGAACCCCTGTTATAATGGCTTGATAGTCCATGTTGTAGGCAGAAATGGGAGCAGATATCTGGATAGTCAGATAGGTAGATAGCTGTCATCAGGATGACTCTGACTCATGACATCCTTGTGTACAGGATACCAGAATGTTGCCTAGTCCTGCATCATCCTCATGGTCATTGACATCATTGCTTCTCTTATGCCATTCCATCTCACTGAGGGTCTCCTGTGCCCTCATTGGCCCTCTACTTCACCAAACTTGATGTCACATCCAGCAATTGATCCCTCTTGATAATGTGTCCAAAACAAGTGAGTCAGACAATGTTCTGCTGTGATTCATAAGGTTTTCATTGGTTAACTTTGAGAAGTAGATCTCCAGGCCTTTCTTCCTAGTCTGTCTTAGTCTGGGAGCTCTGGTGAAACCTGTCCACCATGGGTGACGTTGCTGGTATTTAAAATACTGGTGGCATAGCTTCCAGCATCACAGCAACACACAAGCCACCACAGTATGACAACTGACAGACCAGATATCTGGAGAACTGACTAAATAAATCTGCCTTCTACTCTGTACTTCGACTTCATATTTCATATGATGAGAGGAAGTTCTCAGTGGACCAGGTGTATGGACATCTCTCTCCTTCCATTCTGTGAGTACCTCTGCACGTGGTACTTTTGTGGGGCGGCAAGAGTGGGCGTAGGTCTGGCCCCACTATGGCCTGTGTCCCTGGAAGCAAGAGGTTGGTCTCATCAGTCTGTTCTTGGCCCCTGGCTGGAGGCAGCACAGGTTGGCCTTCGGCAGGCATCAGCACACTTACTGTGTGCTAGGCATTGTCCCAAGTCCTTGCGTGTATTAATTAATGTCGTCCTCAACAATAGCGTTAATGAGGTGGGTGCATTTAGTATCTTAGCACGGAAAGTTACCCAGGCCACACAGCCAGTAAGGAGCAGTGCCATCGTTACCAGAGTCCGTGTTCCTAACCACTGTGCTGTGCTGCCTCTTGCTGTAGACCTGTTGTTGTGGTTAGCTGCTACCATGTGTTACAGAGTACAACTGCTCCATAGGGTTTTCTTGGTTGTAATCTTTGCAGAAACAGTTTTCTGGGCCTTTCTTCCATGGAGATGGCAGAGCTGGCACTGGACGGGGAAGCCTTGGCTGAGAGGGCAGGGGTCAGCTCTGTCAGAGGGCCTCCTCCAGGCCTTGACCAATACACTGCCCTGGGGCCCTGCTTGCCAGGTTTTATCTTTGCACAGCAGGACACGACCGGGCAAATTCAGGCAAGACTGTGCACCGCACAGATTCCCGTGACTGTGACTATTGCTTTGGTAATTGTGTTTTGGTCCCCATTTCTCCTGTGAGAGAGACAGATAGGCTCACTGTGGCATTGATTATCAAGCGGGGCTGGGGGTGTGGAAAGAGGTATAGGACTTGGAAAAAAACCTGTTAGAGATTTCAGTGTACCCCTCTTGACCCCGGTTGACAGTCCCTGGTCAGGAGTGATCACCCTGGCTCCCCCTGTGCCGCCTCTGCCTCAGTGTGGTTCAGTAGCATCTTAGGCTCCCACCAGCCACAAGAACACACTTAGATGGTGTTGCAGATTGAACTGTGTCCTTCCTTAGATATACCGAAGTCCTAACCCCTGAACCTGTGAACGTGACCTTGTTTGGAAATCCTCGGGTTTTTCTTTTGTTATCAGTTAAGTTAAACAAGGTCATACTGGAGAGAGTGAGTCCTAATCCTAATGCTTTCTGAGTGGTGTTTTATAAAAGAGGAGAACAGACACGCAGACAGTGTTACACGGGGGAAGACAGACGCCGTGTGATGATGGAAGCAGATGCACCTACAAGCAGCGAAGGAACACCAAGAACTCCCGACAGAAACCAGAAGCTAGGAGAGAGGCTTGGGGCAGTTCCTCCCTCAAAGCCCTCAGGAGCCGACACCGCCTAGACCCTGACTTGGACTTCTAGCCTCCAAAACTATGAAACAATAGATCTCTGTCCTTTAAGCCACCCACTTTGTGGTGCTTTGTTGTGGCAGCCCAAGGAGATTGAGACAGATGTCTTGACTCCACCACAACCAGCTTTATAGAACTGAGCAGCCGCCGCTTGAAATGTGGTTGTTAGCTGCTGTCGAGTCGGCCTCTGACTGATGGCAACCTCATGCACAATAGGATCAGACTGTTGTGATCCATAGGGTTTTCAGGGGCTGATTTTCAGAAGCAGATCACCAGGCCTTTCTTCCTAGTCCATCTTAGTCTAGAAGCTCCACTGAAATCACAGTGGTGGCTGTGCTTGAGGTGCACTGGCTGGGAATGTCCTCCAGAAGTGTACACCCAAATAAATAAGCTGGCAGCTGCCTAGGAGATAAGATAGTCATGGGACAGTTAAATACATTTGTCTCATGGCAGCTGATTATTAAACGTTCATAGGCATTTTAAAGTAACCTCGTAGCTGAAGAAAAAAGAAAGTAACGTGGTATGAATAAAATTGAAGAAGACGGTGAGATTAAAGTCACAATTCTCTTGGCCCTGTAACAGTAAAATCTCAGCATTTCCAGGAAGATGAAAATAAAGAAAAATGGTAAGCCTTTTTTTTATGACATGATTGACTTAAATTGTAACATCTCCTGGAAAGGAAAGACCTACGAATTCTACCTCTAAGTAATCCGCTCCTCACTTCCCCTCTTTGCAGTTTTTAAAACACAGTGTGTCCTTCAGACCTCAACAGATCCCAGACAGAATGCCCGACAAAGGCCATGTACATATAAGAAATATTTGCATAAAGTAACAAGAAAGAGAGAATGCAGGGCATCCTTCACCTGAATATTGATCTTCTAGTTGAATGGGGTTGTTATTGTAGGCTGTCTTTTACCTCTTAAGGGTATAATTTGATGTCTGAGGAGCTAGGAATATGAATGTTTTCACTCCATTTCTAGGGAATGGAATGGCGGTCGAGGGAAGTTTATCCTCGGATAATCCCTGTCTCAAGTGGGAGGTGGAGGCAGTCGGGGCTTTCCGCAGGAAACTGAGCAGAGTGTGGACGCTGAAGTCCTTTCTGGGGCACGGTCCCACCACGTAGTATGTGGATGTAAAAAGGGGTGATAATATGAGGACTCACCTTGCTGGGTTGTTGCTTCGAGAAAACAAAGTCCTTAGCACAGTGCCTGGCACAGCAAGTCCTTTATAACTATTCGTTCTTCTTATTGCTACTACTGGTAACAAAAGAGGCTATCCTTGTATACAAACTAGATGGCTCCTCATTCTTCAGTCAAGTCTTACACTTTCCAGCCCTGTGCATTTGCCCCTGTGTTAACTCTCCTTCCATCTCTGTCGAAATCCCAACCCATTTGCCCTTCGAGGACACCTAAAATGTCACCTTGTCCAGGTCGTGCTTCCCAAGCCCCTCATCTGGATGCATTGTTGTCTCTGGTGCCCCCAGAGCCCTCGTTACCTGCCTTATGTCCCTTACATTTTAGGTTGAGGCTTCGTGGAGCAAACTGTTTCCTCTTATCTTCACCTCGCTGTGGAGACTCAATGCCCGTGATGCCTGATGCTGTATCCTCCTTAAGGGTGCATTGGTCTCCTAGAGCTGCCTTAACAACATACCAAAGTCGATGGCTTTAAAGAACAGAAATTTACCCTCTTACAGTTCTGGATGCTAGAAGTCCAAATTCAGAGCATCAGTAGGCCTATGCTCTCTCTCTTGGCTCTAGGGGAAGATCCTTATCTATCCCAACCTCATATGCATGTGAAAGCTGGGCAATGAATAAGGAAGACTGAAGAATTGAAGTCTTTGAATTATGGTGTTGGTGAAGAATATACCATGGACTGCAGAAAGAACAAACAAATCTGTCTTGGAAGAAGTACAGGCAGGATGCTTCTTAGAAGCGAGGCTTTCTAGCCCCAGTCAAGGCAGCTTCAAGTCTGGGGGACTGTGCAGAGCAGCTCTTTCCTCTCGGTGCATTGCATTCTAGGCTGCTTGGTCCCTTGGCTTCTCTGGGGCCGGAGAGAACGTGGAGACTCACACACCACCTCATACATACTTCCACCTGGGAGCAACTGCACCAGTATTAAACCATTGTGTCTTTTTAAAATAATAGTTTATTGTGTTTATGGTGAAAGTTTACACAGAAAACTAGGTTCCTGTTTAACAATTTCTACACCAATTGCTCTGTGATATTGGTTACATTTTTTCACAATGTGCCATCATTCTCATTCATTCCTTTCTGGTTGTACCATTTCCAGTACCCCTTACCTTCTCATCTTTGCTTTAGAGGAATTGTTGACCATTTGGTCTCCGATAGATGCTTTTTCAAAGGAGTTCTTTACTCATGAGTGATATTCTTTGTTTTATGAGTCAGTCTGTTATTTAGCTAAAAGTGACCTGAAGAGAATATTTCAGCTTAAGGGTTAAAGACTGTCTCAGGGTGACAGCCTTGGGGAGTCCTCTAGTCTCAACCAGTTCAGTAAGTCTGGACTTTTTAAGAATTTGAGTTCTTTTCTTTTATTGTTGTAGTTTAAGTGAAAGTTTACCTTTCAAGTTAGTCTCTGATACAAAAGTTTATACATACTTTGCTATGTGACCGTAATTGCTCTCCCCATACTATGACAGCACACTCCTCCTTTCCACCGCTGATTTCCCATGTCCATTCAGCCGGCTCCTAACCCTCTCTGCCTTCTCATCTCACCTCCAGACAGAAGCTTCCAGTTTAGTCTCACGTATCTACTTGAGCTAAGAAGCACCGAGTATCATTTTATGTCCCACAGTCCAGTCCAATCCTTGTCTGAAGAGTTGGCCTTGGAAATTGTTTTAGTTCTGGGCTGACAGAGAGTCGGGGGCCATGCTTTCCAGGGTTCCTCCAGTCTCAGACCATTAAGTCTGGTCTTTTTACTAGAATTTGAGTTCTGCACCCCACCTTTCTCCTACTCCATCAGGTACTCTCTATTGTGTTCCCTGTCAGGACAGTCATTGGTGGTAGCCGGGTACCATCTAGTTCTTCTGGTCTCAGGCTGATGAAGTCTCTGGTTTATGTGGCCCTTTCTGTCTGTTGGGCTACTGCTTTCCTTGTGTCTTTGATGTTCTTCATTCACCTTTACTCCAGGTGGTTGGGACCAACTGATGCATCTTAGATGGCTGCTTGCAAGCTTTTAAGACCCCAGCCACCACTCACCAAAGTAGGATGCAGAAGATTTTCTTAATAAACTTTGTTATATCAATTGACCTAGATGTTCCCTGAAAGCATGCTAGAATTTGAGTTCTGTTCCACATTTTTCTCCTATCAGAATCCATCTATTGTGGCCCTGATAAGAATGGTCAGTAGTAATAGCCATGTACTATCTAGTTCTTCTGGTCTCAGGGTAGATGAGGCTGTGTTTCGTGTAGACTATTAGTCCTGTAGACTAGTTTCTTCTCTGAGTCTTTGGTTTCCTTAGTTCTCTTTTGCTCCAGACAAGATGAGATAGATCTTAGATGGCTGCTCTTAAGCTTTTAAGACCATAGATAACTACTTACCAAACTAGGGTGTAGAACATAAACTTTATGAACTGTATTATGCCAATTAACTGAGTTGTCCCACAAGACTATGGTCCTAAGCCTTCAAACCCGGGAAACCAATCTTGTGAGGTGTTTGATTATGTCTAAGGAGTATCGTAACTGTTTCCCCTATGTGGTTGATTATATACATGAATATATATGCATACACACAGGTATCTGTATGTATGTATGCTAATAGATACATCTATCAGTGCACACTTATGTGCCCACATATTCGTAGTCGTACACATATATGCCTATATACATTATTTGTGTAACTACATGCATATTTTTTGGTTGTTGTTAAGCTGTTGTCTCATGGCTCCAAACCCACCCTTCTGAACTCTGTTTGTGTAATACTGGAGCTGGGATTCTGCAAACTTCTCATCTCCTTTGCCCACTGGCCCCAGAGGGGGTCTGGGGGTGCTTGTGTCCCTCTTAGTGTTGTCCCAGCCATGGCCCTCTGCTCTCCCAGCAGCACTGGCTCCACTCAGCTCCTTCCTTCTGACACAGGGCAGCAGGGCAACAGCCCCTCCTCAGACTTCCGCTCCAGGGCCCCTCCTCTCACCTTCTGGGTTCTGATAACCTCAACATCTTCCCTTTACTCTCCCAACCCAAGGAGTGGCAGCTTTTCCCTGGAGTTATTACCTCTTTGTTACTCAAGTATTCCCATCTTGCTTTCTCAGTTCAACGCTGGTGAAACCAATTTCCAGTATTAAATTTTCTCTGTTAGTTACCTAGTATAGTGTGTGTTTTCCTGACTGAACCCTAACAGGTACAGGGACACACATCTTTTCTGCTCACATTTCATTTTGCCTGGCCTCTTCTAACATCAGCTGTATAGGAGGGTGGGAAAAGGAGGGATAGAAGTGTGCTAGAGGAGGAGAACCAATATTTGCCACTAATATTTGCCACCAGGACTTTCTATTTTGGAATTTTCAAGTTATATGTTCCAGTGACTGTTGCTACATAACAGATTATCCAAAAACTTAGCAGCATAAAAAGACCAAAAACCCATTGCCGTCAAGTCAATTGTGACTCATAGTGACCCTTTAGGCCAGAGTAGACCTGCCCCATAGAGTTTCCAAGGAGCACCTGGTGGATTCAAACTACTGACCTTCTGGTTAGCAGCCGTAGCACCTAACCACTATGCCACCAGGGTTTCCAGTGGCTTAAAACAACCATTTAATTGTGCTTACTCATTCTGTGGGTCAGGAATTTGTGGCTTGTCTCCATGATGTCTGGGGCCTTAGCTGGGAAGGATGCAAGGCTGAGAGTGACTCCACGGCTGGAGGCTGCAGTCATCTGAAGGCTGTTCACTTCCATGGCTGATGCCTGGGCCAGACAGCTCCAAGACTAGGACTGCCTCCTGGAGCATCTACATTCCTCTGCACATTGCTTTTAAACTTTATAATAGATCTCAAAGTTCCTTACATATCAGTAAATAGAAGCCTATCTTGTTCTGTTTGTCACAGCTGAATAGTATTCCATCATATGAATGCACCATAATTTATTTAACCATTTCCCCCATTGTAGCTTACTGTAGTAATTCCTAGACTTTTGCTGTTACAGTTTTGCAATGAATGCCTTAAGTGGGTGAATATATCTGTAGGATACATTCTCGTCAGTGAAATTGCCTGATGGAGAGGTATTTGCAGTATATAATTTCCCTCTGTAAGGGTTGGAGCCCTGGTGGCGCAGTGGTTAAAAGCTCAGCTACCAACCGAAAGGTCGGCAATTGGAATCCACCAGCCACTCCTTGGAAACCCTATGAGGTGGTTCTACTCTGTCCTGTAGGGTTGCTATGAGGCAGTGGGTTTGGTTTTGGTTTTGGTTTAAGGGTTGTACAGCTTAAACTCCACCATTGCATTTCTGTTCTTATGTGTGAAATTGAACATCTTGTCATATGTTGGAGTTCCTTGTATTTCCTTTTCTGTGAACTGTCTGCAATCTTTGCCTGTTTTTATACTGGGTTGTTGGTCATTTAGTCACCATATTTAAGAACTCATTATGCTTTCCTATATTAGAGAGATCAGATAAGCCCTTTTCTGGGATATGAGTTGCAAATATTTTTTTCCCAGTTTGCTGTTTGCTTTTTGACTTTGCTTATGGTCTTTACTACCGTGAAGAAGTCTTTATTTTTACGACATTGAAATAATCAATCTTTCTGTTCATGGCTTCAGTATTTTTGAGGCATCATTTGAAAGGCTATCACCACCCCAAGGTTGTGAAGAAATTCTCCCACATCTTATAGTTTTAGTTTCATTTTTTATATTCAAATGTTTAATTCATTTGGAGTTCATCCTGCTGTAAGGGTGAGATCTGGATCCACCTTTGTTGTTTTTTTAAATGGCTACCCAGTCGTCCCAACATCACTTCTTGTACTGTTCAGTTTCACTCCACTGATCTGAGGAGATGGCTTTATGAAATACTACATTTCTGTATGTACTTAGGACTGTGGGATTTCTATTCTGCTCGTTTGGTTTTTCTGTGCCAAATTATTGAGTCTTTATAATCTCCTGGGGCTAGTCACCTGTCATTGTTCTTTTCCAGAGTTTTTCTGTTCTTACTTTCCCATGTGAATGGCACTAGCATACTTTCATCTACAGTGGATTTATAGTATCTTTTAAAATCTGGCATTCCCCTCCCCCTTTTAAAAAAGAGTATTTTTTAACTATTTATATTGCCAGAAACTTTGTGAAATATACCAAATCATGTGTACTCCCTGGACCCTCAAAAATAATTTTGAGCCAGATTTAAAATGACTAGACTCCAAGTTTTTCACAGCACGACTGGACACTAAACTTTATTCTGGTTTAAATGGGTCTGAGTCAAATTTAGAGAATCATAAATTAATTCTATTAGTATTATTACTTGAGGACTTACGTATTTTTCCTCAAATGTTTTTGTAGATTACTTTTCAGAATATAGGCTATGAGAAAATAGCTCTTATGCTACTGTATATGAACAGTCTTACTGCACAGCTGTCAGTGGTAAACTGTGAAACTGTAAAAGGTAATTTCTTCTCTAAGATCACCAGGTCATCCTAGAAATATTAGGAGTGAACTAGAACTGATATGTTAGGCCTGGGCTGGCCAAATTATTCAATAGCTATCAACGACATCCATAAAAAAATCAGTTGTAGAAACTTCAATGTCCATCAGTGGATGAATCATGTAAAAATGGCATTGCGGTGACGTCTGACCCCTGTCTGACCCACTCTAACGTCACAAGGGGGAAGGAGAACAGCCCAAGGCTAATTCCTGTGAGGCGGAGTTCAGACATGCCTACTCTCTCCACCAGTTTTACCAATTCTGACACCAACAGTCCCTACCACAGCACTTTCTACTTATCTGCTGGGTTTGATAATTAATTGCAATGGCCACACAGAACTCACAGACAATATTCATGATTATGAGGCTTATTAGGGAAGTAACCAGTTACAATTCAGGTTCAGGAACACTCAGGATACAGTTCTTCCATCAGGACAGCCTTTTCTCAGCTGTGCCCGCAGGCATGCCTCTCCCTGGCCCTAGGCCTCTACCCTGCTCAGGCAAGTGTTTCAGAGCTCTTTTAGCTCTGCTGGTAAGTGCCCAGAGGCAGCCTACTACACCAGTAAGCCTCAGCCCAAAGTTGCTCAGCTCTAGCTCTGTGGGTTGGCAAATTTAGCTCCACCAAGTGCCCAGAGGCACCCTACTCTGCCAGCAAGCCTCCTGCCCGAAGGCACTCAGCTGTCTTGCTTTGTGGGCCAGGAAGCTCACTGTGCCATCTCCTGCTGGTCTCTCTTGCCACCGTTTCTCTGCCACCCCCTCTCGCCATCTTTAGGGTTACAGCTATCTCTCTCTCTCGGGTTCCTGGTTCCAGGAGCTTCTCAGAGCAGAGATCTTGAGTCCAAAGGACACGCTCCACTCTTGGCTCTTCTTCCTTGGTGGTGGAGAGATCTTCTCCTTTCCGCCTCTGGAATGGCTCATTTTAAGCCTAGTGCGATGGCAAACTGACCAATCTCTTTGGTGGACCACAGTTACCTTATTTGCACAGCCGTGCCCAATCACTGTGTTACAAGTCCATGGAGAGAAAGGCCACACAAAAGTGATCCATCACATAGCAAATGGATAAACAAAATGTGGTACATACATACAATGGAATATTACTCAGCCATAAATAGAAATGAAGTCCTGACACATGCTATGACATGGATGAACCTTGAAATCATTTTGCTGAGTAAAAAGAGTCAGTCACAAAAGGACAAATATTGTCTGATCCTTTTATGAAATATCTAAAATAGACAAATACATAGAGACTAAGGCTTATTAGTGGTTGCCAGGGGTGGGAGGGAGGAGAAAAAGGGGAGCCATTGCTTAGAGGGCACTGAATTTTTGTTAAAAGTGGTGGAATAATTTGGAAGAGAATAGTGGTAATGGTTATACAACATGATGAATGTGTCAAAGCACAAAATTCTTACTCGGTTAGGAGTTAAAAAAAGGAATGAGTTTTATTGAGGAATAAAACAACTGCAGTTGGGGAATGCAAAGCAAAAATGCTAATGCTCTGAAGTACAAGAGTTGAGGAAAACTATTTATATGTGAAAATTTAAGGAAACGGTAACCACAAGTCACACAATAGTTAATCTACAGACATCTTGGAGCCAGTCTGTACAAGTATTTTGTGAAAATGGTTCTGCCCATCTTTCAAGGAGAAGGGCAGTTTGCACAAAAACAGTCTTTCTAAGAACAGCCACAGTTTTGCCCTTCTCCCCTCGCTCCCTCAGAGTGAGAGCAGATTAACACCTTACTGTGAGCTCAGCCTTAACACCTCTCACTTTAGGGGTCTGCTAACATATTCACCCATTTTGATTAAGCCTTCACCAGAGGGTGCTGATCACATCACCCACAATAAGAGTTACCTTTCTTCTGCAAGGACCTTTAACTATCTTTCCTCAAGGGACTTTTATGGCCGATAGGGATTATTGTCTTCACCTTGCCAAGCTAATAGGGTGAGTTGACTTGTTGGGATTGTGGTAACAGACAAAGCCCCATTTGAGGAACAGTTTCAGGCCATATGCAAACAATAAGGGTTAATACGCAGTGTCCCAGAGAGAGAGAAGGAAAGAAGCAAAAGGTTGACCCTTTCTGAGCATAAGTTTCTTTAAGATACATAATTCTTTGCTTAATCACAGGAGTTCTATCCTGACTACAAACATTAAACAAGCATTTCATAAAGAATTTGACTAGTCCTATAATAACTAATAAAAGAATTTATCCAGTTTGTAATATTGAGCATAACCAAGAACCAGTATTATTGGGCAACCAGCTAAAAACGTTGTAAAAGGGAGAATCAGACATAGAGGGTATTGCATGCAACCAAGTAGCGGCTCTTCTTAATATCTTTTTTTTTTTTTTTTTTTGCTTTAGAGAAAGGTTTACAGAACATATTATTTTCTCATTGAACGATTAATACACATATAATTTTGTGACATTGGTTGCCAACCCCACAACATGTCAACACTCTCCTCTTCTCGACCTTTGGTTCCTCATTACCAGCTTTCCTGTCCCCTTCTGCCTTCTTATCTTGCCCACAGGATGGTGTGCCCATTTAGTCTCTTTTTTTTTTTTAGGGGCCTGTCTAATCTTTGGTGAATGGTGAACCTCAGGAGTGACTTCAGTACTGAGTTAAAAGGGTGTCTTGGGTCCATACTCTCAGAGTTTCTCCAGTTTCTGTCAGATCAGTAAGTCTGGTCTTTTTTTTTTTTTGTGAGTTAAAATTTTGTTCTACATTTTTCTCCAGTTCTGTCCGGGACCCTCTATTGTGATCCCTGTCAGAGCTGTCGGTGGTGGTAGCCAGGCACCATCTAGTTGTGCTGGATTCAGTCTGGCGGAGGCTCTGGTAGTTGTGGTCGATTAGTCCTTTGGACTAATCTTTCTCTTGTGTCTTTGGTTTTCTTCATTCTCCCTTGCTCCTGACAGGGTGGGACCACTGGAGTATCTTAGATGGCTGCTCACAAGTTTTAAGACCACAAAAGCTACTCATCAAAGTAGGCCATAGAACATTTTCTTCATAAACTATAGTATGCCACTTGAGCTAGATGTCCCCCAAGACCATGGTTCCCAGCCCTCAGCCTAGTAATTTGGTCCCTCAGGGAGTGTAGATGTTTCTATGAAGCTTCCAAGACCTTGCCTTGGTCAAGCTGTGCTGATTTCCCCAGTATTGTATATAGTCGTACCCTTCACCAAAGCTACCACTTATCTATTGTCTAGTTAGTGTTTTCCTCTACACCCACCCTTCCCTCGTAACCATCAAAGTTTGTTTCTTTCTGTGTGTAAACTTTTCATGAGTTTTTATAATAGTTGCCTCATACAGTATTTGTCCTTTTGTGATTGACTTATTTCACTCAGCATAATGCCCTCCAGATTCATCCATGTTCTATTTATCCTGAGGTATTTACCCGGGCACAGCAAGAGGTATTAGCAATGGTGCAACTCTCCCATGTTGAGCTAAAATGAAATCAAGAGCTATTCTATTATCTAATACAACCCTAGAGAGGGAGTCTAGAGATTTTTGTTGGGTTGCCATTTCATCTGCAATATCATCAGCGATTTGAGCCATAGTGGCAGACAAATTGCAAATGGACTTTTCAAGCTCAGAAACACCATATCAGGGTAGAAAGGCTCAGAGAAATACCCATCTTTTTTTTTGTTGTTGTACTTTAGGTGAAGGTTTACAGAACAAATAGTTTCTTATTAAACAGTCAGTACACATCTTGTTTTATGACATTGGTTAACAACCCCACGACATGTCAACACTCTCCCTTCTTGGCCTTGGAGGACGTTTTTTTTGGTGAAAATATACATAGCCAAAGACACACCATTTCAAAAATTACTACATG
>NW_004443980.1:4622787-4687764 GCF_000243295.1 Trichechus manatus latirostris
GGACTCCCTTTAATAATTCTTGTACGTTTTGTTTGGTTTTTACATATTCCCTTAGTTTCTGTTTTTCTGGAAATGCCCTAATTTCACCATCATACTTGAATGAGAGTTTTGCAGGATATATTATTCTTGGCTGGCAGTTTTTTTCTTTCAAGGTTTTATATATGTCATCCCATTGCCTTTTTGCCTGCATGGTTTCTGCCGAATAATCTGAGCTTTGTCTTATTGTTTCTTCTCTGTATGTGACTTCTTGTTTTTCATGAGATGCTCTCAGGATTCTTTGTCTGGTTTTGGCGAGTGTGATTATGATATGCCTTGGTGATTTTCTTTTGGGGTCTATCCTATATGGTTTTGTTGAGCTTCTTGGATGGTCACCTTTTCATCTTTCATGATATCGGGGAAGTTTTCTGTCAGCAATTCTTCAATGATCCTCTCGTGTTTTCTGTTTTCTCCCCATGTTCTAGAACTCCGATCACTCGAAAATTTTTGCTTTTGATTGTATCCCGGATAATTCTCAGGGTCTCTTCATTTTTCTTCGTTCTTTTTTCTGAGTTTTCCTCAAATAGAGTTGTATCCAAGTGTTTGTCTTCAATTCTGCTGATCCTGTTTTCCTCTGTTTCAAATCTGCTTCTCAGCCCTTCTATGACACTGTCCATTTCTGAAATCTTGTTGTTTATCTTTTGGATTTCTAATTGTTGTTTTTGTATCGTTTCTAGTTGTGAATTTATTTTGACATCTTGTTCCAGCATTATTTTCCAGAATTATTCCATTTTTTTGTCTGTATTTTCGATGAATTTGTCTGCCTTTTCCATGAATTTGTCTATTTTTTCCTCATTTTTTTTTCTGCTTTTTGCTTCCACTCTTGGATATTTCTGAGTATTAGAGAGTTGGATTCCCTGTCAGGTAGTTCTATTGCCTTTTCTTCTACTGGAAAGTCATCTGGTGTTTTATTTTGGACGCCTACTGGAACCATCCTGTCCTGTTTTTGTAAATGTTTTGATATTGTCTGCTGTCTTCGGGGCATTCAGTAGTTATTTTTCTTGTTTATTGATTGTAGGTTTGTTCGTTTCTTCCTTTTATTGTTTTATTTGGCTATGTTTGAGCAGGCTGGCTGTGAGTTCTTTGTTGTTTGCTCATCTGTGGGCATGATACTTTTTGCCTTCTTCTCCAGTTGGCAGGGTCAGTTGCTCAGATGTGGTACAGCAGGGCATGACTAGCTGAAGAGGAGTTGCTGGGAAGGGTTGTTTGTGGCATTTACTACAGCCACCAGGGTGGGCCGGTAATCAATGCAGGGCAGATTCTGGTAGGCCGTGCCTGTGCTGCTTTTGGTGTGATGTTAAACACACGGTGCAGGTAGGCAGGATAGAGGGGGGAGATTGTGATGTGAGAGCTAAGATGGTATGGGGGAGAGGAGAGAGGAACAGGAGCCAAAAACATACAAACAAACAAAAAAGAGTGCTAGGTGAGCTTGCTGTTCGAGTGGAGAGATGAGAGACTATGAAATGGAGAAAAAGAAAAAGGGGAAGAGAAATAAAACAAGAAAAAAATGAATAAATAAAAATGAGAAGAAAAAAGAAAAGCTCCTGGGGATCCCACCAGTGTGGCTACGAGGTCTGGGGAAGTTGTTCCCAGGTGTTGAAGTACAGCCTGGCTAGAAGGCATAGAGATGTCACTCAGCGCCAAGTATTCAGGGGACAGGAAGAGAAGGAAGATATAGAGACATGAGAAACTGAGTAATGAAGAAAGACCAAAAGGGAAAAAGACAGAAAACAGAACAATACAAATTAAAAAAAAAAACACAAGAAAATCCCCCCAAAAAGCAGAAAACAAGAAGAAAAACCACAAAAATAGAAATGCCCTCAGAGATCCCTCTGTGTGTCTCTGCAAGTTGAGGGGGTAGGTCCCAAGCTACGCAGTACTGCCTGGCTAGAACAGGCTCCCAATTTGAGAATAGAAAAAGAAAACAAACAAACAATTCAAAACAAACAAAAAAAGCCCCAGAATCCCACCAGCATGGCAGCAGGGACCGGGAAGCAGTTTTACATTCAAGCAGAGTTTCACAGCCTTTCAGGAAGAAGCAAAGATGGAGCATGGAGCCAGGTATTTGATCGAAAGGAGGGGAAGGTGGTGAGAGGTAAGGAAGAAATCAAAAGAAGTGGAAAAAAGCAACACCAGCAGACAATAAATGGCACTCAGGGAGTCAGCTGGTGCAGGCAGGTGGAATCCAAGCAGCCAGTGCTTCCCGGCCAAGAGATTGTGGCCAGGGGAAGCAGAGGAGGCCGAGCTGGGGGTGAAGAAGGGTGGGTGATGGGAAAGCATATATCACTCGTTACCAGTTGTTTTGTCTCCTGCTGGAAACTCCGTGAAGCTGCTTTCTTGTACCCCCTGTTCGCTGATCTCTGATAGGAGTCCAGGATGGTGGATCCGTGTTGCGTTAGCTGATAGGGGACCTCTGCATGTATGTCTCCTTGCTCTCTGTTCTCTGTCAGTTTCTTATTCCATTTGGTGTTGGCTGAGTTCTTTATCTCTTCATCTGATGCTTAGTGTTTCAGGATTGCTGTTTTCTCTGTTTGGCTTAGTTTTTTGGATCTTTGCTGTGGAGGGACAGTGTGGTGCTTCTGCCTAGAGCACCATTTTGCTGGAAGTCCTCTTTAATAGACTTTTGAAATTTCTTGTTTTTGTTACATATCTCTTATAGTACAATCTTTCAAGTGGCAAAATGAACACATTTATTATTAAACCTAAATATCAGGATCTCAATTCATTTACACTTGTTTAAGTTGGTCTAGGTATTTTGAAAGACAAGACAATTAAATTCTTTCCTTCTAATTTTTATTATTTTATTGGTGAGACATTTAGCCTTTTCCCATGTTCCAGTTTCTTCTGTTTGAGCTAATTGTTGATGTTTTAAAAGTTTCTGTTTCCCTTAATCTCCTCAGTCTTAATTATTTTTGAAGGTAAGGCGCTTTGGGCAATGTTGGCAGAGCCCTCAGTCATTTGTGGAGCCATGCCTCTACTATTTCAAGTACAAACAGCATGGGTCTAGCCCTATTGCCTGGTAATCCTTCTTATTTTAGTTTTATTATTATTTTTTAAACTTATTATTGCAGCTCTGACTATGCTGACAGTTATAAGCACATTCTAGAGGGAGCCTCTAAAGTCTTCTTCAAGGCTGGTCAATATAAGCCTGTCATGAAGAGGTTTTTAAAAAAATTTGTTTTTCTTGCTTTGCCTTGGGTGTTCTCAGTGCTGAGGACTCAGAAAGCTGTTATATGGGAGTCCAAATTTTCCCAGCCACATGAGCCTTCTATTTCTTGTCATTCTGGAATTAATTAAAATTACTTTTTTTCCCTTAAATAAAACATACTTCATATAGTATCTAGCTTAAGTTATTTATAAAGGTTTTGCTTTCAAGATTGACATAAACACACTTCCGAGGTTCACTGTTTAGCCAGTGATTGGACAGCCTCATAAAACAAAATGGGACTAATGAGGAACAGCAATCCAGGGACAAGGATTAGAAGGCAGAAGGGGACAGGAAAGCTGGTGATAGGGAATCCAAGATTAAGGACAGTGTTGACATGTAGTGGGGTTGTTAACCATTGTCATAGGGCAACATGTGTACTGTTTAATGAGAAACTATTTTGTTCTGTAAACCTTCATCTAAAGTGAGAATAGCAGCACAACTGGAAGAACATAATCAATGTCACTGAACTGTGCATGTAGAAATTTTTGAAATGGTGTATCTTTGGCCATGTATATTTTCACCAAAAAAAAATAAAGGTCGGGAAGGGAGCATGTTGACATGTTGTGGGGTTGTTAACCAATGTCATAAAACAATATGTGTACTGACTGTTTGGTGAGAAACTAATTGTTCTGTACACCTTCACCTAAAGTACAATTTAAAAAAAAGATTGACATAAACATAATATCCCTTGTCATTAGTTCCTGGGAATACTAGATCTAGTTAATTTATATAAGTGCTTATCTGTCATTAAACCAATCAGAGTAAGTTCTTTGAAAAAATATTGTCATCTAATTTAGTAATACCAGAAATGTCAGCAGTTCAAAACAACCAGTGGCTCCATGGGAGAATGATGTGGTAGTCTGCTTCCATAGAGATTTACAGCATTGGAAACCCTATGGGGCTGCTATGAATTGGAATCAACTCAACGACAGTGGGGGGGGGGGGCGCGGAGGATCCAGAGGTAAGAAATCTTCATATGTTCATAACTCTATCTTCTGCATGCTTTATAGGATCCTTTAGAGAAACAATTTAGAATATTTTGTCCTTGTTATACCAATTAAAGTAGACAATCAGTCTATTTTCAGTGCATCTTTTCAAATAGACTACTTTATATTAGAGTTTCTCAGAGTAGTTATTAAAAGCCCAGTTATCATATGAACTAGTTGAAACAAATTTGGCAGCTTAGGCTAGAACAAGAGGCAGTCATCTGAACAGAACAAGGGGGATATTGTATGGTTTAAAATCAGGAAAGGTGTGCATCAGGGTTGTATCCTTTCACCATATTTATTCAATCTGTATACAGAGCAAATAATCTGAAAACTGGATTATATGAAGAAGAACGGGGCATCAAGATTGGAGGAAGACTCATTAACAACCTGCATTATACAGATGACACAACCTGGCTTGCTGATTGTGAGGAGGACTCGAAGCACTTACTGATGAGGATCAAAGACCAGAGCTTTCAGTATGGATCACACCTCAACATAAAGAGAACAGAAATCCTCACAACTAGACAAATAATCAACATCATGATAAACGGAGAAAAGATTGAAGTTGTCAATGATTTCATTTTACTTGGATCCACAATCAACGCCCATGGAAGCAGCAGTCAAGACATCAAACAGCAATTGCATAGGGCAAATGTGCTGCAAAAGACCTCTTTAAAGTGTTAAAAAGATGTCACTTGAGGACTAAGGTGTGCCTGACTCAAGCCGTGGTATTTTCAGTCACCTCATATGCATGCGAAAGCTAGACAATGGATAAGGAAGACCAAAGAAGAATTGATGCCTTTGAGTTATGTGTCAGCAAAGAATATTGAATATACATACCATGGACTGCCGGAAGAACAAACAGATTTGTCACGGAAGAAGTACAGCCAGAGTGCTCCCAGGAAGGGATAGTAAGGCTTCATCTCATGTACTTTGGACATGTTATCAGGAGGGACCAGTCCCTGGAGTAGGACATCATGCTTGGTAAGGAAGAGGGTCAGTGAAAAAAGAGGAAGACTGTCGACAAGGTGGATTGACACAGTGGCTGCAACAGTGGGATCAAATATAGCAACGATTTTGAGGATTGTGCAGGACTCGGCAGTGTTTCATTCTGTTGTATGTAGGGTTGCTATGAGTTGGAACCAACTCAGTGGCACCTAACAACAACAGGCTGATAAGCTTCTACAAGGATTTTAATTTCTTTAGTAAATTTGTAAGGATCTCACACAGTTTTGGAAAATATTTCATATTATGCAGCTCTGAACATGTCCAGAGAGCAGAAGTAATATGGGGAGGATCTTCAACTTCAGTACTAAGAGAGATTTTAAAGGGCATTTCAGACAGTTTTCGAAGTAGGATAGAAAGGAGAGGCAGCTGGCAAAAGAGTAGAGGATATAGGACCACGATTTTGGCACTATAATTCTTTATTCTACCTAGTTAATTTAGATATAATGTCCAGCAAAGAGGCCATTTGTTATGCAGTTCCTTTTAGAAGCCTTTAAATACCAATCATAATATGTATCCCATTGAGACTGTTTGACTTTGGAGTCTTGTTTTTCTAATTTACTGTGCAGAAAGATTAATTTAGAAAGTTCAGAAGATCCCCAAATTGGCCACTGATTTTCTGAATTGACCCTGATCAGATGATGCCAGCTACTTAAGAACGAGTAGCTGTTATGGGACCAAAGTGCTGTTCACAAAACAGGTCAGGAACTGCCACCTCCCCCTGTGCATTGGCATTACTCATTTTCAAAGTTGGATAAAAAACAAATGCAAGCATCAAAGTCAAAAGGTAGGTCGCTGATTTTGGTTTACCAGAGTCAAACAAATGCCCAGCAAAAGTGTCTGAGATACCTTGGTAGCAATTGCATGGAACCTGTGTCAAATTTCAATTACAAAGGGAAAGACAAAATCCTAGGTGAAAAACAAATCCAACAATAAAACTCTGAGAACCTCTACGCAAAGAGAGCGGTGGCTTGGATCCGAGAGTTTTTTTTACCTTGCTGCAACTCCTGAGAATCTGCTGTGGAGATGGAGAGTCCAAGGAGACTCTGTTCAGTACCATTGGCCTGAATCCCTGGTGCCTCAGGATTTTCAGAGGTCAATAACCTTTTGGATTTGAGCTGCTGTTCTCTTTGCATCTCTGAATCGCAAATCGGTGTCACATGTGAAAATTGTTGAATTTCTACCACAATTAACAAATACTAAAAGAAAAATAAAATCAGCTGTAAACCAGACACATCCCACAGACTAGAAGACTGAAAGGGGTGGGGATCACCCAAGTCTGAAAAGACTTGCTGATGAGGCCATTTTATTGAGTTGATGATGCCAGAATTGTCTAGTCTTATGCCATGTGTATACCAGTCTTTAGGTCTGTCTTATATTCCTCTTTATTTCTTTTTCAATCGGGGTTAGATTTACATAATATAAAATTAACCATTTTAAAGTGTACAGTTCAGTGGCATTTAGTATACTCACTGTTGTGCAACCACCACCTTTTTTTAGTT
Source organism: Trichechus manatus latirostris (assembly GCF_000243295.1). Classification (NCBI taxonomy): domain Eukaryota; kingdom Metazoa; phylum Chordata; class Mammalia; order Sirenia; family Trichechidae; genus Trichechus; species Trichechus manatus. The sequence continues at coordinate 4,629,528 of NW_004443980.1, forward strand.
CCAAAACATTTTAATTACCCCAAATAAAACCCTTTACCCATTAAGCAGTTATTCCCCATTCCTTCCGCCATGCCCCCCTCCCCCGCCCCCCACCGGGCAAACATCAATCTGCTTCTGTCTCTATGAATTTACCTATTTTGGATATTCTATATAAATGGAATAATGAATTATGACCTTTTGTGTCTGGCTTCTTTCACTTGGCATGTTTTCAAGGTTCATTCATGTTGTAGCTGTATTCCCTTTTTCAACATGTTGTTGTTAGTTGCCACTGAGTCAGCTCTGATTCATGGCAGCCTCTTGTACAACAGAATGAACTGTTGCCTGGTCCTGGTGCCATCTTCACAATGGTTGGTGTCTGTCATGGATTGAATTGTGTCACCCCAAAAATGTGTGTTATCAGTTTGGCTAGGCCATGATTCCCAGTGTTGTGTGGTTGTCCTCCATTTTGTGATTGTAATTTTACATTAAAGAGGATTAGGGTGGGATTGTAACAGCACGCTAACCAAGGTTGTATCCCTGATTCAATGTAAAGGGAGTTTCCCTGGGGTGTGGCCTGTGTACCTCTTACAAGAGATAAAAGGAAAGGAATCAAGTGGAGAATCGGGGGACCTCATACCACCAAGAAAGCAGTGCCAGGAACAGAGCATGTCCTTTGGACCCAGGGTCCCTACACGGAGAAGCTCCTAATCCAGGGGAACATTGATGAGAAGGCCAACAGAGAGGGAAAGTCTTCCTCTGGAGCTGACGCCCTGAATTTGGACTTTTATCCTACTTTACTGTAAGGAAATAAACTTGTCTTTGTTAAAGCCATCCACTTGTGGTATTTCTGTTAGAGCAGCACTAGATGACTAAGACAGAATTTGGTACCGAGAGAGTGGGGTGCTGCTCTAACAGATACCTAAAATATGGAAGCGGTTTTGAAGCTGTGCATGGATAAAGCAGTGGCAGCAACGAAGGACCACCAGCAGCAGAGAACCTGCAGCAGAAGAGGAGCGGCAGTGGCAGAGAACTAACAGCGGCAGAACCAGGAGACCAGTGCAAGACGGCGCTGGAGCAGCGCTGGAGCTGACCCATGGAGTGAGAGAGCTGAGTGCCTGTGTGCAGGAGGCTTCCTGGCGGAGTGGGGTGCCTCTGGGTTCTTATCGGTGGAGCTAGGCTTGCTAACCCTCGGAGCGAGAGAGCTGAGTGCCCGTGCACATGAGGCTTTCTGGTGGAGTGGGGTGCCTCCGGGAACTCATTGGTGGAGCTACCGAGCTTCGGAACACTTGCCCCAGCAGGGCAGATGTAGGTGTGAGGCCCGAGGGCCAAGAGGCAACAGGAAACAAAAGCAGAAGCTGAAGAGACAGTGTACACAAGAAGCTAAGCTGCCTCAGTCTCAAAAGGTATGGCTATGATCTCAGGGTTTTCTAAGCGTGGAGCCATGGTCTCTGGTGTTTCTAAGGGTGGAGTTGCCACTCAGATGGACTGGGAGAATGGTGTGCCTAAAGGCAAGGGAGCAGAGTTGCTGTCCACTGGGCCTGGAAGACAGAGCTTAAGCCCAGGGCCGAGGGGCCTCCACTTGGAATCTGGAGAATGTGGCCAATACCTAGAGTCTGGAGGGCAGGGCCATCGTGTAAATTGTCTCACAGAACAGAAGATTATTTTGAAAGCCTTGAGAGCTAATGTAATGTGTTCTGCTGACTTTCTTGGTGCCTGTTATCCCTTCTTTCCCTCCAGTTTCTCCCATTTCTAATGGAAATGTCTAGCTTGTGCCCGTTCTGCCGTTGTACCTTTGGAAGTAGATAACTTGTATTCTAGATTTCACAGATGAAAAGGAATTTTTGGATTTTGGACTTGAAGACTTTTGCTATGATATGATGAGATGAATATGTTTTCCATGTTGTAAGGATGTGATTTTTTGGGGGCCAAAGGGTGGAATGTCATGGATTGAATTGTGTCCCCCCCAAAAATGTATCAACTTGGCTAGGCCATGATTCCCAGTGTTGTGTGGTTGGCCTCCATTTTGTGATTGTAATTTTACATTAAAGAGGATTAGAGTGGGATTGCAACACCACCCTAACCCAGGTCGCATCCCTGATCCAATGTAAAGGGAGTTTCCCTGGGATGTGGCCTGCACCACCTTTTATCTCTTGTAAGAGATAAAAGGAAACGGAAGCAAGTGGAGAATTGGGGACCTCATGCTACCAAGAAAGAAGCACCGGGAGCAGAGCGCGTCCTTTGGACCCGAGGTTCCTGCGCAAAGAAGCTCCTAGTCCGGGGGAAGACTGATGATGACGAGGACCTTCTTCTAGAGCTGACAGGGAAAGACTTCCCCTGGGGCTGACACCCTGAATTTGGACTTTTAGCCTACTTCACTGTAAGGAAATAAACTTCTCTTTGTTGAAACCATCCACTCGTGGTACTTCTGTTAGAGCAGCACTAGATAACTAAGACAGTGTCTTAGGCTGGGTTCTCTAGAGAAGCAAAACTAGTGAGGTGCAGTGGTTAAGAGCTCAGCTGCTAACCAAGTGTCAGCCGTTCAAATCCACCAGCTGCTCCTTGGAAACCCTATAGGACAATTCTGTTGTGTCCTATAGGGTTGCTATGAGTCAGATTCGACTCGATGGCAATGGGTTTTATATATATATATATGGAAACCCTGGTGGCATAGTGGTTAAGTGCTATGGCTGCTAACCAAAAGGTTGGCAGTTGGAATCCACCAGGCACTCCTTGGAAACTGTGGGGGCAGTTCTACTGTCCTATAGGTTTGCTGTGAGCCAGAATTAACTTGACAGCAATGGGTTTGGTTTTATATATATATATATATATATGTGTAGAAAGAGAGGGAGAGAGAGAGAGATTTATATCACGGAAATGGCTAGTTGTAGAGGCTGCAAAGTCACAAGTCCATGGGTCAGGCGTCAGGCTGGAGCTTCTCCTGACTCACGTAGCTGCAGGGGCTGACAAACCCAAGATTGGCAGGTCAGATGGCAGGCTGCTGGCTCAAGTCCCAAAAACTGGAGGTCAGATGATGATAAGCTGGATGCAGGATCCAGAGTGATCAAAAGCCAATGAGCTTTGCCAGAAAATCCGTATATATTGAATTCAGGCCACACCCCCAGGGAAACTCCCTTTCAACTGACTGGCTGCTCATAGCAGATGTCATCATGGAGGTGATTATATCAGATCTCATCATGGAAGTGATTACATAACTGCAAACTACATCATAACTGTCCAACCACTGAGAATGATGGCCCACCCAAGTTGACACAGAACCTTAACCATCATAGTTGATATGCTTGAATCCATTTCTGTAGCTACTGTGTATTTTGAGTGCCTTCCAACCTAGGGGCTCATCTTCCAACACTGTACTAGACAATATTCTGTTGTAATCCAAATGGTTTTCACTGGCTAATGTTTGGAAGTAGATCACCAGGCCTTTCTTCCTAGTCTGTCTCAGTCTAGAAGCTTCACTGAAACCCCTTAATCATGGGTGATTCTGCTAGTATTTGAAATACTGGTGGCACAGCTTCCAGTATCACAGCAACACACAAACCACCACAGTATGAAAAAACTGACAGATGGCTGGTGGTGTTAAGCGGCAATAAAGGTATTAATATCCTTGGATGAACAAGTATTTGGTGATGGGTTATCCCTAGGGCTGTGTGGGCTCAAAATGGGAGTCAAAGTATTAAAGGATGAAAACCAAGAGGAAAGAAAGTACAGCTTTTCATGTAGTCTGATACCTTTCCTGACCTGGAGATTCTCCTTGTCTTATTTCTTTCTGTTCAGTCCTTAGAGGCCATGGGTTGTTTTGCACATGGGTAAGTGCTTAGCAAGCAAAATGCCTGGCATAAAGGAAGTACTCAGTGCTATCATAAATGCAATACTAAAGTCAGTGTTAATTTTGATTTTCTTAGAATTCAGGACTTCTGGGGGACAGCAGAGAAGTGGTCATGTGTGGGGGCACTAGGCCTGGAGTTATATCGCAGCTTCGTCATTTACTAGGCACGTGACCTTTGGCAGAGTGCTTGTCTTCTCTGGGCTTAATAGAGCAATTAAGAGTATTATATGTAAAGCAGTGAACACAATGCCTAGCTCACATTAAATGGTCAGTAGATGCCAGCAATATTACAAATCCGACAAAGGTCTAATCTCTAAAATCTACAGGAAAATCCAATACCTTCACAACAAAAAGACAAATAATCCAATTAAAAAATGGACAAAGGAAATGAATAGACATTTCATCAAAGAAGACATTCAAGTGGCTAATAGACACATGAGGAAATGCTCGTGGTCACTAGCCACTGGAGAAATGCAAATCAAAACCACAATGAGATACCATCTCACCCTGGCATTACTGGCACGAATCAAAAAAAAAAAAAAAAAACAGAAAATAACATGTTGCAGAGGCTGCAAAGAGACTGGAACTCTTATGCACTGATGGTGGGAATACAAAATGGTACAACCATTCTGGAAAATGATACAGCGCTTCAAAAGCTAGAAATAGAAATACTATATGATCCAGCAATCCCACTCCTAGGAACATATCCTAGAGAAATAAGAGCTGTCACATGAATTGACATATGCACAACCATGTTCATGGCAGCATTGTTCACAATAGCAAAAAGATGGAAACAACCTAGGTGCCCATCAACAGATGAATGGATGAACAAACTATGGTACATACACACAATGGAATACTACATCACGATAAAGAACAACGATGAATCTGCAATGCATCTCACAACATGGATGAATCTGGAGGGCATTTTGCTGAGTGAAATAACTCAATCACAAAAGGACAAATACTATATGAGACCACTACTATAAAAACGCATGTAAAGGTTTACCCACAAAAAGAAAATCTTTGGTAGAGGAGGAGTGGGGATGGAAAAACACTAGACAATAGATAAGTGGTAACTTTGGTGAAGGGTAAGACAGTACACAATACTGGGGAAGCCAGCACATCCTGTCCAAGCCAAGGTCATGGAAGCTCCATAAACACATCCAAACTCCCTGAAGGACCAAACTGCTGGGCTGAGGGCTGAGGAGACCACGTTCTGGGGGAACATCTAGCTCAACTGGCATAACATAGTTATTTATAAATAAAATGTTCTACATTCTACTTTGGTGAGTAGCATCCGGGGTCTTAAAAGCTTGTGAGCAGCCATCTAAGATCCTCCACTGGTCTCACCCCTTCATGAGCATGGGAGAATGAAGAAAACCAAAGACACAAGGAAAAGATTAGTCCAAAGGACTAATGGGCCACAACTATTAACAGCTTCCATCAGACTGAGTCCACACAACTAGATGGTGCCCAGCTACCACCGCTGACTGCTCTGACAGGGATCACAATAGACGGTCTCAGAGCTGGAGAAAAATGTAGAACAAAATTCGAACTCACAAAAAAAGACCCAACTTACTGGCCTGACAGAGACTGAAGAAAACCTGAGAGTATGGCCCCCGGATACCCTTGTAGCTCAGTAATGAAGTCACTCCTGAGGTTCACTCTTCAGCCAATGATTAGGCCTGTAAAACAAAATAAGACCAAAGGGGCACAGCAACCCAGGGGCAAGGACTAGAAAGCAAGAGGGGACAGGAAATCTGGTGATTAGGAACCCAAGGTCAAGAAGGGGAGTGTTGACAAATCATGGGGTTGGTAACCAGTGTCACAAAACAATTTATGTGTACTAATTGTTTAATGAGAAGCTAGTTCCGTAAACCTTCATCTAAAGTAAAAAAAAAAAAAAAAAAAAAGCCAACCATTACGACTTGAATGGATCATGTGGCTTCAAAATCTGTTCAATTTTCAGACACTTCTCTTGGTAAATTTCCCATAACAAGCAGAAATAACAGCGTCATCCTATTCATGAGACAAAAAATAGCTACTGCATGTAACATTTGGAGGCACCACTTGGGACACTGAGGATTTGATGAGCACAACTATTAAAATTTTGGTTCTTCTGTCAACTTTCATTTTTGAGTTTCTCTTTTCTCCCCCTTGAGAGCATCAGGGAGAAAATAATGGATCAACAAAAATGATACTCTTTGGGGCATATAAGTGAAAAACCAAAACCCGTTGCCGTCGAGTCGATTTAGACTCATAGCGACCCTACAGGACGGAGTAGAACTGCCCCATAGGATTTCCAAGAAGTGGCTGGTGCAGTCGAACTGCTGACTTTTGGTTAGCAGCTGAGCTCTTAACCACTGTGCCACCAGGGCATATACATTATCTTAAAAAATGAATATGAAAATAGAATATTTTAAAAACTGAAAATATGAACCATTATCAGGTATGTTGACTGTGGAGGGTAGGTTACAGGATGACTGCCTGTTTTAAGTTTTGGGGAACCATTCTTTTGCAGTCCCTGAGCCATAATATACATAAGACCCTCCTGCAGAAACGGAGAGTTCATGATGGAGAAAAAAGTGTTCTCAAACATGGAACGCTCAAACACAATGTGTAAAATTCCTATTCCCAATCTACAGAAAAAATAAAAAGAGGTGACACGTCCAATGATCCTTCTCAAGGCTAGACACATACCTAGTTGCCTGTGTGGAGTGATGCTTCTAAATCCAAAATATCCCTCTCCCGCAGTCTAATATTAAACTTTATTGTGGTACCTGCAAGTTGGGGCAATTAGAGATCACTTGATTTTAAGAAGCAATGTATCCCTAGGAAGGGGTCTGGGGATGGAAATTTTAACCGTGGGTAAGGGCACAGAATGAGTAAGAGAGAATGCTGAACATTCTGGTGGAAGACGGACCTGGGGTTGATGGCAGTGCCAGTCAGAGGAGGGTCCCGGGCTGCTGGAGGCAGGAGAAAGAAGATAAAGGGAAAAAGGTGGGGAATGCAGGAGAGGTCAGAGATTAGGAAGTTGACCTCAGACCTGTCCTTTTACTTACTTATTTTTAATATACGGAAAGAAAGCAAGGCATTTAATGAACTGCACAAGTCACTAGGATAAAACTCCTTACTTCTAATTTCATTCAATCTACTGGACTTTATTTCTGTAATGAATATGGGTCCTCTCTTGTTGAAGATTTGAATATTTCTAGAAAAAGTGTTCTAAGCCTATTATAAGAAGAGACACCTTAACATTTCATTTTCTTAAACAGAAGCAGATAATGGATACGAATACAATAAACACATCTCAAAAAAGAATGATACAACTTTTATTTTCCATGGATTTTAAAGATACTTTTGCTACACAGTTGATGTATTTTCATTTGTATGAAGTTCAACCTTAACAATTTTAAGGTGATACATTTGGTAGTGTATCTGTAATCTTTAAAAAGTTTAGAGTTTTTGGAATGTACAGTATATGAGGTAAAATCAAGATTACATTAGAAATTGCTGCCTCCTCTGCACTAATTTTGCAGTGAGGCTCAAATGGCAAATACACTATTAAATGACATTTACTATCAAAAATAGGTGTTCATTTGCGTTTACTATGAAAAACGTAAGCCACTGTAAACTTGCCACAGTGGCAAATTTTACTATTTTAGACATTTAACTATATAGAAATCTCTGGGTGATTACACTCAAACTCATTTGTACTGCCAAGTGTGGCACTTCTAGAAGTTTCTAGAAAACAATTACAATCACGGTTGTTTTAGGGGAAGGTTATCAGCCTATACGTAAGAGATTAAATTTAAATAAAATGTAAACATACAGTATATTATAATGACAAATCATTCTTACCACTTGGAAAGGCCAAGTTTATCCGTTTCTTTTTTGAACAAAGGTTAACGTTTTTTCAACAGCACGGATTATTTGACATAAAACAATTACAATACATGCCCATTCTAATATAAGATAAATTCTTCAGAGATCTTCAAAGCATAAACGTAAGTTCCTTTTTTCAAAGACTGACAGAAGTGCTTACTAATCACTAAAATGCTAACCTCAGCAACTAAAAATTAGTGATTCACTATTCTAAAATTCAAATAATAAATTAAAAAAGCTAGTTACAAGTGTTTTACAGGTAACAGATGTGATAAAACAAGAATTTAGATAGTTTCATTACAAACTGTATATTACTGGCAGTCACTGACATCTAGGCAAGATGTACAATGTGGTACTTGACAAAATTCAATCTGATTACCCAATAACTCACAAATACAAGCTCACAAAACATTAATGAATTATGCAATTGCAAAGTGCTCTAATGCAACATTAACCACATGCAATCAATAATTTGGAACAGACATTACATTAAACATTAGTTTTTCAAGAAAGAAAGCAGCTTAAAGTTTACTGGTGCAAATTAATTTTGTCTTCGGATTTGGTGACCCAAACAAAAAGGTTAAGTTTGATTATGAATTCTGATGGTGATGGCAGTAGTTATGGGAGAAGCAACAAAACTTATGGGAGTTCTTCACAATTAGCCCATTTCCAGACAGATGGAATGTGTGTGTATTAGATATACACACACACATTTTTATACACTTGGCATGTATAATTGTTACATATGCTGTAAGTGTACATGTATGCCCTTATACACATACGTATAGCTCAAAGTTTCACAAACAGAAGCCAAATTAAATAGGTTTGAAATTCAAAATGACTTTATTACTTTAAAAAAAGTACTATCTATAAAAGCCCTCTCTTCTCTTCCATGTTTTCAAGACCTGAAGAGGTACTTTAATAGTAAACATTAAAATATTTGTAGGCCAAGCAGACTGCCTGTGCTTTCTTTAAGTGACTTTCTCTGAAGTTATGAATATATACTTGTAAAGAAGAACTCCACATTTATCAAACAAGAAGCTTCTTTTCATGCATATTCTTTCATCCAGTTTTTTTGTTTGCTAAGCCCCTCTAGTTATTCATCATAATCCCACTTACCAAATAATTAAGACAAATGAGGAGGTAGAAATATAGCACTAGATTGCTTTCACAGCATCAGACTTTAACATTTTTGTACAGCATGTCAGTGTAAATTTTATTCATTCTGAATTTTTCACTTGGTAATAAACAGATCAGGTTTACCACTGTTACACTTATGCTGACTGGTCAAAATATCAATTACACATTGTTGCCTCTTAGAAAGTTTGTTCTACAAGAAGCATGTCAAGGAAAAAAAAAAAAGCCCCAACCAAACAAAAAACCCTAAATTTGATATTTCTGTGGCTTGCATCCTAATAAAGTGCCAGCCTTTACCTAATAATGTAAGCACTGTAAATGGCAAAAATGATGTGCTATAGTTTCAATGCCAGTGATAAATGCCACTGGTTTTGTAAAAGCAATACAGAAATCATTTTAGTATATGACAAAATAACATATAATAAAGCATTTTAAAAATAGGGTTGTATTTTCACTTGATTACAAAGTACTGAATGATAAACGCAATCAAAATGGAAAAGAAAGCGAACAGCACGAGGATGACGGCTGCACACTGCTCATCGGTGAGGGCCCGCCGGCGCCTGGTGCTTTCCACAGTGTCTCTGTTGGTGCTGGCCGGTGGTTCAGTCCTCTGAGAGATGAAGAGCACTGTGGTACTGTAGGGACCTACGAGGTCCTGGTGCCCCACAGGGTCTTGGCACTGGCGAATGGCACACACACGGAAACGGTATTCACAGTTCAGCTGAAGGCTTGAATACCGGAATGAAGAGTCGGGACCTTTGTAAATCTGTTGGAAAACTCATGTGTTAAAATCTGTTAACACTGGCTTGTTTCAGAATTATTTCTGACATGAAAGTTAGTACCACTGACTTTATCTTTTAACTGACGTTTTGAAAATAGCTACTATCCATTTAAGATTTTCTCTGCTGAAGAAGGCAGGAGAAACCTGAAAAGGGATGGTATGAGACCTATCCTCAGAGGCTTAAAGACCAATGGAGAAGTGAAGATGTGTCCCAAAGCAGCTGGAGAACCAGCCCACAAGCATGCCCTGGTTTCCACACATGTATGAAGTCAAACATCTGGGAAGTCAGTCCACAAAAACTGGGGCAGTATCTAATCTTGCTCCCTATTATACCTTTGCACAACTGGTAAATTTTTGTACAATTTCAATGGATTTGTTGGATGAAACAATGAATGAAGGAGAGGCACTTTCTACAGGTGTGGATGGAAATCATTTTATAAACTTCAGAGAGGGGAGACCACTCAGAATCACAGAATAAGGTCTTAAAACCTAACTCCTCTGTCCAAACAAGAATGAAATTCCATGGATTTTCAAGGCAAAGCACTAGTGATTTAGAGGCTACAAGGTGAAACCAGTCACCTCGTGGTTCAGGCCCTGCTCCACCACTTCACAACTCATGTGATCTTAGACCAGTTATAAAATGGGCATAAAAGTAGTTATCCTGTATGGTAATTATGAGGATAAAATGAACTAATTCTTGTTAAAGTACTTAGCACAGTGCCCAGGACTCAGTGAATGTTCAATATATGGAAGCTGTTATTTCCATTAGTGATTTTTAGTTCATCCCCTTCTTTTACAAAGGAAAAAACCAAGCCTTACAGGGTTAAGGGACTTACTCAGTGGAGTTCCTCCGGTTAATTGGTGGGTTAGAAGACAGATCAACCAACACCTGGGCTAGCATTCTTTCAAACACTTTTAGCTGCCTCAAGCCTATCTGTGTTGTAAATCTAAATTTTTAATACTGGTTTGCTCCTGAGGGAGCAGAGACAGAGCTCTGTCTTAATTAACTTTGTGTCTCCAAAATCTAGTATATAGCAGGTACTTAATAAAAGGCTACTAAATTAGTGAATGGAGCCCTGGTGGTGCAGTGGTTAAGAGCCTGACTGCTAACCAAAAGGTGAGCAGTTTGAATCTATCAGCCGCTCCTTGGAAACCCTATGGGGCTTAGTGAATGAGGCAGGTCTACTTATCAGTCAAAATACATATCAATGGATGCTGAGAGGTTATATAAACAAAATTCTATTGGAGGAAGTAAGCCTTAAGATGGATCTTAAAGAAAATGGTAAACACTCATTAGTTCGGAGGGTGCAGATGAAGAGTTTCAGGGAGTGGGAATGTAGAAATGGTCCATGCCTAGGAGACAGTAAAGGATTACTTAAGTTAAACAGAAGGTTGTATTAGGAAGCAATGTGAAATAGTTCACATGCAATTGAGACCAATTTAGTAAAACTAAAAAAAAAAATACTTATTTGTCTTATGGATATAATGAGTGATTTTAATTTTTGTCTTTAAACTTTTCTTTGCTTTCCATTTGTCTCCAAATGAGCATAGTAAAATATAGTTAGAAAACAAAAACAAACAAAACAAAACAACCACATACACAAAACCCCACAAATGGCATGAGGGTGACAGGTGAAGAGTTCTGGCAGAGAGAGAAGGAATAAGTTAATACACTAGTTGGAAGAGTTTAGGTTTGATTCATTAGGAAGCCACTCCAGGTGTGTAATCTTAAAACAGTGTTTAAGGAATCCTAATAATGAGGCTGTTGGAGGGACTGAATGGAGTTGTAGGATAGGGGCTCTTGCTGTATGTAAGCTTGAGGCTATGAAGCCCTGATGTAGTTTTTATGAATCTACAAATGACTTTTGAGTTAAGACTTGGTAGGGGGAAAAAAAAAATTCTTCCAAGGATTTAAAGCGTGTTAACAAAGATGATGTTGGTACTACAACATTAATAAAGCTAGAAGAAGAAATTGGAGGGGAGAGATTGGGAAGGAAGAAGCTCAAGTTTTCAATTTTGTGTTTCAGATGTTGGGAGGATATCTAAGTCCTATAGGCAACTGTAGATATAGGACTGAAGAAAAAAGATTAACTTGCAAAGCTAATTTAAGAAAGTTTATTATCTAAGAGATGCTATTGAAATAAGCCTCAAGTTTGAAATGAGCTAGGTTAGGTCTTAAAATGAGAAATAACTAAAATGAGTAATATCTCCATCCCCCATTCTATATTGTCAAAGTGGCTTTGTTGTGACCTGACAGAAAAGGGCAAGTAGAAAACTCTAAATTCAAAATTTTTTGGCCTTTAGCTATTGCTCATAGATAATATTACATATAATTAAAACAAAATAGCCCCTTATCTTTGCTATGAACCAACTATCCATTTGTAGGCAGAATGTGGGAAATAGAAATTAATGAAGATTTGCTGTTAAGAGAATAACGGGTAAGATTACTGTTTTCATTTGGCATTTTATCTGCGAAATGCTGATTAAAATCTTAGCTTGTGAAGCTTGTGCATTTCTGGCTGGCCAAGAACGTTCAAACAGCATGTCAACTGCAATGGAATTTCACAGAAAAACTTTAAAGATAGTTTAATTTCATCAACTGGCATCTGTCCTCATTTCAGCTTTGTGAATACATCATAGCAAGGAGAAAATAACAAGTACAGAACTAGGACCAATAAAAACGAAACCAGTATCTTACCTGTTTGTATCTGTATCTATATTCTAAAAGCATATTTGGTTGGCTAGATAAATTTATCAAGTACTCATACTAAAATGAGAAATAGTCTTTGTTACGATCTTTCAAGGATAAGTGTACATGTTTAATATCAAAGATACCATTTTTGAAGTTGCCATGACAAAGGAACAGTTTTTAACTATTATAATTTTCTGTATACATTACATATTCATAACCTGATTTTCACTAAATAATATGCACCATATATATTATAAAGCAGTTAGTATAAAACAATGGTTTCAGCAATATATTATTTTTTTTGGGCTGAATATGCAATAGTTAAATCTTTCCTTAAGGTGTATTATGTATCTGATTATATTTTAAAAATTACTCATTATTACATACAGTAAGACATACTGTTATATAATTTGGCACATGGTCACATAATGCGATCCTTCTCTATGAATATACTACTGCAGTAATTATTTTGTAGTGAGCAACATATGAAGAGAACAAAAGTGTTACAAAGTGTTGTAATTCCTCACTTATAAACACCTGAACATATACAAATAACGACATAGTTCTTGTCTATACCCTTCTTCTCCATTACTGCTAAGGGAGTTGTAAAAAAAAAATTAGAGCGTTTAGAGCAGTAGTTCTTAAAATTAATGTACATAAGTTCTTAAATCTAGTGTACATAAGAACCACTTCGGATGTTAAAAGAAATACCGAATTGTGGGTCCCACTCCCAGTTACTCAGGTACATCAGGTCTGTAGGCCACTCTGAGAATCATTCTTTTTGAGAATCTGAGTTCAAAAGTATAAGAAGAGAAGAAGTTGTATACAGTCAATGGGCCACACCGCACCAGCATCCATTCCCTGCCACTGCCAACAGCACTCTGATTCTGGATGGGATGTCCAAAGCTCCCCGACCCAGCCCATGCACATTAAGAGAAGCTGGCCTTACTCCTAACCCCAGAGGTGGGCCCTGGCACAGCTGTTGGTTCACAGATGGCTTTGTAACTTTACGTGCTTTCTCTTCCCTGAATGTGAATGAGGAATGAGAAAGAGTAAGTTCCCCATTGCCAAAGGGCAGCCACTAAAGACTGTGAAAGTAGCCGTGTCCCTAACGACTTCATTCAGTTACTGGGTCAACCAACCCTAAAGCCGGTTTACCTTCATGGTTCTCCCTAAGAGGATTTACACTTAAATTTAAATGGTTATAAGCCAGTTTCAGTTGATTTTCCTGGTACTTCCAACATGATGAGTTCTGATACAAGAACTGCCTTAGGAAGACTCCTAGGTGGAGTTAATCTGCTTTGAAAGTGGCTGTATGGTCCTCAAATATTTTCACTTCACCATATTATACTACTTGAAATGCCATTTTGGTCAAGAAGCACTTCAAGTAGTATAACAAAATGGCATTTCAAGTAGTATAACAAGTATTAAAGTATTAAGGAGCAGACACTTGTCTTCTGGTATGACTCTTCCCAAGCAAAGAGTCTTCCTCCTAATGCCTCATAAGGTCAGATACACTGTGTATATGGAGGTCATGATGTGTGTTTGTGTGAGAGAGAAAGGGAGATGAGAGTTAGAGCGAGCACGTAACTTTAGAGAATGGGGGTTAGTCTACATGAGGTGCTACAGAGCGGGGCATAAGGTAGCAAGAAGGTACCAAGGGGTTGGGCAAAGTTACTGGCTAATGAACCAGGGATGAAGAAAGAGAAGAATGCAAAGAAAGTAATTAGTTTCTAAATTTGGCCCAGGGTGTCATAGTATTTGCTGCTGCCAGGCTAATTTGCTTCCAGGTCCCCAAATCCAGCAACATTATAGTTCAGGTTTTTATGGGCTAGCCTGGAAACTTGGCCACCTATTGCTTTCTTAAAAACATCAACAGTTCCCTACTGCTAGAGACCCACCCAAACCTGGCCTTATCCACTACATACTTACCAGTCATACCAGAGTTCATGTTTCCCTAAGCTTCCCAGACTCAAAAGACTCACTTAAATGCCACTCTTTCAAAAAAAACTTACAAATTCCAGCTGGAATTAATCATTTTTTTTTTTTTTTTTAAAGTATGTTTTATCCTTATTATGACCTTTGATTTGTTTGGCTATGTAAAATACCATGATTGTAAAATTTCTGCTTGGTTACTAGATTCTAAATAACTTTCTTAAAAACAGTAACTTCTTAATCATGTAGCCTCCACCCTATGATTCCAAGTATGTAGAGTATTTAATATATGTGTGCTGAGTATCACTTAAATTAGAAATAAAATATTAAATTTCATGAATGAAATTGAACTCTTAAATAAACAACATACAAACTCTTGGAACATGTAACTTGCCAGTAAGTTGTAGAATTTTATAAACTTTTATTTAAGAGATTTAGATGAACATACATAAAATGCAGTTCTAAGGAAATCAATATTGTTAAGTTTTACAGCATGTTTACAAACTAAAGTGAAAGTGACGATAGAGTTAATTTAACTTTTATGTTAAATTAGAATTAGCACTGCTGTTTTATGTAGTGACATAAACTCACTAAAATTCATACATCACTAAAATGTGGGGTTTCTATTTCCTTTAAACATGTAATACAATTATATTTTCTTTAATATTAATTTTGCTTCCTCCTTGGAAGGAAACCTGTTTATCTGTAAATTACATTTTAAATCTAATTACCACATCAATTTGCAGATGGTTTAATAAAGAAAAACAATCACATGCTAAATTTAATCTGCATCTTTGGGACCTTCTGTAATTTCAGTTAAGAAATTACATTTCCATGTTTCACAAAACTTGAAATAAAAAAGATATATATATATATACACTGAATAACATTCTATTAATAGTTATAACGGCACAAGACTGGAATAAAACAGATGAACGATAGGTTTTCTAGCAGGAAAATAAAATACAGGATAACCAGATGGAGTGTTTACAGAAAATAGGTTTCTAAATTGTATAAAAGTTTCTTCTTAATAAAATTTCTCATCAACATGGAGAACTTCCCATTCCACCTGAGTGCAAGTCATCCTTTAAGACTCAGTTTACGTATTACCTCTTCCAGGAAGCTATATTTGAAATCTCTAGACCAGGAAGGTGAACTTCGTCTAGGATTCCATAAGAACTGCATTTACTGTCATATTTACAATACTGTATTATAATTACGACCATTATTATTATTGTAAAAGCCTCCTTCCAGGTCTCTCTGCTTTTGCCCTTACCTCCCTCTAGTCTAGTTTCAACACTGGTAGCCAAAATGTCCTTGTGTCTGATCATGTGACTACTCTGGTCAAAATCCACCCTTGGGAAAAAAGCCTATAATGCCCTATATATCTCCATACCACCACATTAACTACCTAACCTCATCTACAATTCTCTCCTTCTCACTCTGCTCCAGTCATATTGGCTTCCTTCCTGGTCATCAAATTCACCAAGTATGCTTCTGCTTTAGGGCCTTTATACCCATTGTTCCTTCTTTTTGGAACACTACTCCCATATTCACATCTTTTGGGTCTCTATTCAAATGTCATCTGACTGCCCTGTATAAACTAGCACTAACTGCTCCCATCCCTACCTTCAACAGTACTCGCTGTATCCTCAGCTTTATTTTTTTACATCACAGCTATCACCATCTGACATACTATATGTTAATCTGTTTACCTGCTTTCAGTGTCTCTTT
This sequence comes from Trichechus manatus latirostris, assembly GCF_000243295.1. Taxonomy (NCBI): domain Eukaryota; kingdom Metazoa; phylum Chordata; class Mammalia; order Sirenia; family Trichechidae; genus Trichechus; species Trichechus manatus. The sequence goes on from NW_004443980.1 coordinate 4,645,518, forward strand.
CTCCACTTGAACGTAAGTAAGGTTTATGACAGCAAGGACTTTTTGTTTGGTGCTGTATCCTGAGTGCCTGGCACAGAGTAGCTGTTCCATAAATGTTTGTTAAATGACTGGATGATCTCTCTAGGTATCTTTCACCCCAAAAAGATTTTAAATGCTTAGATTCTGTGTGGTTACTAGTCTTAGGAACATAGTCAGTACTGAATGAATGCTTCTTAATTAGAAAGGTAAAGACAGTCAAATCTTACACAGACAATACATAAACATGAAAGAAAGATAAAAATAAGTCATCACAGAATTATATATTGGCACATACCTGTTTGAATTCCGAATCTCTTCCCACTATAACTTGAAGACTATAAATAACTGGATCACCTTTCATTGACTGTAAACATTCCCACATAATTTCACAAGTGTGATCATTTACTTTCTCTATTTTGGGTGCTGCAGGGAACAAATACAATTAAAACCTGCTCGATTTTAATCAAAACCAACAAGGCTTTAAAAGCCCAGTTATAAACTTGAAATAAATATCTATGAAATTTTTGGAATTTACAGAGAATGGTCAGTGGCTTACTCTTACTGTCTCCAGGCCACACAATCTACAGTACTACAAGAGCCAGACTGGCTAAAGGAACTGTCAAGGTTTGTACCGTTTTCATTAAGCTAAAGAGCCAATGTGAAATGACAAGCCAGTGAAGGAATCTGACCAGAGCAGTTACATGAAAACAACTTTTATGGTGCTTGTAAGACCATAGTAACTAGAACACGAATTTTGTAATTTAAGAAATCTCTTAGCAGGATGAGTTGAAAATAACCCCAGCTGCCTGACTGTATATGATTGCCTCAATCAACAGTGGCATACAAAGGGGTCACAGGAGTCAAAATCACAGCCATTTTCTTAAGGCTAAGAGACACTGAACTGGATGAAGGAAAAGTGACTCAGTGAAACTTAATCAATATTAGAAAGATTATTTAAGAACAGTCCTGTGAACCATGGATCTGCTAAATAAATGATATACCGAAGTATATGATGCAGAACATTGTACTAGGAGTCCTTGATTTGTCCCTGTATTGCAATTAATTTTAGATTTTTTGGCTAAATGCAGAGTGCAATCCTTGCCAACAGGGTCATTTAAAAACATGAACCCCTCTGGAATTAATTTTAAAGACATATGTATTACATATGTATATATACATGTATGTGTGTATAAATTTGATTTAGTTAAAAATCCAAGTTAACTAAGAATTTACTTATGTTTCAGTTAACATGACTTGTCTCTCCTTGAAATTCAGTGAATGAAATAACTTAAAACATTCAAACAACCAGTTTGTGATTTTTATCTTTAAATAACAATTGCAGAAATAGCAAATTACCCTATTAGAAAAGCCTGTCTATTCAATTTTATGCTAGATTGTTAAAAAGATAGAAAACCAGTATCAGTGTGACAGATGAAAGAGCTTTTATTATTCAGTGAAACTCTCAGTAGGCAGGTTTGCCTGCATAATTTTTTTTTAATAATACAACTGCTGGACACATACCGGATGCAAAGTTATAATAACAGTGAACACTTTATGAAAATGCATTCAAAATTAATTTATTAAAAGAGAGCAACTTGAGGATGAATAACTTACCTTTCAAGGCAGCTGGGACAGATTTTGGAGTAGTGAAAACATATTCTTGGGAGAGGGGACCTTCCCCAGCTTCATTACAAGCTTGAATACAGAATTTATAGGATGTTGACTCATTCAGTCTTTGTACTTTGTATGTATGACATGGGCCTCTGTACAAGGATATAAACCTAAAATGGAAATAAGTCTTTATTAAATACTTTGACTACCTTATAAGAAATGTTTTTACAACTACTAAAAAAGTATAGTTGGGACTATTTTTAGGATTAATAAGTTACTCCTAAAATTTAACGCCTAGAACAGATTTAAACAAATCTGTATGTTTTTTCCTCATGTGATGAAAACCACAGAAACAGTAAATTCCCCAATTTGATATGCTTTACTAAAGATTTCTTGCTAAATTTTGTGTTCAACCATAGTAACTGTTCTTCCTTTGGCTTTTGGGGTACAGCTTTGTTTCATCTATATGGTTTCTGTTGGCTGTCTTTTAATGTATATGTTGTTAGGTGCCATCAAGCTGGTTCTGACTCATGTTGTCTGGTGCTGTTGAGTTAATTCCGACTCATAGCAACCCTATGTACAAAAGAATGAAACACTACCCGGTCCTGTGCCATCCTCACAATCGTTGCTATGCTTGAGTTCATTATTGCAGCCACTGTGTCAATCCATCTCGTTGAGGGTCTTCTTCTTTTTTGCTGACCTTCTACTTTACCAAGCATGATGTCCTTCTCCAGGGACTGAATCCTCCTGATAACACGTCCAAAGTATGTGAGACATAGTCTTGCCATCCTTGTTTCAAAGGAGCATTTGGGTTGTACTTCTTCCAAGACAGATTTGTTTGTTCTTTTGGCAGTCCATGATACATTCAATATTCTTCACCAACACCACAATTCAAAACATTCAATATTCTTCACCAACACCACAATTCAAAGGCATTAATTCTTCTTTGGTCTTCCTTGTTCATCGTCCAGCTTTCATATGCACATGAGGCAACTGAAAACATCATGGCTTGAGTCAGGCGCACCTCAGTCTTCAAGGTGACATCTTTGCTTTTCAACACTTTAAAGAGGTCTTTTGCAGCAGATCTGCCCAATGCAATGTGTCTTTTGACTTCCTGAGTGCTGCTTCCATGGGTGTTGATTGTGTATCCAAATAAAATGAAATCCTTGACAACTTCAATCTTTTCTCTGTTTATCATGATGTTGCTTATTGGTCCACTTGTGAGGATTTTTGTTTTCTTTATGTTGAGGTGTAATCCATACTGAAGGCTGTGGTCTTTGATCTTCACCAGTAAGTGCTTCAAGTCCTCTTCACTTTCAGCAAGCAAGGTTGTGTCATCTGCATATCGCAGGTTAGTAATGAGTCTTTCTCCAATCCTGATGCCTGTTCTTCATACAGTCCAGATTCTCGGACTGTTGATTCAGCATACAGATTGAGTAAGTATGGTGAAAGGATACAATCCTGATGTACACCTTTCCTGACTTTAAACCATGCAGTATCCCCTCGTTCTATTCAGACGACTGCCTCTTGATCTATGTAGAGGTTCCTTGTAAGCACAATTAAGTGTTCTGGAATTTCATTCTTTGCAATGTTATCCACAATTTATGATCCATATAGTTGAATGTCTTTGCATAGTCAACAAAACATAGGTAAAGATCTTTCTGGTATTCTCTGTTTACAGCCAGGATCCATCTGACATCAGCAATGATATCCCTCGTTCCACATCCTCTTCTGAATCCGGCTTGAATTCCTGGCAGTTCCCTGTTGATACAGTGCTGCAGCCCTTTTGAATAATCTTCAGCAAAATTTTACTTGCATGTGATATTAACGATATTGTTCGATAATTTCCGCATTTGGTTGGATCATCTTTCTTGGGAATAGGCACAAATATGGATCTCTTCCAGTCGGTTGACCAGGTAGCTGTCTTCCAAATTTCTCGGCATAAACGAGTGAGCACTTCCAGTGCTGCATTTGTTTGCTGAAACACCTTAATTGGTATATTCTGTCAATTCCTGGAGCCTTGTTTTCTGCCAATGCCTTCAGCACAGCTTGGACTTCTTCCTTCAGTACTACCGGTTCCTGATTATATGCTGCCTCCTGAAATGGATGTATGTCCACCAATTCTTTTTGGTATAGTGACCCTGTGTATTCCTTCCATCTTCTTTTAATGCTTCCCATGTCATTTAATATTTTCCCCGTAGAATCCTTCAATATTGCAACTTGAATTTTTTCTTCAGTTCTTTCAGTTTGAGAAATGCCAAGTGTGTTCTTCCTTTTTGGTTTTCTACCTCCAAGTCTTTGCACATGTTATTATAATACTTCACTTTGTCTTCTTGAGCTGCCCTTTGAAATCGATTCAGCTCTTTTACTTCATCATTTCTTCCTTTCACTTTACCTGCTAGATGTTCAAGAGCAGGTTCAGAGTCTCTTCTGACATCCATTTTGGTCTTTTCTTTCTTTCCTATCTTTTTAATGACCTCTTGCTTTCTTTGTGTATGAGGTACTTGATGTCATTCCACAACTCGTCTGGTCTTTGGTCATTAGTGTTCAATATGTCAAATCTGTTCTTGAGATGGTTTCTAAATCCAGGTGGGATATACTCAAAGTCGTACTTTGGCTCTCGTGGACTTGTTCTAATTTTCTTCAGTTTCAACTTGAACTTGCATATCAGCAATTGATGGTCTGTTCCACAGTTGGCCCCAGCCTTGTTCTGATGGATGATATTGAGCTTTTCCATCACCTCTTTTCACAGATGTAGTTGATTTGATTCCCATGTATTCCATCTGGCGAGGTCCACGTGTACAGTCATCACTTATGTTGGTGAAAAAAGGTATCTGCAATGAAGAAGTCATTGGTCTTGCAAAATTCTATCATGCGATCTCCGGCATAGTTTCTATCATCAAGGCGGTATTTTCCAACTACCAATAGTGATCCTATGTACAACAGAATGAAACACTGCCCGGTCCTGCTCCATCCTCACAATCGTTATGCTTGAGCCCAGTGTTGTAGCCACTGTGTCAATACATCTCGTTGAGGATCTTCCTCTTTTTTGCTGACCTTCTACTTTACCAAACATGATGTCCTTCTCCAAGGACTGGTCCCTCGTGATAATATGCCCAAAGGATATGAGACAAACTCTTGTCATCCTTGCTTTCAAAGAGCATTCCAGCTATACTTCTTCCAGGACAGATTTGTTCATTCTTCTGGCAGTCCATGATATATTCGATATTCCTTGCCAACACCATAATTCAAAGGTATCAATTATTCAGTCTTCCTTATTCACTGTCCGGCTTTCACATGCATATGGAGCAAGCGAAAATATCATGGCTTGGGCCAGGTGCACTTTAGTTCCCAAAGTGACATTTGCTGTAAAGAGGTCTTTTTGCAGCAAATTTGCCCAACGCAATATGACATTTGATTTCTTGACTGCATGGGCGTTGACTGGGGATCCAAGTAGAACAAAATCCTTGACCACTTCAATCTTTTCTCCGTTTATGATGATGTTGCTTATTGGTCCAGTTGTGAGGATTTGTTTTATGTTGAGGTGCAATCCATACTGAAGACTGTAACCTTTGATCTTCATCCGTAAGTGCTTCAACTACTCTTCATTTCCAACTTTTGCATTCTAATCACCAATAATTATCAATGTGTCTTGACTGCATGTTTGATCAATTTCAGACTGCAGAAGTTGGTTAAAATCTTCAATTTCTTCACCTTTGGCCCTAGTGGTTGGTGCATAAATTTGATTAATGGTCATATTAACTGGTCTTCCTTATAGGCGTATGGATATTACTGACAGTGTTGTACTTCAGGATCTTGAAATGTTCTTTTTGATGATGAACGCAACGCCATTCCTCTTTGATTTGTCATTCCCAGCACAGTAGACCGTATGATTGAATGATTCAGAATGGCCAATACCAGTCCATGTCAGCTCACTAATGCCCAGGATATTGATCTTTATGTGGTCCATTTCATTTCTGACGACTTCCAATTTTCCTAGATTCACACTTTGTACATTCTATGTTCCAATATTTGCAGCAGTTTCTTCTCATTTTGAGTCATGCTACATCAGCAAATGAAGGCCCTGAAAGCTTTACTTCATCCATGTCATTAAGGTCAACTCGAATTTGAGGAGGCAGCTCTTCCCTAGTTGTATTTTGAGTGCCTTCTAACCTGAGGGGCTCATCTTCTGGCACTATATTAGACAATATTCCACTGCTATTCACAAGGTTTTCACTGCCCAATTTTTTCAGAAGTAGAGCACCAGGTCCTTCTTCTTCTTCTTTGTCTGGAAGTTCAGCTGAAACCTGTCCACCATGGGTGACCCTGCTGGTATTTGAAATACTGATGACAAAGCTTTCAGCATCACAGCAACATGTAAGCCACCACAGTATGACAAACTGACAAACTATTCAGACCTCACATTTAATTCTCATTATAAACAATTTCTAACTTAAGTTATATGCATACAATGTGCCAACTATAAGATGAACCTGAGCTATGATATTGTTTCTATTTTAATCTTCCTTGCCTTTGTCTGAAAAGAAGAGAATTCTTAATTCCAAGGCATAAATTTAGCTGAGTTGGTGATGTTTTCAAGAGACTTACATAGCAGTATGAGAGAACACATAACTTCCAGTAAATTATTCCACTTGAATTGTTTGACCAGAGGAGTAACACCATACACATTTCTCCTAATATGTCATCCATAATTTGAATATTTACCAATATTTTTGATTGACTTTTTTTTGGTAACTTTTTGAAAATTAGGGAATAAAATAACAAATGCTTCATATAGTTTCTAACACCCTGAAAACTACAGTCAGGTTAAAAATGAAGAAATATGTAATGACCTGAAGTAACGTTATTTCCAAGGAGCAGTAACAAGATAAGCCTTGTCTTTTTAATCCCTGAAATATATATGTTTTTTAATGGTAGAAAAAATAGTGATAAAACCACTGCTGAAAACAGATGAACAACAACAAAACCTGTGGTCAGGAACAGCTAAAAAAGTAGCATTCTAACACCATCCCCATAGCAAGTGTAAATAGTTGTGAAAAAATAAAAGTGAATGCAAGTAACCAGATGAGTTTAAATATCATAAAAAAGGTTTTAATTTATTTTTACAGCCAACGTCCATGAGCCATACTCATACCCTACAATAATTCTCCAGATACTAGTTGAATATTAATTAAGCTTTAAGTCCTAGAATAGAATACAGAATAGAATCTATATTTAATAGAATCTGTGTTTTATTATCTCTCAATCAAACACTAATTAGACCTGTTTCCAGTAAGCCTTCTTGTAATGTCCCAAATGTAAATGCCAGGAAGGGGATGAAAAGAATTGAAAGAATTCATCCAGCAATAATAACATATTAAAGATAAATGGCTTTACCAAGAACCCACAGCAAATCAAAGAACCTGCTTTTAAAGATAAGACTACAAAGTACATAAAATTCTGCCAAGAACACGGGCTACCATTCACAGAAGCACAGATTTCAGTAGATAACCAATATTGTTTATTTTATGTAAGGAGCCCTCGTGGCGCAGTGGTTAAAGCACTGGGTTGCTAACTGAAAGATTAGTGGTCCAAACCCACCAGCTGCTCCATGGGATAAAGATGTGGCAGTCTGCTTCCATAAAGATTATAGCCTTAGAAACCCTATGGGAAGTTCTGTGTCCTACAGCCTTGGAAACTCTGTAGGGCAGTTCTACTTGTCCTACAGGTTCACTATGAGTCGGAATTGATTCAACGGCAGTGGGTTTTTGATTCTGTGTAATGCTGTTTGTGGTGATAGAGTGTACAAAATAATTCTGCACAGTATTTTAAATGTGTAATTATTTCTGACAGTACAAGCACCATTAATATTATTGAATTATTGGCTAAGATACAAACCTAAAACAACAACAAAAAAAGTAAACCTTGGGAAAAACTGTTACTAGTATTCTGAATCCACTGGATATGCAAATTGTTTCTCATAAATTGATGAAAAGTAACATTAAAAATTTTATTGTGTTTTAGGTGAAAGTTTACAGTGCAAATTAGTTTTTCATTCAAAAATTTACACGCAAATTGTTTTGTGACATTGGTTGCAATCCCCGCAACTTGTTAGCACTGTCCCCCTTCCTCTTTACACCCTGGGTTTTTTGTGTCCATTTGTCCACTTTTCCTGCGTTCTCGTCTTTGCTTTTGGGCAGGTATTGCCCAATTGGTCTCATGTACTTGACTGAACTAAGAAGTACGTTCCTCATATGTGTTATTGTTTGTTTTATAGCCCTGTCTAATCTCTGCTAAAGGGTGGACATTGGGAGTGGCTTCAGTTCTGAGTTAGCAGGGTGTCCGGGGGTCACAGTCTCAGGGGTTCCACCAGTCTGTCATACCAGTAAGTGTAGTCTTTTCTGTGAATTTTAATTTTGTTCTACATTTTTCTCCCACTCTGTCCAGCACCCTCTATTGTGATCCCTGTCAGAGCTGTCGGTGGAAAAGTAACATTTAAAATTCTTAAAATATTAACAGCTGTGGAAGATATGTGGCATTATTTATATGCGATATAATATAAATAAACAGCCTCAAGTTGGCATTTGAATATTGATATTACAGATATTTTGTGTAACACTGGAATTCAAATGCATGATTTATGCTATGGCTGCTAACCAAAAGGTCGGCAGTTCAAATGCAGCAGCTGCTCCTTGGTATGGAGCAGTTCTACTCTGTCCTACAGGGTAGCTATCAGTTGGAATCGACTTGATGGCAAGGGGTTTGTTTGTTTGTATTTTTTGGTATATGGCATGGTACGTAGGAGACAGTACATGTACGTGAAAATGTAAAAGGTGGAAGCAGAAGGTTCCCTCTCACAGAGCCTGAATGAGAGGGAGAGTAGCAAGGGGACTGGATAAGGAATCACAGACTCTAACTGAGATCCGACCATGAGGAATTGGACTGTATCCATCTGTTATGCAGGTCCTATGATGGGGTATGGAGGAGAGTGAGACATAATCCCTGCCCTCAAGGATCTCAGAGGCCTTAAGCCAATCAACCACTGACTGTAAAATTGCCTCCCACTGGAAATAAATACTCAAAAGTTTCTTTTGTAGCCAAGATTACTAGCATGAAGAGAGTGAATGGGTTAGAGAAGAGAACCGAAGAATAGCCCGCTTAATTTTTTCTCTCTTGGTATCTCACTCACAAGTTATAAATAGGAAATCCACGTTGTGTTTTTTGAAAACAGCACACTTAACTATTTCTTATAATTTTAACTATCTTTGAAAATTTATTTACTTCTACAGCTTATAAACATTTATATACCTCAGACCTAAGAAACTATATAAAGAAGCGATTTAAAAAAACCTACCTTCCATTCTTATCCTCCATCTGAAGGTGGTACTGAATAGAATCTGTTGACAATGTCTTTGGGGTTCCTTCTCCCCACTTTAGCTTAAGGTTCTGGTGACTGAAGGCAACACATTCCAGACGTGGTGGGTCAGGAGGGAGGGGCTTGGTTTTTAATTTTATCACGTGGCTGAAAGGACCAGCCCCAAGGCTATTGAAGGCTTGAATTCGTATTCTAAGTAACACAGTGGGGGAAAAAAAAGAAAAAAGAAAGAAAAGTTTGCTTTATTATTATTTTATTTAAAAAATGTCTATTTGGTCTACGCAAAATTGAAATGTAGGTTTTAGAGTATACCTGTATGTTGTATCTGGCTGCAAACTGTCTATAATATAGCTTGTAACCTTTCCCACGGTCAAAGGCTGTTTATCTCCAAAGTCTATGCTGTAGGCAAGGATTTCTGAACCGTGATCACAAGGCTCTTCCCAGCTTATTGCAAGGCATGTAGAAGGTGAATAATGGGAACTTTCTATATCATCATCACTTATTTCTTGAAGACAAGTCACGATGGCAGGAACTGATGGTGGAGTCGCCCAGGCTATGACTTCACTGAAAGGGCCTGCACCAACAACACTCAGAGCCTACAAGTTAACAAAGACATGCCCATGAAAATTCAAATGAAACATGACACTTCTGAACAAATAAGTGACAGAGCATTGATTGCCTTTACCTGGACCCTGCAGTAATAGGTGGTTGCTGGTGAAAGTCCTTTTAATTCATAACTGAGACCAGGTCCACAGTAACATATCTGCATACTTCCTTCAACTCCTCCCCACTCCAATCGATATTCAGTGACATCAGCTCCGTTACTCAATGGGACCTTTAAATTAAGAAAAAGACAAAAGTATTAAGTCTTGATATTGATTAACAGCTATTAGGCCAAACTGTTCTTTCTCTGAGTACACCAAAAACTGGACTGCTTTTGAATTTTTTTAATAACATTTAAACACAATTAAAACTCTTCAATTTTATTATTCATTAAGACCTTCTGAATTTAAGACTGATCAAAAAATATAACAACTTTGTTTTGAATCAGAAGTAGAAATATGACTAAGAATCACTTTAGAAAGAGTATTTTAAGGTAAACACTTTAAAAATAATTCTATTAAGTAATATAAAATGTTAAAGCATACAAGGATGTTTTCTTTGTTAAATTTTAAAGGAAACTTAAAATGTAATTATCATTACTAATTATTATTATACACAATAAATACACCAGAGACAATAAATGTACAAGATACAGTATTATGCTAATTCCTATGTATGTTTGTTCTGAACATTAAGCTCACCAGTGGCTGAAATATCTCAGTACTGAGACAAAGCCTTTGCTAAAATACAAAGCACATCGTGACTGAGGGTCTAAATACTTGTAATGCAAACATACTTTACTTAAATGCTTGAAAGAGGAAAGCAGAACTTACTTTTTACCATGTGAATTTAACTAAGACTTACTCTTTGTATAATTCAGGAGCCAAAAATGAACAATATTTTTATACTTTTTTAAATAAAATATTCTAACTGTTCAAGAAAGTAAATATAAATCAATGAAAATTAGAATACCTCCCAATTCACTTGTGCACAAGCTGCAGATCTGCATGTCACTTGAGGGGGCTTGCACTGATCTGGGGGACCGGGGGCTGTAGTAATATCACATTTTTCTGAAAATGGTCCAAACTAGGGAAAAAAAAGTATATATAACCAGTGTTTTCATTTTTTACCCTTAATGCCCACTGACTGCAAAGCATTCAATATTTAAAGATTCACTAATAATTAAGTGCATCATTCCTGCCCTTCATGATATAATTCTATAAGCATTCACAGAAAGTAAAAAAAATTTAATGACCATGGAAGTGGAAGTATGGGGAATTCTGAGGTTTCATTTACTGTATTTTCTTCTCCTGCCCCTTATTCCTTCATGAACTTGTTTTTATTAGGGTAGAGTATTAGGGAATTAGGTATGTGGCATAAGTCAGAAGAAATTATGCGTGGACCCCAATTAAATGCATAGAAGATGGTAGGCATAAATTGTATCTTAAAATTTAGAATAGCTTTTAGAAAGGTCTCAAATGTATATTCTCTGGAAATACAGAACACAAATATTTACATAAGCCAATTATGTCAAATCATCACAAACCAGAAAATACAGATTAAGGATGCTAGCACTGAAGATGTTATACTAATGTATTTTATCTGTAAATGCAGTTGTAAACTTCTTATTTATATACTTTGTTTACAGTCTATCTGACATCATCTTGTCAGCCTCACAGGGCTGCAATACATTAATATACCAAAAAAACAAAACAAAACAGAACACAAACTACAGGAGCTGGAATCAACTCAATGGCAAATGGGTCTGGTGTTTTTTTTGGTATACTAACGAATTGCAGCCTTGTGAGACTGACAAGATGACGTCAGACAGACTGCAAACAAAGTATACAAATTTGATTTATATTAAGAAATTTAAAACTATGTTTACAGATAAAATACAGAACTCAGTTGGAAAACAGGACATGAAATACAGTACAGGTCACTAAAATCTGAAAAATGGGGATGGGAAAGATTTGTGTTTAATTTTGTAAAATTTAAATTACAGAATAGCTTAAAGATATAGCATGTTATTTAACTGGGGTAAGAAATTTTTGCTTCATTCTTAACGAACTTGCTTTAATGCAGAGAGATGAAAGATGGCCCTAGAGTGTGACAAACTTGGGTTTCTGGCTTAGCTCTATCACTTATTAGTTTGTACAACTGTGGGCAAGATATTTAACTTTCCCAAGCCCTAGTTTCCTCATGTGTAAGATACAGTATCACTTATTCTGTCCATTTTATGGAGTCGTACAGATATACAGATAATATTAAAAAAAAAAAAAAAACCTAAGAAACCAGAAATGCTTAATTAAACTAGTATTTTTTCTTCCTCAGGCAAAAAAAGAATCACAATTAGTGCCAACCGAAAGTAAACGCTGCATATAATCAGCCTCAAAAATCTTAAGTATTTCATCTTTAGACCTTGCTTCTACTCTCAAATTTGCTAAACCCTATTAAAAACCCGCTGCCGTCAAGTCAATTCTGACTCATAGCGATGCTATAGGACAGAGCAGAACTTCCCTGTAGGGTTATGGAAGCAGACTGCCACATCTTTTTCCTGTAAGCAGACTGCCACATCTTTCTCCTGCAGAGCGGCTGGTCAGTTCGAACCCATGACCTTTTTGGTTAGCAGCTGAGAATTTAACCATTTCATCCCCAGGGCTCCTAAACCCTATTAGTACAGTCTAAAAGGTAAACGTTAGCCCAGCGTAAGCCTAAAACGTCATAAATTTTAAGTGGATTTGAAAATACTGAGATTCCATAATAATTAAGTTAGAAAATATACTGACCTCTCTTACTCTATCAATGTTGGATTATAAATTGTAAGATTTGGAGTCACAGGTGGAAAGCAAAACACTCAAATAATGGGTGCAATTATATATGTTACAATAAAACAGCAATTGTGATTATACTTCAGTCAGTATGGTCTTCCTACCCCCATTTTGTTAGCTGCACGAAGTCTGAAGCTGTATGTCTTTCCAGGAAGAAGGTTGCTCACTGTACACTCTACTTCAGAGCCTTGGTAAACTTCTCTGGATTCATCTTTTTCCACAGGAGACATTTCCACACCATAATAGGAAATAGGTGATCCACCATCAACCTGAGGGGGTCCTAAAGGTGGAAAGATTCATGCAGTTTAACAAGATGAGTATGTTTAGTACCAGCTTAATTATGATTTATTACCAAAATGGAAATTACCCCATCGTAACTGTATTTCTTTTGCTTTGGGTCTACCCTGTAATCTGGGAGGGAGGCATGGGCCAGGAGGCACAGCTGGAGTCTGCACAAGTAAAGATTCAGATACCTGCCAAAACAAAAGCAACAACAAAACAAAAATGCCCCAAACCAAATAATCAGATTCCTTTTGTTAAAGGAAAATAATACCAACAGAGACTGCACCAATAATTTCAAACTCTACTTGAATATCAACTGGAAAGGAATAAAGCTCTGAATAAAATAAAAATCCAATTAAATAATTAAAACTCAGAATTTTATATAAACAAAATAAAGACACATACCATGTGACCACTATATGCAAAGCAATAGTAAAAACCTCCAAAAACCCTTTGTTTTCTTCTTTCCGTAATTAAGAAACAAGCAAACCAAAAAAAAAAAAAAAAAAAAAAAAAAAAAAAAAAAAAAAAAAAAAAAAAAAATCTCCAACACAATCTAAAGGGTATTATTTTTGATCCTGTCCAAATGAATCTACAAATCTCTTCTAATATAGGGAGGGGTGTTTTTAACATTCTATAAATGCTGTCGACCTTGTTTTCAGGAAGTTTAGACTTTTCTGGCTACTTAACTATATTCTGTATTTTTAACCTAAACATTAACTTACCTATATATTAAAAAAAAAAAAAAAAAATTTCCTTCCACTTAAAAATAGTTCTAAAATCAAGTAAGAAGACCAGACTTAATGGTCTGACTGAGACTGGAGGTACCCCAGAAAGCACGGCCCCTGGACTCTCCATCAGCCCAGAACTAAAACAATTTCTGATGCCAACTCTTCAGACAGGGACTGCACTGGACTGTGGGACATAAAGTGATACTCGTCAAGAGTGTGCCTCTTAGTAAAGTAGATACAAGAGACCAAAGCAGCAGCTTCTTCTGTCCAGAGGTGAGATGGGAAGGCAGAGAGGGTTAGGAGCTGGCTGAATGGACATGGGGAATCAGAGGCGGAAAGGAGAAGTGTGCTGTCGCAGAATGGGGTGAGCAATTAGGTCATATAACAATGTAGGTATAAAAATTTTGTATGGGAGACTAACTCGAAATATAAACTTCATTTAACTACAACAACAACAACAACAACAAAATTCTAAAATCAAACAAGCTTTAGCGGATACTTGGTGTCTTTCCAGGTATTTCCTATTGCTTTTAGTGTATGCTATTTTTTTTTAAAATGTCTTAGTTTTTATTTTAAAAGACACTCTTAAAAACATTTATACAAACTCAGCGCCAGATTCCTTCTCTGTACTGCATTAATGTTTACACTGAACATTTTTCAAACTCAAGCAAAATATTTGGTCATCACCTTATTCAGAAGATTATCCTATATAAGAATGCTAAAACGTTGTATTAGAATAATATAATTTTTTTGGGGGGGTGGGTGGACTGGGGGATATGCTTTTTAAAAAAATCTAGGAGATTTTCTTATTGGACAAAATGAAGCAATTGGATCACAAGCCAATCAGGCAGGACTCATGCTCAGTTTCACAATACTCATATTTACAACAAAATTCTTTTAATTCATTTTTTTAAAAAGAATACTTCATTGCATTAAATTCCATTTGAAAAATAATTAAAAATATGAATGCTCCAAGAAACTATTCTTGGTTAAATTCATTAAAAGAAAAACCATTACTTCTATTAAAAAACATTTGTTGCGGAAACTGCAAATGTTTCATATATAATCAATGGCATACTTAAACGCTATTCAGTTACTGAGCCCTGATGGCGCAGTGGTTAAGAGCTACAGCCGCCAACCAAAAGGTCGGCAGTTCAAATCCACCAGTTGCTCCTTGGAAACCCTATGGGGTGGTTCTACTCTGTCCTATATGGTTGCTGTGAGTCAAAATCAACTTGATGGCAATGGGTTTGATTTTTTGGGGGGAGTCCTGGTGGCAGAATGGTTAAGCACTTGGCTGCTAACTCAAAAGTTGGCAGTTAGAACCTACCCAGCAGCTCTGCAAGAGAAAAGACCTGGCGATCTGCTTCCGTAAAGATTATAGCCTAGGAAACCCTAAGGGGCAGTTCCACTCTGTCACATGTGGTTGCTATGAGTTGGAATTGACTCAACGGCACCTAACAATAACAACAACAATAATAAAACAATGGCCAAATTTCTGCAGTAAGTAAATATTAAAATTTGGGTTTAAACGTTAAATGACATTTTATGGCTTGTCCTGACACGTTCATGATTTATGAAATAGTAAATCAGTCTACAATTATTCTATTTCTATTTC
Source organism: Trichechus manatus latirostris (assembly GCF_000243295.1). NCBI lineage: Eukaryota > Metazoa > Chordata > Mammalia > Sirenia > Trichechidae > Trichechus > Trichechus manatus. The sequence continues at coordinate 4,660,587 of NW_004443980.1, forward strand.
TGCTGTATATGGTTATTGAGCATCATCCTTAAATTTATCTTTATAAAAATTTCTCCAATGTTTATTTGTTTTTCCAAAGCTAAATATGACCCAGACAATACATATTCACTGGATTCTTACTATGAGCTACGTACCATATTAGACTATCTTGATCACTATAAAATTAACCACACAGGTTAGAGAAATTATACATTTGTGGATACATTTCAATATTTGGGATGAGGTAGCATCTGGTGATCCCATTCCATGTGTCCAAACTTAAAAAGAAAAACAAAAGAAGAATCTACATATAAGTATTACCGCACTCTGTCCTCCATCACTGATGCAGTAAACTCGTAAACGATAGAAACAGCCTGGATTGAGGCGATCACAAAGATGTTCCCTAGTAGCGCCACTGTATATTATATCCCATTTGTTTCCTGTAGGGTGAAGAATTATGGGCAATCAGCTACGAGATAATGTTTAACGTTTTAGTAATCATGGACACAGCAGGTATCCTAGCTTCCCTAAATAAGTGTCTATGTAATTTGTCAGGTAACAATCTAAGCTTCTTTCCAGTTTCCTGGAAATGATCTAATTTCTTTATGCGTGCAGCTTCCTAGGCAAATTTGCATGGCTTTGTTGAAGTGAAATAACTCTGTAACTCTGTACCGACTTTGGCTTAGATTGATAATTTGCTTTAAGTTAAGCATTTTAAATGTGTTTATGGTCCAGTAATAACATTATAACACACAAACAGCAGAAAGAACAAATACTATAGGACGTTTAGCAGAAAGAACAAATACCACAGGAAGTTCAGTCTTAATTAAAAGACCTTCTTCTTCTTATTATTTTTGCAGGAAATAGGTCATTTCATAGAAATAAAGACTGCTAAACATGAGTCAAGAATAAGTTTCACCAGGCATAGAATTTATTTTTAAAAGTAACATAATTTGAGTTAAATTTTAGAAGATAATTTGTGTGGTACAACTGTGTATACATATAACTGAATAAATTAAACTTCACAGTATCTAATGACTTTAGTCTAAATATACTGGGACCGAGCAATTTAAACAGATGAGAAAAAATAAGAAAATGTAAAGGTAATAATATAGATATACATCAGTCTTAAGTTTGATTCAACATATATCTGGAGACCACAATTCAAAGTGGGTCGTAACAGGCAAAATCCTAACTGCTAAAAACAAAGGAGAAAAATCAAGTAAGTGAAGCAAACATCTTTTTATGGTAGCAAATGAAGAACAAGAGAAAAGAAAAGATATAAACTGCAGTCATTAAGAGTAGGGACAACTGACAGGTATAAATTTATCAGGTGAAACCTTTTAAATAGTTCTTCTTACCATTAGGACCTTCTGCCATCTCCACTACATATTTACTGATGGCTGCCCCTCCACTGTCTTTGGGTGGGTCTATCCACAGAAGCAAAAGTGGTATTAGGTAAAGTACATACAATTTAAAAATGACAGAAAATCTTGATAAATAGAATACAAAACCCAGGATTGTTTAAAAAGAATCACCTGCAATGTTTTATTATTAATACCAGCACATTACCCTATACTGTTAGATAACCTGCTTTTCACTTAATCTACTATGTTTTTCCACGTTTATAAATATGGCTTTCTATAACGATTTTTAGTGGCTGCACGATATTCCACTGTATGGACAGCAACAATTTTTACAACCAATGGTTCACTTTAGATTTTAAGGTTGTATCAAATTCTGGGATATCTTATAAATACCATGGAAGTACTTTTATTAGTCTGAATTCTTCAGGCAAGGACCGAGTTTATTTGATCTTTATTTTCCCAGTAATTACATAAGCAAGCGCTCGATAAATGTTTGTTTTAAACAAATGCGTGATTCTCATTTTTCCTGAGTGAGCCAGGATGACCCAGGTGACTGTCGACAAGTTTACTAACCTTCCACTTCACACATTCTACCTCTGCTCGTAATCCCACAGTGGGTCCCAAGTTTCTCCTCTATCAAATCTGAATATGTGTGAGTACAAAGCTTTCCACAGAAGATTCTCAAATAATGAATGACTCTCACATTTCTTACTGGACTTGCTTTCGCTAACAAATTTACTCTAATATCTTAAAAATGATCTTCATATTCAAATTATTTAATCAAATAGAAAAGTTATAATCTACAAATATGCATAGTATCTTACCCCAAGTTATTTTGAAACTGTGCGAATGTATCTTTCCTTTAACTGAAGGCCTTATAGGTACTCCCGGTTTATCAGGGCACGTAGTAAATTCTACTACTTCACTTGGATTACTTTTACCTTCTGAGTTGTAAGCAATAACCTGTAATGAGAACACAAAGGCATAAAAGAGTTAATGTTTGACACTTTGTGGATACTGGCTTAATGAACAAAGTGATGAGAGACAAATACGTTCAAATGATACATTGGTAAGTTTTTGGATTGTGAAGACTTGTTTGAGAATTGCTTTTCTTCAGTACAGACTCTGCGTATGTGACGAGTACTCAGGTATACTCCCCTATTAGAATAAAAGTGTAAGTCTAACATTTTGATATTGAACAGGAGAGTCATCACAGGCTCAAGGTATAATCTGAAGATTCGTGACAAGCTTTAAGGCTTTCTTTACTTATTCTTTTAATACTTTTGGGGGGTTTAAAAAGGCATCCATACAAATTATTTCCATTTCCTTTCTTCAAAAGGGGAAGCCTAATTCCCTTTTCCTTGAGTATGAGTTGTAGTTAGTGACTCTCTTCTAACGAATAGACTGTAGCAGAAATGATGATGTGTAACTTTCCTGTGGAGAAGCCCACATGGCAAAGAACTGAGGCCTCCAGTCAATGTCAGTGAGGAACTGAGAGCCCCTGGCAGCAACCACGTGACTGAGCTTGGAAGCATATCCTCCAATCGCAGTCAAGCTTTTGGATGACGGCAGTCCTGGCTGACATCTTGATTGCAACCGCACAGAGACCCTGAATCAGGACCACTCAACTAAGCTGGTCCTGAATTTCTGACCCACAGAAATCTGTGAGATAAGGTTGTTTTAAGCCAGTATAAGTTTTGGGTTTTGTTATGCAGCAATAGATAACAAATACCATTCATTTCTATGTATTATTATACTTGATTTTAGAAATTTAATTGTACCTATTTTTCTACCTTGTCTCCTCTACTGAACTTAAAGCTCAAGTCCAATATCAAACCATGATTTTGTCTCCTCCAAACCTTCATCATCAGTAAACCATCTATCTAGCTGCTCAAGCCAAAAATCTAGGAGACACCCTTGAGTCTTCTTTCTCTAAACCTCCACATTAAATCTGTTAGTAAACCTTGTCAACTCTACCTCCATTTCTCTGTTCTCTACTACTACCACCTCAGTCAAAGCCTCATTTATCCTATCTTTTCTGGATGATTGCAGTATACTACTAACTAGTTTCCCGGCTCCCAGTTTCTATTCCTACCCCCTACCCCATCCACTTTCTACACAGCAGCCAGAGGGACCTTATCACTTCTCTGCTCAGGACCCGCCTATGGCCTCTCATCTCACTCAAAATACAATCTAAATTTCTTATCATGGCCTGTTGTTAGTTGCTGTCAAGTCGGCTCTGACTCACAGTGACCTTATGTACAACAGAATGAAACACTGCCCTTCTTGTGCTATGTTCATGATCATTTGTATTCTCAAGTCCATTGTTGCAGTCACTGTATATTTTGAGTGTTTTCCAACCTAGGGGGCTCATCTTCCAGCACTGTATCAGACAGTATGTCCGATGTGATTCATAGGGTTTTTGTTGGCTAATTTTTGGAAGTAGATTGCCATGCTTTTCTTCCTAGTCTGTCTCAGTCTGCAAGCGGCACTGAAATCTGTCCACCATGAGTGACCCTGCTGGGATCTGACCTAGCATCACAGTAATACCCAAACCACCAGAGTATGACAAACTGATACGACAGGTGGTGGTATCAGGGCTTACACGGCCCTATATGATTTCACCCTGACTACCTCTTTAACCTCTACTTTAGGGTATTTGTATTAGTAGTTATTTCCTTCGCCTGTTACTACTGAAGCAAAAGTATAATCCAACACCATAAGAGAAAAACTAGAATGACTATATATAATTCTCAGGTATTTTATAAATCTTGTAAATATAAAAACTGTATTTGGAAATTAAAATGACCCAGAAGTTTATTTTTTAAATGAAGCTAACAGTATAAAGTAAAGCATAACAAATATAATTATTATGTACTGTATGATCAAATTTCCTATTATTATTAAAATTTTCTTTCTAAGGTTAAGAGGACCAATAACATTTATCTTTGCTTTTTAATAGTGAAAACAATTACAACAGCTTCTATCATTTATTTAAAGTGACCTGATTAAACAAGCACTGGTAGGAAAATTTAAATGTCGAATTTATAAATAGGCATCTTGTTATATTCTTGGGGAAACTTCTGCACAAATACATCAGCTGGTGTATATTAAATGGTATATTAACTCAAGCAGAGAAATCACTGTCTAACAAGAAACAACAATGTATATTACTGACCAAGTCAAAGAGCCAAAATATATCCTAGAATGACGATGCTATACTAGGAAAGATACAATTTCAGTTATTGAGTTCCTAATAATAATTTCAAGAGTCCCCACAGTAGAAGAATCTTCAAAGCTTGCTAATGCCTCAATTAGGTAAGAATGATATGTGGTGCTTCCCCACCCTCTTCCTGGAATTACTCAGTCAAAAAGCCAACAGGTGGGCTAAGCAAGGCAAACATTTGTGCTGGGAGGCAGGGGAAAGGTGGGTGGAGATAGCAACAGTTGACAAATAGGAACTCCAAACCTACTGCCATCCATTCTGACTCATAGCGACCCTACAGAACAGAGCAGAGCTGCCCCATTGGGTTTCCAAGGCTGCAATCTTTACAGAAGCAGACTGTCACATCTTTCTTCCTTGGAGCAGTTGGTGGGTTCAAACTGCTGACCTTTTGGTCAGATGACGAGAGCTCTAACCACTGCACCACCAGGGCTACTCAAAAGGAGCTCAAGCGCCCTTAATAAGGCCTTAACAAAGGATATGGAGGGAAAGGAAGAGGTTTGATCTAATAAGTAAATATTTTGAAAATAACTGGGCCAAAGTTTCTCACTGATGATGAAGGGAGTTAGAAGTAAAGAAAGGGAGAAAACTAAAGTTAACTTGTGGTGTCAAATTGGAATAGGAGGTTTTGGGTGGGAACTCATAATTAAAAAAAATACATATACAGAAACACATATGTAAATGTGTACGTAAACTGTGTATATATAAGTGTATATGTGTAGATCTATAAATACTGATACATAAACAAAACATATACATATGGTTCCTAGTTCTGTCCACTGAGAAGGTACCTGGGAGCAGTGATACCAGGCTTCAAACAGTAAATACATCTATGCCCAGATCTTGACTTCTGGATACCACTGTCCACTAAAAGGATCAGGGTGCTTTGAGAAATGGCCAATTCCAGGGTTGAAGCAGGCGAAGTACAACATAAGACTGGAATATTTTGTGTCAGAAAGTAATGAAGTGCTCAAAGAATGATGGGGACATGTTAAAAGGATTCAGAAGCCAGGCTGAAGGGCTCCCATACCTGTGACAATTGAGCTTCAAAATCAATACCGTAGTGTTAGTAACAAAAAGTAACCCACTGAATAAACAGGAATCCATGTGTCTGCACTTATATAAGTAAACGTGAGAAGGGAAAGCTTTTCCTTAGAGTAGAATGCCTACTAATAACTGTAGAAGGAATGATGAAGTTAAAAATAACCATTTGGCAACTATCAATCATAGTAATAATTGACTTTGGCAAGAATCATCAATGGATCTTAAAACTAATGCATGAAATAAAGATGAGAAGCAAGATATTTACACAGTACATGGTATTTACAAAATACTTATTAATCACAAAGAGAAGAAGAATAACTTTACAGTGAAGAAACATGGAAGGTATCACTTTTATCAAGTGACTACCAGTAACGGGACAAAATGAAAAGTGTGCATCACCTGATTATGATGCACTGGGAAGAAAAGAGCATTACTTTTTTTGAATCTTCACCAAAAAAGCATACTCTGGATGTTTTCTAATAAAACCATTTCTAAAAAGATGTTTCTTCACATTATACAAATAAGAGTCCAGAAAAGCAATTAAAAGTGGTTTTGAATTTAAATATATAGTTTGCGAAGCGCTGTTATACAGAATTAAGAAATTAAAACAATAAGGCTCACAGAAAAACCAAAGTTATTTAAGATTTAAAAATCAAAGGAATGAGGTATGTTCTTGGCTTTAAAACAAGGACAACAGTAAGAACAAAAACAACAAACAAATCTTTTACAGGCTTTCAAAACTTACCTTAAATTTATACTTTGTACTACGTCTGAGATTTTTCACTGTGTATGCAAGATCTTCTCCATCATATTTAGGCTTAAAACCATATCCCTGGGAAGAGAGGGAAGACAAAGTCTTCATCAGATGTCTACCAGCAGAAAAAAGGGGAATAATGAGTATGTGGTAAGACCCAGGTTCCTCTTCATCTTCTACTATGTGATTCATACTGTTAAGTGTAATCCTCAACTTGTTTCTATCTTGACTGGATGGACCCAGAAACGGTACTGAACACATGTAGGAGGATGAAGGAGACCACTTCTCAGTAAATATACTAGCCAAAAGAAAATCTCTTTGTTGAGGGATTAAGTAGGTATGGGAACAATCAGTCAATGGTTACTTCACCATCAGTAAGCTCATCCATAGTGCAAGACTTTCCCACAGACATGTTGAGAGCTAGAAAGAGCTGTAACTGTTTAATGTATTTAATTTTCTCTAAACACACAGTTGTGTTTAGATGAATAAATGAATGGTTGTGCTGGCAGGTGGGCATGTCACTTAGGTTTGGAATTGCTATTTACAGTCCCAGTGACTACTATGTTCCCAAGGTCATTATTTTTAAAAAGTGGTTTTTTAGTATATTCACGGGTTGTGCAACTATCACCACTATCTAATTCCAGAACATTTTCATCACTCCCCCCAACCCAAAAAAACCTGTACTCATTAATAGTCAGTCCTCCCCCACCCTACTAATATTCTTTCTCTATGGATTTGCTTATTCTGGACATTTCATTTAAATATAATCATGTAATCTGTGGTCTTCAAGATTCATAATGTTTTCAAGGTTCATCTATGTTGTGGCATGTATCAGTACTTCATTCCTTTTTATAGCTTGATAATATTCCATTGTATGGTTATACCACATTTTTGTTTATCCATTCATCAGCTGATGGACATGTGGGTTGTTCCTACCTCTTGGCTATTATGAATAATGTTGCTAGGACCATTCATGTACAAATTTTTGTATGAACATGTGCTTTCAGTTCTCCTGGGTATATATATTCCTAGAAGTGGATCAATGCTACTTTAACCCATATTGCTTCAAAGTAACTCTGAAGTTACAGAACTCTATGTGAAAGAAGTAAAGACACTAACTGTTGCTCAGCCAGGATCCAGGTCATGGGAGATGAGCCACTGGTATAGAACTAGATTCAGGCTGCACTACATAGTTACATGTGAGGCTCTTAAAATATTCTGTGGCACTTTGGGAAGGAATGTATTAACACAGTTGAAGAAGCAGACATTATCTCCTTACTTTTAGAAGTGCTTAGTCTAGGAGGCTGTGGTGATCCTCCGCTCTCCCTTTCCCCCCAGAACATATATATTTAAAATACAGTGTACATTGTTCCCAGGCACAAATATACATATAAACACAGGCACACAAAACAAATCCCTTCTTACACATCCTCCTAGATAATAACAAACTGAGACTTCAAAGGATTTGGGGAAGGAGCTAACTGTTGTGGCAATATTTACTGTATTAGGGTTATTGCCACACTGAAATAGGCTTTAAAATGTTTTTTTATTGTGCTTTAGGCTAAAGTTTACAGCTCAAGTTAATTTCTCATTCAAAAATTCATACACATATTGTGTTGTGACATTGGTTGCAATCCCCACAATGTAAATTTAAAATACACATCCATACTTACTGAAGTCTCTTCCTCCATCTCTAAAATGTAAGAAATTCCTTCATCTGATGGTGTTCCTGAGGGTTTACTCCATTGTAAGGATAACCACGTAACTCCAGCCTTAGTTAATACAGGACTTGCTGGCATAGAAGGGGCACAGCCTGAGGTGTAGTATAAGACTTCTTCACTAAAACCACTGTTGAAACAAATGGTTTTTAACAAGGAATGAAAAAAATATATCTATATAGCTAAGGAACTAATTTTTGATAACTAATTATCATGCAAATAATCTATTTTGAATTTGATCATACCTTTATGGTAACCAGATCAGCTACCTAAAAGTACATTAGTATTCTTTTAGAAATGCTGTTACATTCAGGTTTTTAAACTTTTATCTTAATTTATCTAGTCAGTGAAAAAATATATACACTAGCTCATAGAAAAGGTATGAACACAATGATAACATTCTTCTCTTAGTATAGATTTTCCGTCTCTCCCTCCCTTTCTTTCTACTGCAGTGAAAATATATATAATAAAACATACACCAACTCAATAATTTCTTTATGTGACAGAGATTACGTTCTTCAAGTTGTGCAACCATTCTTGCTACCCTTTTCCAAATCATTCCACAACCACTAACATAAACTCAATGAAATTTTTACTTTTTAAGCACTTTTATATAATGTCATTTATATGAAATAGAAAATGTAAATCCTCAGTGATGTGATTAAACCTACCTGCCCCCATAAAGGTGAGCAGAGATAGATAAAACAAAAATCAGTTCAATGTAACTTTTGAAGGGCATTTGGCATTTCTATTTAAATCAAGTACCTCTGATATTCTTCGAATTCACCAGACACTAAACAAGCTAATGAAATCACACATGCTGAGGATCAACAGAAAAAACTCTTGGTCACATATTAAAGACTTAATTTATAATGTTATCTGAAACTCTTGGTAAAATTGCTAGTTTTTATGTAACTAAGACATCTTCTTGCAGCTTTTGCTAAGCTAGTAACATATCTTAACTCTATCAACAAAGTGATAAACTAAAGCAAATTTTATAGTGGATAACTTGGACTATGGATAACATACACATGAAAGTGACTGGATAAATCTAAAATATCTACATTACTTTATAAAACATATCTTACCTTGTACCATAGTCATTTTTGGCCGATAGTCTAAATTTACAACCCATTGCTGGTGACAGTTTTGTAATCTTAAATTGCTTCTGTAAACCCATGTAACACTGACAAAATTCTCCATTTCCTTTTCCCTGAAACAAATGGCTGATCATTATATATTATGTACATTATTGTAAAAAGACAAATCCACCTCAAATTCCAATCTACTTGATAGATAGTAACATATTAGCTTTACCAGTTGCCATTGAGTCGATTCTGACTCATGGCGACCCCATGTGTGTCAGAGTAGAACTGTGCTCCATAGGGTTTTCAATGGCTGACATTCTCCCCTCAGAAGTAAGACTGCCAGGCCTTTCTTCCGAGAGGCCTCTGGGTGGACTTGGACCTCCATCCTGTCGGTTAGCAGCTGAGCTAACTGTTTGCACTACCTAGGGACTCTGACATATTTTTTTTTAACATTTTACCTAGCATGTATTAGCAAATTAGCTAGTACGCATTAAGAATCATCTTTGTTTCATGTAAGTCATGGATCTCAAAAGAAGGCTAAGACATCTAATGTCTTTTATAAAATATAGTTCAACAAACACAAAATTCAAAAACTAGAGAGTAGGTATCTTTGTATAGCTTTTTGAATTAAGTATTGTGTTTTGTTTTCGCAGATGCTAAACCTCTGGTTTTAGTAAAAAAGAAATCTCTTTCCAGGTATGGACCTCACAATTTCCATGGGAGATTGGTAGTGGTGGAAACAGAGCAATCTTTGATTTACGCAACTGATGGGTTTTCTTAACCTATGAAAAGTTCTATGCAAACTGTTTGGATACAAACCCACCCCTAAACTTCTACCTAGGCAGGCAGCTGCTAAGCTTCTCTGAAATAAAAATCATGGGGTTTGCTATTGCTTAGATTTAACACTGGAAGAGTACTGCTAGAGAGAAGAGCTCAAATACAGGCACTAAGAAGAGAAACAGAAAACTCTGAACCTCAAGACAACTAAAGAATTTCAGATATTTATGGATCTAAGTAAAATAAAATGGACAAGTTTCTCATTCTCTATCCAATTTCTTTAGTATGTTGGCAGAGGCCTGGGATGGTTAGGGTGACTTCTGCCTCAAAGAAAAACTTCAGTTTGTATCTGGCTGCCTTACTGAACACTCTTGTTAGTTTTATTGGTGTTTATTCAACTGAGTTGTCTAAGTAGAAAATATTAAAATCTTGAATTAATGATATTTACTTCCCAACCCAGGTTCCACGGTTGTACCTCTTGTTTTGGTTTCAAGTCATACCACATTAACCGTAACTTCCTACATGTTAAATAAAGGTGGGGATAACTGGCAAGTGTGATTTGTTTCTGCTTTGAAATAGAAATGCGTTTATTGTTTAGTGATGATAGTTATTTTAACATAAAAAAACTATTAAATAACTAATTATAACTATCAAGTACATAATTATGTTTCTATTCCTAATTTGCTTTGAGTTTTAATTGGTATGGGTGCTGAATTTTACCAAAAACCTTTTTATAACTTATCAAGATGATATGGTTTTATTAATATAAAATGTGATATATTAATAAACCATAACCAAACCCATTGCCGTCAAGTTGATTCTGACTCATAGTGATCCCGTAGGACAGAGAAGAAATGCCCCATAGGGTTGCCAAGGCTATAAATCTTTACGGAAGCAGACTGCCACATCTTACTCCCTTGAAGCGGCTACTGGGTTTGAACCACTGATCTTTAGGTTAGCAGCTGAGAGCTTAACCACTGCACCACCAGGGCTCCAACATATTAATAGTTTTCTTAATTCTGAACTCTGTTAGCATTTCTGGAATAAAGCCTACTTGGTTTAATATATTGCTGAATTCCCAAATTATCAACGGAATCTCTTCCACTCCTGGCCCATCCTCTTGGCTGTAATGTAAAGAGCAGGGTAGGAGAGAGCATGATAACTGACAGTAAAACAATGCTCTAAGCAATAAAGGTCAGCATGCTGAATAACGGTCCCCAAGGATATCCAGGTCCTAATCTCTGTAACCTGTGCATGTCACTTTTATATGGTTAACATATACTTTATATGATTAAATTAAGCATCTTGAGATGGAGAGATTGCCCTGGATTATCTGGGTAGGTCCTAAATGTCATCACGAGCGTCTTTCTAAGAGAGAGGCAGAGGGAGATTAGAAGACAGAAGAGGAAGGCAATGTGATGGTGGAAGTAGGGGAAGAAAATGAAATACGATGCTGAACAATAAGCCAAGGAATGAGGACAGCCTCCAGAAGCTGGAAAAGGTAAGGAAACGAAATCTCCCTAGGGCCTCTAGAGGGAGCATGGCCATTCTGACACCTTGATTTTGGCCCAGTGAAACCGATTTTGGATTTCTGGACTCCAGAACTGTAAGAGGATAAATATGTGTTGTTTCAAGCCACAAAGTGTGTAGTAATTTGTTATGGTAGTCCTTAGAAAGAAATACACTTGGCTTTAAGACTGATATGGGAAAAATGTTTTTTCGTCAAGGTGACTACCTTAGCTACAGCTTGATGGTAGTTGAGTTGAAAAAGCAAAACAAAGTGAGGTCCAGTCAGTAATATTTTCTAACACCACTAATTCACTCATGTACCACATGGAATCACACTGTTTTTAAAGAGGAAAAAAAAACCCCAAAACAAACAAACAAGATCCCATTAAAACAAAAAGTTATTCCTGCTGTGGAAATGCACATTATTTTAACCATTTTGAGGAATTAAAAATATAAAAAGATTCAATTACTTACCTCATCCCATTCTAAAATAAAGCTTTGGATTTTAGAACCGTTGTCACTAGGTGCCTAAAACAAACATCAGAAAAAAATAAAATGAATACAAATTAGTACTTCTATAAAAGATACTGAGATAATCTAATCTAAGGAATCTATTGTATTGCAGATGTTCTCTGAGACTTAGTTCTAGAAAAATCTGCACAGAGACTACACAAAAATATATGTATTGTACACCACACAATCCTTTTAAATGCAAGGAAAGAACACAAAGCAAGAGGCTACTCAAGTTTTTCTAAACACTGAACAATCCCTTTTATTTTTATTTCCAATGTAAGAAGTAATCTGAATTATTTTTAATGTTGGCAAATTACAAACTGAACCTCTTACATGCTATCCCAAGGGCTGAAATAAACATTTACTATATTTATTTAAAGTATATGTGTATTCACCAATAGCTGTTTACAAAAGAATGGTGCTATATTTTAGCAGTAGTTGGGTGATCATATAGGAAAAAATACACATGACAAAAAAGAAAGGAATAATAATCAGCAAATTATAAAAAAGAAATACAACAACTCAATGCAAGTGCACCAAAGCAGTTTAATTCCTGTGGAAACCAAACATTTAATTAAAAAAACTCTAAAGAAATTCATTTATGAACTATTTTCAAATGGAAAAACAAAAGACCAAATCAGGAGAACAAAAACATTAACCTTTTTCTTTACAGTTGCTTCACTCCACCTTCACTGGCGTGTGCATTAAATTATATTGTTTCACTACCTTTTTTTCTAATAAAGGGGACATGCTCAGTGCACAGGCGTGCTGTACTATAATCGCCCCCCACAGTCTCCATAGCTCCTAATGGACATAATAGCTACTAATGGACACAAAGTAAAGTATGTGCCTTAAGGGGAGGAGACTGGCCTCTGAGAGACCGGAAACATTTATCATCTATCTTAGGGGGGTAAAAGAGGAAGGATGGTTACTGCCAGTAAATATAAAACAGCCAATCAGGAGATGTTCTCTGAGTAGGGGGCAATAAGTAGTGTCCTTGCCTGCATGGGAGGCTTCCTTCCCCTAGTATCTTTCTGTATACTCTGTTTGGCACATAATCATTGTAGCTTGCTAGTATATTAACCACAGGAGAGAGGGGATTTGGGTGAACAATCCCTTTTGGCAAGAATTATCTTAAATTTTAAAATCCTTTTTTAAAAAATCACTCTGCTTTTCTATCAGAAGGTTTTATCAGCTTTAAGCTCTTCAGCATCGATCCTTTCATTTTCATGAAAACTCCTCTTAGGATCTAAAGATCATATTGTGTAATGTACCAAAGGCTGAAGGGGCTATGGTGCTGAAAGGAGCTCCAGAGGGCATACAGTCTGGATTGCTGCTTCTAGACTCAATGTTCCCATGACCTAAGACTGCTAACCCATCAACCTGTTAAGATAATCAGGGGTGAAAATTCACTTTCCGTTGGTATTTTCTTCCAGTATTTAATCCCTCTCAAAATCAAGAATTTCATCCTTATTTCTAACTGAAATTTTCTTCCTACAATTTAAACCCATCTCCTCTTTTTTGTCCTCACTGGGATGCAGAACTGGTCACCGCTGCCCTTATAATAACTCTATGTATTTGAGGACAATGGACTCTAAGACTCCTCTTATCAAAAGTAAACAATCTTAACTTTTTAAATTGTTCTCCCTAGAACTCACTTTCGCGATTTTTCTAGAATCTACCCAGTTTTTATATACCACCAAATATGTACACAGCAATCAAGGATTCTAAGTTTTCAAAAAAGAGTCTTTTATGACACAGAAGTCTAAATTTTGCTGAACAATAACAGACATTATGTTAAAAATTTTTTTTTTAATTTGTGTTTTGTAAATGGTTAGCATGGCCAGAATTTGCTAGGTAAGTTAGACAATAATATCCCACAGGAGTGGCAGTTAAAACTGAACATAACAAGAAGGGGACAGAGGAAAGATTCCTGGGAAACCCCGACTCTTACACAGCAGAGGAAAAGGATCCAGAGACAGAGAAAACTATGTCACACCAGGAAGTAAAGGGTGTCAAAATGTACTTCCCCTTAGTTAAAGTCTCTGGATTGCTCTAGTGTAGTTGCTGAGGACTTACATTTACTTTGCTTAATTTTTAATTTTTTTTTTGGTAGGCTGTCAAAACGTCCACCTTGAACAATCTATCTTCCAGCTTTTCTCCGAGTTATTATGTTTAAAGTGTTTTACCTTATTTCATTTAATCCTCTATGAAGTACTATTACCTCAAATTTTACAAAAAAGGAAACAGAGCCTTCCAAGAACCCAAGTTAGTTGCCCCAGATCACATGAACATAAAGAGCGGAGCAAAAATGAGTTTGGTCTATGTGACCGCAAAATTGGTATCTCTATCCAGCAGTGTACTGGTTGTGGGAGGTCTGTACAAAACCGACTCAGTTAGCTTTTTTTATTATCACCATGCACTCGCAATTCTAAACAATGTCAGTTGATTTAAATACTTCTCCCAACTGCTAGCTCATGCCACTGTTCTTATACTATGTTATCTCCATGGTAATGCATTTAGAGTACGGGAGGCAGCAGAATCAAAAGACCTGATATTTACATCTCTAAACCACTCTAGAGGGCAGTCGTGGTTCAGTGGTAGAATTTTAACACTCCACATGGGAGACCTGGATTCGACTCCCAGCCAATGCACCTCAGGCGAGGCCACCACTTGTCTGTCAGTGGAGGCTTGTAAGTTGCTATGATGCTCAACAGGTTTCAGCAGAGCTTCTAGACTAAGATGGACTAAGAAAGGCGTGGCAAAATCAGTGAATGAAAACCCTATGGGTCACAACAGTCCGATCCACAACTGATTGTGCGGAAGATGCTGGACCAGGCAGCGTTTCACTCTATTGTGCATGGGGTCCCCCTGAGTCGGCGGCCGACTTGATGGCAGCCAACAACAACAACCTACTCTTCATCTTTCAAATGAAGTAACAATAGCTATTATGCTTATTATGTTCCAAGTACTGTGCAATAGGCTATACAGATATTATCTGTTTAAACCTCAAAACAACTCTGAGGTATATATTTTACAGATGAGAAAATGGAGACCCAGAGCCCTACCCAATGTCACACAGCTAGTAACAAAGTCAGTATTCAAAACTAAATCTGCTAGACTTCAAAGTCCATGGCCTTAGCTATTAAATAACAAATACAGTCAATCTCAATGGTTGCTATGGAGATCAAAACACGATAATCTATATTAGCATGCTTTAAATACAATAAAAAGCAAAATAAATATATATAAGGCATTGCATGCCTGGCACACAGTAGCATTCAACCAATACTTGTTGAATGAATGAATGGTTTACTAGTGTAGATTTTGTGGTTTCTATTTCAGTTAATCTAGTATGTCTTTTCCTGGATCTTGACTGCAAGTGCTAAGAGAGGATGACATGATAAATGAAGTGTTAACTAGGATAATTTTTAGAAATATTTACGTAAAAAACAGTTAAGATGTACAAACTATTATCACTTAAATGGTCAACTTATCAGGAAAATTCACTTAATTAGAAACACCTCAATTCCAATTATGCAAGATAAATAAGCAGGTACTCAATGAAACTATAGTTAAAATGTTATCTTGGTATGTACAAAATCCTCTTTTTTCCCCTCATAATCAATTAAGGAAAAACTCATGTATCTATCTTGGTAAAGAAGCATTTCATTTCACAGTTTTCACCAAGAAACATCAGAATGTTGTATTTTTAAGATACTGCTGCTCAAAACAATTATCATTATGTTGTTCTCCCAATTATAACA
The DNA here is from genome assembly GCF_000243295.1 of Trichechus manatus latirostris. NCBI lineage: Eukaryota > Metazoa > Chordata > Mammalia > Sirenia > Trichechidae > Trichechus > Trichechus manatus. The sequence continues at coordinate 4,676,326 of NW_004443980.1, forward strand.
ACATACATCCACTATTATTCATTTTCAGTGATACCTGTTCGGGGGAAAAAACCATTAAAAGTGGTATTTCCTTCTCCAACCATGCTGATTACTGTGTGTGTATACAGGGCCATTTCTAGAAGGCTGCCAGCCTGGACAACCTCTGTGGGCAACTTGAAAAGGCCGCACAGTCTGCATCTTTGTAAGCCTGTTGGTATACTGTTATAGATATAAATTTCAAAACAAAATTTTAATTATCTTCAGAATAAAGAGCAGTGTCCCACAAAAACCCAACCTACATGAAGGGTACTGGGCTGTTACTCCAGTTGCTCTACCAAAGGAAAGGGCCTGAGCATATTCACAAATAAAATGCTACTGTGAGTGACAAGACAGTTTATCAGTCATACTTCTACTTTTTATCACACGTGAAAATGTGTATATATATCCACACTCATTTACATAATTTACATGGGCTAATGGTACTTTTTAACTATACAAATCATCTGATATCCTCAACTACGAAGCAAGTAGTAAGCCCCAAATTTTCAAAAGCTGCAAAAGGAAAGCTAGCCAAGAGTTTTGCTCTGGAGGTAAGAGTAGTTAATTAAACCAAGATGACTAGCTATTTTCTCACTGCAAATCAATGGTTGCTAACAGGGGTGGCACTCCTTTCTAGGAGATGTTTTGACAATTTGTGGGAGGTCTTTCTGACCATCACAATAAAGGGACAGGGGGAACTGATGATTAGGGGTGGGGATCGGGGATACTAACAGCCCTGCAGAGTGTGGGACAATCAGTACAACGAAGTTCCCTTCCTCCAGTACTTTTGAATGTTCCACTGGATATGCATGTAGGTAAAATATCTGTTTATAATTATCAGAGCCTAGAGCCTATGGGGCAGTTCTACTCTGTCCTATAGCGTCGCTATGAGTCCTACAGGGTCGCTATGGGTCAGAATTGACTTGACGGCAACGGGTTTTTCTTAAGAACCTAATTTTATTTTACAAGTTATTTTTTGTATGGTTTTAACAGATACTTTTCCCAAAATGCAACTACTGTGCAATATGGCAAAGACTGTACTAAATTTTGTTCAGAAATTTACCAAGAACTATACACTACTTCGGAGGAGCCGTGGTGGCCCAATGGTTAAAGCACTCAGCTGCTAACTGAAAGGTTGGCAGGTTGAAGCTACTGTGGAAGAAAGGTGTGGCAGTCTGCCTCCATAAAGATTTACAGCCTTGGAAACACTACACTGTCCTACAAGGTTGCTATGAGTCGGAATCCACTTGACAGCAGTGGGCTTTTTTTACCACACTACTTCAGAAAATAATGCTACCAATGACAATACGTCTTTGGTGTTCAAATTACCAGTTCTATGTATAGTGCCTGTCCACTTCATTATATCTTCTGTAGCTGGGCACAAATATTTATGTGTTAAAATATATTACCTTTTATTAAGAAGAATTTTATTTCTCCTTTATTTTTCACTTACAGCATCATACTCACTTAAAAAAAAACTATGAGTGTAGTTAAGTTATTATGAATTTCATTTTAGGATAAAATTCAGGATAGTAAAGTCATCATCACAAAATATTACAAAAAAGGGTAATGGGCTTGAGAATCACTGTAGCAAATCTCAATGTAATCAGAATGTATCGTATAGTAAGGACTGCTAAGTATAAATCAATCTTTTCTGCTATATTTACATACAGTAAGAAAAACCAGTAAGAGTGCTATTTTACAATATAAGAAACAAGTGCCTATTTAATGCAAGAGCAAATTAGTTAGCTTAAGGCTCTTTTTGTCTCCAAAAACAATAGAAATACTATAAAAAAGGAAGGAAATAAATGTCCAGTTGGAAATACTCTACAGAATTTTCTTACCTTCCACTGTAAAGTTAGCGAATTTTTGGTCCGATTGGCTATCCTTGGTGGATTGGGTGTATCAGGTTCACAGCTCAAGGTGGTAAAGCTTTCAGCTTCTGAAGGAGTTCCTTTTATAGAATTATATTCTGCCTGGACTCTATGGTGATAAAATAAAAGTTTTACCCTGCAGAATCATCATATCCTACCTTCAACAGCATCATCTTTAAGTAGTTGTAGGTGCTCTCTAAATGTCCTATCTAGAAAATATGAGTATTAGAAATAGAGGGTAGTCCTTAAAAAAGGAATAACAGGACACAGCAGCAGCTTTCATAGTTTTTTTTGACTGCAACTCAAAGTAAGAAATACATTTAAACTGTGACATAATTGTGTCTGTGTGTATATACAGACATATGCATATATGAAACAGAAGTTTCCTGAAACAATATCCTTAACTAGATGCAATATACAGATATGTTCTATTCTACTTGATTCCATTTCATTTTCTAAAAAATATTGAAAAATCCAAAATTAATTTCATGATTCACTAATGGTTGCAATCTACAGTTTGAAAAACACTAGGTTGGACAATACTGAGTTCATCCATAGGAAGTGTACACTAAGAATTAATTTAATAACAGCTAGATGGTGCCCGGCTACCACCACTGACCGCTCTGACCAGGATCACAACAGAGGGTTCTGGACAGAGCTGGAGAAGGATGTACAGCATAATTCTAACTCACACAAAAAAGACCAGATTTACTGGCCTAAAGGAGACTGGAGAAACCTCGAGTATGGCCCCCAGACACCCTTTTAGCTCAGTGGTGAAGTTACCTCCGAGGTTCACTGTTCAGCCTGGCAGTGGACAGCCCTGTAAAACCAAATGAGACTAACGAGGTACAGGAGTTCAGTGACAAGGGCCAGAAGGCAGAAGGGGACAAGGAAGCTGGTGACAGGGAACACAAGTTTGAGTAAGGATATTGTTGATGTGTTGTGAGATTGTTAACCATTGTCATAGGGCAGCATTTGTAGTAACTGTTAAATGAAAAACTATTTCTGTAAGCCTTCACCTTAAGTGAGAATAACACAATTGGAAGAGCGTAGTCAATGTCACTGAACTGTGTATGTAGAAATTTTTGAAACAGTGTATCTTTGCCTATGTGTATTTTCACCAAAAAAAAAAAGGTTGAGAATTTAGAGGGTTAATATGCTGTGGGGTTGTTAACCAATGTCATAAAACAACATGTGTACTACTGTTTCATGAGAAACTATTTGTTCTGTCAGCCTTCACCTGAAGTACAATAAAATATAAAAAAAAAAAGAATTTAATAGTTTAGTAGTAGTAATCCTAACCACAAATACTCCTTTTAAAAATGGAGATGATTAACTAAATGTGTTATTATATTGGGCCCCAGCTGTGGATGCCGAGAGTTTATGAAATTTCAGGAAATTATACTAGAAGAGGAACTGCACAGAGTGAAACAGTATCTAAGTTACTCCAATTAAATGCTGTAAAATTCTGAGCACTTCAGTATCTCACTCTCTCCAAAAACAGGATGTAGTAAAAATACACAAGTCCCAACCAAGTATTATTTATGATTCTGTTTTGTACAAATTTCAAAAGCTTGGACAAGTTCCCAGTGCTAAATTAGGTACTGCAAACATATTACACAGATTCATCCCAATCTCTAGGTCCTAAAAAGTGATTAACGCTCCCCTATAATATTTGAGTTAAATATTTTTGTTTCTTTCAGGGAAAATGTTGATAAAATTATACCAATAGAAAAATCAAAGTCTATAAAGTCTATGGAAACCCTGGTGGCATAGTGATTAAGAGCTACATCTGCTAACCAAAAGGTGGGCAGTTCAAATCTACCAGGTGCTCCTTGAAAACTCTATGGGACAGTCCTACTCTGTCCTGTAGGGTCGCTATGAGTCGGAATCGACTTGAAGTCTATATACTTTCAATCCAAAATTAATACTTAAATTATATATTATATTTTTAGGAAATCATTGTTTTAAAAAAATCTTATGCTGTATCATATAAAAGCAATACGTAGGTGTCTCCTTACTTTGCATAGTAATCTGTAGCTGGCTTGAGATCATTTACAGTGATATTTGTTTCTTCTCCACTGGGAAAGGAAAAAGGGGAACAATTCATTGTCTCATAAATAAAGCATTTGCAGAGAAGTATACTGTGTTTCTTACGAGTTTGTAGTACTTTATGAAATTATATTGCTCTTTATCAACTGTAACCTTATTCAGATTCCACTAATATAAATTTGTGCAGTCAGGGCATGTGATAAACTTAAGTACGTACCTGCATACCATGTTAAAACAAAAAGGCACGCTAAGCAAATCAACTGGGTAAGCCAGACCTTTTTGGAATGGATTTGGGGAAGATATTTAGCTTACTGAAGAAACTGGACTGTTTTCAATTTAAAAATCTATTTTGCAAATGGCTAAAATGCTAAATAAAACAACTACTGAAAGTGAAACTAACAAAATTTTACATGTGATCTGCCACTATTTCATTTTATTAGAATTTAACACTACGCTTATTTAGAATGTTACACTTCAATGAGTAGATGAGAAAAAAAGTGAATTTAAAGGAAAGCATTTCCCATGGACACTATTGGTTTTCAAATACAACAGTATATATCTTTTAAAAATAATCAGATATAATATAATTACTTGAGTCTGTAGCCACAAACCTGCCTGTTCTCTATTTTTTTTTAATGTTGTAAGTATATATAATCTTTTCATCACTATTCTCTATTCTATTTCCTTCAACCAAGTTTCTCTCCTCTCTTACTTTATCAACTTTTTTTTTCTTTTTTGCCCCTCTTGCCCCCAGCTATCCTGTTTCTCAAAACACGGTAAATATGAGAAATAAAACATCTCCCATTGATGGAAGTACATTTTAATGAACTGGGCAGTTGCAGAGCATCCTTGGAGACCGTAGCTGGTGTGGGGTAAATGCGGTGCTTAATGTTCCTTTTGTGTTCTCTGGTCAGGCTGCAAATGGAGGTAGATTCTTCCTCTAAGCAAGTAACCATAACTAAGTAGAAACAGCCATTAACACAAAAAAGAAACTTTTATGTTTATGTTCCTTTATCTCATGTTTATCCCTTAGGTAGTTAGGTAATTTCAACAGAGAGATGGAAACAAGAAATTTTTTATAATTTTATATTACTAGATGATAGGCACCAAGGCAGTTTCACTTTCCCTTCTTCCCCATACCAGATTGAAAAAAAAGATGATACCAAGAAGGCCAATGTATCCTTCCAGTGCTCAATGTTAATTATGATGACTCAAGTGACTAATCACCTCCTTTACAATCTTCCTGGTACTTAAATTGTAACTAATAATCGCCTTTTACCTTTTATTTTTGCATAATAAACAACTTCTATATGTAAGGACAAAAAATTATTTATAACTGTCCATCATAAATGTCACAATTCTAGCCACTCACTCTTCTCAAGACTACTTGATGTGCAATCTACTTCTGAACAAAGGAAAAAGAACTATGATAGGTTTTTAAAATATGATTACTAACATATCAAGATAAAATGAGGAACACTAGTACTAAATTCATTCATGACAGGACAACAACTTGTACATATAAGAATTAAATCCAAGTCCTTACAGGAGCAATATCACACTTCATAAGTTCACAATAAGGAGTTCTCCCCTTCTGCTCCTGGGTTCCACATATCACAATTTTTATTTATAACCTGAGAATATGTTAGCACTGGAACATCTATCAGGGGGCCCAATGAACTGCTAAAAGCTGAATGTGCCCAATGAAAGTGATCGTTCCAAGACAATGTTGTCAGAAATGTACACTAGCCTGCATTTGGACTATATACATTAAAATCACTATCACTGCTCAATTTAGAGATTCAAAATAAAAGCATGAGGAGAGAAACAGAACAAAATTAGTATTAAGCTCTTTAGAAGCCACTGGCCTATATAATGGGAGGGGGCAAAATGTAACAAATACTCACACATATACACTCTTATATTTCCCATCTTTTCCAGTACTTGAAACCAGAATTTCATAACCATAGAGGTCTGGTACAGTAGTGGTCTCATCTGTTTCGCCGTTAATGAAGCTGGAAGGAGGTGACCAGGTAAGTACTACTGCTCTTGCCTGGATGTCTGAGGCCTGCAACAACGTAACATTTAAGTTTTGAAACAACTGTAATGGGCACAATGAGTATCTAATTAGGCTTCAAAATTACATAAAATACACCTGTATATATTTACATACAATGGCTCAAAAACAGAAACCTGCCCAGAAATATGCTGTAAATGGACGGATGGATTCAACAAAAGTTTGAAGACCATTTTGGGCCATTCAAAATTATTAGGGCAAACACCATAAACAGTCAAAAGACAAAATGGGAGGGAAAAAACCACTGATAACATATTTGAAAGGATTACTTTTTTCAATTTAGGCAAGTGTCTTACAATACTGGATAACACTACAAAGAATGGGAATTCCAGAACACTTTAACTGTGCTCATGAGGAACCTGTACATATACCAAGAGGCAGTCATTTGAACAGAACAAGGGAATACTGCATGGACAATAAGCTAAGGAATGAGGACAGCCTCCAGAAGCTGGAAAAGGTAAGGAAACGAAATCTCCCCAGGGCCTCTGGAGGGAGCATGGCCATTACTCAATCTGTATACTGAACAAATAATACGAGAAGCTGGACTATATGAGAAGAACACAGCATCAGGATTGGAGGAAGACTCATTAACAACCTGCAATATGCAGATGACACAACCTTCCTTGCTGAAAGTGAAGAGGACTTGAAGCACTTACTGATGAAGATCAAAGACCACAGCCTTCAGTATGGATTACACCTCAACATAAAGAAAACAAAAATCCCCACAACTGGACCAATAAGCAACATCATGATAAATGGAGAAAAGACTTAAGTTGTGAAAGATTTCATTTTACTTGGATCTACAATCAACGCCCATGGAAGCAGCAATCAAGAAATCAAATGACATATTGCATAGGGCAAATCTGCTGCAAAAGACCTCTTTTAAAGTGTTAAAAAGCAAAAATGTTACTTTGAGAACTAAGGTGTGCCTGACCCAAGCCTTGATATTTTCAATTGCCTCATATGCATGCGGAAGCTGGACAATGAATAAGAAGACCGAAGAAGTACTGATGCCTTTAATTATGGTGTTGGTGAAGAATACTGAATATACCACAGACTGCCAAAACAAAAAACAAATCTGTCTTGGAAGAAGTGCAGCCAGAATGCTCCTTAGAAGCAAGGATGGCAAGACTTCATGTCACGTACTTTAGACATGTTATCAGGAGTGATCAGTCCCTGGAGAAGGACATCATGCTTAGTAATGGGGAGGGTCAGTGAAAAAGGAAGATCCTCAACGAGATGGACTGACACAGTGGTTGCAACAATGGGCTCAAACATAGTAACGACTATGAGGATAGCACAGAAATGGGTAGTGTTTCAATCTGTTGTACACAGGATCACTCTGAGTAGGAAGCAACTCGACGGGATGTATGTAACAACTTAAGAAAAAGGCAAAAAACTCAAGAGGAAAAGCATCAAAGGACATGGACAGTCCAAAGAAACATAAATATAAACAGACAACAGATGATGTGTCACTGCACTCATAACTGCTGTTGTTGTTAGCTGCCGTTGAGTTGATTCTGACTCATACAGACCCTATGTACAACCGAATGAAACACTGCCTGGTCCTGTGCCGTGCATTCATAATTAAATGTGTAAATTAAAATAAGATACCACTTTTCATCCAACAGATTGGGGGAGACTAAAAAGCTAATAATAGCCAGGGTGTTGAGCGTTTGGAGAGATGGGCCCTCTCTTAAATGTGGATGGAGTATAGATTGGTACAATCCTTACATAGAGCACTTGGAAACCATTATAAAAATTTAAAATGTGTTTGCCCTTTGATTTAGCAATTCCACTTCCAGGAATTTTTCTTTTTGGATAATATCCTATAGATAAACTTGCATAACTGCACAAAGATACTCATTTAAGGCTGTTCATTGCAGCATTGTTAATAATGGCAAAAACCCCCTGGAAACAGAGCACTGACTACTTAACTAATGGTACAGAATCTTAATACATTACAGTGTAGCCGTCAAAAAGGAATGATGTAGATACATCCATACTGACATTTAAAGATGTCTTCAATATATTGGTACTATGTAATAGCAGAAAAAGGGAAACTGCAAAGCAGTATATATGGCATGTATTAAAATTAAAATATGCATAAAAATATTTGAAAACATACTATCTAATACAGTGTTCCCTCTAAATATTGTTATGTGTGTGCTGGGATGTAGGGAGAGTTGTAAGAGAAAGATCAGGAGGTTTTAATTGTGTTTTCTACATTTGTGTACTACTGGAATAGTTTTATGAGTCTGCATTATAAAATACAAACTTCATAAAAAGAAGTTTAGGGATTAGATGAAGTTTAAAGTACAGATCGGTAAGAAAGATAGATTATATCTAGGCATTTAAGTAAAAGTTTGCTTTAAAATGATTTACATTTAACGTTTGATTATCTTAGTGTTTCTAAACGTAAAACAATATACATTCACTAATCATTAGGATAAAGATCACCCCTCTCTTGAATTAGGCAGAATAAGCCATCTCTATACAAATATAACTTTCTCTCCTCAAAGCTCTCAACGCCTGAATAAATTCAAGACTACCATTGTTTTTATTCTGCTTCTGTTATGTCAAGGAAACATATTTTCCTTACTTATTGTAATACTGTTATTTTTAAAGAAACAATGCATACCTTCTACATTTATTTGCGTAAAAATACAGTACAGTCATAAAAAAAAATCTTGGTATTTTGTTTCTTGATACAATGAACTTAAAAATAACTCCTTGTATTAACTAGTGTCCATATGGCTGTTCACCTGTGATCAAGCAGGTTTTTTTTTATTTTTTAAACAAACACACTAGTAACATACAGATATGTATACCCCTAAGAGTCTCTTGATTTTATGAGATAATCACAGCTGTGTTAAACTGCAAGGAATGGTAAAGTGAACAGTACTCTGAAGGTGGCCCAGTCAGTAGCATTAACTGGTATCTACTTTATGAAGCTTTTTAATTACACTTTGTAGGTACTGACCACATCATCAAAAGTGTGTATGTGTGTGGGGATATATGCCATTTAAACATGGCTGCACTATTGACAACTGCAGCCCCCACAGGCCTCTATGCTGCACAGCATGTTGAGACTTGTCCCCAACATGATGAGACTTGTCACGACTTGTTTTCCCAAACCTACTGTCCCTTTACTGATTGGCTTGTTTACCTGAATTCCTCCTCCCTTGCCCGCACCCAAAGCCCATTGTTCTGTTAATTGCTTCACTGCTTGCTGTATTGACTATAAATAAACTCCTGGGACTGAAGCCGGGGTCACTCCTCAGAGTGACCCTCCTGGCCCCACTTCTCTGTAAGAGTTGTGTTTGGTTACTGTCTCCGCCATCCTGACAACCGTCACCGCTGCGACAAATGGTGCCCTGTGTGAGGGGCTGCAACAGATGGTGCCCCGTCTGAGGGTGCTGTAGACATCCTTGCACTCAATCCCTGAAGGTGGTTAAGTACAGGACACGTCCATTTCGGGCTGCTCTTACAGCCCCGGGAGAGGCGGGGTTTTTCTGCGGGCGGAACTTTCCCAGACGTTCTCATCTTGGGCTGCTATAGCCCCGGGAGCGGTGGGGCTTTCTCGTACGCTCCCTTAAGGGATTTCAGGCTTTGGGCCAGGAGCTTTCCTATCATTCTTTTCTTCATTTTCCTATTCCTCCTCGCTACGGGGAATTCTCTTTCTCCTGAACAACATCAACACAAAACCCAGTTGTTGGGATTGTTAAGGTCCTCTAAGCTTAAAGTGTCAGAAGAAGCCCCTAACCAACTTCTGCTTTTAATTGAGTCTGCCTGTCTTTGGTATCTTGCGGGGAAACCTTGATGTAGAAGCATGGGAACGTATCAGTAACATCATTCGTGACATGAACATCCCAGCTTCCGTTCTTACTGCTTGGCATCACTGCCACCTCGCTTTACAGCCCCTACAGGCAGCTCCTTCAGCTCCCTCCCCTAGTAAAGAAAATGTTTATGACCCTCCTCTTTCCACGCCTCCCAAGGCTGATTTCTCTCAACATGAGTCTCTTATGGAAAGATATTTGCGGGAGGGCCGTGAGAAAGGGGTTTTCTGCTTATCCTGTCATTCAGGACCGCCCCGTCACGATGGCCTTGACTTTCAAGTTTTTAAAGAACTCCGTAAAAGCATGATAGAGAATGGTTTATAGTGTTCCTTTACAAAAGGAATTGTAGAAGCTTTAGGACAAAACTATGAGATGACCCCCGGGATTGTAACGTTTTAATGCGAACAGTCTTAACCCCTGCTCAATTTAGCGTATGGAGTCAAGAATACAAGGAACATTGTAACCTTTATGCCATGGACAATCTTAACCATAATATCCCTGTTAGTCTTGACACGCTCCTGGGTGCTGGGAATCATTCCACTCCCCAGGCCCAGAGTCAGATGAATAGGCAAGCATTCAGTCAAGGCGCCGATGCTGCCACCAAAGCCTGGAGTAACAGAACACCCACTGGCTCATTCGCCACTATTCGCCAAGCGGCAAACGAGCCTTACATTGATTTTATCAACCGCCTCAAAACGGCCATTTCCCGACAGGTAGGTAATCAACAAGCAGCTGAAGTTCTTTGTCTCCAGCTTGCTTACAAAAATGCTAATACTGACTGTCGAGCTGTTTTAGCCCCCTTAAAGGCACAGAATCTTAATTTAGCTGAAATGATTAGAGCATGTCAAAATGTTGGCACAAAAACTCATAAGGCACAAGTATTAGCGGCAGCTCTCCGTCCATCCACTGCCACCTGTTTTGGATGTGGTAAACCTGGACATTTTAAGAAGGACTGTCACAGTTTAAAAAACAAAAATGCCAACACTAAATTTCCAACCCAAAAGTGTCCCCGCTGTAGTAAAGGCGGTCATTGGGCTAAGCAGTGCAGATCTCAATTCAACAATCAAGGCAGCCCTATGTCAGGAAACGGGAAGAGGGGCGAGAGCTCTTGCGCCCCGAAAAACCCAGGGAGCCCCTGAGTGTGAAGTGTGGAGACCACAGCATAAACTCCAAACAGCAACGTTTGTGAGTCAATGATTTAAAAGCAGCCATGGAGGGGAGTGCAGGTCTAGATTTACCCTTAGCAGAAGGGGCTATAATAGATGAGGCAGGAAAAGTTTGGGTTTGGGGACCCCTGCCTCGAGGATATTTAGGACTCCTAATGGGTCGCTCTAGTATTACATCTCAAGGTCTGACTGTTCATCCTGGTGTAATAGACTCTGATTATGAAGGTCAAATTAAAATTATGGTTTCCAGTCTCTCTTATTGGAATATTACTTCCTCTAATAAAATAGCACAGCTAATTTTACTTCCCTTTGTAGTCCCCTCCGCTCGCACTGCCCCAAGACGGGCTGGGGGTTTCGGCAGTACTGACGCTTTTTGGGTTACTAAGTTACAATCTTCCCGACCATATCTTACT
>NW_004443980.1:4693692-4751815 GCF_000243295.1 Trichechus manatus latirostris
AAAAATTACAATTTCAATTACAAGAACAGCTCTTGAGATTACAATCAGAGTCTAATAAGGCTACACTTAATACACTTAATGATTTTGCCTACTGGCTCAATCCCACACATTGGTTCTCTGGACTCAATCTCCATGTCTGGATCCTTTTTGCTATAGGATGTTTAATAGTCTTGTGCCTCCTTATAGTCATTCGATGTCTCTACTCCCTGAAGATCTCCCATCACCAACAGAAGTCAGCCTTTTACGCCTGGACCATTCGCTACGTTAACCTAAACAGGAGATGGGAAAAATAAAGACCTCCTTTTAAGAAGGCCCTTCCTATGTTATTATTTTGATAATCAGTAATTACCTGTATTTGGTTAATCAGTTAGCTCCCAATGAAAATTTGCTATGTGTAAATTCCTCTATATTTTCTGCTTCTCCTAGTTAGATGCTTCTGTATAGATAGATTTCTAAGTTAGATGATTCCTTTCCAACTGATAGTAAATCTGTGTAAATCAGTGTTTGTTTGATTGTTAAATCTGTTATGATGTGTAAATTGCCCTTCCTAGTGATTCTCTTCCAAGTAATAGTGAAGCTGTGTAAATAATTCCCTGTTTGATTGTTAATGAATCTTTCAGCCTTTATAAATCTTTAAGCCTTTAAGAATAATAATTTCAGTTGATGTTAAAAGTTAGTGTTTACCTGACAAAATGAGAGTCAGAGGGAACCCATGGGTCCAACAATCAGGATACTACTAGTGCAGAGGATTATATTATCCTCATAAGATCATCCTCTATTGTCTTACACACCTAAAAGGCACATTGAGTCCGCTCACTCTGGCTATGCAATTGATAAGAGTATCGCTCTTACTTAGTAACCTGGTGAAGAACCAGATGGTATCTAGTGGAAAACCCGCACTGTGAGTTTAAAGAGCCTGCTATGGCCGCCATCTAGGCGACTAAGTCCAGGTGTTACTCATACCTATGCTACTTCTCCTCCTTAAACATATGGAGTGTGCCCCAGCCGTAGGACTCACTAAGATGCCAGGCCCTGAGGTGTGGAGACAGTGGCTGAGATAATCTTAGACTTTACCTCGTAGAGAAAATTTTACTTTATCCTACCGGACACTTGTTGGACCAGTGGAAACCCTCTTGATTCTTATTTCATTAACTAAACAAAAGGGGGGAAATGTGGGGATATATGCCATTTAAACATGGCTGCACTATTGACAACTGCAGCCCCCACAGGCCTCTATGCTGCACAGCATGTTGAGACTTGTCCCCAACATGTTGAGACTTGTCACGACTTGTTTTCCCAAACCTATTGTCCCTTTACTGATTGGCTTGTTTACCTGAATTCCTTCTCCCTTGCTCGCACCCAAAGCCCACTGTTCTGTTATCTGCTTCACTGCTTGCTGTACTGATTATAAATAAACTCCTGCGACTGAAGCCGGGGTCGACTCCTCAGAGTGACCCTCCTGGCCCCACTTCTCTGTAAGAGTTGTGTTTGGTTACTGTCTCCACCGTCCCAACAATCGTCGCCACTGTGACGTATGTGTATATATGAACAAGACTTACAAATAGTTAGCTTGGTGATATTGAACTCAATCTTCAGAGTTTCACTCTTCATCTATAAAATGAGTGGATGAGTTAGACAATTTGTTTATTTACTATAATTATTCAAATGTAGCATTTTTTTAAAAGACTTTATATTTTGGAATAATTTCAGATTTACAGAAAAGTTGGGAAGCTAGTACACAGGGTTCCTGTATACTGTTAACCCAGTTACCCCTAATGTTAACATCCTACATAACCATGTGCTTTGGTTAGAAGTAAGACATTAACATTGGTAGAATACTATTAGCTAAAGTATAGATTTTATTTTGAGGTCCACCAATGTCCCTTTTCTGTTCTAGGATCCAATCCAGGAAACCATGCTGAATTTAGCAGTTTAAAAAAAAAAAAAGGGTCAAGATAAACTGCTAATTTCAACTTTTCTACTTTTACAGAAAAACTCTTAGCCTCAGCTCATTCTATTAAGAAATATTTTATCACTTGCACATAAATGTTAAGGCACAAAAGGAGTGATTAGACAGGTTAGCTGTGGAAAACTTCATGAGAGGTTAACTTTAAATAGAATTTAAAGGATTTTTGAGATAGGATATAATTTGGTAGAAAAGAAATGAGTGATTAGGATAAGAATGAGTAATTTCTTTTCCTAAGCTTATACTCACAAGCTGATTGTGCAAGGCATGAGTATGTGTGTAATTTAAAAAGTTTCAAAGTAATTTCAGTCCTATGAGATCCATATATTAAGGTGGAAAAGAGACAGAGGATCATTAAACGAATCACAGGAAGAAGGGAAAGAGAATCATGACAAGGGTTACAGAGTTTTGAAGTAAGTGATCAACAGTGTCAAAATACTCAATAGGTCAAGAAGACTGAACACAATGAAGTCTGAACGATGCCTATGTGTTGTTTTCTGCAAGTGGATACAGATGCATTATAAAGAGTTGTACAGAAAAAGAGAGGTGGACTCCCACACAGTTACTGTGGAATTTCTGTGTGGGGACTGAGGGAGTAATTACAGGTGGGTGGGGAAGAGAAGAGTGGCTCTTAGGAATTTATAGTGAAAGAACTGATAAAGCATGGAGTTCAATTTGCCACAAGGAGAATTAAAGGTAAAGGAGAAATCTAAGATGATATTGATATGTGATCCAGGGAAAGCTGAATGGGTAAGTATTCCATTGATGGAAATATTAAAAGGAAACAGAACACAGAGGGATCCGATCCAATTCCTTCTTCATTTTAAAGGAACAATGGGGAAGGGAAAATAGTTTAGGAAAGATTAATAATTTGCTTTTCTAGATGAAGTTCTAGTTGCTGGCAAAATATCCAAACTTGGGCATTCTCTAGAAGATCTGGTTCTAGAGGAAAAGGTGAGTAATAACTGTTGAAAATATAGCTTTGGAAATCATCTGAAATATGTCTTCTGTTTGTATGCTACTTTAGAATTAAAATTTGCTTTTACATCCATCTCATTTTATCCTTATAACTATCCACTAAAGTAGGCAAAACAGGTACAACTATCTTCATTTTCAGAACAGTTAAGTGGCTTATCTGAGGTCACTCAACTAGTGTCTAAGACCAAATCCAGTTCTTTTCTCACCACACAATACGCCCATCCTGAATTCACTTTTCGGCACTAGCTGAAAACAGACATGACTGTAAAAATATGTATGGGTATTGACAAAGAATAGTTGGTAGTAGACAAAAATGAAAACAGCTTTTATATAAAGTGATTGGATTATGTACAGTCTATTTTAATTTTTGAGGCAGATTGTGGCCTTTGTCAAGTAGTGATCAAAACTATCCTTGGAGAAAAGCTGTCAGGTTAAATTAAATCTAGCTAGAAAGCTACTGTTAAAGAGTTCAAACCATATACAGGGTATGGACTTTGACAAGGATTACAGATGAGAAATGAGAGTATCTTATTTTTGGATTTCTAGCAATATTAAAGTAGAAGAAATGACAATTCTTGTTGCTTGTCTGGATATGAAGTTTAGGAAGTGAGGGAGTTATTCTAATGCTAGCTCAAAGGCTGGGCGTAAGGAAACCTGGAGTCAGATAGTAGTTCTAATGACTGTAAAAAGGGAAAGAGAAGGGATAATGATTCTGAAAGTAAGAGATAATGAGTAAAAGGCAAGACATGCTTAATTTTAACCATTATTAAAATAAAGATGTCATTACACTTTGATAGAAATGAGACTTAGAATAATTTAAAGAAGCCCAAATGATAAAACAAACACTTCCAATATAATTAATTATTTCAAACATGCAAGGATATAAAATGCAGTTACAGTCCATTTTATGGAAGAAGTAGATTCAGAAGGTTAAAGCCACTCAATCCATGAGGGCAGAGCCGAGACTACAGCTGTCCTCCCCTACACACTGCACTCAAGCTTTTCTTTCTTCTTCTCCTTTTTTTGGCTCCTCAAATGTGCCACAGCAGTGCTTTCCAAATGTTGGTTACTCTGCTCGGAGTATTGCCCCTACACAATGCCCAACTACTACTTCTCGTTCCAATTTCAGTTTAAGCATCCCTTCCTTAGGGAAAATTTCCTGACATCCATGTCAAGGTTTAATCCTCCTACTATATGTTCTCACAGCACTATAACTCTGTTCTGGCACTTCACAGCTACGATTTTACATTTACTGTATGATGCTCAGTCGGTCAGGGACTATGTCTCTTCTTTGCTTTCCATTCTGTCTCTAGCTTCTAGCATAGCACCTGGCATTTTGTAAATGGTCAAACATTTATGGAATGAATACATTTAATATGGTGCTCTAAATGAACTAGAAACATGCAAAAATCAACCTCCCTTCTCCCCCCAACACACACACACACACACACACACACACACACACAAACCCCTGACCTGTACTTTGCAGTTCACACAAAATTCAATTAAAGACCACAGCCACCCAGTTTATAAAAACAAACTAAAATAAAACAAAGCAAAACAAAAACCATCAGCTTTACTTGAAGTTCTATGACACAGGAAATAAATTTTGTGCCTGAAAATGGTACTTTTAATATTACAGTAAAATCTGCAAAAGCCAGAACCTGTGTAAGGCAGAAACCTGTCAGAGAAGGAAAACTTAAAATTTTTCATAAAAATGAGTGATAGCAAAGTGGTAAAGCTGCACCCTGTTAAAGGCGGAAAACTTCCAAGATCTGGAAAAACAAGGCAGTCCTGTTGAGTTCCAGTTCTCACAGGTTTCACTGTATATACTATAACAAGTAACAGTTTATTATAGTATGGTGGCACAGTGGTTAAGAGCTATGGCTGCTAACCAAAAGACTGGCAGTTCGAATCCACCACCTGCTCCTTGGAAACCCTACGGGGCAGTTCTACTCTGTCCTACAGGGTCGCTATGACTCAGAATTGACTCAATGGCCAGTGGGTGTTTTTGGTTCGTATACTATAACAAGTACATGCTGCTAGCATTAGCTATTATGTCATTCAAATACCAATCTTATTAAAGCTACAAAATTCCTTTTCTAGTAAATCTAGTAATATACACTTTGATGTACACAGATCTTGGAAGGATACAGCCCTAGTCTGAATCCCAACTCCACTACCACATATTAAACTTCACTCTGCTTCAGTTTCCTCATCTGTAAAATAGGAAAAATAATACATATAGGTTGTCGTAGGGATTAAATAAAGTAATGCCTTATGCATTCCAAGCACTTTGAACTGAGTGTGGCACTAGTAATCTCACATGCTATTATTATGAAATAATTCTATATGTTTACATTCATTTACATGTATATGCTCAATTCTTAAGAGAAAACAGAATGAAAGCTACAGCATCCAAATCTATCATTTTGGGTTGTGAGAAAAAAGTAGGACAGAGTAGACTATTAGGTAAGGGGCCGGTTTATTCAGACTCCCTAAAATGAGGTAAAATTAAAGGGTAAGCCTTTGTAGGGTAGGTGCTGACTTCTCTGAACTGTCTTCGTACAAAAAAAGAAAATTCAAGCAAACTATTTTTTGGGTAACTTAGGGCAAAATATTTTACCATGGATGTTTTTTAGGCAGGAGGAGAGAGTTGAATTTTTTGTTTTATAAACCAAGAGACATTTTTATCAATGTTAATAAATGCCCTTACCCTGGCTAAAAAACCCTGTGGTCCTAACCCACTTCTATCATATCTTATACTACACTCCAGAGACACTAGTTCTTTCTATCAGTCAAACTCACCACACTTATTCCTGCTCTCCCTCTCCTGCTCCTTCCAAGTTTTGCAATTTTTCTTACTCTTCAGGTGTCTGCTCAGAGGGGGCTTCCTTGATGTAACTCTCCCTTCCTCAGTAACTCTCACCACATCACCCTATTTCTGTAAGAGCATCTTCATCACTATCACACATGATTTTGTGTATTTGTGTTATTAATTGGCATACAGGAAGGGCTCAATAAGTATTTTCTGATTGACTGAATTAGAATAAATTGAATCAGACTAGATGAATACTATGCATCTTTTCAGAGAACAATGCAACGACATACAAAGATTGCTAAGGCATAGCATAGTAAGTGAAAAAACCAAGCCACAGAATAACAGAATACAGTATGACTCCATTTTCATAAAAAGGCAAAAGAAAAAAACCTATATGATACACACATACAAATCAACTGAAGCAGAAATGGAAGGAAATTCAAACTGTTAAAAGTGACTAAATTGGAGGAGTGAATAAAGGAGATTTATTTTTACTCTACATACTTAAGTATTACTTAAATCTTTTACTGTAAGAGTTTACACATTAATAAAAATATTCAGGATTCAATCTTAATCACTGGCACTTCTGTTACCTTGCTTTCAAAATGGAGTAAAGTTAAATTTTTACAAAAAAAATAAAGAAAAAGACTAATTACTGTGACACTATGGTGGTTTTCCTTCTAGTTTTTTCCAACTTTTCCTGAAGTCTTTTCTTTATAAGGCTGTAATTATGGTGCGCAAATAGCTTAGTCTCTAGATTTTTTTCCCTACTGTTAAAAAGCACCTTTGCTGCATATTTCTGCAGTTTTCATAACCATACTTTTTAATGGGTGTATCATTATACTCAATAAAAATACCACGACCTATCTACATATTCCTTTAGTTGTTTTTACTGTTTGTTAACATTAATGCTGCAACAAACATTTTTGCCTGTGTAGCTTTTTATTGAGAAATGAAACCTCAAGCTTAATTTATACTTCTTTTGATTATCAGTGAAGAACTCTTTATGGTCTTAATGGGTTTGAAAAACTCAATTTGTATGAGCTCTTTACTTAGTATTAATTTATTGTCATATCTGATGTAATATTTCTTCTTATAGGATGATTACCCTTACTAAAGTTATTTTAAGAACAAACAAAAATTTTAATGTAGCCAATTCTGCTGCCATACTATTTTCTGATTTCTTCTATTACATCTATGCTTATAAAAGGTTCGGAAATATTAATTTTCTTCTAGTTCACAGTTTGATTAAACTTAACTCTTTTTGCATCCAGAATTAATTGTGCATATTTTATGGAGAAATAATATAAATGGATTTAAAAAACTGATAATTATTTGTACCCATATTATTTATTAGATCTTTGCCTGACTCAAAGATTTGCAATGTCATTTACCGTATATTAAATCCTTGTATAAAAAATGGATTCTTGACTGAATATTCTGCTTCACTGAGCAATATATTTCACCTTATGTTATACTCATGTTGATTTCCCATTCTTAATATGGAGCCCTGGTGGCACAGCAGTTAAAGCACTTGGCAGTCAGCTTCTGTAAAGATTTACAGCTTTGGAAACGCTATGGGCGGTTCTACTCTATCCTTATAGGGTTGCTATGAGTTGGAATTGACTCAACAGCAGCTGGTTTGGTTTTTGTTTGGGTTATTCTTAATATATAACTAAGTTTTAAATAAGGCCTGAATAAAAGTATACCAAAATTCTATATGAATATTCTAAATATAAACATCATGAACATACACAAGATACTTACCACTGGTTTGACAATGTTGGAAAGAAGTGCTTCAAATGCTTTAGTTTCTTCATCTTTTTCTTAGGGAAAAAAAAAAAAGAAATTAATATTTAAAAAAATGAGCTTAAATTCCCCGCCCCACCCACCCCTGACCCCATTATGTCTTCTGAACTAGGTTGGTATTTGAGATTTATTTTCTAGTTTTTGTTCCTTAGTTCATACATACTTAGCAGTCTGTGGTCCTTTAGCATTCTTCTGCTTTAGCTTCAATTTCCATTTTAACTATTATTACTAATCATAACACCACTATATATACCTGAATCAGTCAATAAGTTAATGACTCTTATTTGTTCTTACAGAAAAGGATATTTTTATTCATAGTTGTAGGAAAAAAAAAAAAAATTCTCTCTTTGGAAAGTTCCCATTTGCCAATCTTAAACCTCTTAATGATAAGTCAGCTGAGTATTTGTTTCATGACCTGTCTTAATTGTGGTTTCCCAAAACAGCAGAATTGGCTTGACCATAATTTATGGCTTCCTATGATATACCTGAAACTTTAGTTTAATTCTTCTGAAACATCAGTGCTGACAAGAATAATCAAGAAGTCTCAAAATATGGAAAAACAATTTTGTAAATGTTGCTAATATACAGGCTATAAGGTGTTAAAGTATTATTTAAAATTTGTTGGTGAGGAGCAGAAATTTTAGGGAAATGGAAGGTGAGGAGAGTTAGGATGGCCTACATTTTGATATTATCCTCGAAATCTGTAAGCATTCTTAGTTTCTAGTCACATATTAGTTAGTTAGCTGCACTCTTTGATAATTCAACAGAAATATGAATCAGGAATACCAATTTAGATAAGTATATTTAAGGACAGAGAGAGTTGTGGTTACCGTTCTTTGTGAAATGGTATATTAATATGCTTCATAGTCACTTTTGGTGAAAACTGTTTTAAAACGGCTATAAGAAAACTTAGAGCCTATTTACCAAAATGGACATCAAAATCACTTCCTAATATCACTCTAATACAGCATTTATTGAATTTACCAAATGTGCTACCTGATGGTCTAGATTCTGAAATCAAAAGTAAATTTGATACGGCTTTTAAGTTAAAGTTAAAACCTTGGAAGTTAAAACAGATATAGTCGGTATAAAAAAAAATCCAACAGTATATATATATACAGAAACTACAGAAGACAAGCTAATCAGTAGTAAGAAACTTAACATTATAGTCAAAAGTATCTTGGTACTTATTCCACACTGTAGGGTATATGAAAGACATATTGTTAACCCAGCTTATATTTACATTACATACAGTGATGGAGCTAGTACCTACAAAGAGTAGTACTCCAGAGTTCATACAGTGGAAGTCACAGGTTAGGGGAGGGATCCAAGTGGAACAAGGACTGAGTTCTTTAAGAGATAAGAACTTCTGAAAGAACAGATGAATATCTACAGAGTATACAGTTAGACTGGTCAAAGACATAATTAGTTGTTATGAGACTCTTATACATAAAGGAATTGAGAGAAATAAGTTTTGATAAAAACCAGTGTAATCTTACAAAAGGCCTGGAAGAAAAGGAATTTAATTCAACCTCACCTGCGCTTTCCTATTAAACAGAAATTTCTCTTGGTCAGTAAAATTTACTATATAGGTGAAATTACTAATAGAGGTTTCCCAAATGGATAAAATGACGTACTCTAGTAACAATTTAGGTCCCCAAATTTTTTCTCACATTTTATAAGTGCTAAACTATTAATCTACAGTTTATTTGAAGAAATGATTGAAGGGTTAAAATGTACATTTAGTAGGCTAAATGATGAAAAAGGGAATGACTAAGGAAAAGCAAAAATAACTTTGTATTTAAAATAGTTACCTTCTATTTCTGCATCAACTTGTGCACCACCTTTCCCTTTCCCTGATTTGTTCTTTGCTGATCCGGTGTTTATACCACTAGCATTCTGCCCTTTCACAAGTCCATTATGTTCATTTGTAGGAGAAGGGCATTTCTGGGGTGATGATGGTGGACTGCTCATTTTATCCTTCTGCGTTCCTTGGCGATCCTTTAATTTTTTCTGCAAACGTTCGTATGTTTTACTAGATCTTTCATCTCTAAAGTTAGACCTTCCATGTGTAGAGTGAGTATCTAGAAAAAAATAAAAACTGTTACAAAGCTCACTTCTTGCAAATATGCGTATGGCATGAGAAAACAGAAAATAAATCCATCATTATGTTACATAAAATTTATTATAAAATATTGCAAAAGAAGGATTTTGTAAAACAAACCTATTTGTCTCTCCGCCAACTAATAGATCAAGATTTGTTCTTGATTGTAGAGACTTTTTTTCCATTTTTTCCTAACTATTAATCTCCATAGAAACAGCCTGGTGGTATGCTATGATTACCGTAGGCGGAGAACAAGATCTGAACTGACTTGTGTACAGTTATTTTCTTCTACTCTTTTGTAGCCATAACTTTTCACATCTCCTTCAACATCAAATACATGAAATAGGTAAAAAAAACAAAAAACAACAAACAAATAAACAAAAAAATCCACCATCTGTCTAGATTCCCTTATGACTCAAAAAAGCAAATCACTCAAAAATAAAATTTTAGGAGTTAGCAAAAAAAAAAAAGAGCGGGATTGTTTACTAACAACAGAATCTAGGTAGGAAGTGTTATATCTCAGATATAAACTCAAGGCTGTGATTTAGAAGAATGTCCTCATTCTAATAAAAGTCACATAGCAACATACTAGAATCAATTGTCTCCTGGAATTTATTTTTACTTTAAATTTAGTATCTATAACGAAAAATATATATATATTTTAAAAAGCCCCAAAATTCTCAGGACAGAAAACAGTTTTCATTTATCAGTGCTTTACGAAACTAGTATAATACTCTTGAAGTAAGTATTATAACCACATGTAAAATAACATTAGAGTAAAAAACACAGGAACTCAGCTATCCACATGAAAAAGAAAAAATCTGGACCCTTCCTCACACCATATGGAGCCCTGGTGGCGCAGCTGTTAAGAGCTCAGGCTGCTAACCAAAACACTAGCAATACGATCCACCAGCTGCTCCTTGGAAATTCTATGGGGCAGTTCTACTCTCTCCTATAGGGGCGCTATGAGTCGGAATTGACTGAATGGCAACAGGTTTGGTTTTGGTTTTTTTCACACCATATAAAAAAATTAACTCAAAAATGGATCAAAGATCTAAATGTTAAGAGCTAAAACTATAAAACTCTAGAAGGATACATAAGTGTAAATGTGTGTGACCTTGAATTAGGCAATGGTTTCTTAGATATGACACCAAAAGCACAGGCAAGAGAAGAAAAATTAAATTGGACTTGATGAAAATTTAAAACTTTTGTGGTAAGTGCTGGGCTTGTTCTACTCTTCTTTTTCTAGCTCTGTGAATTGAAAAGTTAGGTTATTAATTTGAGATCCCTGGTTTATAACCTCTAGTACAATATGGCTCTGCCTTCCATCACTGGATGGCTAGTTTGTGGATTTGTGCCCTTCACTTTCCTTTACAGCACTGTGAATCGTATTCACATATTCTGACTAAAGCGTATTCCCTCTGGGTAACACCAGGTTTTAACAATGCAAAATAGCAATAACGTAACATCTAGTTTTTTCTTATAATTTTCTCAAACAAACTTTTTAAAACTAAGTCATAATTAGCAATAAAAAAGGGAAGTATGAGACAGATTTGTAGTACAAACTTTAACTACTCAAGAGTGACTCTTGGTTGGACCACTGCATGAGCATCACCCGAGAGCTTACTGAAAATACAGAATCTCAAGCCCCACCCAGATCTACTGAATCAATTTGCATTTTAACAAGATCCCCAGGTGATTTGTATGCAGATTAAAGTTTGAGAAGTATCAGTACCAGTTGCCTTCAGGGTATAACTGTGTTCCAAAGGTTTTCAATGGCTGATTTTTCAGAGGTAGATTGCGCCAGGCCTCTCTTCCAAGGAACCTCTGGGTGGACTCAAACCTCCAACCTTTCAGTTAGCAGCTGAGCACATTAACCTTTTTTTTTTTTCTTTTTTAGGTTTGGAGTAGAGCAGACGAAGCATTTATTCATTTATCTTTCTTTTCTGTTTACTGTTGTAGTTTAAGTGAAAGTTTACATTTCAAGTTAGTCTCTTACACAAAAATTTATACATGCATTGCTTTGTGACCTTAACTGCTTCCCTATACTGTGACAGCACAATCCTCCTTTCCACCCCTGATTTCCCATGTCCATTCAACCAGCTCCTAACCCCCTCTGCCTTCTCATCTCACCTCCAGACAGAAGCTGGTGTTTAGTCTCATGTTATCTACTTGAGTGAAGAAGCACACTCTTCACAAGTATCATTTTATGTCTCATAGTCCAGTCCAAACTTTGAAGAGTTGGCCTCAGAAACTGTTTTAGTTCTGGGCTGATAGAGAATCCAGAGGCCATGCTTTCCGGGGTTCCTCCAGTCTCAGTCAGACCATTAAGTCTGGTCTTCTTACTAGAATTTTAGTGCTGCACCCCACCTTTCTCCTACTCCATCAGGGGCTCTCTGTTGTGTTCCCTGTCAGGGCAGTCATTGGTGGTAGCTGGGCACCATCTATTTCTTCTGGTCTCAGGCTGATGAAGTCTCTGGTTTATGTGGCCCTTTCTGTCTCTTGGGCTACTACTTTCCCTGTGTCTTTGGTGTTCTTCATTCTCCTTTACTCCAGGTGGCTGGGACAAATTGATGCATCTTAGATGGCCGCCTGCAAGCTTTTAACACCCCAGACGCCACTCACCAAAGTAGGATGCGGAACATTTTCTTAATAAGCTTTGTTATGCCAACTGACCTAGATGTCCCCTGAAAGCATGGTCCCCAGACCCGATCCCTGCTACTCTGTCCCTCAAAGTGTTCGACTGTATTCAGGAAACTCGTTAGCTTTGGTTTAGTCCAGTTGTGCTGACTGCACCTTAACCTTCTGGATCAGCCAGGGACTCCTTGAGAATTACAGGTCTAGATAATACCAAAAATTCTTGTGAAAAGTACTAGATCTTTATTTACTATAGAATTCATCTGAACTCAGGTTCTTTGGAGGTGATGTG
Source organism: Trichechus manatus latirostris (assembly GCF_000243295.1). Lineage (NCBI taxonomy): Eukaryota > Metazoa > Chordata > Mammalia > Sirenia > Trichechidae > Trichechus > Trichechus manatus. The sequence continues at coordinate 4,706,300 of NW_004443980.1, forward strand.
CTGGGTAATTGATTTGGCAGTAAGGTAGTAATATTTTTATCCATTAAAAAAAAAATTAAGGTCAAAAATACTATTTACAACCCTCTTTTAGAAAAAGATATTTATGATGGAAAAAAGTCTGTGAAAACACACATAAAATGTTATTAGCAGGTACTCTGAGTGGTATGTTTATGCAAAATTTTTGCTTAATTGTATTTTAAAATTTGCTGGAATAAAGATGTATCATTTACACAATAGAAACAGGCTTGAAAATATGAATTCCACTACTTAAAGGCTATTGCATAATTTGAATTCTGTATTTAGAGTTACTAATTCTATAAATTTACTAAAACATTTATTATGTGACAGACACTGTGCTAGGTGGAAGGGAAATGGTGATGAATAAAACAGATTCAGTTCTTAGGGAGTTTACAGTGAAATAAAGGAGAAAGACACGCCAAAAAAAAAAAAAAAATTGCATTAAGTTCTATGAAAGAAACAAACAAGTTTCAGTGTCTGAGACTGCTAAGGCTGGGTTGGGAAAGATCTCTCTGAAAGCTGAAATAAAAGGGGGAAGAAGAACACTCCAGGGAGAGAGAACACCAGCGCTGAGGTCCTGAGGGAAGAAAGAGCTTGGAGGTTTCCAAAAGCTGATGGGGAGGGGGGGTGGGGAAGTGGGACAAGCAGTCAGGAGCCACAAGCAGCAAGGCCTGTGGTCTAGCGCAGTGGTTTACAACCAGGGCCGATTTTGCCCCTAGTGGTCATTTGGCAATGTCTGGACACACATTTGGTTGTCACAACCAGGGAGGAGGGGTGCCTTCCATAAAAAGAAATGATCTGTCCCAAAATGTTAATAGTGCTGCTGTTGAGAAACCCAGTCTAGGGGAAGGGTTTGGGATTTTATTCTAAATTAGATGTTAAGTCACTGAAATCTTTTAAATAGGAGAATGATCTGATTTACATTTTAAAATGATTCCTCTGGTTGAGAATGGACTGTTAGGAGCTAGAATAGAAGCAGAAAACCAACTGGAAGGCTGCTGCTGCAGTTGTCCTGGCAAGAGGTGATGGTGGGCTGGATTTGAGTAATACATCTGAGAAACTCTTGAAAATAAAATTGGTACCAATTAATGTGGGCGCTGAAAGAAGAGGAATCAAATTTGAGTACTGGGTTTTTGCTTGAGCAAGCTGAGTGGATAGTGGTACTGTTTACTGAAATGAAGAAGACAAGAGAAAAGCAGGTTCTGGGGGTCCAAAATTGAGATTTATGTTTAGAAATGCTATAACTGAGATACATGAGGCATTCAAGTAGAGTTGCCGAGGCAGTTAGAAATATAAGTCTAGACTCAGAGGAAAGGTTTGGCTGAAGACACAATTTTGAGAGCTGTTAGCACATACACGGTATTAAAGCCATTTGGAATATGTTAACTATTTTGAACGGGTTCGAGGTAGTCTCTTCTTCTCAACAATTCATTAACTCCCTGAGGGCAGAGGTTATGTCATACTGTTTTTTAATGCCTCAGAGAATCTAGCATATTTGTATAACGGTATCACAGCCTTCAGGATTTAAGAAAGACATGATTTCATATGGGGTCATACAATATTTGTCCTTTTGTGACTGATTTATTTCACTCAGCATACTGTCTTTAAGCTCCACCCATACTGGAAGCATGTATCAAGACTTCATTTCTCCTACTGGCTGAGTAGTATTCCATTGTATGTATATACCACATTTTGTTTATCCATTTATCTGTTGATTGACATTAATGTAGAGAGACTAAAGTTTATTAGTGGTTACCAGGGGCAGGAGGGAGGGGGAAAAGGAGGATTAACAGTGATTGAAAAATTGCATTGATTAAGGGTAGGGTTAGAGTTGATTATTGTTAATTGCTGTCAGTAAGTTGTAACCTGTAAACAGCTGAACTGACGAAAATTGTGTGGCAAATATATTTACAACAATAAAAAAAAAAAAAGTGTAGCTGCTGAGGCTGCTTATGTACAACCAAATACTTCATGGGATTTGGTTCCTTGGCTTGGAGATCTAGGGTCATGGTTTCACGGGATACCTCAATTAACTGGCCTAATAACGTGTATAGTGCTTCTGTTCTACACTTTCTAGTTCACTGCGTGGTGCCTGGGGTCTTAAAAGCTTGCAAGCAGCCATCTAAAGCACAACAATTGGTCTCTATTCAACTGGAGCAACAGAAGAAGAAGGAGAGACAGGAATAGGGGAGGACATGGAATGTGTGGCTAATTTTGTCTATGAACAACTGCCTCCTTTGCCATGAGACCAGAAGAACTGGATGGTGCCTGGCTACCATCATGGAACATTTTGATAAAAGATTCCATAGAAGAATCTTGATCAAAGGGATAAAATACAGAACTCAATTTCAAATTCTCATGGACTCCAGACTTTCCTGAGCTATGGAGGGTGGATACACCCGTGAAACTACTGCCCTGACATAATCTGTAAACCTTAAACCAAAAATATTCCCTGAAGTCTTCTTAAAACCGAGCAATAGTTTAACTAATAAAAAAGGTCTGCCTTGAGCATTATGCTCTTTTAAGAACTATCTATATGGGATCAAACTGACAACAGCAACTCAAAAGATTAGATAGGAACCTTAGGGAGCAGTGAGTTTATGTTAATGAGGGAGGAACAACTCAGAAAAGGAGGTGAGAATGGTTGCACAACTCAAAGAATGTAATCGATGTCATCAAATTATAGAAATGGCTGAACTGGTGTATGTGTTGCTGTGTATATTCGCAACAAGAAGAACAACAAAACAAATTAAAAAGTTAGAAAGAAAAAAAACAAGGCCGGCAGCATGATTATTCCTGGTTGAAAATTTCCTCAGAGCTGAGACCACAGGACAGAGAAAAGACCTGGTATTGCTTGCATGTAGCCTCACTAAATATTCTGGAGTGATATAAGTTACTTCCTCTTTGATTTTGTTACTCATCTGCTTGAAGGGTGATCATGAGGATGAAACACCTAACGGTGCCTGAATGATAATAAATGATCTTGATATAATTACTCTTGATTCTTTTATATGATGAAGATTAAAAAAAAAAAAAAAATACACAAGGAAAATATTAGCCCAAGAGACAGAAAGGGACACATAAACCAGACTTCCTCAGCCTGAGACCGGAAGAAATAGATGGTGCCTGGCTACCACCAATGACCGCCCTGACACAGAACACAACAGAGAGTCCCTGACAGAGCAGGAGAAAAGCGGGGTGCAGAACTCAAATTCTAGTAAAAGGACCAGACATAATGGTCTGACTGAGACTGGAGGGACCCTGGAAGACATAGCCCCTGGACTCTCTGTTAGCCCATGTCATGGACTGAATTATGTCCCCCCAAAAATGTGTGTCTCAATTTGGCTGGGCCTTGATTCCGCGCAGTGTGTGATTTTCCCATGTGTGGTATACCCTGCCTCTATGATGTTAATGAGGGAGGATGGGTGGCAGCTGTGTTAGTAAGGCAGGACTCAATTTACAAGACTGGATTGTGTCCTGAGGCAATCTCTTGAGATATAAAAGACAGAAGTGAGCAGTGATACAGGGGGGCCTCATACCATCAAGAAAGCAGTGCCGGGAGCACAGTGCATCCTTTGGACCGGGATCCCTGCACCGAGAAGCTCCTAGTCTGGGGGAACACTGAAGAGAAGAAGGCCGACAGAGAGGAAGAGCCTTCCCCTGGAGCTGACACCCTCAATTTGGACTTTTAGCCAACTTTACTGTAAGGAAATAAACTTCTGTTTGTTAAAACCATCCACTTGCGGTATTTCTGTTATAGCAGCACTACATGACTAAAACAGCAGAACTGAAATCATTCCCAAAGCCAAATCTTTGGACACAGATTGGACTGTAAGACATAAAATAATACAATAATACATAAAATAATAAATACATAAAAACACATAAAATAATAATACATTAAAAATACATAAAATAATAGCTCAAGTAGATACAGGAGACTAAATGGGCACTCGTGTCCGGAGGCGAGCTGAGAAGGCAAAAAGGGACAGGAGCTGGCTGAATGGACACCTGAAATCCAGGGTGGAAAGGAGGAGTGTGCTGTCACATTATAGGGAGAGCAATTAGGGTCACATAAAAATGTGTGTAAAAATTTTTGTATGAGAAACTAACTGTAAACTTTCACTTAAAGCACAATAAAAACAAACAAACCAGCTGCCATCAAAATGATTCCAACTCATGGCGATAGTACCTATTGTATAAGAACACCCAACTCAATAAAATAGGATTATTTTAAGATGTCTTACCTACATCTCCATATACTTGTGAAGATGGATACTGTGGCATATACTGTGTTGCCATGTCTCCAGCTCCAGTCACTGGTGAGTACATATGGCGCGGTGGAGGGGGCATCATTGTTGGGACAGGAATGAAACCGGGTAGAGGAGGATGTGGAGAACGGTGTATCACGGTGTGACTACCAGGATGAAACTCTGGTGCCTGGGGAACTACAACAACTCTTCGAACACCATTGTCTTCAATAACCTACAAAATTAGATTAAAAGTTTCTTTCACAGGACTTGAGCAATTCTTTTGAAATATGTTAGATTAGGCTAAGAAATTTTACACCAATAAATTGAAAAAATTTAGAGAATCAACGTGAAAAGAATTTATTAAATACATTAGATATATATGAGTCAGCACTGAACAACACAAAGTACCTTTTGTTAAACACGGCAATATTAACACTGATGAGACTGCTAAATAATAATATAAGCAAAAAAATGAACAATGACATTAGGTATTTATCCTATGTGTTAAGTATGTTTAGTGAGGGAGTACAAATGAAGAGAGACTCAGAGGAATTTTTGGTTAGGCATAATAGACCAAAAAAACCTCAAACCCGTTGCCGTCGAATTGATTCCGACTCACAGTGAGCCCACAGAACAGAGCAGAACTGCCCCATAGGGTTTCCAAAGAGCGGATGGTGGATTCGAACTGCTGACGTTTTGGTTAGCAGCCAAACACTTAACCCCTGCTAATAGGGTCTGGCAAATAATTTCCTTTTCCATATTCTGGTGGACGTGAATGGAGAACAAGTTGTAGAAAGACCAAATAAAAATGGGAAAAAACAAAAGTCTAGATCCAGGATGAGAAAGGTCAACCATATATTAGAATTTAAGACACAAAATTCTTATGACCATGCACAGGACAATTTTAACAACTGAAGATTATTTTGAGGGAGACAAACACCAAATATTTATTAATGGTTAAGAAAAAAATATCTATGGTTTTGAGGCTTAAAAATTATATAGTTTTTATAGGGGTCACACTGTAGGGACAAATTTTTAAAAATGATAGATTTATTCCCCTTGAACCTCACTGGAGGTGCAAGTGTTCAAAACATACAGGTAAGCCTAAAAGGCTATAAGGATTTTATCTCAAAATTAGGATCCTTAGCCACTCCACTAAAATATGGCCCTTACTCTTTTAGAGGTAAATGATCATTATGGAGATATAACAAATACCTAGTAATACCTTTCCTGAGGAAACAGAAAATGATTAAAACATAAAGTGCTCATTTAAAGGCAAACTAGTATTTTTAGGAAGAAGAAGTTTTACTATGTATACGGATAGTAAATTATATATATAAACATACATGTGCTTGGTAGGTACAGGTATACTAGAATACAAACAGATAAGCCTAAATTACAAGTATTTTTAAAGAGCAATAGAGTGTTTTAGAAAGAATACGGTTGCTATTGAAGAGCCTGTTAAAGTATCTGCTAAAGCTTCTGCTGGAGCCCTGCTGACGCAGTGGTTAAGAGCCCAGCTGCTAACCAAAAAGTCAGCAGTTCGAATCCACCAGCCGCTCCCTGGAAACCCTACGGGGCAGTTCTACTCTGCCCTATAGGGTTGCTACAAGTTGGAATCGACTTGACGGCAACAGGTTTTAGTTTATACCTTCTGCTATAGGCCACCACGCCTCTCCCCCCATCAGTAAGAACACCTATGAGCACCCTGGCTGCCTGCCCCTCCCCTCCCCCTTCCTGGAGGGAGTCAACCCCGCCCCTCCCCAGCCAGACAGCACACTCTGTAATATATCAAAACAAAACATATCATAAATAAATAAAATAACACCTTAATGCCTTGTAGACAGCAGACAATATCAATTCGTATAAAGAAACAAGACAAGATGGCTTACCCAAGTGACCAAAATAAAGGGGCAGAAAACCTTTCTCAGGGAGAGATGGTAATGGAATTCCTGATAAGAAATTCAAAAGGCTTATAGATTGGGTTCTCAAAGAGATCAAGAAAAACAGACAAAACCAAGGAAAACACAGGCAAAACCCTAGAAGAATTTAGGAAAAAATACAAGAATAAAACAACAGATTAAATGTTGTTAGCTGCCATACAGTCAGTTCTGACTCATAGTGACCCTATGTACAACAGAATGGAACACTGCCCGTTCCTGCACCATCCTCACAATACTTGCTGTTTTTGAGACCATTGTTGCAGCCACTGTTGTCAATCCATCTTGTTGAGGGTCCTCCTCTTTTTTGCTGACCCTCTACCTTACCAAGCATGATGCCTTTCTCCAGGGACTGGTTACTCTGATAACATGTCCAAAGTATGTGAGACGAAGTCTCACCATCCTCACTTCCAAGGAGCATCTGCCTATATACTTCTTCCAGGACCGATTTGTTCATTCTTCTGCAGTCTATTCAATATTCTTCACCAACACCATAATTCAAAGGCATCAATTCTTCTCTGGTCATCCTTATTCACCACCCAGCTTTCACATGAATATGAGGCGACTGAAAACACCATGGCTTGGGTTAGGCCCACGTTAGTCCTCAAAGTGACATCTTTACTTTTTAACACTTTTAAGAGGTCTTTTTCAGTATATTTGCCCACTGCAATATGTCATTTGATTTCTTGACTGCTGTTTCCATGGGCATCAATTGTGGATCCCAGTAAAATGAAATCCTTGACAACTTCAATATTGTTTCTGTTTATCATGATGTTGCTTATTGATCCAGTTGTGAGGATTTGTTTTCTTTATGTTGAGGTATAATCCACACTGAAGGTTGCAGTCTTTCATCTTCATCAGCAAGTGCTTCAAGTCCTCTTCACTTTCAACAAGCAAGGTTGTGTCATCTGCCTAACGCACGTTGTTAATGAGTCTTCCTCCAATCCTGATGCCGAGTTCTTCTACATATAGTCCAGCTTCTCGGATTATCTGCTCAGCATACAGACTGAATGGGTATGGTGAAAGGATACAACCTCGATGCACATCTTTCCTCACTTTAAACCACATGGTATTCCCCTTTTTCTGTTCAAATGACTGCCTCCTGGTCTATGTACAGGTTCCTTATGAGCACGATTAAGTCTTTGGGAATTCCCATTCTTCGCAATGTTATCCATAATTTGTTATGATCCACATAGTTGAATGCCTTTGCATAGTCAATAAAACACAAGTAAACATCTTTCTGGTATTCTCTGCTTTCAGCCAAGATCCATCTCTCATCAGCAATGATATCCCTCATTCCTAAGCCCTCTTCTGAATCCGGTTCTTGAATTACTGGTACTTCCCTATTGATGTACTACTGCAACCATTTTTGAAGTATCTTCAGCAAAATTTTACTTGTGTGTGATATTAATGATACTGTTTGATAATTTCTGCATTCTGTTGGGTCACCTTTCTGTGGAATGGGCACAAATATGGATCTCTTCCAGTTGGTTGGCCAGGTAGCTGTCTTTCAAATTTCTTGGCATAGGTGAGTAAGCACTTCAGTGCTGCGTCGTTTGTTGAAACACCTCAGTTGCTATTCTGTCAACTCCTGGAGTCTTATTTTTCATCAATGCTTTCAGTGCAGCTTGGACTTCTTCCTTCGGTACCATCAGTTCTCGATCATGTGCTACTTCCTGAAATGGCTGAACGTGGACCAATTCTTTTTGGTAGTGGCTCTGTTTATTCCTCCTCCATCTTCTTTTGATGCTTCTTGCACTGTTGAATATTTTGCCTTTAGAATCCTTCCAAATTGCAAGTCAAGGCTTGAATTTTTTCTTCCATTCTTTCAGGTTGAGAAATGCTGAGTGTGTTCTTCCCTTTTGGTTTTCTAACTCCACACCTTTAACTCCAGGTCTTTGCACATGTCATTATAATACTTTGCTATGTCTTCTCACGCTGCCCTTTGAAATCTTCTGTTCAGTTCTTTTACTTCACCATTTCTTCTGTTCGCTTTAGCTACTCTACGTTCAAGAGCAAGTGTCAGAGTCTCTTCTGACATTTGTTTTCGTCTTTTCTTTCTTTCCTCTCCTTTTAATGACCTTCTGCTTTCTTCATGTATGATGTCCTTGATATCATCCCATAACTCATTTCAATTTCTACAGGTGGTCTCCAAATATAGATGGGATATACTCAAGGTCATATTTTGGTTCTGGTGGATTTATTTTAATATTCTTCAGCTTCAACTTGAACTTGCATAATATGAGCAAGTGATGGTCTGTTTCGCAGTAGCTGCCTGGCCTTGCTCTGACTGATGACATTGAGCTTTTCCATCATCTCTTTCCACACACGTAGTACATTTGATTCCTGTGTTTTCCATCTGGTAAGGTCTGTGTGTATAGTCACTAATTATGTTGTTGAAAAAAGACATTTTCAGTGAAGAAGTCGGTGGTCTTGCAAAATTCTATCATGTGATCTCCAGGGTCTTTTCTATCACCAAGGCCATATTTTCCAACTACAGATCTTTCTTTTTTGTTTCCAATTTTCACATTCCAATCACCAGTAATTATCAATGCATCTTGACTGCATGTTTGATCAATATCAGACTGGAGACGTTGGTAAAAACCTTAAATTTTCTCATCTTTGGCATTAGTAGTTGGCAATAATAGTCATATTAACTGGTCTTCCTTGTAGGCATACGGATAGTATCCTATCATTGACAGCGCTGTACTTCAGGATAGATCCTGAAATGTTCTTTTGGACAATGAATGCGATGTCATTTCTCTTTAATATGTCCCATTCCCGGCATATAGACCATATGATTTTCTCATTCAAAATGGCCAATACCAGTCCATTTCGGCTCACAATTCCTAGGATATAGATCTTTATTTGTTCTATTTCAATTTTGAGGACTTTCAATCTTCCTAGATTCATACTTTGTATATTCAATGTTCTGATTATTAATGGATGTTTGTAGCTGTTCTCATTTTGCGTAATGCTGCATCAGCAAATGAAGGTCTCGAAAGCTTTACTCCATCCACATCATTAATGTCGACTATTTTGTTGAGGCATCTCTTCCTCAGTCATATGTTGAGTGTCTTCCAACCTGAGGGGCTCACCTTCTGGCACTATATCAGACAATGTTTTGCTGCTATTCATAAGGTCTTCACTGGCCGATTTTTTCAGAAGTAGACTGTCAGGTCATTCTTCCTAGTCTTTCTTAGTCTGGAATCTCTGCTGAAACCTGTCCACTATGAGTAATCCTGCTGATGTTTGAAATATCAGTGGCATAGCTTCCAGCATCATAGCAAAAACACAAGCCACCACAGTACTACAAACAGACAGGCACATGGTGGACAAAATAGACAAACAGAAATCATACAAAAACAGCAACTAAAAATCCAGAAGATTAACAATAAAATATCAGAAATAAATAACTCAATCAAAGGACACAGAAGTAGAACTGAAACAATGGAAAAAGGAATGAGCAAAACAGAGGACAAATTCCTTGATACAAGTTTGTTTTAAGAACAATATACAAGTTTGTTTTAAGAACAATCAAAAAAAGAATTTAAAAGAAAATGCAGAAAGCGTTAAGAGTGGGACGCTATAAAGAGGAATAATTTATGTATGATTGGAATCCCAGAACAGAAGGAGCAGAAGGAAAAACAAAAAAAGCATAGAGAGAATTTTCTGAAGATATGCTGGAAGAAAACTTGCACAATATCATGAAAGACAAGAAGATTTCTATCCAAGAAGCTCAATGAACCCCATACAGGATACACCCCAAAAGAAAGTCACCAAGACACATCATAAAGTTTCCAAATCCAAAGATAAAGCGAGACTTTTGAGAGCAGCTTGAGAAAAAACATCACTTACAAAGGGACCCCAAAAAGCCTAAGCTCTGATTTCCCAGCAAAAGCCATGCAGGAAAGGCGGCAATGGAATGACATATATAAAACCCCGAAAGAAAAGAACTGCCAACCAAGAATCATGTACTCAGCAAAACTGTCTCTCAAATACGACGGCAAAATGAGGACATTCTCAGATAAACAGAAATTAAGGGAATTTGTAAAAACCAGGCCATCCTTACAAGAAATCATATGGAAAGGAAGTCATGGCGATATCAAGAAACAATGGACTGTTTTAAACGTAGAAAGGCAAAGGTAAACATCAAAGTAACCACAGAGAAAGTTAGTAAACCTACTCACCAAAATAAAGAAAACCATAAGGACTCAGTAAATACAAAATCAACAACAATGAAGGAAATGAAAACACATAAACAAAAACTCAGCACAGAAAATTAAGTAGAACAAAGAAAACACCAACTCCATAACAAAGAAGCTTAACAAAATGACAACAGTAAATTCATACTTACAGATAATCACACTGAATGTAAATGGTTTAAATGCACCAGTCAAGAGACAGAGAGTGGTAGAATGGATAAAAAACCACGACCCAGCAATAAGTTGCCTACAAGAGATACACCTTAGACATAAACACATTAATAGGTTAAAAATCAAATGATAGAAAAAATATATTATGCAAACAGTAATCAAAAAAGAGCAGGAGTAGCAACGGTAATCTCTGATAAAATAGACTTTAAATCAAAATACATCGTAAGAGATAAGGACTGGCATCACATAATGATTAAAGGGACAAGCTTCCAAGAAGGCATAACCGTAATAAATATCTACGCACCCAATGACAGAGTATCAAAATACATAAAACAAAGTCTGACAGCACTGAAAAGAGAAACTGACAGTTCCACAATAATAGTAGGAGACTTTAACACACCACTTTCAGTGACAGACAGAACCAACAGAAAGAAACTAAACAAAGATAGATAAGATTTAAATAACCCAATTAACCAACTTGACCTCATAAGACATATACAGAACATACCACCCAACAGCAGCAGGGTATACATTCCTCTCCAACATATATGGATCATTCTCGAGAACAGGCCATATTTTAGGCCACAAAGCAAGCTTCAATAAATTCAAAACCATCAAAATAAAAAAGCATCTTCTCTGACCACAACACTATAAAACTAGAAATCAGTAACAGGAAGAACAGGGGAAAAAAAATCAAATACATGGAAACTGAATAACACCTCACTGAAAAACCACTGGGTAATAGAAGATATTTAAAATGAAATAAAAAAAAATCCCTAGAATCAAACGAGAATGAAAACACAACATACCAAACCTGTGCGATAAAGCAAAAGCAGTGCTCAGAGGAGAATTCACAGCAATAACTGCACATATCAAAAAAGAAGGACGGACCAAAATCAATAGCTTAAGCCTACAACTCGAATGAATAAGGGAAAAACAAACAAACAAACAAACCCAGCGAAAGATGCCCAGTCACCAGGAAAAAGGAAATATCAAGGATTAGAGTAGAAATAAATGAAACAGTAAACAGAAAAACAACACAAAAAATCAACAAGACTAGAAGTTGGTTCTTTGAGAGGATCAATAAAATAGGCAAACCACTGGCCAAACTGACAAAGATGCACATAAGCAAAATAACAAACGAGATGGGTGACATTACAACAAAACCAACGGAAATAAAAAGGATCATAACAGAATACTATGAAAAACTGTAGTCCAACAAATTTGAAAACCTAGAAGAAACGGACAAATTTCTAGAATCATGCTACCTACCTAAACTAACGTAAACTGAAGGAGAAAATTTAAAGACACCTGTAACAAAAGAGAAAAAAAAGAAAAGAAAAAAAAGCCCTACCCCAGACTACTTTACTGGAGAATTCTGCCAAACATTCAGAGAAGAGCTGCACCAATCCTACTCAAACTACTCCAGAACAGAGAACAGGAAGGCATATTTCTGAATTCATTCTATGAAGCCAGCATAACCCTGATACCAAAGCCAGGCAAAGACACCACTAAAAAAAAAAAGAAAATTATAGACCAATATCCCTCATGAATATCGATGCAAAAATTCTCAACAAAATCTTAGCCAACAGAATTCAACAGCAATTCAAAAAATAATACACTATGACCAACTGGGATTCATACCAGGTATGCAAGAATGGATTAACATTAGAAAATCTAACAATATAATTCACCACATAAATAAAACAAAGGAAAAGAATCACATGATCATCAATCAATGTGGAAAAGGCATTTGATAAAGTCCAACATCCATTCTTGATAAAAACTCTCAGCAAAATAGGAATAGAAGGGAAATTCCTAAACATAATTAAGGGCATACATACAAAACCAACAGCCAACATTATTCTCAATGGAGAGAGACTGAAAGCATTCCCCATGAGAATGGCAACTAGACAAGGGTGTCCTTTATCACCACTTTTATTCAGTATTGTACTGGAAGTGCTAGTTAGAACAATAAGGCAAGATAGGGAAATAAAAGGCATCCAAATGGGTAAGGAAGAAGTAAAACTATTCTTATTTGCAGATGACATGAACCTATACAGAGAAAATCCCAGAGACTCTATAAGAAAGCTACTGAAACTAATAGAAGGATTTAGCACTAAGTGGCAGGGTACAAAATTAACACATAAAAACCAGTCGGATTCCTCTACGCTAACCAAGAGAACTCCAAAATGGAAATCAGGAAAACAATACCATTTACAATAGCCCCCAAACCCAAAGGATAAAATATTTTGGGAATAAACCTAACTAGGGATGTAAATGACTTACACAAAGAAAACTACAAAACACTGCTACAAGAAACCAAGAGACCTGCATAAATGGAAAACATATGCTCATGGATAGCAAGACTTAACACTGTGAAAATGACAATACTACCCAAAGTGATCTACAGATATAACGCAAGCCCAATCCAAATTCCAACAAGATTCTTTAATGAGATGGAAAAACTAATCAACTTTATATGGAAAGGAAAGAGGGCCCGGAGAAGTAAAGCATTACTGAAGACTAAGAAAAAAGTAGGAGGCCTCACACTCCCCGATCTCAGAACCTACTATGCAGCCACAGTAGTCAAAATAGCCTTGTACTGGTACAACAACAGACACATAAACCAATGGAACAGAACTGAGAACCCAGAAATAAATCTATCCACCTATGGACAGTTAATCTTCAACAAAGGGTTGAAACCCATTAAATGGGGGAAAAGACAGTCTCTTTAACAAATGGTGCTAGCAAAACTGAATATACATTTGCAGAAAAATGAAACAGGATCCATATTTCACATCATACACAAAAACTAACTCAAGATGGATCAAAGACCTAAATGTAAAAACCTAAAACATTAAAGATCAGAGAAGAAAAAATAAGGGCAAACCTAGATGCCCTGATGTATGGGATAAATAGACTATCAAACATAACTTAAAAAGCACAAACAATGGAAGAAATCAACTGGGACCTCCGGAAAATCAAATACTTATGCTCATCAAAGACTTGGGAAAAAAATTTTGGCTACGACTTATCTGACGAGTATAATCTCTAAAATTTATAGAAAACTTCAACAACTCAACAACAAAAAGACAGACAATCCAATTAAAAAATGGGCAAAGGACATGAACTAAAGCATTATTTATAATAGCAAAACTATGGAAACAGCCTAAATGTCCATCAATGGATTAATGGATAAACAAACTGTGGTGAATACACACAATGGAATACTATGTAATGTTAAAGAATAATGACAAATCTGCGAAACATCTCACAACATGGGTGAACCTAGAGGACATTATGCTGAGTGAAATAAAAGAACAAATATTGTATGAGACCACTATTACACAAAGTCAAGAAAAGGTTTTCACATAGAAATAAATATTCTTTGATGGTTACCAAGGATAGGAGAGGGAAGGAGAGGTAAAACCACTAATTAGATAGTAGACAGGTACTAACTTCGGTGAAGGGAGAGATAATACACAATGTGAGGGAAGTCAGCACAACATAATCAAGGCAAAAGAAGACACTGAAAGGTAAGCAAGAGTAAAAGGTAACAACGGTAAATACTAATACATATATAATCCTGCAACAACAGTAATAACAAACAATAACGTATGAGCAATACATAGGTAGATATATAAGCTAAACGGGTGGGAGGGTGTATGGAAGTACCCCCGCGTATATACATATACATGTGTACATGCTGCAAATATACCTCTGTATGCAATCATGTGCACAGAGGACACAGTCATGAAAACTTAGCCATAACCATACACTTCCCAGGACTGAAATATTGGGCTTCAGGGCCAAGGACCATAGTCTCAGGGGACATCTAGGTCAACTGGCATATTATAGTCCATATAGACAAATGGTTTACATCCTACCTCGGTGAGCAGCAACTGGGGTCTCAAAAGCTTTTGAGTGGCCATCTGAGATACAATAACTGGCCTCTTCTCATCCAGAACAAAGAAGAGTGAAGAAAACCAAAGACTCAAGGAAACAATTAATTCAAACGACTAGTGGACCACATGAACCATGGCCTCCACTAGCCTGAGACCAGAAGAACTAGATGGTGCCCAGCTACCACTACTGCTGTTCTTACAGCTGTTCTGACCACTCTGACCAGAACCACAACAGTAGGTCATGGACAGAGTGAGAGAGAAATATAGAACAAAATTCAAACTCATAAATAAGATCAGACTTAATGGTCTGACAGAGAATGGTGGAATCTCTGAGACTATGACCCTGAGACACCCTTCAAACTTGGAACAGACATCACTCCCAGAGATCACATTATAGCCATACAATAGACAGACCTATAAAACGAACAATAACACCAGTGAGACTGCACACCTCAGAACAATCAACTACTCAGAGCAGTTATTTGCCCAAAAGCAAAGTTCAGAAAGATGGCAGGGGCAGGAAAGCTCTGTTAATGCACATGGGGAACCCAGGGAGTAAGAGGGGAGAGTGCTGACACATTCAGGGGTTTGCAACCAATGTCACAAAACAAGCTGTGTATAAATTGTTGAATGGGAAACTAATTTGCTCTGTAAACTTTCACCTAAACAACAATACAATGTTCAAAAAAAGAGACAATTATATGTATTCCATTAGTTCTTTTAGAATACCTTCCCCTCTCATAACACCACCAAGCTATTAGGGTTCTATGACTTCCTCCATTCCTATAACCTTTGCCTCTCTGCTACTTTTGTGCAAACTTTTTCTACGGTCTCACCATGAATCCAGAACTACTCCAACTTGAAGTTCTTAAACAATAATGTATGTATTTCTCACCATTCAGTCAACAAACATTTATATAAGTTACACACACACACACAATGTCAGTAAGTGATCACAAACTCTTTCCTCTTCAGCTCTCTGTTACTCTGACTATACCTCTTCATCCTCATCTAAACCTCTAAGTCCCCTTATCTTCTAGCCCCTGCATGCAGCCTGCCCATCCTTTTGGCTGTTCCACCCAGGAAAGATAGAAGACTGAGCTTAGACTGGTTTGCAGAATCTTTGAAAAATTTACTGACCTCACTGCTGTGTGCTGACATAAATAAAGGCAAAGTGAAACATCAAGCCCAGCTCAAAGGAATAACCTGAAACTTGTCCTGCAGTTGATAAAAGCTCTTTCCCCACATTATGAGATCTACAATCCCCTCCCTGTTACACACCCTCTCATCACCGTAACAACCTACATCCCATAAATAACATTTAGGGGAGCCATTACAAGAAAAAAAGACAGAGAAAACTTTAATGTTGTCTTTCAGGAGTCTCAGGTAATCTATAATCTGTTGATAAGCCATTAACTTCATCACTAACATATCAAGTGTTATTCTGTGCTGCAAAACAGTGATACTCTTAAAAAACCAAAACCAAACCCCTTGCCATCAAGTCGATTTTGACTCATAGTGACCCTATAGATAAGCGTAGAACTGCCCCATACGGTTTCCAAGGAGCGCCTGGTGGATTCGAACTGCCGACGTTTTGGTTAGCAACCATAGCTCTTAACCATTACGCCACCAGGCTTTCTCTTAGAGGCTACTAAATTAGTATTACTTGTTCTGCAGTTGATATAAGCCCTTTGCCCACATTATGAGCTCTACTTGCCAGTGAATTAAGTTCCTCCTACTCCTGTCATCATTTGCTTCCTGTGTCACTGTTTATTTTGTTTATCTCCCCCATACCCGTTTGATATCTTAGTCCATTGATATCTTAGTCCAGCTATTGATGATGATTTTAGTGTGTGTGCTACTTGGTTCCTGATAATTCAAATACCACCTTTTTACTTTATTATGGTCATCTATGAAGCTTAACATTTGGCTCAACTCCCAGCTTCTAGATTTGCAAATATTATTTTCCCTTGTGTGTCAAGTTCTGGACAATTATCAAGTGCTTAGCTGTGCTTAGAACCTTGCTCTTAATGATAAGTATTTTCTAACGTTAGAAATTATGTGTGTTGGGAGAGGGGAGTTTCCACTGATGTGAAAAAGCTATATAACAGGTACTTATTCTGATAATCATGAGACTACATTTTTGTTTTTTGATTACCCTTTTGTTTGAAATGATACATTTCCTAAAGATAATCTTGATCTTAAATTATGACTGATGGTAGTAACCCACTAGCTTCACATAATCCTTCCAGAAAGATTATTGTTAAAGTCCATTTATATATGGAACACCTACTATGTGTGAGTTACCACAAGAACACAAAAATAATGAAACGGCAGCCCCTATCCTCAAGGAACTTAAAATCCTGTAAGGGAAAAATATATACACACATACTATGCAATATATAAGCAAGAAGTGGTACAAATAACTTGATCTAGACCTTCAAGGATGGGTAGAATTTCAAAAGGCAGAGATGGGGGAATGCATCACAACATTAACAAAGCTACAGAGAAGGGAAAACACCAAGTGAGCATGTGAGAAGTCATGATTAACTGCAAAAATGGATGTGTGATCGGAAGTATTAAGACAAAGGTGCAAAGGCAAACTAAGATAGAACTGGGTAAGGCCTTAAAAAGTCGAGAAATCTAGACTTCATTCAATGGACAAGAATGCCAACTAAAGGCTCTTTATGAGTGCAGAAGTGAAAAGATCAAAGAAGTACCTCAGAAGATTATTTTGGTAGTTCTTGGTCTAAAGATACAGATCCTCGACTTGGATGATTAAATTTACAAATACTTATTGAGCCCTTATATATGACAGAGGAGCACTAGTGGCACAATGGTTAAGCGCTCAGCTGCGAACCTAAAGGTTGGCAGTTCGAACCCACCAGCCGCTCCACAGGAGAAAAGACCTGGTGACCTGCTCCCGTAAAGGTTACAGCTCAGGAAACCCTATAGGGCAGTTCTACTCTGTCCTACAGGGTTGCTATGAGTCAGAATCAACTCAACAGAACACAACAACAACAACACTATGACAGGCACTGTACTCAGCACTGAGAATATAAAGTATATAAAGACAAGCAATCATCTGGTCCTATTAGTTTTCTGACTTCATTCCCTTCTACTATACTTCCTTGCACTTTCAGTTAGCCACACTGCCCCCTTGCTGTTTCCAGGAATGTGCTCATCTTAGGCCATTTGCACTGGCTGTTTCTGTTCCCAGAATGCTCTTTCCCCAGATATGTGTATAGCTAACTTCCAATTGTCCTACAAGACTTTGCTCAGATGTCACCTTTTCAATGAGGTCTATCCTGACCACCATACTTTAAAATGTAACTAGTGCTAATGTTTTTTCTCCCTGTCATTCACCATATAACACACTGTATTAATTTACTCATTTATTATGCTTACTGTTTCTCCCTACCACAATGTAAACTCCTCAGGGACAACGGTCTTTGCCTTTTTTATTCATGGATATATTCCAAGCACCTAGAAGAATGCCTGGCATATATACATATTTGTTGAACATTGTTGAAGACAGGAACTATAAGAATTCACAATGTTCTCAGGAAAGAGAATTAACTAAAAAGTGTGATAAATACAGTGAAAGAGGGATACACATAATGTGCCATGAGAGCCCAAAGGAGAGGTAGGTACCTGGAAAGGTTCAAGGAAAGCTGCTTCTAAAGTCATGATTTAGTGAAGTGAAAAGAGTAGGAGGTCTGCCATAAAAATAAAAGGAAAAGGTATTATAAGCTGAGAGAACAGCAGGAAGGATACCCTATTATGACACTGAAATGATTTGTCTTAATCATCTTTCTAATTCTAGCACGCAATACAGAGCCTGGCACATGGTGCCATTCAATAAATGTTTGTTAAACTGAACTATGCTAGAGAGAAAAGGATCAGGTGTGGTCTTTATGTAAGCTAAGGAAGGTTTGAGAAGGAACAACCAGAGAAGTAGAAAAAAATCAGGACAGCATTATGTTCATGAAATCCTGGGGAAAATCTTATCAATGGCTTTGAATATTCAGAGGTCAAAGATCAGGCTGGAGAAAAGGCCTTTGGATTTGGTACATAGCAGGGAGCAGTAGGGCAGAATACAGACTACAATAAATTAAGGAGTCAGTGTGTTAAACAAAGGTAGAGATAGTGAGCATAGGTTATTCTTCTGAAAAGCTTACAAAGTACTTTCAAACATTATCTTATGTATGTTATCATCTTATCTTACAGTGAGGACACTGAGACTCAAGAAGTTGACTTGCCTGAGGCCAGGCGGCCAACAAAAGTTTGAAATAAAACATGTAATCCAGCTTTTCTGACTTTAAATCTCTTATTACTTCCATTCTACCCACCAGCACGTTCTCCTTGTGCTGTCCTTCATATAGTTAGTTGCTGTTGAGTTGATGCCTAATCACAGCGACTCCTGTGCAGAGTAGAGCTGTGCTCCATGGGGTTTTCAAGGCTATAACCTTTCAGAAGCAGATTGCCAGGCCTTTCTTCTGAGCTGCCTGAGTGGGTCTGAACCACCTACTTTTTGGTTAATACTCCAGCGCTTAACCATTTGCACTACCCAGGGATGCCCCACATATAGTGGTGGGATTCATATAGTGGGCAGAGAATCCACCACACTATCCCACCAATACTCTGGCATAATCAGGCAGGAAGTAAGAGGGAGTCTGAAGAAAACTTCAAGTGTAAATTCAGTGCTAGGAAAAGAAGCTGGCTATCCAAAAAGAATTTGAGGCAATGAGTACAGACTTCATAGAATCTCAGTAGCGGAAGGTATTGAACACCTGCAAATCTTAACAGTTTAATCCAGCTTGTTTGTGTAAGTAATTAGCTATACCTTAGTCTTTAAGTCAGACCTTCCCAACCAGTGTGCAGGATAGGGTGACACTGATCCCCTCAGACTTAAGGGTTGCATGTCTAAATTCTCTTCTGTCTACTATAATGTGCCATATAATTATCATCAGCTTCTGTGTGCTACTGTATGAATAAGGTTAGAAGCATGGTCTTGGGTTACTCTAAGCAAGTAACTATTTTAAAAAAAATATGTTAGTGTAGGCACCTTTACAACCTAAGATATTTACATTATTCACATATCCAGGAAGATAAAACTCAAGAATGAATTCATTTTTTTTAATTCCAAAGATAAGGCCAAATGAGGAGTGTTGCCAATGTATTATTTTCTCTCTTCTTTCCATATGTACTAATACACTTGAAATAAACAGATTTACCAAAGATATACTATACTGTGCGTATCTGTAACCCTGAAGCACTCAAATGATATTTTTTTCATCAGAATCAAACCTAAACAGAGTGTCACTATTATATGAAAAATAACATAAAAACATACCTGTGGGGCATACCCAGGAGGCACATAAATAGGAGGCACAGAACCATTTGGGGACATCATTGGAACCTGAGCAGGACCTGAATGGGTTACAGAAATGTTGTATTAATCCATCACTGCTTAGCAAGCTAGAATTGAAAACAATTTGAATTATACTTTGAATACTTCATCAAAACTAAGCAAGATAATAGTGACTGTATTACTATGAAAAGAAATTCAGAAGATTCGCCTGCTATAAAATATAAACGTTACCTTGTAAAATACACTACTGTTCACTTACAGTTGTGTTTGTGAAACTTGCCTGGTGCTAACAGTCACCTGGGAAACTCTTCAGACACACATTTCCAGGCTGTCCTAGAGATTCTTAGTGTGTTTACAGGGGGGTCTTGAATCAGTATATTTTACTTTGCAAATATCCCAGGTGATTTTTATGACTGTGCAAGTTTAGAAACATCTACCTAGAGGAAAATCAAACTAAGCTTTGCATATGAAATCAATGAAAGACACAAAAGACAAGATTTTAAGAAGTAACAGGAAAAATCAAGAAAAAAGTCAACGAGGAAAAGCAGTAAGTGGGAGAGTAGTCAGAAATTTGGAGCTAGCTTTGTTAGGGTTAAAGAACTCTCGTATAGTATGTAAGTCATGTCTGTGGGGCTTGAGAACAAAGTTAGAGACATGCTGTACCTGTATATTTACCCAAGGAAAATTTTTTTGCTTCTTACACTGAAAAATTCTAAAAAAGAAAATTCAGCTTGTCTTACTCTATGTTTTTCATTTTTATAGTGTTATACTTACTCAAAAGCTTTAATAAATATTATCTCTTGGGTCCCTTTCTCTCTTAACCTTTCTGGGATAAAACAGGTACTTTTGGAAGATGTATTTTACTCTTTCTGGTAACTAAAATCTTACTTGCCTTACATAACTTAAGAAAGTATCTCGCCTTCAGATCCCTTCTTTGCTGTAACTTCAGAAGACACTGTCCCTCTCACCCACCAGTTTTCAATAACTTGACATGAAACCTTCTCAAAGAGCCTTACTTATTTCTGAGGAAATAAGTGTACACCACAGAAGTCTGACGAAGAATGTAATAAGGGGGAGAGCTCCCTTTATATGCTGAATTTTAATCTACAGAGTTCATACAATGGGTCTCAGTTGTTTTCTATATAAAGAAATGAAAGAGGAAAAGCTTAATACTAGGGCAGAAAACAATTTTTACTGGTAACATTCCACGTACTTCAGACAAACACAATGAAGAGCAGGTAGGTTACAGCAAACCCAGTTTATAGCCACTCTCTTCTTTTAGGGAAGGCGATGGGTAAGGACAGATCAAGGTGGTAGTAGGGGGAAGGGAAGGGAGGTGAGAGAGGTAGGGAAGGAGTGAGAAAAGTGTAGAAAATCAGGTGCAGGAGGGGATATACTAAACAGTGATAAGGAAAAGGGGAAAGGAGAAGGAAGGGAAAGGGAACAGAGGAGAGACAAGTGGGGAGAGAGGAGGTAGGAAAAGAAGGGAAGTAAGAGGAGAAAGGGAAGCTTAAGGGAGAAGACAGGAGGAGAGTAAGGAGGAGGGGGGAAGAGAGGATAAAGGTACCAGGAGAGGAGAAAGGGAGAAAAGCAGTGGAAGAAAGATATTGGGGGGGGGGGCACAGAAGAGGTGGGAAGGAGAAGGGAGAGTATGGACAGGAAGTGGTTAAGAGGAAGTAAGGAGTGTGTATGTACATGTGTAAGGGATTACCAAATTACACTATGTATGGCTATAAAAATAACCTTTCAGCAAAATACTTCCCCATCCATAATAAGCCCTCTCAATACATGAAATTGTTCAAAATTTTGTTATCTTAAAATAGCTAAATAGCTAATACTTATAGAGGAGCCCCGGTGGCGCAGTGGTTAAGAGCTCGGCTGCTAACCTAAAGGTTAGCAGTTGCAATCCACCAGCCACTCCCTGGAAACCCTATAGGGCAGTTCCACTCTGTGCTGCAGGGTCGCTGGAGTCAGAATCGACTGGATTGCAAGCAGTTTTTAAATACTTACAGGAGTCCCTAGGTGGCGCAACTGTTTAAGCGTTAGACTACTAGCTGAAAGCTGGGTGGTTTGAACCCACCCAGAGGTGCCACAGGTCACAGTCTTGAAAGTCCTATGAAGCACAGTTCTACTGTGCACACACAGGGTCACTACAAGTCAAAACTGACTGGAAGGCAACTTTCAAGGACAACAATACTTAGAGAGAACTTACTATGTGTCACGTCTTATATATATGTATTTTTCCTCCTCTGATCCTCATATCATTTTATTAGGTAAATGTTATTATTGACACCCCCATTTTCCAGATGTGGAAATTGAGGCACAAAGGAATTAAGCTTGCCTAAGTGGTAAAACTGGGATTCAAAACCAGGCAGTTTGATGTCTAAGGATATGACCCTACTGCTTATTGAGTAAACATTACAATGCCATGAATTACTGGCAACTGGTGTAATCTGAGGTTTAAGAACTATACTTTGATGTTTCTAAGGAATATCAAGGCTTTCATTGTCTTTATACCCTTGAAAAACAAGAGAAAAAGAACAAACTTTTCCTGACGTTAAGCCAACATTACCTATTAGTTTACTAAAAAATCTTGTACAGTGCTTTACACCTCTAGGCAAGAAAGACTTCATTAAACAACTCATAACTTCTATATTCTGGGCTCAAAGTGAAATAAGGCCAATTTTAGACTAATGCTGGTTTATTTGCATTAGTTAATTTATATAAAACTATAGTAAACTACCTATCACTAGACATCTGAAGCCTAATAGCTGGCTTAGATATTATTCATAATATGTGAAATTTAGCTGAGAACCAAAAAAGAGAATTCACTGAAAACTGTATTTATAATTTGAATAATGATTACAATAAACAATATTTACAGAGCTTCTACCATATCAAATCATTACAGCAAGCTTTTTTCTTTTCTGGCCATCAGAGTTTTAAAAAAAAGTTATTGCTGATTACATTTAGAATCATAAAACTACATACTGCTTTGGGTTGCCCTCCTTTAACTAGAAATAAAAATATACAAATACTGTATACTTACAATTCAAACCACATTATACTTTGATAGCTGCTAAAATGGTTTATAATTCAGTAGTAAAAAATTCTATTTTATCTTTTAATTATATTTTAGTACTGAAAACAGGACAAAACAAATCTAATCTAAAGTAAACCAGAGGTAAATGTATTACTAGTCTAAATCCAAGGACAATGATTAACTCACTTCTCTACAAAGCAATCATTTCACTCTAGCAAGTAAATTTTCATACCTGAGGCTTCACAGTATACTGCTAGATTTTTTTTTAAGACAATTCATTGGTATCATACTTAACATCTAAAATATTGGTGTGAAGTAACATATTCAATACTGAACGCATAAAACCCCCACTGTATAAACAGTATATACATATGTTACTGTTTAGAATTACAATGGTTATATTATAGCACCATTTCTGTTGCTATTTGTGTGTCTATAGTAAAACCCTAAAGCCTTGCATACTTAATGATGCAAACGTTGGATTACCCTCTTAGTTCCAAAAATACTTTTCAAGTTGGGAAGTACTTAAAGATTAGCTACAGGCTCTGATATATATTTGAGTGCAGTGAGGGGGATTTTGTCCCAAGGAAAAAACTAGATCTGTTACAGTTTGTACCATTAAATGCACATTTGCCACAAGTGTAATAATATCTGAACAACGTGGATATACCTACTAGCTCCTTAACAATCTACTCAATTTGAGAAAAATCTATCCAAAACAACAACCTACAGAAGAAACAATTGTATTCACCAATTGCCTTAGGGGAGAAATTTAAGAAGCCACCTCATCCCAATTCCTTAAAAAGTGCCACCAATGACTTAAAAAAGGAGGTATTTCATCTAGTATAAGTTAACATTTTCTTTACTAGTATATATTCACATTTAAGAAATTTTTTTTTTGAAAAACGCAACTACAAATTTGTCCAAGAGTTTAAATTCTTAAATTGCAACGGGCTGAAGTGCCACACATTCTCTTTTTAAGCAAGCTTTCACAATGGCTTCCAAATAATCTGATGCCAATTTTCAGATTTTAGGTTTAAAAACAAAAACCTAGTAAAATAAAGGTGCTGGAAAGAAATACTCGGTGGAATATAAAATCAGCCCAACTCTGAATACAGTCTAATCTTTTTATAACTACATGGCAACAATTTAAAAGAATCTTTAGCATTATATTTGGCACCTATTTAAAAAAAATCCACACGGCATGATTTTAGATTAATACAATGCTTTCTATGTTTTAAAATAAAAGCAGAATGTTCAAAACAGCAAATCTTACCACTCATTTTGTTTTTACAGTAGCAGCAGAGAACAAGAAAATCCAACAAGGAAACAGCGCAGTACACGTTAACAGCTCTAATTGGACAATGGTTTCAGTTTTTTTTTTTTTTTTTTTTTTTGCAAAGCTGCAAGAGGAAAAGATCCTTTGACCGAGTCATGTGATAGGCAGCACGTGACCTCCACTGACTAGGGGAAAGGGAAGGGAAAACAGCTAGCGTTCCTGCTTGCTGCGTTTCTGATAAAATAAATGCTGTATACTGACACCGCCCTGAAACGGACCATCTTTCAGACTTCCTTATGAACCAATTCCAAGCTCGACAAAATATATGTGCAGAAATATACTTTTTATTTTAAACGATCTTTTGTCTTCACTTTCCTCCGATAACACCTCAGGCACCATCTCCTAATTCATATTTTATTCATCCAGCCTGCTGCTCTTCATTTTAAAAGTTTGGGATAAATATAACATTAATTTGAAAAATTCGGTCTGAAGTATCATTCTAAACTTGATCCACTCTCCATACTCAACCCTTAATGGAATGCCGGGGGGGGGCGGGGGCATGTGGCGGGGGTAGTTACCTTTCAGGCTGGCATTTGCTTCTGAAGCAAATAAAGGCTACCACTTTTACTGTTGGTTTTAGTTTATTTTCTCTGATTTTTTTTTTAATTTAACCTGGACCCTAACACAGATGCTTAGTGGATTACATTTTCACTCGTATCCATGTAATCTGGAAGGATAGGTCATGGGGTCAGGACAACAAAAAAGGAAGAGGTAGGATAAATAGGTTAATATGTACACCCAGACTTCTTCCCAAGTCTCAGAGGCTCTACCCAAGCACAACCAGAGGTGAGTAGGAGACCAAAGATGAGGTTCAGTTACAAGATAACAGAGGAGAAGATGACTATAAGAACTTAAGGAGAGCTTTTCATTATTTTATGGTGCCATGTGAGTTTAGAAGAAATTAACAACTGACATAAACATATAGATAATGATAATGACTGATTTGTAAGAAGTTACACACAGTGGGAAAATTTTGGTATCAAAACAGATCTAAGTTTTAATGCAGATTCAATATTTATCAGCAAGGAATTTACTTGAGTCTCACCTTCCTTTTGTAAAAAGGTTCAAATAATTAAATCCCATAGCATTGTTGTAAGAATCAAATTAGAAAACTTAAAGCACCAAGTAACACTGTCTGGCACCACTCAATAAGTGGTAATTATAAGTATGATCACTATGTTTCCAAATATAGTAATTATACGGTGTTTACTATGTGCTAGGCACCATTCAGTGTTTTATATGTATCAACTCACTTAACCCTCACAATAATTCTGAAGTCAGCACCATTTATAGGTAAAGAAACTGAAGCAGAGAGCAAAGTGAGAGGCAAAGCCAGGATTATCTAATGAGTCTATTTTTTTAAAAAGTATAAACCATGCTGAAAGGCCTAGCCTCTTAAAAAGGTGCAAAAAAACTGGCAAGGGATAACTTAGAGCAGTAAATCTCAAATACATGCCAATCACCCCAGAGGAGTTAAGACAGTAAAGGACCATTCTTACAAGGGGGTAACTAACTTCTAAGATGCAATTGTTAACTTCTAAGCACCTAAGGCAGAGCAGAACCGTCCAGAACAAGACTTAAGAGCAAAGCATTCTCCTAGCCTCCACAGAATATGCTCGTAGACGTCAGGCTCAGTAAATCCATCCATGCTTCTGATCTTTGGCCCCTAAACAAAAGCAAGTCCCTGCAGCTATCTCGCTTATATCTGCTCATATCCTCACACTGCTGCGTTTCCACTTCCTGACTCTTCCTTTCACTGACTCCCGGTCGTTTTTATTGTGTTCACTAGAACCTTTTTTCCCATTAAAATAAATTCTCCTATATCCTCAACCTTTTCACATAACACCTGTTCCTGTGCTTCCCTTAAATGAAGCCTCGCTTTCCCCAGGACACTTTTCCCAGCAGCCTCCAGGAGCAGAGGCTCCTCATTCCCTGATAAGGCAGTGGTGGTAGTCTCTAGATATCCCAAGGCTGCTTCCCATTATCATTACTGTTCCTGCTTCATGCTTAAATTTCTTTTCCTTTGGGATTATGCCTTATGAGTATTCCGCCCTCTACCTTTTCTCACTCCTGTCACTCATTCAGTCCCCATTTGAGAACTCTGGCCCCTTGTCTGCAGTTTTTTTCTATACCTCAACACCTGCCCATTAGCACGGTTACTTTACCGTCCAAAACCTAGCTCCTAATTTAATTGTTCTCTTCCATTCTATGTTTAGCACACATTCACAGACACATCCTGGAACCTATTATTTAGAATTCTGTATCTTATTTTTGGGAGCCCTGGTGGTGCAGTGGTTAAGGGGCTCAGCTGCTAACCGAAAAGTTGGTAGCCTGAACCCACCAGCTGCTCTGTGGGATAAAGATCTTTTAAATCCTAATTTTTATGTTTCAGTCTCTGTCCACCATCTCTGTCTCTCCAGTTCTCCTTCCTCTACTACATACGTTCTACGTCCTCATGATCTCCCTTTTCTCCTGACCCAGCACTGCCATCATAGCTTCATTTCTTCAGACTAGCATTTTTATAAATTTCCTATCTCCAATTTTAACTCAGCCCTCAGCATTGCTCAAGAATCCTTTTAGGAATCTGTCCCTGGTCAATAATCTATCCTGCTTTCTAGAGATATTATTAGAGAGCCTCACCACACTTCAAGGGCCCTACCAAACCTGACCTCAACCACATCTCTCAGCATGAAACTGAACTCCTTCAATGTCATTTACAAGCTTATCTCACCCCTGTCCTCCATTTTCCGAAGCAGCAGTGTCCCTTTAACAGATCAAAGCTATCACTCCCCTTCTACTCGTGATCTGATCTCCCCTTCCTCCTCCACTGGAACTTTGTCTTATTGGTCATTTCCCTCCCGTCTAGTATTTTCAACTTCTCCCTCTGTTCAAGTTCTCAGAACTTTTCCTTCTGGGAAGCCCATAAACATGGTAAAGTTTCAAACATACACTATCCATACCACCTATCTCTCTAGAATCATCTAGCTACCACTCTTCTCTCAGCTAAGCTTCTCATAATAAGTTAACTCTATTTTCTGACTTTCCATTCACTTGTAAATTTTTAATAAAATTTTTATTATGCAACATTTGATACAAAGGAAAATAATGTAAGCCATTAAACATATTAAAGTGACTACCCTCAAACCTACCATCCAAGCCAAAAAAAAAAAAAAAAACAACAGATCATACTAATACTGCTGCATCCATCTGTTCCCTTCTTTCCCATACAATCCACTTGACTTGGCACTCATATCCCCACTATCCTCCATTTTGAGTTTATTATTACCTTTCTTTTTAAAATAGCATTTTAAAAAATTGTAATTTAGATGTAGGTTTACAGAGCAAACTAGCTTCTAACTAAACAATTAATACACATATTGTTTTGTGACATTGGTTGCCAACCCCATGACATGTCAACTCCCATTCTCGACCTTGGGTTCCCTGTTACCAGTTTTCCTGTCCCCTCCTGCCTTCTCGTCCTTGCCCCTAGGCTGGTATGTCTGTTTAGTCTCATTTTGTTTTATGGGCCTGTCTAATCTTTGGATGAAGAGTGAACCTCAGGAGTGACTTCAGTACTGAGCTAAAAGGGTGTCTGGGGGCCATACTCTCGGGGTTTTTCCAGTCTCTGTCAGACCAGTAAGTCTGGTCTTTTTTTTTTTTTAAATAGTTTTTTTTTAAATTACGTATGTATCTCTAAACAATGTTGATTTGCTTGTTTTTGAGTTTTATTAAAATTACACACTGTGTATTGTAGTCTTCCGTACTTGCTCTACTTATGCAATGTTTCTAAGATTTATTTATGTAGTTTCATATAGCTATAATTTCCTCATCTTCATTTACTCCTTCAGGTAAATATATTGTCAAAGACTTTTGGGGTCTTTCCAGTTGGTTTTGCTATTTATTCACTTACCACTCACTCAATAAGCACGTACTGACTATACATGTCCTAGCTACTGTTCCAGGCACTTGAAATACATCAGTAAACAAAAATGGATAACAATCCCTGCCCTTATTGATGTAAGTCAATCAAACAGTATATTTGAAGGTGATAAATGCTATAGGGGGGAAAAAGCAGGGTAAACAGAATTGTGAGTACTGAGGTGAACGGCTGGTGAAAGAATATTGAGGACCGCAATTTTTTTGTGTGTGAAAATATACACAACAAAACAAACATCAATTCAACAATTTCTACATGTACAATTCAGTGACATAGGTTACCTTCTTCAAGTTGTGTCCCTTTCTCAGTATCCTTTTACAAATTATTTTACCATCATTAACATAAACTCACTGCTTCCTAAGCTTCTCCTCTATCCTTTTAACTTGCGGTTGACAATTTGATCACATATACATAATTCTTTAAAACAGAACAATACTCAAGGCAAGCATTCTTCACCAATTAAGCTATTGTTTGGTTTAAAGAGAACTTCAGGGGATAGTTTTGGTTTATGGTTTAAAAATTTCCTCAGTGCAATAGTTTTAGGGGTTCATTCTGCCTCACTGGCTCCAGAAACTCTGGATTCCATGAGAATTTGAAATTCTGTTCCACATTTTGTCCTCTTTTGATCGGGATTCTTCTATAGAATCTTAGATCAAAACATTCAGTAATGGGAGCTGGGCACCATCCAGTTCTGACCTCATGGCAAAGGAGGCAGTTGTTTATGGAGGCAATTAGATACTCATTCCAGATGACTGAGGATTTCAATTTTATAATTTTAAATACAGAGACTGGTTTAGGCTTTACTGAGAAGGTGACATTAGAGCAAAGACCTGTAAGAAGTGTGGGAGTGAACCATGCAGAAATCTAAGGGAAGAGCATTCTACACATAGGGATCAACCACTGCACATGTCCTAAGATGGGGGTATGCTTCACATGTTCAAGACTTAGCAAGGGAGTCCAGCACAACTAGATGGTGCCCGGCTACCACCACGGACTGTTCTGACAGGGATCACAAGATAGGGTCCTAAACAGAGCTGGAGAAAAATGTAGAACAAAACTCAAATTCACAAAAAAAAAAAAAAAAAAAAAGACCAGACTTAACGGTTTGACAGAGACTAGAGACACCAGGAGAGTATAGCCCCTGGACACCCTTTTAACTAAGTACTGAAGTCACTCCTGAGGTTCACCCTTCAGCCAAAGATTAGACAGGCCCATAAAACAAACCATAACACACGCAGTTCAACAATGTATACGAGATTAAATGGGCACACCAGCCCAGGGGCAAGGAAGAAAAGGCAGGAAGGGACAGGAAAGCTGGACAAACGGAAATGGGGAACCCAAGGTTGAGAAGAGGAGAGTGCTGACACATCGCAGGGTTGGCAACCAATGCCACAAAACAATATATGTATTAACCGTTTAATGAGAAACTAATTTGCTTTGTAAATTTTCACCTAAAGCACAATAAAAAAAAATGTTAATTGATTAAAAATTGTATCACTACAAAAAAAAAAACAAAAACAAAAAACAAAAAGAAGACTTAGCAAGGAAGTCAGTACAGCCAATGTGAAGAAGAAAAAGAATGAGGTCACAGTGGTAATGGGGGAAATAAGTTAGATCCTGTCGGCTCTTGTAGGTCACTGTAAGGTTTGGCTTTTAATTTGAGTGAAATGGGGTGTCACTGCTGGATTCTGACTGGAGATATGATTTGACCTATATTTTAAAAGGATTCCTCTGATCATATATTCTGGTGGGAATGTGGTACAACCACATTGGAAAACTGGTACTATCTATTAAAGTTGAACATATGCACACCCTATGATCCAGTAATCCCACCCCTAAGTGTATGGGTATCAGAAATGCTTATATATATTCACCAAAGGATATGTATTTGAATGTTCATAGCAGTACTATCTGTAATAGCCCTAACATGGAAACTTCTCAAATGCCCGTCAAAAGCTGAATAAATGAATGAAGTATATTTTCACAGTGTAATACATCAACAAGAATGAACGATACACAACTACAAGCAACAATATGGATGCATCTCACAAATACAAAGCTGAACAAAAAGAAGCCAGACACAAACAGGAACATACTCTATGTTTCTATTTCTATTAAGTACAAAAGCAAGTAAAACTAATCTATGTTGTAGAAAAGTTGGGGTGACAGCTATCTTGGAACGGAGGGTAACAAGTGGAAGGGAGTGTACAGACGGATTCTGGGGTCCTGGTATTGTTCTGGTACTTGATGTGAGTACTGGTTACATGACAATGTTCAGCTGGTGAATTCATCAAGCTATACAAATATATTTACATATATATATATAATACATGTCAATATAAAGTTTTTTTTTTAAAAAATGTTACAGGCATCTGTATTCAGACTAGACTGCAACAGGGTTGGGGTGGTGTGGGCAGGGAGAAGTGGGGAGAGTCATTAGAAGTCTAGTGGCTTATACCAGGAAGGGTGGTAGTAGGGTACGCGATGAGAAGTGATTTAATTCTGGATATATTTTGAAGGTAGTCAACAGGATTTACTGATAGACTGGATGTATAGCACAAGTAAAAGGGAAGCATAAAGGAGGATGCCAAGATTTCTGGCTTCAGCAACTGGAAGGATGAAATTGCCATTATCTGAAATAGGGAATGCTGTAGATGGAGCAGACTTGGGGAAGATGAGGTGCTCAGGTTTAGATATGTTATATTTAAAATGTGTCCTAGGCATCCAAACGGAGATTTCATGTAGGCAGCTGGTTTTACTGTTCTGCAATTCAGAGCTGACATCTAATCTGGAGATACAGATTCAGGAATCTTTGGTAAATAGACTTTAAATCCATGACCTTGGATAAGATTACCAAAGGAGTGAGAGTAGATAGAGAAGAGAATCTAAGGTTTTACACAGGAACATGAAACAGAACACTGCTATGAACATATTTTTGTAGGCCTCTTGGTCTACTTGTGCAAGAGTTAATCTTTAAGGTATACAACTAGGAGTGGAAATGCTGGGTCTTAAGGTTATGTGAATATTCATTTTCTAGGATAGTGCCAGATAGTTTTCCAGAGTGTATCAATTTACATTCTCCCCAGCCAGCCATGTGTAAGATTCCATTGATTCACATCCTCACAGAATTTTTGCCAATTTCATTTTGATCTAATTTTGCATTTCCCAGTCCATGTTTTATATCTAGTTTTCTACTGGGCTGTTTTTTTCTTATAGATTAGCAAGAGTTCTTTGTATATTCTCGATACTAATTCCTTACGATCATATTGGTTGCAAATATCCTCTTCTCAGTTTGTGACTTGTCTTTTCATATATTTTATGGTGCTTTATAATATACAGAAGTTCCTAATTGGAATGGAGTCAAACTTGGTAATCTTTTGATAGCATTTTGTGTGTATGTGTGTTAAGAAACCCTTCTCTACTCCACAGTCATAAAGATAATCTCCTATATTAAGTTTACTCTTTCACATTTAAATCTTCAAGCCTTTACACATCAATTTTTGGCAAGATATGAGGAAAGTCTGATTTTCATTTTAATCAAAATGGATAATCAATTGTCCTGAAATTGTTCCTCTATGA
Source organism: Trichechus manatus latirostris (assembly GCF_000243295.1). Classification (NCBI taxonomy): domain Eukaryota; kingdom Metazoa; phylum Chordata; class Mammalia; order Sirenia; family Trichechidae; genus Trichechus; species Trichechus manatus. Next base: position 4,738,067 of record NW_004443980.1, read on the forward strand.
TATTTCTCTTACTTCTTTTGGGCACAGCAATGCAATTAAAATTGTTTTATTGAGGACCTTGTTTTATAGGAGGAGGATTTCTCAGAGCATCCAGTCTGACAAATGGCTGGAAATGGAAGTCTCCCAAATTACATTTCAACCTACTGTGATCAGGCTTTTGTCTAGACCACTCTACTGAGACTGCTCTGGCAAAAGTTGGTGACATCAAACTCTTACTTGCCAAATTCAGTTAACATTGTTGACAATTCCCTAATATTCTTCCTTGGTTTCTGACCTACTGGTCTTTCCTGGTTCCCCTTCTACCTCCTGATCATACCTTTTCAGTCTCCTTCACGGCTTCTTGTCTTCTGTTCTTCTTTAACTGTTGGTTTTCCTTTTGGTCCTCTTCTTTTGTTACTCTGCATGATCTCCCAAGATGCTCTTAGCTACCCTCATGAAAGCTCATAATTCTGTATGTTATCTAGACCTTTCTCCTGAGCTCCAGACCAATACTCAATCCATATGAAACTCGGTTATTTTTCCTCCAGTACTCACTCCACCTTCTGCATTTCCCATGATAAACTGTTGGTTCCACCAAGACAGAAACTTGAGAGTTATCCTAGGCTATTTTCTCTTTCATTTCCCACATCAGCCAGTAAGCAGTTCTGGTCAGTTTTATCTCCCAAATATCTCTCAAATCCATGTTCTCTCCTACTTCATTGCTACTGCCATAGCAGTACACATTTCTTTCTAGAACTATTCCAATATTTTCCTAACTGGTATCCTTGCCCCGAGTCCCTAGCAATCAACGCATTTCTCACACTAATGCTAAAGTCTACAAAACAAGTCTGATTGTTTTATCCCCCCCTGCTTAAAACCTATAAACGATTCTTTATTACTTATGAAATAAAGTCCAAGTTCCTTAGCATGGCCAACCATGCTCTCTGTTAATCTAGTTCCTAACAAACTCTCCATTCTTGGCTCTGGTTGTCTACCACCATCCTTACCCGCACTGTGCTCCTCAGTCTAGCATACTGAAATATTTGCAGTTCCTTAAACATGTTTCAGAGGTTCCCTCTGCTTGGAACCCCCTTTCCTGACCCCTACCTACCTAGCAAGCACTTACTCATTTCTTGATAAACATCTTACATTTCTCTTAGAAGTCTTTCCTGACCTCTCTAGATATAACCAACTGGCCACTCTCTTCTTCATACCTTATAAAGTCTTTAATAACAGCACCTATGTTTTATTATACTTTGTTTATATATAGTGTGGCTGAATTTTATGTGGATTTGAATTTTGCAAATTTGAAACAGTGCTATGTAAAAATAGCTATAAAGCTTTATTTTATGCTAATAATTTGGAATTAAACAAATCCCCCAAAACGTTTAAAAACAAATCACCAAAACAAACAAAAAAACATGTAATTTCAAAGCTGGCAGGTCAAGTGGATTTAAAATAAATATACAATTTTGCCACTGGGTGGTGCCATTTAAGCTGGTAAAATGCCAGCCTATCCTCAATACTGTGTGAATCCCATTTTTTCCCCACTTGTATCAAAATATCTACAAGTGAATTTTGGTATTACTGTGTAGACATTTTATCATTAATTTTACTATAATTTATAATCTTTTTTAATATCCTGAACAACAGAAACAGCATAATGTAGTAGTTAAGAGTGTGGACTTTGGAGCTAGATCATCCCATTCTAATCATCGTTTACTAGTTACGTGACTTTGCAAGTTATTTAACCTCTCTGTATCTTAGTTTCCTCACCTGTAAAATGGTGATAACAGTTATTCGACTTCATAGGGATACTATGCAGACTAAAAGAGTTAATATTTGTAAAGCACTTAGAACAGTGCCTGGTATACAGGAAGTGCTTATAAACAATGTCACCCAAGTATAGTGCTCATGCTTCTATTGACAAGTCTACCTGAAAATCAAGAGTTCAGGAAGAACTATTATGAATAACTATTATTTGTTATGAAGAAGTCTAAACAATTGCTATATATGTCATGCTGTTAATCTAAGAGTGAGCCCTTTGCAAAACAGTTGAGACAACGTTGTGAAAATAAAAAGCAGGTACATTCTTAAGTTTGCTAAACTTGTCACATAATTAGGCAAGAATGGGAAAATGAAAAATATGGTCATCACTGCATAATGCATCCCTATAACTGTAGTGTTCCCAGTGCATCCTTCCACCGTTTATTTCTATAGGAAAATTGTTTGAATGATGCACGTTCTCAAATTAACAAGGTCTTTAGGAATGGTTCCCTCACATAAAATGCATCCAACCCTGTATTTTCCTTTTCACAAGTGAAAGGACCTTGAAAGTGGGGACCACGCCACTTATCCTGGGTGCTTGAACTCTCATAGCAACTGTGAAGATACTAACGGGATACAACCGAGCCTCATTAGGATACTGAAGGTAGGAGTCAATAACTTCTAAATCACAAACAGAAAAGCCGTGAATATCTGGATGGAAGACCTCTTCCTTCCCCTCCCCCAAATATCTGCTATTTACATTATTCTCTATAACAAAGCAAAAGTACTTAAATGTATTTCACTGAAACTGTTGCAAAGAAAGATGTTAACAATTTCTAGTAAGTGAGGGACATTATATGGAAAAGTATTCAGTGAGTTAATCAATAGTCAAACCTTATATAAAAGGTAATTTAAGGAGACTTACAGAGATACACATAATACAAAAAAGTAAAATGCAAAAAAGGTGACAAATTGAAGTAAAGAGAAAATTAATACAGGAAAAATAATATGAACAAGAAGTAAGGCTGGTCTTATGCCTTAACTAGAGATGGGCCATAAAATCTCTCTAGTTTGTATGAGGTGAAAGGCTGTGATCAAAATTAGATACCAAGAGCCACATCTCAAGCTAGTCAGGCTAATCTTCTGTAGATGAAGTATGGCTCACACTTCCAGAAAGCATGGCCCCAATAATCTGGCTGGAAAAAAATTAAAGCGGGTGTCTCAGTCATCTAGTGCTGCTATAACAGAAATACCACAAGTGGACGGCTTCAACAAACAGAAGTTTATTCTCTCACAGTCTAGAAGGCTAGAAGTTCGAATTCAGGGTGCCAGCTCCAGGGGAAGACTTTCTCTCTCTGTTGGCCCTGGGTGAAGATCCTTGTCATCAATCTTCCCCTGCTTGAGGAGCTTCTCAGCGCAGGGATCCCAGGTCCAAAGGACACACTATGCTCCTGGTGCTTCTTTTTTGGTGGTATGAGATCCCCATGTCTTTCTGCTCCCTTCTCTCTTTTATATCTTAAAAGAGATTGACTTAAAACAAAATCTAAACTTGCAGATTGAGTCCTGCCTCATTAACATACCTGCTGCTAATCTTATCAACATCATAGAGATAGGATTTACAACACGTAGGGGAAATCACATCAGATGACAAAATGGTGGATAATCACAATACTGGGACTCATGGCCCAGCCAAGTCGACAGGTATTTCTGGGGGACACAATTCAATCCATGCCAGTGGGTATAGCCCAATACTGACTTCAATCATATATAAAATTCAATACAGCATCACTAAGTGTCTAACTTTAAACAATGTACCCTCTAAAATAACTGGCTGCAAAATGAACAGCTAAGACAACTTAATCAGTTGATTTGCAAAAAGGGGCTGTTAACTGTAAGACAAATTAAAAGTTGGAAATGGTCTATAAGAAATGATGAGTTTGATTTTATAAAATTCTTTATGGCAATAGCAAACAAAATTGGTTGTCTGTTAAGAACCCTATGGGGCAGTTCTACTCTGTCCTTTAGGGTCACTATGAGTCGGGATCAACTCAACAGCAACAGGTTTGGTTTTTTTTTTGGTTTGGTAGATTGTAATAATGCCTGGGTCATTTGCATGTAAGATAATTTAAGATGTAAAATCATTCAGCTCAGCAAAGAGTGGTCTCAAATAATTAAGATATAAATTAAAATGGGTGGGGATTCAAAACACATCCATCTTTTACTTCTCTACAAAACTGTATCTGATCCTTCAAACGACTGACTCTATCACAGTTACCCTGATTCTTGTGGCAGTATTAAGGTACAGGTTTTGAATAAAAAACTGAATAATATGTGTTAAGCTCAGGCAGCTAAGATCATAAAGAATGCATGTTCATAGAGTCAAGGGGCCCAAGAAAGGTCCATAAAACCTGCAACTATCTTGTACTATTCACATTCTCCCCAGTGGTGACAGAATATAACTGGGATTTGTTGTTGTTAGCTACTGTCAAGTCAGCCCCTGACTCCTGGCAACAACATGCACAATGGAATTGGACCGCTGTGATCCACAGGGTTTTCACTGGCTGATTTTCAGTAGTAGATTGCCAGGCCTTTCTTCCTAGTCTGTCTTTGTCTGGAAGTTCCACTAAAACCTGTTCAGCAATGTGCTTTAAGTGCACTGGCCAGGAATTGAACCAACGTCTCCCTCATGGAAAGTGAGAATTCTACTGTGCCTAAGCACACTTGTTTCTCCTATAAAACAACGGTCCTACGAAACTCAGGCTTCAAATTTACCAAGCAGGGAACTACCATCCATTTTTGACAGAATGTCTTAGGAAGTTATTCTATTAGTTTTTGGAGTAAGTGGCTGCCTCGAAAAAATAAGGTAGAGTCTTTTCTAAGTTGGTCAGGATATACCCATACAACTGATAAATAAACTCATAAGGATTAGAGTCCTTGAACTCGACAAACTATTACTGAGCACCACAATATGCTAAGCCTCTTTTCTTGCTTCATAGGACAATTATTTTAAATCTGTTAACTGATATGTAAAAGATAAAAATATATTACTGTCTTATATATTACTTTGTTTCCAAGTAAGACTGAATAAGTTCTCACCCAACCACTGACCATCTAAATTTCTTCGTATTTGAGATAGTAACTCATTGTCATAAATATAACAAATATTTTTCCCAGTTTGTCTTTCAACTATTGTTTATATAGTGTTTTTCTTGCCAAAAACACTCAAATCTATCAATCTTTTCGTCAAGGTTTCTCCTTTTGTCATATTTAGAAAGGCTTTCTCTGTGCCCAAATCAAAAAACAATCCACATTTTCTTCCAGCTTTTAAAATTATTTATTTATATTAAAAATTTTAATTCATTTGGAATAGTTTTTAGTATAAGACAGGAGGGAAAGTTCAACTTCATGTTTTTCCCCAAACAGCCTTGCAGTTATCTTAACATTTATTAATCTATCATTTCCACACTGACCTGAGCTGAATGTGCCTCCCTGGGTATTTCTGTCTGGGAGGAAGTGTGAAAGTGGAACTTGGAGGGAAAGATGCTATGGAAACCGAGCCCTCCACAGGAGGGAGTCTCTTGCAACGATGTGTGCAAATAATCTCACTAAAATAAGGTGGAGCAGAGGATCAGAACCTGTAACTTTGCCCTTGGGCACAAATCAAAACCTTGCCTCTGATCCTTTTAAAGCTTTCTCTGATACACTTACACTGTTTTTCCTTTCACCTTTCAGAGGCCTTATTTACCTTGCAAGCCTGGCCACATAGTTACCTTTTTTTTCTCCCTCTAACTTTACCCTTTTCTTATATTATACTATCAATTTAACAAAAACTTTATAGGATGTATGCCAACAGGAAGCGAATGTGAGGATCATCTTAAAACCAGCTACTTTGGATTGACTAGGGGGTGAGGGTAGCTGGGTGAGGTTAGAAGGCTGGATATTAGCCAGAGAATGGCCAACACAGACAGGTGTATGTGCTCTGACGCAGTATTTCCCAAGCACTTGAAATTAGGTGCCAGTAAAATTTCAGAACAAATTCTCAGACTCATTAAGGTACCCAGCTTTTCATTAGGCCAAGCAGAAACATTAAAAGGAAAGAAGGAAGAAATTAAGAATAGATAGAAATCTATCCTATATTATCAGATCATTTCATAAAGAGAGGATATTTTAACCTCCAAAGAGTAGGAGGGATTTAACTTTTTAAGTTGAATATTAACTTAATGAAAAATTGTTACATTATCCTTATTTTTCCCATTTCCTAGACTGGGAAATTTCCCCAAATCCACGAACAAGGATTTGGGAATAGCGCTTAGTGGCAGGAGAGATAGGTATTTGTCCTCAAGGATGGCTGACCTCTGGTGATGGGAGAGGGGGTGAAAAGAAAAGTCGGGTGAACATATTATTTCAGAGCCAATCTGGGCCAATTCTGAAAGTGAAAGAGGAAGAGAAAAATAATTAAAATTAATAATTTGGAATGTTTCTTTATTGACTGACAAATTTTTTTTTCATTGTATTGATGGATATAAAAAGTTTTACTAAAATATTTTTTAAAATATAATCCTTTATTAAAAAACACATATGCAGGTACATTAAAGAGCATTTTAAGGACTTCTTTATATTGAGTATCTGAATATTAAGAAGTAACGTAAGCAGAATAGTTATTCTTAGCATATATTCATGTACTTTAATCAATTTCTTAGCCATATCTGTCTCTAATTCCGTATAACTGGTATTTAACTGAAAAAGCTATTTTTTTTTTTTTTAACTACTACCACTACCCACTGCTGTCGAGTCGATTCCGATTCATAGCTACCCTATAGAACAGAGCAGAACTGTCCCATAGGGTTTCCAAGGCTGCAAATCGTTACGGAAGCAGACTGCCACATCTTTCTTCCACGGAGTGGTTGGCGGGTTCAAGCCACTAACCTATTGGTTAGCAGCTGAGTGCTTAACTACTGCACCACCAGGGCTTTTTTTTTTTTTTTTACTATAGTGTTAAAGTTTTTCATAAAATTGCCTGCAACTGTTATATTTTAGGGTTAATACATTCAAAGCTGCTGATACTTTCAACTGACTATTTTCCATACTATTTTAAGACAACAATATTTTATATTAAGAAAACATCTGATTTGAGGTGTTGTCTGATAAGCTGAGAGCAAATTCTGCTGAATGGACGATACTCTCAATTCTACTTTTTTCCATATTAAAATATTTTAGTCCAAATATTTTCACAGGTACTACAATACCTTTCTTCAGATATTTTTATAAACAGAGCTTATTGAAATGTTTCTATTTATGATTCTTTTGAATGTTTCACCAAATTTTTTAGTTCATTGTTGTTGAAAGCGCTTATTGCAAATAAAAAAGTATTGCCAAATAATAAATAGTTATAGATAGGGCTGCTATGAGTCGGAATTGACTGGATGGAATGGGTTTGGTTTTTTTAATACACAATATAATCAATGACAAAACCACACTGTAAAACATTTAGACTCTTTTTTATATACCGTGGTGGAAATATTTTCTGCAGTATACTTCATATTCACCTCACCTATATTTTTCCATTTCCCACTGACTGCTACACCTGGTGGCCTAATGACTAACTGGCCAAGGGCCCACCCATTGCTGTCCAGTTGATTCTAACTCATAACAACCCTACAGGACAGAGTAGAACTACCTCATTGGGTTTCCAAGGAGTGGCTGGTGGATTCGAATTGCTGACCTTTTGGTTAGTAGCTGAGCTCTTAACCACTGCCAGCAAGGGAAGCAGCATCAAATATTGCTGCTGCCACCGTCCAGAGACTAGAAGGAGCTTGCTGTCTTAGTCCTTTATATCTAAGTGTACTTTGTTTTATTACTAAATACCCTGACTTGTTTCTGACAAGGGTCAGGAAAAAAGAAATGGTTGATCCTGTCTGTCTTTAAGATTTAACCACATGTCAAAGTGAAAATTCTAGTGATGCATGCACTACTTATCAGATGAGAACATGAAAGAAGCTGGAAATACAAATAGTGGCCTACCAAATTCATCACAGCTTATTTTAATAAAACTACTACTAATTCTCTGCTAAAAAATGAAAAATCTGGGACAATATTAAACTGGTTATATACTGGCATAAACCAGGACTGTCCTAGGCAAACTGAGACATAAGATCACCAAATTAATAAGGGATGCTTATTTATTAAGGCTACAAAACACCTGACAACATTTATTCACACTAGTTAGGCAATTAGCACAGGCCTAGAGTCCAGAAATTTAATAAGCTGTTGATTATAATTTGGGAACAGAATGAAGCAGGATGTAGCGGAAGAAAGAGAAAAGATCAAGGTCATTATTTATTGCTTAGATATTTACAGGCCCTTGTTTTCCTTGGAAACTTACTATTCCTTTTTAAGGCTAGATAAAGGAGACTGCTTAAATTAGGGGCCTAAATTTGGTTAAAAATTACAGGTAATTTCATTTATCTATATACAGGTAATTAAAAATTACTGTAATTCAATTTGCTAAACAGATGTATCAATGATCTGATACACACTAAGCAGAGTTAAGTTTGAAGAATGATGATCATATCATGTTTAGAATCTATCTTTAGTGCTGAACGGAACTCATACAGATGAAAAAGTAGGAGACGTGTTTACCAAGTACCTGTTTCTACACAAGAAGGTATCTTTAGTGCTCTTGTTTAGAAAGCTGCAGAGGCTGTGATATTAATGTGCATGGATGCAGCAGGTTATGAAAACTACTATTTTTAGTATCAGTCTAATGTGAACAATGATGAATCATTCTTTGTTACTCTACTAGGAAACAGTGCTTGGGATTTACTGCAGCACATTAGGTTAACTATGTCTCAATAACTGAACACCCACACATTGACATCACACAGGCAGTGATATGGATCAATGACGCAAATCCTGTCAGGATCAAACATGAAGGTCATAGCAGTTGAAAAAAAAGTGCCCAAATGACAGGGCAGACCAGTCATCCAACATGCACGGACTGCATTAAGTCAGTACTGCAATGTTGAAAAGGGTTGTGCTAGGTTCTTTCTATGTAATAGCTAACCTTTTCTATTTTAATTATACATTTCCCATATAACAGACTCTGTATTTATCTTAAAGTTTTCCCCACAGTTCCTGTGGTTTAAGACTTGGACCTTTTAAAACATATCTTAAGGTTCCACCAGGCACATGGGTTCTCTAGAATACAGACCCCAACCCATGGCGTCCCCATGCACAACAGAACGAAATGCTGCCTGGTCCTGTGTCATCCCCGTGATCGATTACAGCTAGGACTGTTGCAATCCATAGGGTTTTCAGTGGCTGATTTTTAGAAGTAGACTGCCAGGTCTTTCTTCCTAGTCTGTCTTAGTCTGGAAGTCCCACTGAAACCTGTTCGGCATTATAGCAATGCACAAGTCTCCACTGACGGATGGTGGCTGCACATGAGGTGCACTGGCTGGGAACTGAACCTGGGTCTTCTGCATGGAAGGCTAGAACTCTACCACTGAACCACCAATGCCCCCCCACCCCTGGCCGCTGTAGCCAGGCTCTTTAGATAAGAGGTTTTGTAGAATATGTCACCATTTATTAAGCACGTTATATAACACTTCATTTAGATTCGTATTTGGAATACTACACCTTGCCCTCAGAATTCACTCTTCTGTCAGTTAACTTGCTATCTCAAGGTCTTCTCACTATCACCCTTTTCTCTGGAACTTTACTCATATTTTTTGAAGGAGCCCTGGTGGTGCAGTGGTTAAGCGCTTGGCTGCTAGCTGAAAAGTTGGCAGTTTGAACCTACCCAGTAGCTCTGTGGGAGAAAGATTACTGCCTTGAAATCCCTATGGAGCAGTTCTACTCTGTTACATGGGGTCGCTATGAGTTGAAATCAACTCGACCGGTACCTAACAACAACAACAACAGTATTTTTTTTACAACAAAATATGAACTTTTTTATGGTTACAGCTGGATTGGAGAAGATGGCTTACTATGAGTAGCCATATAAGGTTTCAAAATATTTTCACCCAAAATTGCAGATCTCCTCTCCTATAACAGAGCCTGGCACTGGAGGCTTGCACCAGAGTGCCCACATCCTGCTGTAGGTTCTCCTGAAGAGAAACTGGGCCGTATACTTTAAGCATTATCCTTCCTTCTAGCTTCTTATGCTTTCCTCAAAGACCATCACTTGCCAGGGAGAACTGGAAAGTCGAAGGGAGATCAGAGTTGCAGGTATCTAATAACTTTTTGTTCTACCATCATTAATCTGACTAAACAAACTAACTTGAAAACATGTTCAGAAACCTTTCCAATGCCCTCAGGCACATATTTCGGTGTTCCTTCCTCAACTACTGTTGTTTCTCATGAAAAACTGTTATGTTAAATAACCATAAAAGCAAGGTTTCTCGGAGGCAACACCAAGATGGCAGAGTAGTCAGACACTTCCGGTGGACCCTCTTACAACAAAGACCCAAAAAAACAAGTGAATTGATTATATACGGCAATCTGGGAGCCCTGAAAATCAAAGGCGAAGTTGAGGAACCGGACTGAGTGGCGGGGGCAGGGAGAGACGGTTCGGAAGCAGCAAGGAGTTGCCAGACCTGACCCGGCGAGAGCCTGAGGCCTTCAGACCTGATCAGTTTGGGAGTGAACAGTGAGGCAGGCAAGCGGCGATGCTCGGGAGGTGAGTTTTCCACACTTGGAGAGACACAGCACCAAAGAGTCTACACGCCCACCCAGAACCAGTGAGAAGTAACACTGGATCGACGAAAAGTAAGTAACTGTGTACGGCCTACTGCACGGATCAAAAACACCCCCCTTGGGGAAAAACTCTCTCCCATTCACCTCCCCGCTCCCTGCTCTGCACTGGGTCCTGGACTGACTTTAGCAACTGCCGAGTCCCCTGGGCTGACAGAAGGATCCATCACACACCCTGAGCCATTCTCCGGACCTTGAAGAGTGAACAAATTAACCAACAGAGGAAAAAATAAACTGCAGGCTCCCTAAGCCGAGAACCCAGGGTAGGCACAGCTCCTTTGCCTAGACACAGGCATAAGGGATCCACGGACCTTGAGTGCCTTTGCCCCCGCATAGACTTGTGTGGGCCAATCTCAATAGCGTAGGCCCTCATTACCACAGTATAACAGGGTAGATACTGGAACTCTAACTTCAACTGTTTCAGCTGTGAAGTGGCAGGTTCCTGACATTTGACACTGCTCTGCCCATTAAGCAAGGTCTTCACCTACCCACATCAGGGGCCTGAGGACTGTTGGCTCCACCCATGCCACCTAGCGACCTGCGATCGGGGCACCATGAATAAGAGGTGCCCCCCAGTCCTTACAGCCAACAGTACTGGGTGCTCATAGTCTGGCTGCAAAACCCACCCACCTACTCACTCTAGGAAACAGGGACACGCCTTCCTCCTGGACACTCGGAGGTGGCTGTCAGCCCCCTGCCTTGCTCAGAGTATATCCCCCTGCTGCAGCCAGATGCCTGGGCCCACACCAATCACCTATGCCTGTCTAAGACTGCAAGTGAGAGCCTACACCACGCACTTTGTGGCTATCTACCTGGGCACCTGAGCTGAATCCATACAGGAGGAGTGAGAAGACTAGAGAGCTCACATACCTAGGAACAGATTTAACCACCTGGTGACAAGACATTAGAGCTTCAAAGATGCCAATAATCAAACAAGCTCATGGGAGCAGCCTACTGGGGCATATCAAAACAAAACAAGAAGCTAGGACACAATAAGCAAACATAAGATAAATAAATATACTAACTTATCGATGGCTCAGAGAAAACAGTCAATATCAAATCACATAAAGAGGCAATCCATGACAGCTTCAGCAAGCTCCCAAAATAAAGAATCTAGAAATTTTCCAGAGGAGGAAAATTTCTTGGAATTACCCGAGGCAGAATACAAAGGATTAATATATAGAACTCATCAAGAAATTAGGAAGGAAATAAAAAGATTAGAGAAGAGCATAATGACAAATTTAACAGGCTGCAAGAATCCACAGAGAGGCAGCAATCAGAAATCCAGAAGATTAACTATCAAATTTCAGAATTAGACAATAGAAAGTCAGAGGAGCAGAACTGAGGCAATGGAAGTCAGAATTAGTGAGATTTAAGATAAAGCACTTGACACCAACTTATTTGAGGAAAAATCAGATAAAACGATTTAAAAAAAAGAAGAAACCCTAAGAATTATGTGGGACTCTATTAAGAGGAATAACCTATGAGTGACTGGAGTAACAGAATGGGGGAGAGGGGAGAACAGAAAATACAGAGAGAACTGCTGAAGATTTGTTGGCAGAAAATTTCCCTGATATCATGAAAGATGACAAGATATCTATCCAAGATGCTCATCGAACCCCACATAAGGTAGGTATCAAAAGAAAGTCATCAAGACATATTATAATCAAACTTACCAAAAGTGAACATAAAGAGAGAATTTTGAGAGCAGCTAGGGATAAGCGGAAAGTCATCTACAAAGGAGAGTCAATAAGAGTAAGCTGGGACTACTGAGCAGAAACCGTGCAGGCAAGAAGGCAATGGGATGACATCCATAAAGCCCTGAAAAAAAAAAAAACTGCCAGGCAAGAATTATATATCCAGTAAAACGGGCTCTCAAATATGATGGTGAAATTAGGGCATTTCCAGATAGACAGAAGATTAGGGAATTTGCAAAAACCAAATCAAAATTACAAGAAATACTAAAGAGAGTCTTCTCGTTAGAAAATCAGTAACATCAGATAACAATCCAAGACGAGAACACAGGACCAAGCAATCAGGTATCAACCCAGACAGGGAAGTCACAAAAATAAATTAAAGCTAAAACACTGAAAATGGGGAAACAGATGTCAATATGTAAAGGATGACAACATTAAAACAAAAAAGAGGAACTTAAACATGTAGACACAGATTTTTCATATGGAGAGAAAGTCAAGGCAATATAAAGAAATAAAAGAGTGGTATAAACTTAGAAAAATAGTTGTAAGTAAAAGGTAACCACAAACGAAACTAACAATCCTACAAGTCAAAATAAAAAACTAGAAAAACATAAAGACTCAGCAACCATAAAATAAACAATAATGAAAGAGATGAAAAGAAAATACATAAAGAAAAATGACTCAGCACAGAAAATTAAGTGGAACAAAGAAACTGTGACAATACAAAACAAGACATCAAAATAACAGCACTAAACCTATGAATAATTACACCAAATGTAAATGGACTAAATGCACCAGTAAGGAGACAGAGAGTGGCATACTGGATAAAAAACCACGAACCATCTATATGCTGCCTACAAGAGAAACACCTTAAAGACACAAACAAATTAAAACTCAAAGGATGGAAAAAAATATATCAAGCAAACAACACTCAAAAAACAGCAGGAGTAGCAATATTAATCTCTGACAAAATAGACTTCAAAGTAAAATCCACCACAAAGGATAACGAAGGACACTATATAACGATTAAAGGGTCAATACACCAGGAGGACATAACTATAATAAATATTTACACACCCTATGACAGGGCTCCAAAATATATAAAACAAACTCTAACAGCACCGAAAAGAGAGATAGACAGCTCCACAATAGTAGTAGGAGACTTCAACGCACCACTTTCGGTGAAGGACAGAACATCCAGAAAGAAGCTCAACGAAGACACGGAAGAGCTAAATGCTACAATCAACCAACTTGATCTCAGACATATACAGAACACTCCACCCAAGAGCAACCAAATATACTTTCTTTAACAACGCACATCAAACATTCTCCAGAACAGACCACATATTAGGCCATAAAGTAAGCCTGAACAAAATCCAAAGCACTGAAATATTATAAAGCATCTTTTCTGACCATTAAGCCATAAAAGTGAAAACCAACAATAGAAAAAGCAAAGAAAAAAAATCAAACACATGGAAACTGAACAACACCTTGCTCAAAAACTACTGGGTTATAGAAGAAATTAAGGATGGAATAAAGAAATTCATAGAAC
>NW_004443980.1:4752436-4795103 GCF_000243295.1 Trichechus manatus latirostris
ACTACAAGACACTACTGCAAGAAACTAAAAGAGACCGGCATACGTGGAAAAACATACCTTGCTCATGGATAGGGAGACTCATCATTGTGAAAATGTCAATTCTACCCAAAGCAATCTACAGATACAATGCAATCCTGATCCAAATTCCACCAGCATTTTTTAATGAGATGGAGAAACAAATCACCAACTTCATATGGAAAGGGAAGAGGCCATGAATAAGCAAAGTATTACTCAAGAAGAACAAAGTGGGAGGCCTCACACTTCGGGAATTTAGAATGTATAATACCGCGGTAGTCAAAACAGTCTGGTACGGGTACAACAACAGATACATAGACCAACAGAACAGAATTGAGAATCCAGACATAAATTCATCCACCTAGGAGCAGCTGATATATGACAAAGGCCCAAAGTCAGTTAATTGGGGAAAAGACAGTCTCTTTAACAAATGGTGCTGGCATAACTGGATATCCATCTGCAGAAAACTGAAACAAGACCTATACCTCACACTGTATACAACAACTAACTCAAAAAGGATCAAAGACTTAAACATAAAATCGAAAATGATAAAGATAACGAAAGAAAAAATAGGGACAACGCCAGGAGCCCTAATACATGGCATAAACACAATATGAACCATAGGTAACAATGCACAAGCACCAGAAGAGAGACTAGATAAATGGGAGCTCCTAAGAATCAAACACTTATGCTCATCAAAAGACTTCACCAAAAGAGCAAAAAGACAACCTACAGACTGGGAAAAAATTTTTGGCTACGACAAATCCGATCAGCATCTAATCTCTAAAATCTACAAGATACTGCAAAACTTCAACAACAAGAAGACAAATAACCCAATTAAAAAATGGGCAAAAGATATGAACAGGCACTTCGCCAAAGAAGATATTTAGGTGGCTAACAGACACATGAAGAAATGCTCACGATCATTAGCCATTAGAGAAATGCAGATCAGAACTACAATGAGATATCATCTCACCCCAAGAAGGCTAGCATTAATCCAAAAACTACAAAATAATAAATGCTGGGGAAGTTGTGGAGAGACTGGAACACTTATAAACTGCTGATGGGAATGTAACATGGTACAACCACTTTGGAAACCAATTTGACGCTTTCTTAAAAAGCTACAAGTAGAAGTACCATAGGATCCAGGTATCCCGCTCCTTGGAATATATCCCAGAGAAATAAGAGCTGTCACACAAATACATATATATGCATACCCATGTTCACTGCAGAACTGTTCACAAGAGCAGAAAGACAAACAACCTAGGTGCCCATCAATGGACGAATGGATAAACAAATTATGGTATATCCACACAACGCAATACTATGCAACGATAAAGAACAACGATCAAGTCGTGAAACATCTTATAACATGGAGGAAGCTGGAGGTCATCATGCTGAGTGAATTTAATCAGTCATAGAAGGACAAATATAGTATAAGATCACTATTATAAGAACTCAAGAAAAGGTTTAAACATCAAAGAAAAAATTCTTTGATGGTTACGAGGGTAGGGAGGGAGGATGAGGTTTATTTACTAACTAGGTAGTAGACAAGAATTATTTTGGGTGAAGGGAAGGACAGCACACACAACAGGGGAAGTCAGCACAACTGGACTAAATGAAAGCTAAGAAGTTTACTGAATACAATCAAACACTTTGAGGGACAGAGTAGCAGGGTTAGGGGTCTGTGGACCATGCTTTCAGGGGACATCTAGGTCAACTGGCATAACAAAGCTTATTAAGAAAACGTTCTGCATCCTACTTTGGTGAGTGGCGGCTGGGGTCTTAAAAGCTTGCAAGCGGCCATCTAAGATGCATCAATTGGTCCTAACCACCTCGAGTAAAGGAGAATGAAGAACACCAAAGACACAAGGAAAGCAGTAGCCCAAGAGACAGAAAGGGCCGCATAAACCAGAGACTTCATCAGCCTGAGACCAGAAGAACTAGATGGTACCTGCCTACCACCAATGACCGCCCTGACAGGGAACACATCAGAGAGTCCTGGATGGAGCAGGACAAAGGTGGGGTGCAGAACTCAAATTCTAGTACAAAGACCAGACTTAATGGTCTGACTGAGACTTGAGGAACCCTGGAAAGCATGGCCCCAGATTCTCTATCAGCCCAGAACTAAAACAATTTCCGAGGCCAACTCTTCAGACAGGGATTGGACCGGACTGTGGAACATAAAGTGATACTCGTGAGGAGTGTGCCTCTTAGCTGAAGTAGATACAAGACACTAATCAGGCAGCTTCTGTCCAGAGGTGAGATGGGAAGGCAGAGATGGTTAGGGGCTGGTTGAATGGCTATGGGGAATCAGGGGTGGAAAGGAGAAGTGTGCGGTCACAGTATGGGGAAAGCAATTAGGGTCACATAAAAATGTATGTATAAATTTTTTGTACGGGGAAAAAAAAAAATCAAGGTTTCTCTCTCCTAAGGTTTTTTTTTTTTTTTAAAACTGTATTTGGAAAATATTGGTGGGCCAGTCATTCTCATAGTTACTTTCAAGGGATGGTATTTATTTATTTTTTTATTTTACTTTAGATGAAGGTTTACAGAGCAAATTAGTTTCTCATTGAACAATTAATACACATATTGTTTTGTGACATTGGTTGCCAACCCCACAATATGTCAACACTTTCCCCTTCTCAGTTCCCCATTATCAGCTTTCCTGTCCCCTCCTTGCCTCTGGGCTTGTGTGCCCATTTAGTCCTGTTTTGTTTTATGGGGCTGTCTAATCTTTGGCTGAAGGCTGAACCTCAGGAGTGACTTCAGTACTGAGTTAAAAGGGTGTCCCGGAGGCCACTCTCGGGGTTTCTCCAGTCTGGCAGACCAGTTAAGTCTGGTCTTTTTGTTCTACATTTTTCTCCAGTTCTGTCCAGGACCTTCTATTGTGATCCCTGTCACAGCAGTCAGTGGTGGTAGCTGGGCACCATCTAGTTATGCTAGACTCAGTCTGGTGGAGACTGTGGTAGTTGTCGTCCATTAGTCCTTTGGACTAATCTTTCCCTTGTGTCTTTGGTTTTGTTCATTGTCCCTTGCTCTAAAAGGGGTGAGACCAGTGGAGTATCTTAGATGGCCACTCACAAGCTTTTAAAACCCCAGATGCTACTCACCAAAGTAGGGTGTAGAACATTTTCTTTATAAACTATGTTATGCCGATTGAGCTAGATGTCCCCTGAGACCATGGTCCTCAGCCTCGAGGGATAATCTTTAAATCTAAATTCCCCATAGTAGAAATCAAATCTATTTCACAGAAAAGTTAAAAACATTTCAACAGTTTTTCATTATACATCAATTTTCATCAGAAGACTAGACTATAAGATCTTATTTCTCTCTATCATGATTTATATATTTTCATCTTCTGCTGTTGGTCCCTCTCTTACCCTATTCATTCCAACCTTCTCAGGGCAAGTTCCTACCAGCTAACAGTCTTAAGATGGAGAAAAGTGGACTAAAAACTCACTGTGTTGATGGCATGCTAAAGACTGAGAAGAGGTAGGAGAAAAAACCACCAAGGCAAAAAAAAGAAACAAGAGAGACCCTCACCTCCTCATTCTTTTCAGGTTCAAACATTATCAGACTGGAAGGCAGAATCTTATTTATGATGAGATTAAGCAAAAAAAGATAAGGGGACAAGGATTTTCCCAGGTTCTCTGCTTGTGGCTATGAAAGATTTTAGAGACATTTAGACTGGAGGTTTGGGGCCTTCTTTTTCAGCCTTGTCCACCAGCTATTTCTCTCCCAAAGGCAACCATTCTCAGCTTCTTATAAATGCTTTCAAAGATAGTATATGCAAATATAAGTAATTCTGTGTATATTCTTTAAAAAATACAAATGAATAGTATACTATACACATTGTTTTGCAGCTTAACAACAAATCTTAGAGATTTCTTAGGGATCTTTCCATACTGGTACATGTAGAGCTGCTTCAAACTCTTAATAGCTGCACAGTATTCCTTCTAAGAAGGTACCATAACTTATTTAACTATTCCCCAATTGGTAGATACTCAAGTTATTTTCAATCTTTTGCTATTACAAACAATGTTGTAATCAATACCTTTGTATAAACATTTCATAGATGCGTTGGTATACCTGTAGAATAAATTACTAAAGGTGGAATTGTTCTCTGAATAAGAATTTACAATTTGACATTACCAAATCTCCAGTTTGTCCTAATATATATTTCCATCAACATTCCCTCACAAGTAGTTACCAAACTTTTTGAAATTTGCCAATCTGACAGATAAAAATAGTATCTCAGTGTAGTTTCCATTTTCTATGAATAAGGTTGAATATTCATGTTTAAAAGCTACTTGTATTTCCTTTTCTGTGATCTATATGTTCCTAGCCCTTGCCTATTTTTCTACTGGATTTTCAGGGGCTCCTTACACATTTAAGACGTTAGCACTACATGAATTGTAAACTTTCACTTAAATTATAACAATAAAAAAAAAAAAAGAAGTTAGCTCTTTGTGATGAGCTACGTATGTTTCTCCCATTTCTTTCTCTTTTCACCTTTCTTTACAGTGTTCCCCTCTGGGAAGCTAAGAGGGTAGGTTATGGTAGGGTTGGGACCAGGATCAAAACATGAGAAGTTGGTAGCTGAAACTGAGAGAGTTTGCACTAGACCACTGTCTCTGAAAATGTGTTCTATGAAATTCAGAAAGGAGTTCCATATTCAGAAAAGTTGGAAACATGCTGCAATCCACAACCACTTAAAAACTCATAGTAAATAGTAGATTGTTAAAGGCTCTGATATGGCCTATAGCAGAGAAACCGCTTTTATTTGTTTTCCCCTGAACACCTAAACTTACTGGCCTTTTTCTTCCTACAACAGCTGTTATCTCATAGTACCTGTCATACTACTTTAGTCTGAAAGCGGAGAGATAAAAGGGGCCTGCATGTTTCCTACTACTTTACCTTAAACTGACTTTTCTTCTTCTACCCTTCCTTTAAGTGCTATATGTATCTCATGCTCCCAACTTCAATCTTCTTTGCTTCTTACTCTGCATACTTTTCTTAAAAAACACATTCATAGCTCATGACTTTAACGTACATATTGACTAATTTGCTATTTCCATACTAAGCTTTTCTATGAGCAAGAGCTATAAAACCAAAAAGTATTTTGACCTTAACGTGTTCAGAAATAAATTCATCATCTCCATTCTTCTTCCACTCAAACCTGATTCTTTTCCTTTTTCTGTATTTGTTAGCATACTGAAAGTCACTGTCGTTTATCTTTCTGCTCAACTGACTGTGAAATTTGTAAATCACCCTAGTATCTTCTCCCTCAATGTCTACACTGAACCCTCAAGTCTCATCCCTATTACTACTGTTTTAGTTATTTCTCTGTTTAAAATCCTCAGTGGTTCCCCATTCCTTTCAGGATGAAATATGAAATCTTAAGTATGGCAATATAAAGGTATTTGCAATGTAGCCTAGAAGGCCTGGTGGCGCAGCAGTCAAGAGTTCGGGTGCTAACCAAAAAGTTGGCAGTTCAAATCCACCAGCTGCTCCTGGGAAACCCAACGGGCAGTTCTACTCTGTTCTATACGGTCGCTATGAGCAGGAACTGACCCAACAGCAATAGGATTTTTGATTTAACGTAGCCTATTTCTAGTTTTAGTCTCATTTCCAGACACTGGCTCATATGCTCTCTTCTCCAACCCACCTCTCTGATCATACCCTTTCAGTCTCCTCTAATTTCTCTGTGCTCTGCCTTTGTACATGCTATTCCTTCTGCCTCTGAGATACTTCTGTATATTTTTCCTCCTGACTAAATTTTACTCCTTCTCTAAGCATCATCTTTCCTGGAAGCACTCCATAACTTTCCCATGCCGGGTTAAGTGTTCCTCCTCTGGCCTCCCACATATGCCTGGCATACCTAATTCCACCACAGCACTTATCATTACCCGCTCTATTTTAACTCCGGGTTACTTGCTTGTCTCACCAACTAGGCTGTGAAGCAGGGTCTAAGTCTTTAAAATAACTGTGAAGAATGAACTTTCCTTCAGGACAGGAAAGAAATATTCTCTGTCCAGGAAAAGAGTATGCTTTTAGTTAGCATTTTATGTGTTCCTGAAGTGCCTGAGCACGGGAGACTGGGCACAAAAGGGTGAGGAATTCCAACACATAAAGACTCAAAATAAAGAGCCCTGGTGGTGCAATAATTAAGTGCTTGGCTGCTAACTGAAAGGTCAGAGGTTCAAACCCACCAGCAACTCTGTGGGAGAAAAGACCTGACGACCTGCTCCTGTAAAGGTTACAGCCTAAGAAACCCTATGGGCAGTTCTAGAGTCACTATGAGTCAAAATCAATTTGACGGCACAGAGCAGCAAGACTAAAAACACTGTTAACATACTGAAACATGGTATTTCACTAGAATGATAAAGTCATTTTCCAAAAATGTTGAAGGATTACGTGATGAAAAATAAGCAGATCTGCATATCAAAGAGAAAGAACTTAATTTGTTGATCCATAAAGAATGTAAACGGATTTGATTAAAATTTACTCTGTAAAAGTGAATCGACATCTTCAAATAATGTTACTGCACAGGTTTGGGGATCAGAGAATCCTGTTAAAATTATGGCTCTGGCAGAGTTAATTAACCTCTGGAGCCTCAGAGAAAATAATACACACCTGCAAGGAAATTCCCGCTTGCCCCATTATTATATGTTATTACATGACTCTTATGGTTGATGGTGACAAGCTTGGATGTGCCTTAATATAAGACTGTAACCACAGTCAGGGGAACAAGTCAGACATTTGTGGATATTTAAAAAAAAAAACAAAAAAACCCGTTGCTATCAAGTTGATTCTGACTGATAGTGACCCTACAGGACAGAGTATAACCGTCCCAGAGGGTTTCCAAGGCTGTAATCTTTACGGAAGTAGACAGTCACACCTTTCTCCCATGGAGCAGCTGGTGAGTTCAAACTGCCGACCTTTGAGTTAGCAGCTGAGCACTTAACCACTGGGCCACCAGGGCTCCTCTCTCTGGATATAGGAGGGGTCTTTCTAAGAAATTAAATTATGCACAGTGTCGGTTGCAATGACTGAGGAAAATCAGAACTGTGAGGGTGAATCCTTGGAGAAAGAATGATTTTTCCACCTCTATGTATCTAGGTAGGTATTAAAAATCACATTCAACATGTTGCCATACAAGGAAAGGAATCTGGCCAAGATCTTTTGTTTCCTGGGACATTCTCTGCATATAGTACAAGGGTATGCAAATCAGATTATGTAAATTCATAGTAGTCTCTTTATAACTTTATATTAAATGTTCTCTGAATATCCCAGCCTTATCCCAGCTGTGCTTTAGAGAAACAACTGAAAGGTTGATGGCTATGCTTAGTTAGCACTTCCCTGAGTCTAAAAATGTGGCTGCAGTTACTAAAAGGCTAACCTAAGGTAAATCTCCGTATGTGTGATTCAGTTACCTTTCTTACCAAGAGATCTTTCTACTAAAGCTAACCTTGGAGAATTTGCTTTTTATTTATAACAAGGAAGGCTGTCTTTCTAGATACTTTCTCACAGAATTAAGGAAGTATATATAAGGCACAAAGTAGGTTTGTAATAAATACTGGTTTCCTTCCCCAGCATCCCTTCACAGAATGGTTTGATTAAATGGAGAAGATCTAAACAAATGCCACCTTCTTTCATAAATACAGCCTGGCTTATATTGACACTTTTCTTGAGTTGACAAAATCCTGTGTCTAAAGATTTTCTGCCTAGAGTTTCTGATTTGTCCTTCTGAGTGATAAAGTGTATACATTTCTTCATCCCCTGACTTGCAGAAAACTGACAGACTATTAGTATGTACTCATATGCTTGGTATGTTCTATTTTTTAATTTTTATTACTTTTAAAAATCCACTTATTTGCACTAAAACAGACTTTTATTGAATAAGCTCAGGGTCTCAAAAAAAATCTATAAATTTTATAAGACAAAGTTTGACTAAACAATTAAGCACTAGAATTTAAGAAGTCATTTTTAAGTAAAGTCATATTTGTCAAAATTATCAAATTATACAAAAAAGTATAAAGAAAAACATTGTAATCCTATCATCTAGGGACAATCACTTGAAGGAAATGCACCAAAATTATTTTATATGCTCATATATTCATGAAAAGTAATACTTATATTATAAAAAGAGTTAATCCTGTTGATATCCTTACTAATATATAATCAAATAAAGGACCTTTAATATTAAAGTTCTCATTAAATCAACCCCCAAAATTAGTAAAATATTTTTAATCTTCCACTTTTAGGAGGGAAAAGTATGGGCCAGAACTCATTCTTTGCGTTTCCTCTGAGAAGTATTTCCTAACCAGGAGACTGGGTTGGATGGTCTGGCTGTGAGCTTCTGTAGCACCTTTCCTGTTATTTTTCAATTACAGCAATTCTCTCACTTTACTGAATTGCTTAATCAGCTGTCTTCACTAGGAGAGTGTAAACTTTATCAGAGTAGAGCCAGAGTTTACCTTGCTCATTACTAAATGTCTAGTATTTTGAACAGTAACTGGCACATATTAATAATTATCATCTGCTGAATAAAAAATGGGTTTAAAAAGTAACCTCCAGGTCATATTCTAATTTAGACTCTGTAGTTTATTCAACTTAAACTTCTACATAATCTAAGTACAGTACCATAAAATCAGTATTATGTTCTAATGAGTAATTTAAAGTATTATAAGATCTTGAATTATTTTCAGCATATCCTGTTCAGTAAGGCTGAATTTAAGTGTTTATTTTGTAAATATTTTCAGTAATATGAGTTGGAAAAAGGTTTTCTGGTTTAGTTAATCAAGAAGGCATATTTACAAGAACAGTCTCTGCCTAGGTTAAACTTTAAAGTACACATTTAATGCCTATAGTTATTATCATCATCTTCAGCAAGAATACCTTAAAATCAACTGATGAAGATTTGCTCCTGAAGAGGTGAGAAGGTGGAATCAAATGATATAATACAACCTCTACCCTTTCAGGATAAATGATATAATACAACCTCCAACCTTTTAGGGTAATAAGGGTCTTAAATAAAAAATGAGGAAAAGACCCTTTTTCAAACGCTAATACTTATTAGTGTTTTTAATACAAAATCTGGTATTGTTTATTCCTTAATTTTTTTTTTTTTTTTTTGGTCAGCTCTCTCCTCAAAAGAAATAAAAAACCAAAAAACCAAACCCATTGCCACTGAGTCAATTCCAACTCATAGTGACCCAACAGGACAGAGAAGAACTGCCCCATGGGTTTCCAAGGCTGTAATCTTTATGGAAGCAGATTGCCACATCTTTCTCCTGTGGAGTGGCTGGTGGGTTCAAACTGCCAACTTTTCAGTTAGCAGCCAAGCACTTTAACCACTGCACCACAGGGCTCAAAAAATAGGATAAATAAAATATTATATGGTCTCTGAATGGTTTGAGGAAAAAATTACATCCTGCAATTAAAAGCAGAAGATATTCTGTTTGCCCCAGCATCATGCAGTATAACTTACATGAGGCTAAATGGTACTTCTTGGTAGGAACGGTCTTTGGGATCAAAGATGAATTTATGAGTAGAGTTCTTAAGTTTATCTTGGTTTACAGTAATTTGGTTTCAGCTCTTTAAAAATAAGACACTAGTTCCCAGCATACAATTTTGAACGGCTTGCAGTAGGAATACTAAAATATTTTGAAATGGAGAAAAATTTGTGTTTAGGAGGAACTAACCATTGTTGAGCTCTCAGCAGAGCACCATCAGGTACTTTATATTTGAGAAGCAGCTCTGAAGTACTGGTTAAAAGTGTGGACTCTGCAAACAGACAGCCTGAGTTCATGTCCCAGCTCAACCACTCAGTAACTGTGGGCAAGTTATTGGCCTGTATCTCAGCCTCCTTGTCTGTAATATGAAGTTAATAATAGTAGCTATCTCACAGTGTTGTTGTAAAATTAGGTAAGTTAAATTACATGGAAAGTGTTTACGGTGCAGTGATTGTTCACAACCAAGAGCTAGTATCATATATACTAATTTAATTATAAACTCACTTTCCCTTTTTCCTTTACTTGATGATCTGCAAGGCAATGTCCTTGTAATTAGAAATGACTAACTTTTGAAATGAAGACAAGTCTGTTGCCGTATCCTTAAAATAAATCTACTGAGTTTCTATACGTAAGGTGCTACTGGGCGGCGGGAGGGGGAGATCATAAAACCTCTTAGCACACAGGAGTAGAATACCGTTGTGTCATGGTTTTGTTATCATAATCACTTGAGAAAGGCTGACGTGGGCCCAGACACCAGGTCCCCAGTTGATTCTGAGATCCCTTGGGGTAGTTGTAAAAATTATAGTCTTTACAGTCAGAAAGACCTTCATTTGAATCCCAGATCCACCAAAAACTAGCTGTAAGACTTTAATGACTCTTAGGTTTCTCACTCTTTTAAGGTTTAAATAAGATTAATGCAACACACTCAGCACAATGCTCGCAGGCAGTGAGCATGCAATAGGCAGATCTAAGATAGAAAAAAAGACAACAAGATAAGACCAATAAACAACATATGCCAAATTAGAGATCCAGGCTAGACAATGAGTACAACAGCAAATTAAGGAGCACTTTTTAACACAGGAATAATCAGAAAGAGAGTTTTGAAAGAGGTGGAACTAGTATTGGGTTATGAAGGACTGGAAAAGTTTAAAAGCTCATAATTGTGTGTGTGTGTATGAGCCAGTGTGACTTTTATAGTAAGAAGGAACAATGTGAATAAAGGTATGAATGGGGTTTCTACAAGAAGTATTTAGAGACTAGAGTATTTTACTAAGCCTGGAATATTTGGAGTGGAGTGAAGGGAGATTTCTGGAAGTAAAACTAGAAAAAAAGGTTGGAGCTAGGTGATGGAAGGTCTAGAAAATCAGACATACGGTTCTGTGCTATAGTAAAAGGGGCAAGGCAAGGGTTTTGTTTGTTTGTTTGTTTGAGCAAAGCAATGACCAAAGGACTATTTTAAGAAGGTCAGTCTCTGTAGTTTCAGAAATAAATACAGAAAAATGACTTCTCTGCAAATAAAGTTGGGTCCTAATCAGTGTGGGACTAATGTTCTTAAAAGCCCATAGAACTATTCAGTTAGCTGTAACATAGGCTTATGAAGACATTTTTAACAAGCTTTTATCAAGTCTAGCTGGAAAGCATAGCTCTTTCATGTAGTTATTTGTAGAAATCCCTCTAATTTATACAATCAGTTAAGTTTCCTCACCTAAGAAGAGAAAGTAAGTTCATATAGATAGTTCTCAACTTATTAGCAAGTGAACTGGCCAGCTAGATATTTCACACCCAGAATGCCCTCCATTTTATAAATGTAGTAAGGTTTTGCTACTCACCAATAGAAACTGATATAGTCAAAATTACAGTTAAAATACTGTGAATATGCAATGATAACAAAAGTGGCATGGCCTTTTCCTATTAATTATTGTAAAATATATTTGAACATATTAAACACTTAGGAATACCCAATACACTGAACCCATGACATATCTGATGTGGTCTCCTTTGGGCCAACCTCACTGGCTAACCCCTAAATGACAAAAATCTCAGAAGGGGCAAAGAGAAATAATGGAGAAGCAAAAATCCCAAGGAGACAGGTGAAATGTGGCTGAGGAAATGCACAGAAGTATTTTTTGGTTTTTTAAAAAAAGGGGAGGGGTTCTTGTAATACAGCCTTCATTTTATTTATTAAAAGCATTTATTTTTAATAGAAGTACATTTGCAAGGTTCAAAATTCAAGAACTGTAAAAAGGTTTACAAGGAAAACTTTCCCATTTCATGCACCACCACCCCGTAAGTAATCACTGTAATTACTTTTGGAGGATCTGTCAAGACTTTTTTTTTTTAAATTACAGTGTGTGATACCTATTAGTTGCCCTCCAGTATTTATTCTTCCCTTCTTCCACAGTAATAATCTCTCTGAATTTTTTAATTTGATGAACTTTAGATAAACACACAGCCACACCAATGAAAAGCATTTCTTAGCCCTCCACTTTAGCTGCAGGAGTCCCTGGGTGGTGTAAATGGTTAAGCTTGGCTGCTAAAGGAAAGGTTGGCAGTTTGAGTCCACCCAGAAATACATCAGAACAAAGGCCTGGCAACCTACTTCTGAAAAACCAGCCATTGAAAACCCTGTGGAGCACAGTTCCACTCTGACACACACGGGGTCACCATGAGTTGGAATCAACTCAATGCCAACTAGTGGTTTTAGCTAGAAGGGGGAAGTGATCTCAGGGTGTGTCCTTAAAGAAAGAGGACATATATTTCTTCTTTACAGTTAGAAAGATCTTCATTCGAATCCCAGATCCACCAACAACTAGCTGTGAACCTCAGGTTCATTCATGTCCTATTGTTTGGGGCATGGACATGGTGAAGAGCCGTCTCGGATCATACAGATGATGGCAATATCCTAAGGATGGAAGACCAGGATAGAAGTAACCTGAACCTCTGTACGACCTATGGGTAGACACTCCATTCAAGACCTAACTGCCTACCTTTGAACTATAATGTGGGAGAGAAAAAAGTTCGTAATTATTTGTATTCCTTTTCTATTGCTGTGCAACAAATTACCACACAATCAGCGGCTTTAAAAACGCCCATTTATTAGCTCAGATCTACAGTTCAGAAGTCACAGCATGGTGTGACTGGGTTTTCTGCTCAGGGTCTCACAAGGCAAAATCAAGTTGTGAGCTGGGGTGTGTTTTCATCTGGAGGTAGAGATCCTCTTTCAAGCTCACATAGTTGTGGCAGAAGTCAGATTCTTTTGCTTTTTTTCCTTCCCATACAAAAATTTATACATACATTGTTATGTGACTCTAATTGCTCTCTCCATACTGTGACAGCACACTCCTCCTTTCCACCCCTGATTTCCCATGTCCATTCAACCAGCTCCTAACCCTCTCTGCCTTCCCATCTCACCTCTGGACAGAAGCTGACAGTTTAGTCTCTTGTATCTACTTGAGCTAAGAGGCACACTCCTCAGGAGTATCACTTTATGTCCCACAGTCCAGTCCAATCTACGCTGGAAGAGTTGGCCTCGGAAATTGTTTTAGTTCTGGGCTGACAGAGAATCCAGGGGCTATGTTTTCCGGGGTTTCTCCAGTCTCAGTCAGACCATTAAGTCTGGTCTTCTTACTAGAATTTGAGTTCTGCACCCCACCTGTCTCCTGCTCCATCCGGGACTCTCTGTTGTGTTCCCTGTCAGGGCAGTCATTGGTAGAAGTCAGATTCTTGCAGCTGTAGAACTGAGGTCCCTATTTCCTTGCTGGCTGTTAGCCAGGAGTCTCTTTCAGTTCCTAGAGGCTACCCATATTCCTTGCCTTGTGGCCCCCTCTGTCTTCAAAGCCAGCAAGAAAAATCTTCCTCCCATTGAATTCCCTCTCCTGCTTCCAATCTCTGACTTCTAGAAGAGCCCAGTCCCCTTAAGGGCTTACTTGATTAGGTCAGGC
Source organism: Trichechus manatus latirostris (assembly GCF_000243295.1). NCBI lineage: Eukaryota > Metazoa > Chordata > Mammalia > Sirenia > Trichechidae > Trichechus > Trichechus manatus. Next base: position 4,765,914 of record NW_004443980.1, read on the forward strand.
TCACCCCAGACCATCGCTCCTTCTTAAAGTCAACTGTGTCATATAATATAACCCAATTACAAGAGTAAAATCTATCATATTCATATTGTTATTAGTTGCCACTGAGTTGGCTCCAAGTCATGGTAACCCCATTTCAACAAACAAATGTTGCCCGGTCCTGTGTCATCTTCACGATTGTTGGTCTGCTCAAGTCCTTTGTTGGGGCCGCTATGTATTCTGAGTGCCTTCCAGCCTAGGGGGCTCATCTTCCAGTACTGTATCAGGCAATATTCTGTTGTGATCCATAGGATTTTCGGTGACTAATTTTCAGATGTAGATCACCAGGCCTTTTGTCCTAGTCTGTCTTAGTCTGGAAGCACTGCTGAAACCTGTCCAGCATGGGGGACACTGCTGGTATTTGAAATACTACTGGCACAGCTTCCTGCATTATAGCAACACACAAGTCACCACAGTACAACAAACTGCCACCAAGCGGAGGGTCATAGTCCCAGGGATTATACAGGGTGCATACGACAGGGGGCAGTGATCCTGGGGGCCATCTTAGAATTCTACCACATTATTTAAGCCCCAGTTTCCGGTCTCTGCTACATACATTTGAACCTAAATCTTAATACATAGGAAAAAAGACTGAGAAGCCAGTGAGATACCAAAAAAAAAAAAAAAAAAAAAACCCAAGAGAATATGTAAACTACAGAAGGGACATCAAGAGAATAGTGTTTCAAAGTGGGAATAACAGACTGTGTCAAACAGTGCTAGAAAGGTCAAGTAAGAGAAGACTAAAAATTGACCACCATTTTAGTAACACAGAGGTCATCGGTGACCTTGACAAGAATGTGACAAAAAATTAAAGACTATTTTCATTCTCTACAAGTAACAGTACTGTATGATCACCAAGGTTACCACTATGAATTATTAATTTTTATGGGATAAAAATTAAAGGTCTAAATAATTATTTTTCTATGGTATGGGAATTCTGGAGTCAAGCTGAGTGGTATAAAGCTGACTAAAATCCAATATAGCCCAAACACAATCTCTCTGGGCTCAGCTTCTGTGCCACTTCATGGTGAAATGGGATTTTAATATTTTAGGGAAAAAATGGGTAGTAGAAAAAATAAGAGATTATTTATATTTTGTACATAACGATCTACTAAGATAATTTATTCAATTAACAAATATTTACTGAGTGCATACTTAGTGCCAGGAACAGATTTCACTATAACTGCACATATTCTGAATTAGCATAAAAGGTAAAAAATGTTAAGATGTTTAAAGAAATTTGCAATTACCAGTAAAGGCAATATGTCTATTGGGCTAATCTTAACCTAAGCAAATAAATAACAACGCTAACGCCAATCAAAGGCTTTTAGGAAATTTGATTCTAATAACAATCTGATCATAGCAATCTAGGGAGAAGCAAACGTCTAAGAAATCCAGGATAGCAAAATCTTTCTTCTACAGAAAACACAAGGTATTTATAAATTTCTATCCATTACCTAGAACATAACAACTACTTTTAAACAAAAATAACTGACCACGTGAATGGTACTTTAATTTTAAAAACCAACCAGCCCACCCCCCCCATAAAAACATGTTACCATTTTCTTTTACTCAGACACATGTATGTTACAACTGTTTAGTATTATTGTATATTCAAAATTGCCCTACACATGTAGTTCTTAAGAGGTTGCTGTGAGTCAGAATTGACTCGATGGCAAATAATAAGAGCTCTTAATTTAGGAACTGCTTAAAATAAAGATCCTCTCTAGCTCTTCTTTTACTTTTGACTCCCCTAATTACTTAAAATACCCAAATTTTATTCCGCTTTTGCCTTTAAAATTAATCTTTCTATTATTTTTTCCATTCTAAGTCAATCTGCTTTCTTATCCTCATTTCCCAGCTCTTGTCTACTTTAATAAGCAGCTTCTTTTATAAAAGGGAAGACAGGGTCACTTGAAAGAGACAGAATGGCACCAAAAATAAGAATTTCCTGTTCATATTTCTGCCTGTTCAATAAAATACTATTTTGGGAGTCCAAATCAGTAGAAAGTTTAGATCCTGATATGTCCATATACTAGGTTTACTAACCAATACAGTTAAGTGTCGAATGGAACAGGTTTATAAACATATTGATAAGTTAATACAAGCTATTTCACCCATTCATATTTCTGGGCCTTAATTTCCTTTTACCATCACTTGTTGAAAAAAAAATTTTTAATCAAGATTGTTGCAACTTATTTTAACCATTCACTAAACTGGTTTAAAATTTCTACTTCCAAAAGAATAACTTTAACAGTGATATTTTATTCACTAGAAATTGATGACACAATTGAATTTGCCTATATTTTCCTTGTTAACATAAATGTTGCATTTTCTCTTTATAAGGCATATGTAACATGGTGTCTTTGGAAAAGGAACACTTAATTTTTTTAGGTGAAACCTGGGACTATTTCACAATGTACTCAGGATGAGTCACAGTCAGTCACTTAACCTGAAATGGGCTGAATTTATGAACATATGATCTGTTATGATTCATTTTTACAAACAGGATTCATTAACATTTCAAAACTAGTATTTTGAGCCACTCTAATGGAACTGATGTTTTCATCTTAAAAGGGGAAAAACCAGTAAAGAGAAAAAAATTTTATATAATAATTTGATTTCCACCAGCATGAAAAAGAGTTACTTACACTTCAGAGCATTTTCTAAGGGCAGTTAAGACTTTGTAAGTAATATATAAAAGACGTAACTTCTCTATGGTTTAGTTTGCTAAATTATGAAAAGAAAATGCCTACTTAAATACGTGATTCCCTAGGTTCTATTACAAAGGTTTTCCTTTATTAGTACAGTGGCTATCAGAGAAAAGCTTTCCAACTTAATGACCTCATGGCCATAAGGATCCTACTTTTCTCTCAGATTCTCTGACAGGATTTTCCTCCCTAGAGAATTTCTCTTTCTCCTTGTTATGTGTTAACTCCACTTCTATTCCTACTCTATTTACTTAGCTCCAGAACTAGTCCATGATGGGATCTCCCACGTCATAAAAACTAGTGATGGCAAAGGAGAAGGAAAAGATGAACTCCAGTAGCCATTACTCTTTTTCTGTCTTCTCTTGCTTGGAGTAGGGCACACTGATCTTTACAAAGACTTCAACTCCAGTCCGTCACTCCCTTCTATTCCTTCCACCTATATTATCCCATCTTATAATTTTGGAGAAACAAAAACATAAACAAAGAGGGGAGAGCTTTTTTTACTTTCTGTCTGGTTCCCCTTATGGTTTCCTGTGTTTAAAACTCTACCCAGTAATTTTAAAATGAAGAAGTTAAGTCTGCATTCTTACAATCTGTCATGTAGAGAAAGGAGACTCCCTTTATCACTGAAGCAGAGAAAGGTGTCCCTGCCTAAAAAAATCTTCACATGGCAGTTCCTACTATTCGGATACTGTTAGTACCACAGGTACACTACAAATTAGGTAGGCCTTTTTGGTCCTGACTAAAAGGGTAACTACTATATATAAAACCAACTTAATTGATTTTATGAGATTATGGCTACAAATTAACTTTTGAAATATAAGCTATTTATAATGCAGAATTGGTCAACCAACTGTGATGAACACTTTTGTATTTTAAGTCACACTAAAACAGTAATGAGTATAATATCTTCATTTGCAGATGTGTTTGAAAAGATCAATCTCGCATTAGTTTAAACATTCCCCATCATAGAGAATATTTATTGAAAAAAATTTTAAGAGATGTATCAATAAACCTAAGATGTGTGTTCTATTAGAAACATACAGTCTAAGAGGTACCCACTATAAAAAATAAAATTATTTTCATGAAAATCTAATTGATGAGTAAAGACATGGGCAAAGTTTATTATACTGTTTATAAGTTCTACTACCTGGTTTCTTTTAAGCTTATAATATGTGGGGCTTTCCTATTTGTGAAATTACCTTAATTGCAGTATAAATGATTTAATTTAATTTAAAGAAATTTCTAACTCTAACACACATAAAGTTTAGATGGCAGGCTAATAGTTTTAATTTTTAATTATTGACCTAATTACTCCTTTGGAAAGAGTTAGGACTATTTCTTCTTTGAATAAGTAGATTAGACAGCCCAGGTAAAATTGGGGGTGGTACCATAAGTTCTGGTTTGCCTAGAACAGTCCTGGTTTACACTATTGTCTTAAAGTAGTTGTTAGGGGTCCCTTTCACTCTTAGAAGTATCCCAGTTTGGAGGATAAACTATAGGGTTACCCTACCTCTAATGCTCTCTTTTAAAATTGAAGTAACAACTATTACAGCAGTTAGTTAGGTACCCACTAGTAAATGGCCAAGAACTGGAGGGGATAAAAAAAAAAAATTGTAAGAAATGGTATCTGCCCTCAAAGTGCTTAGAACTTAGTTGGAGAGACTGAACAAATATTTCAAGATAAACAGTACACCATTTAAAAAAACACAATTAATTCATTTTACATTTAATGTGATTATTTATAGAGAAGGATTTACTTCTACCATTTAGGCATCTATCTTCTGTATATCTTATAAGTTTTTTGTTCTTAATTCCTTCAATACTGCTTTTTTTAAAAAAAAAAAGTTTTTTTTTTTTTTTTTTTGTAGTGTACCATTTTGAGTCTCTTCTTTTTTCCTTTTCTGTATATTTTTTAGTTACTCAGTTACTCCAAAGTAGTTACCTTAGGAATTACAATAAACATCTTAAACGGCCAACAATCTAGTTAGAATAATATCACCTTAGTTTCAACAGTGGAGCCCTGGTGGAGGAGTGGTTAAGAGCTCGGCTGTTAACCAAAAGGTCAGCAGTTCCAATCCACCAGCCACTCCTAGGAAATCCTATGGGGCAGTTCTACTCTGTCCTATAGGGTTGCTATAAGTTGGAATCAAGTTGACGGCAACTGGTCTGCTTTTTTTGGTTTTAGTTTCAACAGCGCACAAACACACCTATACATCTCCTTCCTCCTCCTTTACAGTGTCATCACAGATTACACCTTTACAGAATGTATGCCCATTAACATAGATATACAGTTATTGTTTTATGCATTTACCTTTCAAATCATATAGGAAAAAGAGAAGTTATAAATCCCAAAAATACAATACTACTGGCCTTCATATTTATCTATGTAGTTATCTTTGTAGCTATGATGCAGGAAGCTATGCCACCAGTATTTCAAATACCAGCAGGTCACCCATGGTGGACAGGTTTCAGCTGAGTTTCCAGACTAAGACAGAAGAAGAAGGACCTGGCAATCTAGTTCTAAAAAAAAAAAAATAATGGCCAGTGAAAACCTATGCATAGTAGCGGAACATTGTCCGATATAGTGCCAGAAGATGAGCCCCTCAGGTTGGAAAGCACTCAAAAGATGACTGGGAAGAGCTGCCTCCTTAAAGTGGAGTCGACCTTAATGACGTGGATGGAGTCAAGCTTTCAGGACTTTCATCTGCTGAGGTGGCATGACTCAAATGAGAAGAAACAGCTATGAGTACCCATTATTAATCATAATGTGGAATGTACAAAGTATGAATCTACGAAAACTGGAAGTTGTCAAAAATGAAATGGAACGCACAAAGATCGATATCCTAGGCATTACTGAGCTGAAATAGACTGGTACTGACCATTCTGAATAGCAGTCATATGGTCTACTATGCTGGGAATGACAAACTGAAGAGGAATGGTGTCCCATTCATCGTCAAAAAGAACATTTCAAGATCTGTCCTGAAGTTCAATGCTGTCACTGATAGGATAATATCCATGTGCCTACAAGGAAGATCAGTTAATATGACTATTATTCAAATGTATGCACCAACCACTAATGCCAAAGATTAAAAAATCGAAGCTTTTTACCAATTTCTGCAGTCTGAAATTGATCAAACATGCAATCATGATGCACTGATAATTACTGGTGACTGTAATGTGAAAGTTGGAAACAAAGAGGGATCAGTAGTTCATCAAACCTTGGAGGCCATTATTTCTTCAAATATTTTTTCTGTCTCTTTCTCACTCTCTTCTCCTCCTGGGACTCCTATATTGTGAATTTTTGTGCATTAGATGGTGTCCCACAGGTCTCCCTCAGGTTCTGTTCATTTTTATTCATTCTTTTTTCTTTTGTTCCTCAGAATGGCTAATTTCAACTGTCTTATTCTCAAATTTGCAGATCCTTTATTATGCCTGTTCAAATCTGCCAGTGAATCCTTCTAATGACTTTTTTATTTCATTTCAGCTACAGTACTTTTCAGCTCTAGAATTTGATTCCTTTTTATTATTTCTATCTCTTTATTGATATTCTCATTTTGTTCAGACATCATTTTCTTGATTTCCTTTAGCCCTTTGTTCATGGTTTCCTTTAGTTCACTGAATATATTTAATGCATTTAATAATGTCTTTGACTAATAATTCCAATGTCCGAGATTCCTCAGGGATTGTTTGTCAAATTTTTCTTTACCTGTGAATGGATGGGCCATACATTCCTGTTTCTTTGTGTAATTTTTTTTTTTAGAACTGAATGTTCTAAGTAATATATTGTGATAACGCTGGAAACCTAATTCTCCCACCCCTCAGGGATTGATGATTTTTACTTTTTGAGGGCTGAAGCTGTTCATTTGAAACTTTTCCAAACTATTTTGCCAAGTATATATTCCTTATTACCTGTGGCCACTGAAGATTCTGTTGTTATCTCTGTGATCAGTCAGTGACCTGACAAAGATTTCCTGAAATAACTGGTTCCCTCCTCCCTTTAACACCCACTCCCCCACCCCCAAAGAAAAGTACTGTTTAATTCTTCAACATATGCTGCCCCAGAGCCATTTTGGCCCATGGGGGTTGAAAGAATACCCGGCTTCTGTACTGGCCCCTCAATGATCAAAAGTAGTGATCAGCAATCAAAACACACAACCTGCTTTTGGAGGACAAGGTCCTAATTGTATACGCTGGCATCAGGAACATGAGCTGCCATTCACACAGCTGCCTGCCTCAAATGCATATGGAATTGCAAGGGGTCCTGAATAGCCAAAACAATCTTGAAAAAGGATAAAGTAGGAGGATTCACACTTCCTAACTTCAAAACTTACTGCAAAGCTACAGTAATCAAAACAGCATGGCACTGGCATAAGGACAGACACAGAGACCCATGGAATAGAACAGAGAACCCAGAAACGAACCCTCACATATGTGGTCAATTGAGTTTCAGCAAGACTGCGAAGATTATTCAATGGGAAAAGGACAGTCTTTTCAACAAACGATGGTGGGAAACTGGATATCCACAGGTAAAAGAATAAAGTTGGGCCCTATATACAAAAATTAGCTCATAATGGATCAAAGACCTAATGTAAGAAATAAAAATATAAAACGTTTAGAAGAAAACACAGGTGAAAATCTTCATGACCTTAGATTAGGCAATGATACCTAAGTATGACACCAAAAGCACAAGCAACAAAAGAAAAAAACCTGATATATTGGACTTCATTAAAATTAAAAACTTCTATACCTATCAAAGGACATCATCAAGAGAGTGAAAAGACAACCCACAGGTTTGGAGAAAATATTTGCGTATCATATATTTAATAAGGGTCTAGTATCTACAATATACAAAGAACTCCTACAACTCAAGAGTCACTGGGTGGCACAACGGTTTAGCACTCAACTACGAGCTAAAAGGTTGGCAGTTTGAACTCACCCAGAGGCACCTCGGAAGATGGGGCTGGCAATCTACTTCCAAAAGATCACAGCCTTGAAAACTATAAGGAGCAATTCTATTCTGCACCCATGGGGTCACCATGAGTCAGAAGAGACTCCGCGGCAACTAACAACTCAAGAACAAAAAAACAACCCAGCTGAAGAACAGGCAAAGGGCTTGAACAGACGTTTCTCTTTGAATAGATATACAAAGAACCAGTAAGCATATGAAAAGATGCTTAAGGTCTTCAGTCATTAGGGCAACGCAAATCAAAACCACAAGGAGACACCACTTCACACCCATTAGGATAGCTATTTCAAAAAACAAAACAAAACAGAAGATAACAAGTGTTGGCGAAGATGTGGAGAAATTGGAATCCTTGTACATTGCTGGTGGGAATTAAAATGGTGCAGCCACTGTGGAAAGCAGTTTAGCAGTTCCTCAAAAAAGGCGAACATAGAATTACTGTATAATCCAGCAATTCCACTTGTAGGTATATACTAGGGCTTGAACCAGTTCAAACCTCCACTGAGAATTTGCATGCCAAACAAGTTCCCGGCTGAGAACTTGCATTTCTAACTTCTCAGGAAATTAGAATATAAAGATAAAGAACATAAAGAATCAGCTGGGGATATTGTTAAAATGTAGATTTTGATTTAGTATATCTGCGGAGGAACTGCAAATTCAGCAGGGGTTCAAACTGGTTTGAAGCCCTGGTATACACTCAAAATATTAAAAACAGGGACTCAAACAGATACTTGTACATGAATCTTCATAGCAGCATTATTCATAATAGCCAAAAGGTGCAAACAATCCAAATGTCCAACAGGTGAATGAATAAACAAAATGTGGTATATACATACAATGGAATGTTATCTGCCATAAGAAAGGAATAAAATTCTGATACATGCCACAACACAGATGAAACTTGAAAATATTAAGTGAAATAAACCAGACACAGAAGGACAAATATTGCATGATTTCACTTACATGAAGTATCTATACTAGGAAAATTCATAGATACAACCAAACACTTCGTGGGACAGAGTAGCAGGGGCGGGGGTCTGGGGACCATGGTTTTAGCAGACATCTAGGTCAACTGGCATAATAAACTTTATTAAGAAAATGTTCCGCATTCCACTTTGGTGAGTGGCGTCTGGAGTTTTAAAAGCTAGTGAGTGGCCATCTAAGATGCATCAATTGGTCCCAACCCACTTGGAGTAAAAAAGAATGAAGACCATCAAAGACACAAGGAAAGTATTAGCCTAAGAGACAGAAAGGGCCACATACATAAACCAGAGACTGCATCAGCCTGAGACCAAAACTAGATGGTGCCTGGCTACCACCAATGACCACTGTGACAGGGAAAACAACAGACAGTCCCTGACGGAGTAGTAGAAAAGTGGGGTGCAGAACTCAAATTCTAATAAAAAGACCAGACTTAATGGTCTGACTAAGACTGGAGGAACCCCAGAAAGCATGGCTCCTGGACTCTCTGTCAACCCGGAACTAAAACCATTCCGGAGGCCAACTCTTCAGTCAAAGATTAGCCTGGGCTATGGGATATAAAATGATACTCATCAAGAGTGTTCTTAGTTCACGTAGATACATGAGACTAAATGGGCAGCTCCTGTCCGGAGGTGAGATGAGAAGGCAGAGAGGGTTAGGAGCTGGTTGAACTGACATGGGAAATCAGGGGTAGAAAGGAGGAGTGTGCTGTCACAATATAGGGAGAAGAATTAGGGTCACATAATTATGTATAAAGTTTTGTATGAGAGACTAACTTGAATTGTAAACTTTCACTTAAACTACAACAATAAAAATTCTTCTTAGGTCTTCCTTTAAAAAAAAAAAATTCATAGACACAAAAAGTAAACTAGAGGTTACCAGGGGCTGGTGGGCAAGGGGAATGGGAAGTTACTGCTTAATGGGTACACAGTTTCTGTTTAGGATGATGAAAACATTCTGGAAATAGATAGTGGTGATTGTTATAAAACATTGTGAATAAACATACTTAACACCACTGACTGTACACTTAAAAACAGTTAAAATGGTGATTTTTACGTTATATATATTTTAACACAATTTTTAAAAACTCCACAAAAATAATTAGAAAATATAGTACAAGAAAATAAACAGTTAACATAGTTACATGCTAAATGAATGGCTTAATAATTGGTGTTACAGGGTTTCATAAGAGACTGGGGTTACTTTTTATTAACAATAATACCCCAGCACCCACTACTACCATTTATTGAGTGCCAGGTCTGGCTTAGAGTGCCTTACATGCATATTAATTAATCCTTCCAATTATCCTTTGAGGTGTATTATTATTGACGGGGATGTTCGCTGGTGAGAAATATGCTTATAGAGGTTAAGTAACATGCCCAAGATCATACAGCTAGTAAGGTGCAGAATTGGGATGTAAACCCAGGTTCTCTCTAACTCCAAAGTCATACAGGGCAGTGGTTCTCAACTAGGAGTGATTTTTCACCCCCCTGGCCCCAGCCCCCACCAGGGCTGTTGGTAATAACTGGAGACAATTTTGTTTGTCAAAACTATATCAGGTGTGTAACAGAACCCAATTTTTTTTAAATGTCCAGACTTACTGGACTAGTTGAGACTAGAAGATTCCCTGAGACTACTGCCCTGAGATACTCTTTAAACCCTCAACCAAAACTATCCCGAGGTCACCTTTTAGCGAAATAAACAGACTGGCACACAAAATAAATGATATCATCCATGAACACAGTGCTCATTAAAACGCCATCTATATGAGACCAAAAGGTCAACCATTACTTTAAAGCAAAGATGAGAAACTGAAGGAAAGGAAAGGGACCAACCCGAATGAAATTAAAACGTTGACACATTGTGAAAAATTTAACTAATGTCACTGAAGAATTTGTGTAGAAATTGTCAAATGGGAACCTAATTTGCTGTGTAAACTTTCACTGAAAACAAAGTATTAAAAACAAACAAACACATAAGGGGGTATAGCTAGTGGGTGGAGCCAGAAATTCTGTTAAACATCCTACATTTCACATGGCAACCCCCACAACAAAGAATTATCTGGCCCAAAATGTGAATAATACTGAGACGATGTTCACTAAAGACTTTACAAAAAACCTTTTAAAGGTAAGATATGAGCTCAGTCTTGAAGCATTGGTAGAATTTGGAAAGACTAGAGGTGGTGGTGATGGAGGTGAATTCTAGATAAGGAGAATAATACAGGGGAAAGAAAACACAAGACAGGTTCAAGAAATAATGAATAAGCCAACTTAGCAATATTGAAGGGGAGCAAGATTGAAGGCAAGGGCAGATTAACCAGTAAGCAAGGTATGCACAGGCTTATGTTAAGCAAGGTATGCACGGGTTTACTTGTGTTTACTTGCTAATCTGTAGTGCACAGTTTCACATGGGTTTCACCACATTTTTTGATGTGGAGAAAAACAGGTGAAATTGTGCACTACAGATTAGTAAGTAAGCACAAGTAAGCCTTTGCATACCTTGCTTATTGGGTAATCCGTCCCTGATTGAAGGAGAAGTGGGAAACAAGACCATAAAGATGAAACAATCTCTTTGAAAGACTAAGAAACATGAACTGGATTCGATGAAGATTTCTGAGGAGGGGAGTAACATAAACAATATAATATTATAGTAAGATTAATGAAGAAACCAAGGCAAAGAGACTAATTAGGATGCTACTGTAATAGTTCAGTGATAAGGTATTCAGTTTATGCTTTGGTGTGATGGCAATGAGCCAGAAATTTTTGGTTTTTTGGTCTCAAATGATAATTAATTATCATTCTTACCTGTAATGCACTGAAACTGTCCATCTTCTCTTCTTATTGTAAATGCTTCCCCTGGGTTAACTTGTACCAGAATAACCTTAAAATGTGGAGAAGAAGAATTAATCAAATCAATAGAGCATATCACTATATCAAAATATTAAATGTTGATAGAGAATAAACATGAGTTATTCAACTTTACGATACTGGGGAGAAAAAAGGGATTATACATCTATGAGTTTCTTAAAAAAGTATTATTTCATTTTTCTGGGGGTCAGATTTAAGCCAAAAGTAGGGACAATAAAAAAAGACAGTGGTAAGCTTTTTTTTGGAAAGTCAATAAATTTCACTTTGTAACAAAGATGGAGTAAAACTATAGAATATTTAGATCATTTGTGCTTAGTTCATCAATCTCTAAGTATTGTTTGTGTTCTTCTAAACTATAAACTCATAGAGCATGAGTTGTGCATACCTGAGTTAACATGTCATCTCAAGTTATATTTCAGAATATGTTGAATTAATCCCATCATTTTAAGTGGTTTTTTAATTATAAAAGAGTACAAAATAAAAAAGAATGTAGAACATCTCATTAATTTTTATATTAAGTATATGCTGAAATGATGATATTTTGGATATAGTGGGTTACATAAAATACATTATTAAAATTAGTTTAACCCGGTTTTAATTTTTAAACCTGCTACTAAAAGTTTTAAAGTACTTATATGGCTTACATTATATTTCTACTGGACAGTGTTGATCTAAGATGTTTGATGAATATTAATTTCTATTTTCATCTAGTTTTTAGATAATTTAATTGATTATATTTAGTTCTTTAATGCACCTAAAATTTATCTGGAGAAAATTCAAAAAAACATTTTCCAGACAGCTAACCAATATAATTTGCAAAACTGGAGATACCTCATTTAGCACATGATATACTCTTCTGGCCTATCTCATCCATATCACTATCTATACTAGCAAAAGCAGCTTTGGAAATATGTTTAATTTTTAATTATTGTAACTTTAAAAATATGTTTTCTGATGTGTACCTAATTACTATGCTTCTTTTTCAAATATTTCTTTGAGATTGACTAATAAGGAGCACTGGTAGCACAACGGTTAAGTGCTCAGCTGCTAACCAAAAGGTCAGTAGTTCAAATCCACCCAGCTGCTCTGCAAGAGAAAGTCCTGGCAATCTGTTTCTGTAAAGATTACAACCAAGAAAACCCTATGGAGCAATTCTACTCTATCATATACGGCTGCTATAAGTCAGAGTTGACTTCATGGCATCCAACAACCAAAAAACCCAAACTCACTGCCGTCGAGTCAATTTCCACTCATAGCGACCCTATATAAAACAGAGTAGAACTGTCCCGTAGGGTTTCCAAGGAGTGGCTGGTGGATTTGAACTGTTGACCTGTTGGTTTGCAGCCTAGCTCTTAACCACTGCGCCACGGGGGCTCCATAACAGGAGAAGTAAAGTGCTATGTATGGGAGCACACGGGACTAAATAAGTTAGTCTGTCACCTGAGCACGTATGTTTGTGTGTTTAATGGCTTCTTAGAAAATGTAAAATTCAAGCTGAGTTCTGAGTAGGAACTGTCTAGGCAAGAAGAGTGAAAAAGTCTCTTAGGTGCACAGAAGAGTAAGTGCAAAGTTCCAGGAATGGAAATGTCATGAAGAGTCTGTCATGTTCAATGAATCAACAATTCTGTATGGTTGGAGCATGGGGGCAGGGATAAAGGGGAACAAACAAGAAAGGTGAGAAATGTGGATGGAGAGGTACACAGAAGCCAGGTTATGAAGGGTCTTCTGAGCCATTTTAAGGGAAACAAAGAGTTGTAATAAGCAGGGTCGTGCCATGGACGATTTATCCTGGTTGCAGCGTAGCAACTGCATGCAGGAAGACCTGTCAGGAGTCTACAGCAGTCATCCAGGTTTCTTTAAAGCATTAATTTCTACTTTCTTTTCTTTTGTCTTCCACAGGCTTACCATGTTGTTTTTCTGACTTTCTCAGGTGAATACTAAATTTATTCATTTCATTCTTTCTTTAGTAATACGTGCTTAAGACTATGAATTTTACTTAATTTTAACCATATACAGCATTTTCACTATTATTTTCTAGATTTTCTGGTAATTTGTTCTTGCTGTCCTCTGTGATACTAAAATTAATTTAAAGAGAACTTACAATTTGGAAAGTGGGCTGGAGGATTTTCATTTAGCTTTCATTGCTATCATATTTTTAAGATCCCAGCAAATTCAAGATTCTCCAAAAAAAAAATTTTTTTTAACCCATCCTTGTTTTCTCAACTTCTTTCCTAATTAGTGTTAGAAGTTGGTAGTGATGGTGAATTACTGAAGGATGTTACCTGAGGCTAGAATGGGGTTAAAGTACATGGGGTCATAGATGGGTTTCAAAGAGTTTGTGAACCACCCAAATTATATATGAAACTTTGTGTGGATATTATAATTTTCTGGGAAAGGGTCATGTTTTCTTAGATTTCATTAGATTCTTAATACGTTCTGAAATCCAAAGCAGATAAAGAACTATCAGGACAGAAGGAATCAAGAAGAAATAATTAAAGCAATGAAGTGAATTATGACTAAACTACCTAAATATCTTTGTTTTAGCTCCACTTTACCACATGCATATAAAGATTCTTAAAAACCTACAACATTCTGCATAGCTACATGATACAGAGATTATCATGACCGAATGCCAAACTAATAGGCAATCTGCTCGGAGAAAAGGATAGAGGGAAACTAGAGAGAGAATTAGGAAATGTAGAAGATACCACTCTAATGTTATTAGTTGACAGACAAATCAGGAACATTTAATTTAAAGAAATAAATATAAACATGGGCATATTTTACATATCCTTAAAGAATAAAGAAAACATTACAATTAAAATCTTTAAGTAATGTAAAAGCTTTTTTTTTTTTTTTTTTAAGCCTAAGAAGTTTAGCTCTTCCCTCATTTCACCTTTCAGCAGAACAGCTAATAAACAGGATAACACAATCCTTCTTCTGGCTTTTCGAGTTATCTATAATTTGGTACTTCACTATGCATCTAATCATGTCTGTTAAAAGTCACTCTATACTCCCAGTGGTCACCTATCAGCCAAACAACAGAGTGGCTCATAAAATAAATAATATGACTTGTGAGTATCGTGTCCTCTAAATAATCATCTAAATAAGATCTAACAGTCAACATTTACCCTAGACCAAAATAAAATTTTTTTTAAAAAGTCACTCTAGTATAACCAAACATACCATCTCCATTCCTCCCTCTTCCCCCTACCCTTCGGCTCACGGAGTCTCCTCGGGATAATTAAAAAACAGTGAGACTGATTTTTGAATGAACATGCAAGAATGTATAGGTGTAAAATGGTGCTATTCTCTTCTGAATGGGTTTGGTGGGTGGCATAAAGGTACAGTAATTAAGAATATAAGCTTTGGACATGCAGAGAATCTTAGGTCCTGGGCCTGCCAACTTTGTTGTCTCCTTCTGGACTCAAGACCTCTGCCACAAACAAGCTCTGCCAGATCCTCGTAAGGCCAAGAAGCATCCGAGTGTGCAGATGAGTCTACTCTCCATGTACAACAGAATAAAACGTTGCCCTGTCCTGCACCATCCTCACAATTGTTGGTTTGTGTATATACGTAGTCCCCAACTTAGGACAGAATTCCATTCTGATGACTCCATCATGAGCCGGTTCTCACCAAAATATTAGCAACTGAGGCAGAGCCAACACGGCACCTAGACAGATGCATCACGCATCCTCTACAGGAAAGATCCCAAAAACTAAGTAAAACAAATACAAACGTCAATCCTGGGACCCTAAGCATCAAATGATGGTATAAAGAACTAGATCAAACACTGAATGGAAGAAGAAACTGAAGGAAAACAAGAGAACAAGGAGAGATACGGAGTGGAGGTCCCCCGCCAACCAACATGGCACAGGGTCGCCATCTTGGAGCACAGCCAGCAATGACCCTGGACAGGGAAGGCAACTTTACACGGCTTCCAAAAGGAGACAAACACACTTTCCCATCCCTCACCCTGCTGAACCATACGCCACCTCTGCCCCTTCCAAATAAGTCACGCAGCACTGCTCTGCTACAGAGCAACTGGCCCGCTGTCATACCAGGTGCTCTCCCGCTCCCACCCACCGGCTCCTGCAACATCATTTTTTCCCCCTTTTTTTGTTTTCTTTCTCCCTTCCCCCTAGCTCTGTACAACCCTTTCTTTTTCTCTCTTTTATTTTCTTTCATCCCCAATTACCCCGTATGCCAACTCCCTCTTCCCGCCAGCCCTTGCCATGCCCCCCATCTACAGCATTCCAAGCTCAGGCCTGCCACACCGGGCCTGTATTGCCCCTCCTCTCCCACCACTCAACCAGCTGCTGAATGGTGGGAAGGGAGCCCATACCACTCCTTCTCCTACACGACCGCCTATCTGGCAAGGGATGTAAATGTGCTCCCACATTGTTGGACGAACAGCAGAAGGCAGACAGCGCCCGCCAAGTCTGCCCTCACAAACACAAAAGGACAAACATGTATGAGACCACTATTAAAAAAACCCAAGAAAAAGTTACACACAGAAAAAGCAATCTTTGATGGTTATGAGTAAGGGGAGGGATTGCTGCTGTTATGTTGTTAGGTGCCATCGAGTCAGTTCCGACTCACGCGATCCTATGTACAACAGAACGAAACACTGTCCAATCCTGCACCATCCTCACAATCGTTGTTATGCTTGAGACCATTGTTGCAGCTACTATGTCAATCCATCTCATTCCGGGTCTTCCTCTTTTTCACTGACCCTCTACTTTAGCAAGCATGATGTCCTTCTCCAGGGACTGATCTCTCCTGGTAACATGTCCAAAGTATGTGAGACGTAGTCTCGCCATCCTTGCTTCTAAAGAGCGTTCTGGTTGCACTTCTTCCAAGATAGATTTATTCGCTCTTTTGGCAGACCATGGCATATTCAGCACTCTTCACCAACACCACAATTTGAAGGCCTCAATTCTTCTTCGGTCTTCCTTATTCATCATCCAGCTTTCTCATGCATTATGAAGTGACTGAAAACACCATGGCTTGGGTCAGGCACACCTTAGTCTTCAAGATGACATCTTTGCTTTTTAACACTTTAAGAGGTCTTTGGCAGCAGACTTGCCCAAAGCAATGCGTCTTTTGATTTCCTGACTGGTGCTTCCATGGGTGTTGATTGTAGATCCAAGTAAAATGACCCCCTTGACAACTTCAATCTTTTCTTCGTTTATCATGATGTTGCTTATTGGTCCAGTTGTGAGCAGTTTTGTTTTATGTTGAGATGTAATCCATACTAAAGGCTGTGGTCTCTGATTTTCATCAGTAAGTGCTTCAGATCCTCTTCTTTCAGCAAGCAAGGTTGTGTCAGCTGCATGAGTCTTCCTCCAATCCCGATGCCCCGTTCTTCTTCATAGTCTAGCTTCTCAGATTATCTGCTCAACACACAGATTGAATAAGTATGGTGAAAGGATACAACCCTGCTGCACACCTTTCTCGACTTTAAAACCACGTGGTATCCCCGTTCTGTTTGAATGACTGCCTCTTGATCTATGTTCAGGTTCCTCATGAACACAATTAAGTGTTCTGGAATTTCCATTCTTCGCAATGTTATCCATAATTTCTTATAACCTACACAGTCGAATGCCTTTGCATAGTCAATAAAACAGGTAAACATCTTCCTGCTTTCAGCCAGGATCCATCCGACGTCAGCAATGATATCCTTCATTCCACGTCCTCTTCTGAATCCAGCTTGAACTTCTGGCAGTTCCCTGCTGATGTACTGCTGCAACCACTTCTGAATGATCTTCAGCAAAATTTTACTTGCATGTGATATTAATGATTTTGTTAGATAATTTCCTCATTTGGTTATATCATCTTTCTTGGGAATAGGCATAAATATTAATCTCTTCCAGTCAGCCAAGCAGGGGTCTTCCAAATTTCTTAGCACAGACAGCACTTTCAGTGCTGCATCCATTTGCTGAAACATCTCAATTGATATTCCGTCAATTCCTGGAACCTTGTTTTTTGCCAATACCTTCAGTGCAGCTTGGACCTCTTCCTTCAGTACCATCAGTTTCTGATCATATGCTACCTTCTGAAATGGTTGAATGACGACCAATTCTTTTTGGTATAGTTACTCTGTGTATTTCTTCCATCTTCCTTTGACACTTCCTGCATTGTTTAATATTTTCCCCACAGAATCCTTCAGTATTATAACTTGAGGCTTGAATTTTTTTAGTCAGTTCTTTCAGCTTGAGAAATGCCAAGCATGTTCTTCCCTTTGGTTTTCTAACTCCAAGTCTTTGCACATATCATTATAATACTTTGTCTTCTCGAGCTGCCCTTTGAAATTTTCTGTTCAACTCTCTGACTTCATCATTTCTTCCATTTGCTTTAGTTACTCTTCGTTCAAGAGCAAGTTTCAGAGTCTCTTCTGACGTCCATTTTGGTCTCTTCTTTTTTTCCCTGTCTTTCTAATGACCTTTTGCTTTCTTCATGTATGATGTTCTTGATGTCATTTCACAACTCATCTGGTCTTAGGTCATCAGTGTTCAATCATCAAATCTATTCTTGAAATGGTCTCTAAATTCAGGTAAGGTATACTCAAGGTCGTATTTTGGCTCTTGTGGACTTGTTCTAATTTTCTTCAGCTTCAACTTGAACGTGCACATGAGCAATTGATGGTCTGTTCTGCAGTCAGTCCCTGGCCTTGTTCTGACTCATGATATTGAGCTTTTCCATCGTCTCTTTCCACAGATGTAGTTGATTTGATTCCTGTGTATTCCATCTGGTGAGGTCCACATGTTTAGTCACCATTTACGTTGTTGAAGAAAGGTATCTGCAATGATGTTGTTGGTCTTGCAAAATTCTATCGTGCGATCTCTGGCATCATTTCTATCACCAAGGCAATATTTTCCAACTACCAAGCCTTCTTTGTTTCCAACTTTTGCATTCCAATCACCAGTAATTATCTATGCATTCTGATTGCACGTTCAATCAAT
Source organism: Trichechus manatus latirostris (assembly GCF_000243295.1). Classification (NCBI taxonomy): domain Eukaryota; kingdom Metazoa; phylum Chordata; class Mammalia; order Sirenia; family Trichechidae; genus Trichechus; species Trichechus manatus. The sequence continues at coordinate 4,784,440 of NW_004443980.1, forward strand.
TTCAGACTGCAGAAGTTGGTAAGAATTGTCAATTTCTTCATCTTTGGCCTTAGTGGTTGGTATGTAAATTTGAATAATAGTTGTATTAACTGATCTTCCTTGTAGGCGTATGGATATTACCCTATCACTGTCAGTTTGTCATACTGTTGGGGCTTGCGGGTTGCTATGATGCTGGAAACTATGCCACTGGTATTCAAATATTAAGAGGGTCACCCATGCAAGATAGGTTTCATTTGAGCTTCCAGACTAAGACAGACTAGGAAGAAGGAGCTGGTGGTCTACTTTTGAAAAGAATTAGCTAGTGAAAACCTTATGAATAGCAGCAGAACACTGATACAGTGCCGAAAGATGAGCTCCTCAGGTTAACTTTGATGATGGGAAAGACAACACACAATATAGGGGAGGGCAGCACAACTCGACCAAGGCACTCAAAAGATGACTGGGGAAGAGCTGCCTCCTCAAAGTAGAGTTGACATTAATGATGTAGATGGAGTCAAGCTTTTGGGACCTTCATTTGCTGATGTGACGTGACTCAAAATAAGAAGACAGAGCTGAGAAAACCCATTAAAAATAGGAATGTGGAATGTACGAAGTATGAATCCAGGAAAATTGGAAACTGTCAAAAATGAAATGGAACACATAAACATCGATATCCTAGGCATTACTGAGCTGAAACGGACTGGTACTGGTCATTTTGAATTAGATAATCATACGGTCTACTATGTTGGGAATGATAATTTGAAGAGTTATGATGGTGCATTCATCGTCAAAAAGAACATTTCAAGATCTATCCTGAAGTACACTGCTGTTAGTGATAGGATACTATCCATAGGGAAAGGGTGGGAGGGGAAGTAACTAACTAAATAGTAGACAGGTTAACTCTGATAACGTGAAAGACAACACACAATATAGGGGAGGGCAGCACAACTCAACCAAGGCAAAGTAATAGAAACTTTCCAGACACATCCAAACACCTTGAGGGATGAGTTACTGGGGCTGAGGGCTGGGGACCTTGGTTTCAGGGGCTATCTAGGTCAACTGGCATACCATAGCTCTTAATGAAAATGTTCTACGTCCTACTTTGGTGAGTAGCATCTGGGGTATTAAAAGGTTGTGAGTGGCCATCTAAGATACATCTATTGTTCCCATCCCGTCTGCAGCAAAGGTGAATGAAGAAAACAAAAGACACAGGGAAAATATTAGTTAAAACGACTAAAGGACCACATGAACCACAGTCTCCAACAGCCTGATCTGAGAAGAACTAGATGGTGCCCAGCTACCACCACTGACTGCTCTGACAGAGATCACAATAGAGGGTCCCAGACACAGCAGGAGAAAAATGTAGATCAAAATTCAAATTTACAAAAAAAAGGCCAGACTGAACTGGTCTGACAGAGACTAGAGAAAACCCCAAGACTATGCCCCTGGACACACTGCTAACTCAGAACTGAAGCCACTCCCTAAGTCCACCTTTCAGCCAAAGATCAGACAGGCCTATAAAACAAACAATAACATACATGAGGAACATGCTTCTTAGTTCAATCAAATATACAAGAACAAATGGGCAACATCTGCCCAAAAGCAAAGATGAGAAGGCAGGAAGGGACAGGAAAACCGGATGAATGGACACGGAGAACCCAGAGTGAAAAAGGAAACAAGGAGAGTGCTGACACATTGTGATGACTGCAACCAATGTCACAAAACAATCTGTGTATAAATTTCTGAACGAGGAACTAAGCTGCACTGTAAACTTTCACTTAAAACACAATAAAATAAAATAAAAAGAACATAAGTTTTGGAGTAACTCAGATGTGGGTTTTCAATCGGCTTTACCACTTAATAGCTATTTGTAACTTTGGACAAGTTACTTAAGTCTTTGTTTCTTAGTCTGACAAATGACAGCAATAATGCCTGCATCATAGGATTGCTGAAGGATTAAAAAAGATAACATATATGTAAAGTACACAGCAGAGTGTGACATACAAAGTATTAAGCAACCTATTTTTTACACATTTCACTCAATAAAGATTTCCTGAGTACCATCTAAGTGCCAGATACTATTCTAGATCCCACTTGTCTAGCAATGAACAAACCAGATTAGGTCCTACTCTAGAGAACTCAAAATAGCTGAAACTGTTTTTCCCCAGGTTGTCTTAACGGTTGGTTCATAAGCCATAAAAAAAAAAGTTTTAATACTTTATACTCTTGCCCCCGGCCCAAAATTTTGTCTTATTCATTGGATTTAGCTCCAAATGACTTTGTTTTAATAAGCAAAATGAATAGAATAATACGGTCTTTATGGTTTTTATAGTTATCCATGATTTCGTACATTTGTATTCAACTACCACTACAAACTAACAGAACTCTCAAAGAAAAAAGGTATCTTGTCATTGAGATACTCAAAGGAAGGTACTGCAGTACTTATTACATACTCACTGTCATCAATTCCGACTCATAGCAACCCTTTAGGACAGCGTAGAACTTCCCCCAAAGTGTTTCCAAGGCTGAAAATCTTTACGGAAGCAGACTGCCACATCTTTCTCCCGTGGAGCTGCCGGTGGGTTCAAATTGCTGACCTTTCTATTAGCAGCCGATCGCTAACCACTGGGAAACCACGGCTCTTATTTACTATGTAACCAAACCCCATTGCGTCGAGTACATTCCCACTCATAGCGACCCTATGGGACAGAGTAGGACTGCCCCATAGGGTCTTCAAGGAACAGCTGGTGGATTCGAACTGCCGACCTTTTGGTTAGCAGCCAAGCTCTTAACCACTGCACCATCAGGGTTCCACTTATTTACTACACAGTCAATAAAAAAAAATTTATTGACTAAAGAAAAAGTAAATGGGTAACACTCAATTAGATTCATAAACTTGAGTGCTTTTAAAAACACTAACGTACTGACTAAACCCAAAAAAACCAAACCCACTGCTTTCGAATTGATTACGACTCATAGTGGCCCTACAGGACAGAGGAGAACTGCCCCATAGGGTTTCCAGGGCTGTAAATCCTCACGGAAGTTGGCTGCCACATCTTTCTCCCTTGAACACACTAGACAACTTAAAATTTGCAAGTTGCTTGGTCCTGTTCTCTAATTCAAATATTTATCATAGCTTTTAATAAAATTTATAATTGTTTTAAGAATAAAGAATGCCTCTCTTATCTTACTTTTTCTCTTAAGTTCTAAAATTGGGATACATTAATGGAGATTCACAAAGTAAATGAAGTAAAAAAAAAATTAAAGGTCTCCTTTGCTCCACTGTCCCTTCTCAAGTCCAATTCCCAGTTAATGTCCTTATAAACTGTTGTGTTTATCTTTCCAAAAATCTTTTATGCACACAGAAACTACCTCCCAACATACACCATTTTCTTTTTACACAAGCTAGCTAGAACTTACTGGATATGTTCATTCAACAAAAATTTACTGAGTTCTAAGAACATATATCCTGGTTTTGGCAGATACAAAAGTGAGCAAGACAGGCAAAAATCATGTCGTTGTGGAATTTACATTCTAATGGGAGAGACTGATAACAAACATAAATATTTATATAATTATCAGGAAGCATGGCTACATTGGCGGTCCCAATGAACCACATCTCTTGATAATTCATCCTTGTATAGCTCTCCATACTAGCTCTGGGCTTGGAAACGTATCTGGTTTTACTAAGTACTTGCACACTGAGGAGGGGGGTGGTGCTTGAGACTCTTGGAATGTGCCCTTCAGGATCTCTGAACTATCATGTAAAGGTAGCTCTGGTCAGCCCATTCCAGATTTCCAGCCTCAGTTGAATCTCTAGATGCCTGTAGCTGCATGAACAATTCTAGGTGAGGCCAGTGGAAGAAATGTCTAGCTGAGCCCCACCCAGAGAGCAGAAACAGAAGCAAATAATGGTTGTTGATTTAAGGTACTAAGCTCTGCATGGGTTTCTTACTCAGCAATAGAACACAGAAGCAGGAACTGATGAAGGATGATGAATTTCTTTTGACAACTACACAGGAGTACATGTACCTACTCATTCATTTTAACATATGTTTATGTTTATCAGCAATGTGAATTTCTTTTTCCACAAACTACCTGTTGGGGTCCTCTGTCTGTTTTACAGTTGGGTTGTCTGCTTTTTCTTCTACTGATTTCTAAGATGTTCTTTGTATGTCAAGGAAACTAGCTCCTTACCTACATATGTAACACAAATATATTTCCTTGTTTATTAAATAAAAGTTTTGTTTAGTATAACAAAGCTTAAAATTTTCATGTAGAAAAATTATTTCATCAACATTTTCCTTTATGGCATCTGGACTTCATTTCATGCACAGAAAGACTTTCTACTACATGATTATTTTAAAAAACGCATCCAAGTATTCTAGTATATTTATGGTTTCCTTCCCTTTTTTAAAAAAAATTTATATCTATAACTAAGTCTGAGTTTTTATTTGTATAAGAAGTGGGCTAAAAAATTTGGCTTTAATTTTCCAAAAACATTAAACAGTGTGTATCACTTGTCAAAAATATTGTATCCATTATATTCTCCCACAGTGCCTAGCAATGTAGCACAGTAAGCAGAGAACTATTTATACTTCTTTGATCAAACTTTGTTGATTATCTATCACGCACTAGCTGTACTGTGGAGTTCTATAACATATAAACAGTTCCTTTAATGAATTTATTAACTATAAAATTGGGAAAAAAAATAAAACTAAGAAAAACAAAACATGACATATATGCAACTCACATACCCTGGTATTCAGTAAAAATAGGAAGGATGTTGCTGTTTTTGTTAGGTGCCATTTCGAGTCACAGTGACTCCATGTGACGTAGCAGAACTGTCCCATAGTGTTTTCTAGGCTGTAATCTTTACGGGAACAGACTGCCAGGTCTTTCTCCCATAGAGCAGCTGGGTGGGTTTTCCCCCACTTCATTCTATTAATATGGTGTATTACATTGATTCTCTTATGTTAAACCATCCTTGCATTCCTGGGATAAATTCTACTTGGTCATGGTGTAAAATCCAGTTTAATACACTGTTGGAAATGATTTGCTAGTATTTTGAGGAGTTTTACATCTACATTTATATGGGACATTGTTCTGTATTCTTCTCTTGAGGTACCTCATTTTGGCATCACGTTAATGCTGTTCTCATAAAATGAGTTAGGGGAATGTTCCCCCCTATTTTTTTAGAAGAGTTTGAGAAGGACTAGTGTTAATTCTCTTTAAGTATTTGGTAGAATTCACCAATAAAGTCATCTGTTCATGGACTTTTCTTTGTTGGGAGTTTTTGGATTATGACTTCAATTGCTTTACCTGTTATAAATCTGTTCAAATTTACTATTTCTCCTTGAGTCAATTTTGGTAGTTTATGTCTGTCTACAAGTTTTTCCATTTAGGTTATCTCTTTTGTTGGCATACAGTTGTTGGCATACAATTGTTCATAGTATTCTCTCACAATCCTTTTTATTTCTGTTTGGTTAGTAGTAATGTCTCCACTTTCATTTCTAATTTCAGTAATTTGTGTCTTCTCATTTTTTTTTCTTAGCGAAGCTAAAGGTCTGTCAGTTCTATGGAATCTTTTTAAATAACCAACTATTGGCTTTATTGATTATATTGTTTTTCTACTCTCTATTTCATTTATCTCCACTCTAATCTCTATTATTTCCTTCCTTCTACTAGCTCTGGGTTTAGTTTGCCCTTCTTTTCTAGTTAAGCTAAAATGTTAGACTACTGAATTGAGAACTTCTCTTTTTGTTTCCCTTGTTTCTTTTACTGTAGATTTCAGTTGTTTTAGTGTTTTTCATAGGGATTGCAATTAACATCTTAATTTATAATACTCTAGTTGGAATTATTACCAATTTAGTTTAAATAGTATACAATACCTCTGCTCTTATAAGATCTATCCTCTCTTGCGCTATTGTCACAAATTACATATTTATACATTGTGGCCGTTAATATTATCATTTACAATTTTTTTTTAATATCCTTTCACCATACTTATTCGATCTGTATGCTGAGCAAATAATTCGAGAAGCTGCACTGTATGAAGAATGCGGCATCAGGATTGGAGGAAGACTCATTAACAACCTGCAATATGCAGATGACACAACCTTGCTTGCTGAAAGTGAACAGAACTTGAAGCACTTTCCAATGAAGATCAAAGATCACAGCCTTCAGAAGTATGGAATATACCGCAATATAAAGAAAACAAAAATCCTCACAACTGGACCAATAAGCAACAACATGATAAACAGAGAAAACACTGAAGTTTTCAAGGATTTCATTTTAATTGGATCCACAATCAACATCCATGGAAGCAGCAGTCAAGAAATCAAATGACGTATCACATTGGGCAAATCTGCTGCAAAAGATCTCTTTAAAGTCTTAAAAGCAAAAATGTCACCTTAAGGACTAAGGTGTGCCTGACCCAAGCCGTGGTGTTTTCAATTGCCTTATATGTATGTGAAGGCTGGATAATGAATAAAGAAGACCCAAAGAAGAAATGATGACTCTGAATTATGGTGTTGGAGAAGAATAGTGAATATACCATTGACTGCCAGAAGAATGAACAAATATGTCTTGGAAGAAGCATGGCCAGAATGCTCCAGAGAGGCAAGGATGGCGAGACTTCAACTTACATACTTTGGACATGTTATCAGGAAGGACAAGGCCCTGGAGAAGGACATCATGCTTGCTAATGTAGAGGGTCAGCGGAAAAGAGGAAGATCCTCAATGAGATGGACTAACACAGTAGCCGCAACAATGGGCTCAAGAATAACAATAATTGTGAGGATGGTGCAGGACCAGGTAGCATTTTGTTTTGTTGTACACAGGATCGCTGAGTCAGAACCGACTCAACGGCACCTAACAACAACAACAACTATTTTTTATGCATTTCAAGTTATATAGGAAACAACAGCAATAAAAAAAGGAGTTGCAAATGAAAAATACAATACTGGATTTTGTATTTACCTATGCAGTTAAATTTACTGGTGCTCTCTATTGCTTCATATTGCTTCAGTTACTGTCTAGTGTCCTTTTATTTCAGCCTGAAGGCCTTCCTTTAGCACTTCTTGTAAGGTAGGTCTGTTGTTCTTGTTACCGTCAAGTGAGTTGACTCATAGTGGCCCTACAGAACAGAGCAGAACTGCCCCATAGGGTTTACAAGGAGCGGCTGGTGGATTCGAACTGCTGATCCTTTGGTTAGGAGCCGTAGCTCTTAACCACTGTGCCACCAGGGCTCCGTAAGGTAGGTCTACTAGCCATCAGCTCCTGCAGCTTTTGCTCATCTGGAATTGTCTTAATTTCCCCTTTGTTTTTGAAACACTGTTTTGCCAGATATGGCTGGCATTTTTTTTTTCTTTCCTTTTAGCACTTTAAATATGTCATCCCACTGCCTTCTAGTCTACATGGATTCTGATGAGAACTAGTTAATAATTTTATTGAGGATTTCTTGTACGTCATGAGTCACTTGTCTCCTGCTACTTTCAAGATTTTCTCTTTGACTGTTGACAGATTATAATGTATCTTGGAGTGGATCTCTTTGAGTTTATCTTACTTAGAATTCTTTGAGCCTCTTGGATGTTAAGCAAGTTTTCAACTATTGGTTTTTTGAATACTGTTATGGATTCAACTGTGTCCCCCCCAAACTATCTGTCAACTTGGCTAGGCCATGATTCCCAGTATTGCGCGATCGTCCACCATTTTGTCATCTGATGTGATTTTCCTATGTGTTGTAAGTCCTACCTCTATGATGTTAATGAGGCAGGATTATAGGCAATTGTGTTAATGAGGCAGAACTCAATCTACAAGATAGATTGTGTCTTAAATCAACCTCTTTTGAGATGTAAAAGAAAGAAGCGAGCAGAGAGACATAAGGACCTCATACCACAAGAAACAAGAGCCAGGAGAATAGCATATCCTTTTACCCAGGGTTCCTGTGCTGAAGCTCCTCCACCAGGGAAGACTGATGACAAGGACCTTCCCCCAAAGCTGACAGAGAAAGAAAGCCTTCCCCTGGAGCTGGCAAACTTCTAGCCTCCTGAACTATGAGAGAATTAATTTCTCTTTGTTAAAGCCATTCACTTGTAGTATTTCTGTTAGAGCAGCACTAGATAACTAAGGGAAACCCTGGTGGCGCAGTGGTTGAGTCTGGCTGCTAACCAAAAGGTTGGCAGTTTGAATCCACCAGGCGCTCTTTGGAAACCCTATGGGACAGTTCTACTCTGTTCTATAGAGTCACTTTAAGTCAGAATCGAATGGACGGCAATAGGCCTGGTTTGTTTGTTTTTTTTCCAGATAACTAAGACAAATACTCTTTTTGCCACTCTCCCTCTCTCTTCTCGGATTCCCATAATATGGTAGTATGCTTGATGCTGTCCCACAGGTCCCTAAGGCTCTGTTCATTTTTCTTCCTTTTTTCTCCTTTTCTGTTCCTGACTTAATAATTTCAATTGTAGTATTACTGAGTTCACTAATTCTTTCTTCTATCTATTCAGATCTACTCTTAAATTCCACTAGTAAACTTTTCATTTCAGTAATTGTACTTCTCAGAATTTCTATTTGGTTCGTTTCTATAATTTCTCTCTCTTTATTGCTATTCTCTATCTGTTCATAGATCATTCTCTTGGTTTCCTTTAGTGCTTTGCCCATGAGTTTCCTTTAGCTCTCTCAGCATATCAAAGATACTTGATTTAAAACCTTTGTCTAACCAAAAAAAAAAAAAAAACCATTGCCACTAACCAAAAAAAAAAATAAAAAAACCATTGCCACTGAGTTGATCCCAACTCACAGCCACCCTATAGGACAGAGTAGAACTACCCCACAGGGTTTCCAAAGAGCAGCTGGTGGATTCAAACTGCCGATCTCTTGGTTAGCAGCCAAACCCTTAAACACGGTGCCACCAGGATCCCTCAAAACTTGCAAGGTCTCACTTTTGTCTAGTAAGTCCAATACCTGGGCTTCCTCTGGGGTGGTTTCTGTCAATTTCTTTTTTTTCCCTGTAAATGAGCAATGCTTTCCTGCTTCTTGTAATGCCTTATAATTTGTTAAAAACTGGACATTTTGAATATTATAATGTGGTAACTCTGGGAATAAGATTCTCTCTCTTCCACAGGATTTTCTGTTGTTGGGTTGTTGAGAACTGCGGTTGTTCATCTGTTTAGTGACTCTCCAAACTTCTTTGGGTGTGGCAGGGGGGCAGGGGGGGCAAAGGCTTTATTCACTGTTGTTGTGAGGGTACTGAAGTCTCTGTTCCATCATCTCAGTGATCAATCAGTGACCTGACAAGGATTTCCTTAAATGCCAAACTTTAGTGGCCTTTTTCTTCATTTTTAAGTATTCCTCTGGCTACTGTATAAGTTTTTAAAATTATATTTTTGAGTTCCAAGAAGTTGATTCTATTTTTTTCCAGCTTCATGGTCATGCTGGTGGTGGGGACTGATTCTTGAAGCTCCCTATTCTGCCATTGTGATGTTAAAACTGTACCAGATTTGACCAGTGAGAACCATTTCAGGCTGGCTACTGAGTCCTTCTAACACATCGTCATCAGTTTGTGAACACACCTTCTCCTTACTTATTGACTATCTCTTTACTGGACATTCACATTACAATAGAAAAAAACCTACTAGCCAACTAATTCACATATTAATGACATACATCTGGCAGTAATGAATGCTGAGGTGAAAGACAAGAGTAATACTCACTGTAATGATAAAGGTTATGTGTCACCTTGGCTGGGCCATGATTCTCAGTGGTTTGGCAGTTATGTAATGATATAATTTGGCATTTATGTAATGATGAAGTCACCCTCCATTCTGTGATCTGATGTGGTCATCCTCCCTTTTCGCATAATGCTGATTTCATGTAACGACCTGGTCTCTGGAACCTAACCAGGTCGATAAGTGAGGACAGGGTGTACTTCCTTACTTTCTGTCATGACAAGTTGTACCTTGTACAAGTTGTACTTACCTTGGTTCCTTTTGTAAGGAATGTTATTTAGAACCAAGATCTGGGAGATAGGTGAAAATTCCACTTTTGACAGATCACTCTGGCAGCAATATGAAAAATTAGAGATTGATACTCTTAAGAACAAAGCTACCAATTAGGGGATTGTAACATAACCTGAATAGAGTAAACTAAATAAAATGCCAGCCTGAGGAAGAGACTAAAGTAAAAGCCATAGGCAATTCATCGAAAGATAAAACCTGGAAAAGTCAGCAGATACTTGCATTTGAGAAAAGATTATTTTATCAAAACCCCATGTTTCTTTTTTACTTTGCAGGGAATGCAGAGAGCTGGTTCATCAGGAAGTGTGCTGGTTAACCAAAATGAGATGGAGTGCACAAATCATCAGACTTTCAATAAGCTGTTTTAATTCTTGAAAGCCAAGATACCATATATGCTTAGCACAATACTGGTAAAGACAAAATCTTGTTATTACAAAATCCATTAGTGTACTAAACAAGATGGCAGAAAATTAATTATTAAAAAATATGTTTGAACATATGTTAGTGAACTATTAGGGGAATTCCCTTTCTGGCAACATGAATATTAACCTAAAAATCTCACCACTACATAGTGTCTGGGGTCTTAAAAGCCTGTGAGCAGCCATCTAAGATACTCCACTGGTCTCACCCCTTTGGGAGCAAGGAGAATGAAGAGAACAGGATACAAGG
>NW_004443980.1:4795210-4818991 GCF_000243295.1 Trichechus manatus latirostris
GAGGTTCACTGTTCAGCCGGGGATTGGACAGCCCCATAAAACAAAACGGGACTAACAAGGCACAGCAGTCCAGAGACAAGGACTAGAAGGCAGAAGGGGACAGAAAAGCTGGTGATAGGGAACCCAAGGTTGAGTAAGGACAGTGTTGACATGTAGTGCGGTTCTTAACCACTGTCTTAGGGCAATATGTGTACTAACTGTTTAAAGAGAAAGTATTTTGTTCTGTAAACTTTCATCTAAAGTGAGAATAGCAGCACAACTGGAAGAACGTAACTGACGTCACTGAATTGTACCTGTAGAAATTTTTGAAACGGTGTATCTTTGGCTGTGCATATTTTCACCAAAAAAAAAAAAAAAAAGAAAAAAAAAAGTTCCTCCAAGGTCGAAAAGGGGTTGTAAACCAATGTCATAAAACAATATGTGTACTGACTGTTTAATGAGAAAATATTTGTTCTGTAAACCTTCACCTAAAGTACAATAAAAAAGAAAATCTCACCACTACAAAAAATGCAAGGTATAAGATAGAAAAATTTTTAAAATTATAGATCAGCTTGTGAGAAATTAAGGGCTAAGAAAAAAGAAGAAAGAAAAATCAGAACAGCAAGAAGAAGCTGAGAGTTTATCTGTCATAACAGGGACACTGATGGCTTTGGTAACTGAAGAATGTGGGTTTCAAAAGCCATTAAGAAATAGGAGATAAACCCTATGGTCCCAAACAAGGTGGTGAGTTTACACTACTAAGATGTTCTCTGTAAAGCTAGCTCCCCTGAAGAGTACACATTCAGTGAAAGAGTAGATTAGAAAGTATCTACGCTCAGCATTAGGAGATAAGGAAGTCTCTGTGTCTTGGCCTCGGCAAAAGACTCTCCGAAGAATACAGGATCACTGACCTACCTTCAAAATGGGTCTAAGGATTAAATCTGTATTACCCACATAGTCTAGGAATTCCCAAGCTAAAAAACTAACCCCAAGTTAGTTTCTGGCTAATAAAGCCTGAATATCTACCAAAAAAACAAAAACAAAAACCTGGTACCGTCGAGTCAGTTCCGTCTCAGAGAAACCCTATAGGACAGAGTAGAACTGCCCTATATGGTTTCCAAGGAACACCTGGTGGATTTAAACTGCCGACCTTTTGGTTAGCAGCCGTAGCTCTTAAGCCTTACGCCACCAAAAGCAAATACAAATGTCCTTGGAGAGACACACCCTTAAAGCAGGCTACTGAGAATTCCCACTGGTGAAGACTTGAGACAATAAATACACATGTCCAAAACATAAAACATTAAGAATTAGCCCATTATAAATCAATAAGCAGACAAAATAAGCAATAAGATTTGACCCCAAAAAAAATCAAGAAAGAAAATTATTTGATAAAAGAAAATAAGAACGTTTAAGATGTTTAAAAAGTTTTAAATGTTTGAAGACACTGGGTAACTAAGACACTCACTAAATTCCTTAACAAAAAAAAAGATATTTATAATGCCTTGGAGGAGTTAAGGAAAAGAAGATATAAAATTGAAGAGGATCAAGCATAGAATTATTTACTAGGGGAAGAAAACAAGTTTCAAAAAATCATGACAGCAAAAAGATATCACTGGAATAAGGGGGGAAAAAAGAAGCACAAGGGAGCACAGATACCAGAGGTCAGCAAGTTTGATACAGGAACATCTCTAAACAAACAGCACATAAAGCTCTGGAAAAGTTAGAGCTGAAGGAGACCTGAGATATAATTAATCCAATCCAGCTTTCTTTTCTTACAGAGTAAAGTAACAATTACTGGTATTCAAAAGTCAGTTCATTCTACAGTCATTCAACAAAAGGTTCCCTTTTACAGTAAACTCTTCCAGAGCATTTAACTTAAAACTCAGCTTACATCAACTAACCACTTAAAGTGAGGCAAATACAAATGAACATTTATAATCAGAAGTACAGAACTAGGATACACCCTGGAATCTGAACTACTAAAAAAAAGTGCCAAGAGTTAGTTAATCAATGATACAAATAAGCTTTATTCAAATGTCAAGGCATAATCATTTATTAACGACATTTGCATGCATTTGTTCACTGACTGAACACAATAAACACCTAGGTATAAATAATACTTTACTATTTAATTTGCAGCTTCTACTAATTGTTGCTAAACTTTAACCTTGCTTATTTTGTATTCCAAAGATAATACACAATTCCTTGGTCCCCTGTTTCAATTTTATTTAATTGCCATCAGTCTAACTCCTTACATGTTACAACGAGAATGAGAAAAGAAAAAAAAAAAATCCTTACATCTTCCACACAGCACCATTAACGTATATCTTATAAGAAGATGTCCATCAGATGAAGGGAACACGTCTTAGAATCACTCTAGGACTTTTTCAAAATACTGTAAACATATTTAGGTCTCTCTCCTAACAGTGAGGAGACTGGCATTTTTCCCTTAACCTGGCTCCTAGGGAAACAATAGTCTTTTGAATGTAATTACTCATAAGTTGCTAAGATGGTCACCAGAAAAACCACGCTGTTATTTAATTGCTCCAAAAAGTATCACTGCTCTAAGTCCTAAAGGATTCGGTGAAAGATATAGTTAGCGCTAACATTTTAAATCTCTAACAGAAAAACTAGGGGAAAAAGTCATTAACAAAACTTCAACCTTTTGAATTTAGGAATTTTTAAAGTTTCTTTCTACAAAACTCTTAACAATTTAAAAAGTTTCTCTGAGGGATATTTAATATGTACCTAATTATAAGATACTTAATGATATATTAATTCTTTTAAATGTTCACCTATATTTTGGAAAAATATAAAACTAAATTATTGAAAAAACTAGAGAAAAACGTTTAGAGATGGTGTTAATTTTGCAGATATATGTTAATTAATTTCTCCTCTCCACCCCAAAGGTCATACAATTTGCATTCTTCACTGTGACATTAGGTTTGAGAACAAAGTAAGTACCTCACATTTCTACTTTTGAAACTCAACAGAGGTTTTAGCAGAGCGAGAAAATCAACCCAGAATTTAAAAGAAAACGTTTTCCAAGAGTTACAAATTCTCTGACCTATGCCAAATTACATTAAAAAAGAAAATCTGCCTGGAATGCCTAATCCTCCTCCCCTCCACTTCCTTATCCAACTACTACTCACCTACTACTTGCTGCTTGCTCCAGGGTGCCCATTTAATGAGGATAAGCATTATAATAAAGGAAAATTCTTTGGGACTTGTAGCCTGGAATAATTGATAATGATATACTTTTAGCAATGTAGTTCCCCAACTCATGGTTGAAGGCCTTTCATTTAATATTCACAGGGATGTTGTCATGATTAAATGAGTGAATATAGGTGAAGTGCTTAGAATCAAAAACAAACAAACAAAAAACACAAACCAGTTGCCACAGAGCTGATTACAACTCATGGCAACCCCAAATGTAGAGTAGAACTGCACTCTATAGGGTGTGCTCTATTCTTTTCAATCTAGGTTTCCAGTGGTCAACAGATTCGCCTTTACTTCCTGGTCTGTGACGTATACACTCTTCTTTAGCCTGACTTTTGATGTGATTTGAGTCCTGCTAACTGACAATCTCCTATGTTGAATAGGGCTTCTCATTCTCTGGTATACAACTAAGAACTCAGCCTGTAAACAAAAAATTTCTTCTTCAGGAAATTCTGTCCATCCTTTAAAATTCTGACACCCTAAAGCAGAGTTAAATTATCCCCACTCTAGGGCCCACAGTACTTTGTACATACTTCTATTAGCACATAACTGTATTCAGTTTCTTACACACTGTCATATCCACTACAACATAAGCCCTTCATAAGCAAAGACTTCAATCTATTTTTATAGTTGCAGGGGCTAGAGGCATTTTGCAGGGGCATTGACAAAAACAGAGGTTGAATAAATGTTTGATGAATTCACTAGTGTCTACTGCTAAATAACTCCTAATTCTTTCCCTCTGGTTTCTAGACTAGCACGGTCCAAAAGAAATTTCTTTGATGATGGAAATGTTCTATATACTTGCACTGTCTGACATGGTAGTCTCTAACTACATGTGGATACTGAGAATGAGGAAGTGAGTTTGTAATTTTCAGTTTAGAGAGGCACAAACGGTTACTGGCTACTGTTAGACAGTGTAGCACTAGACGCCTCAAGCTCCAACACTGTATTTCCAATTACTTTATTACTTTATCCAATTACCTTGTTAAAATGCAGGAAACCAACTCTATGGCAAATAACAAAAACAACAACCTTATTATGTACAAATGTGAACTCATTTTCTGAGTTTCCTGAGAAATTAAATTGGGCAACTAATTTCATTCAAATATACTATCAATTCACAAACAAATCAGAATTATATTTAATGTGTTGTTAAATTGACTTCTTCAAAAAAGCTTTGACTCAAACCTTATCTGCACTTGGCTTGATGTTGTTATATTGTTAGGTGCTGCTGAGTCATTTCCAACAAATAGCAACCCTATGTCCAACAGAACAAAACACTGCCCAGTTCTGCATCACCCTCACAGTTGTTGTTATGCTTGAGACCACTGCTGCAGCCACTGTGTCAATCCATCTTGTTGAGGGTCTTCCTCTTTTTTGCTGACCCTCTACTTTACCAAACATGCTGTCCTTTTCCAAGGACTGGTCCCTCCTGATAACACGTCCAAAGTATGTAAGTTGAAGCCTCGCCATCTTTGCTTCAAAGGAGCATTCTGGCTGTACCTCTTCCAAGACATGTTTGTTTGTTCTTCTGGAAGTCCACAGTATATTCAATATTCTTCTCTAACATCATAATTCAAAGTCATCAATTCTTCTTTGGTCTTCCTTATTCATTGTCCAGGTTTTTCATGCAAATGAGGCAACTGAAAATACCATGGGCTTGGCTCCGGCACACCTTAGTCCTTAAAGGGACATCTTTGCTTTTTAACACTTTAAGGAGGTCTTTTGCAGCAGATTTGCCCAATGCAATACGTTCTTTGATTTCCTGACTGCTGCTTCCATGAGCACTGACTGTGGATACAAGGAAAATGAAACATCTGTTTATCACGATGTTGCTTATTAGCTCAGCTGTGAGGATTTTTGTTTTCTTTATGCTGAGGCGTCTCTTAGTTATCTACTGCTGCTATAAGAGAAATAACACAAGTGGATGGCTTTAACAAAGAGAAGTTTATTCTCTCACAGTCCAGTAGGCTACAAGTCCAAATTAAGGGCATCAGCTCCAAGGGAATGCTTTCTCTGTTGGCTCTGGAGGAAAGTCCATGTCATCAATCTTCCCTTGGTCTGGGAGCTTCTCTGTGCAGGAACCTCAGGTCCAAAGGATGCACTCTGCTCCCGGCACTGCTTTCATGTCTCTCTGCTTGCTTCTCTTTTTTGTATCTCAAAAGAGACTGCCTTAAGACACTACCTAATCTTGTAGACCTCATCAGTGTAACTGCCACTAATCCATCTTATTACATTATAGCGATAGCATTCACAACACATAGGGAAATCACATCAGATGATAAAACGGTAGACAATCATACAATACTGGGAAATCATGACATAGCCAAGTTGACAGTTATTTTGGGGGGGACACAATTCAATCCATGACAAGGCATAATCCATACTGAAGGCTGTAGTCTTTGATCTTCATCAGTAAGTGCTTAAAGTCCTCTTTGCTTTCTGCTAAGCAAGGTTGTGTCATCCGCATAGCGCAGGCTGTTAATGAGTTTTTCTCTAATCCTGATGTCACGTACTTCTTCATGTAGTCCAGCTTCTAGGATTATCTGCTTAGCATACAGATTGAATAAGTATGATGAAATGATACAACCCTGACACCTTTCCTGACTTTAAACCATGCAGTGTTCCCTCACCCTGTTTGAACAACTGCCACCTGGTCTATTATGTGTAAGTTCTTTAAGAGCACAATTAAGTGTTCTGGAATTTCCATTCTTTGCAATGTTATCCATAAACTGTTATGATCCACGCAGTCAAACGTCTTTGTATAATCAATAAAACTCAAGCAAACATCTTTCTAGTAGTCTCTGCTTTCAACCAAGATCCATCCGACATCAGCAATGATATCACCCATTCCATGTCATCTTCTGAACCCAGCTTGAATTTCTGGCAGTTCCCGGGAGACATACTACTGTAACCACTTTTGAATGATCTTCAGCAAAATTTTATTTGCATATGCTATTAATATTGTTCGATAACTTCCACATTCTGTTGGAATAGGCACAAATATAGATCTTTTCCAGCTGGTTGGGCAGGTAGCTATCTACCAAATTTCTTGGCACAGACGAGTGAGCACCTCCAACGCTGTATCCATTTGTTGAAACAAACATCTCAATTGGTACTCTGTCAACTCCTGGAGACTTGTTTTTTCCCAGTGCCTCCAGTGCAGCTTCTTCCTCAGTCCTGTAAGTTATTGATCATATGCTACCTCCTGAAATGGTTGAACGTCAACCAATTCTTTTTGGTATAGTGACTCTGTGTATTCCTTCTATCTTCTTTTGATGCTTCCTGCATCATTCAATAGTTTGACCGTAGAATTCTTCAATATTGCAACTCGAGGCTTGAATTTTTCTTCAGTTCTTTCAGCCTGAGAAATGCCTAGTGTGTTCTTCTCTTCTGGTCTTCTAACTCCAGTCTTTGCACATTTCATTATAATACTTTACTCTGTCTCCTTGAGCTGCCCTTTGAAATCTTCTGTTCAGCTCTTTTACCTCATATTTCCTCCATTCACTTTAGCTACTCGACACTCAACAGCAAGTTTCAGAGTCTCTTCTGACATCCATTTTTGTCTTTTCTTTCTTCCCTGTCTTTTTAATGACCTTTTGCTTTCTTCATGTATGATGTTCTTGATGTCATTCCACAACTCGTCTGGTCTTGGGTCATTAGTGTTCAATATATCAAATCTATTCTTGAGATGGTCTCTAAATTCAGGGTGAGATATACTCAAGGTAATACTTTAGCTCTTGTGGACTTGCTGTAATTTTCTTCAGCTTCAACCTGAACGTGCATATGAGCAACTGAGGGTTCTGAAGTCAGCCTCTGGCCCTGCTGTAACTGATGATATTGAGCTTTTCCATCGTCTCTTTCCACAGATGTAGTCAATTTGATTCCTGTGTATTCCATCTGGAAATGTCCACGAGTACAGTCACCATTTATGTTGTTGAAGAAAAGTATTTGCAATGAGGAATTTGTTAGTCTTTCAAAATTCTATCATGCGATCTCTGGCATCATTTCTATCACCAAGGCCATATTTTCCACCTACAAATCCTTCTTCTCTGTTTCCAACTGTTGCATTCCAATCACCAGTAATTATCAATGCATTCTGATTGCATGTTCGATCAATTTCAGACTGCAGAAGTTGGTAAAAATCTTCAATTTCTTCATCTTTGGCATTAGTGGTTGTGCGTAAATTTGAACGGAAGTCTATTAACTTGTCTTCCTTTTAGGTGCATGGTTATTATTCTATCACTTACAGCGTTGTACTTCAGGACAGAACTTGAAATGTTCTTTTTGATAATGAATGTTGACACCATTCCTCTTCAATTTGTCATTCCTGGCATAGTACACCATGTAACTGTCCAATTCAAAACAGCCAATGTCAGTCCATTTCAGCTCACTAATGCCTAGGATATCAATCTCTATATATTCCATTTCATTTCTGACAACTTCTAATTTTCCTAGATTCATACTTCGTACATTCTATATTCTATTAATGGATGCTTGTAGCTATTTCTTCTCATTTTGAGTTGTGCCACATCAGTAAATGAAAGTCCCAAAAGCTTTACTCCATCCACATCATTAAAGTCAACTCTACTTTGAGGAGGCAGGTCTTCCTCAGTAGAATTTTGAATGTCTTTAAACCTGAGGGGATCATCTTCTAGTACTATCTCAGACAATGTTTTGCTGCTATTCATAAGGTTTTCATTGTCAATTTTTTATGAAGTAGATCGCCAGGTCTTTCTTCCTAGTCTGTCTTGGTCTGGAAGCTCCACTGAAACCTTTCCACCATGGGTGACCCTGCTGGTATTTGAATTACCAGTAATATACCTTCCAGCATCACAGCAATACGTAAGCCACCACAGTACAGCAAACTGAGAGACGAGTGGTGGTGTACTTAGCTAGATCCTGTCAATGTGTAGATGGGCTGGCTGATATATTTCAGTTTAAGTCCAAAAGGAGATTAATGTTTACAAATAAAAGGAAAGAACAATTATAAAACTAATGAACTTGAGGTTTTATTTTTTAGTCTTATGAATAAGAATAATTTGCAAACTTAAGTAAAGAATGTATATTTGGTGCCGGCATATAGACAAACAACTGAGATCTGTCAACCATCCACCAATTTAATTCATTTATTCAACAAATAATTAATAAGTAGCTACTATATGCTAGGCATTGTTTGAGGAGTTGGGGGATCAATCAGTAATGGAGACAATTACAGCCAATTACAACAAATGCTGAGATAGAAGAGTAAAAAGTATAATATGTAATAAATAGAAAATATTTAGAAACTTTTTTTCTGTTTAAGTTCATTTGCCTTCATAATTGTTTTCATAGAAAACAAAGCATTGTGACAACGAAAAAATGGAGTTGGAGACAGATAATTCTATAATCAAAATTCTACTCTATTAACTTAATAGATTTGCAGTTTTAGGCAAATTATTTAAACTCTGTGAAATTAGTGTCTTCTTTCCTAAAATGGAAATTAACAATTTACACAACAGTGTTTTTGGAGGATTAGGGAAACACTGTATATAAAACCCTAGCATGGTGTCTGATATAGAGGCCCTGAAAAAATATGTCTCTCAAACCCACTACAAAGAGAATCCTAATTCATCATCTAGACTATGTGGAATACTTCATCTCCAGACAATGGTGGATAAAAAAGGTAATACCCCCTTCTGTGAGCGACATCTGGGGTCTTAAAAGCTTGCAAGTGGCCATCTAAGATGCATCAATTAGTCCCAGCCACCTGGAGTAAAGGAGAATGAAGCACACCAAAGACACAGGGAAAGTAGTAGCCCAAGAGACAGAAAGGGCCACATAAACCAGAGACTTCATCAGCCTGAGACGAGAAGAATTAGATGGTGCCTGGCTACCACCAATGACCACCCTGACAGGAAACACAACAGAGAGTCCTGGATGAAGCAGGCGAAAGGTGGGCTGCAGAACTCAAATTCTAGTAAGGAGTCCAGACTTAATGGTCTGAGACTAGAGGAACCCCGGAAAGCATGGCCTTCGGATTCTCTATCAGCCCAGAACTAAAACAATTTCCAAGGCCAACTCTTCAGACAGGGCTTGGACTGGACTGTGGGACATAAAATGATACTTGTGAAGAATGTGCCTCTTAGCTCCAGTAGACACAAGAGAATAAACAGGCAGCTTCTGTCCAGAGGTGAGATGAGAAGGCAGAGAGGGTTAGGAGTTGGTTGAATGGACATGGGGAATCAAAGGTGGAAAGGAGGAGTGTGCTGTCACAGTACGGGGAGAGCAATTAGGGTCACATAATAATGTATGTATAAATTTTTGTATGGGAGACTAACTTGAAATATAAACTTCATTTAAACTACAACAATAAAAAAAAGGTAATATCCCATATATGCAAACATACAATATATGCACATGTGCATATGTACAGAGATCTGTGTGTACACTCAAGTCATAAAGACTTTAAATAAACTAGTAAAACAGCAGTTACAAAGGCTCCACAAATTTTAACTTCACGGCAAAATGCTAAAATATAATTATCTTAGCAATAAACTATAGGCTAAAATAACTTCATTTAAAAAATTTACATATTTAAAGCATTAATGTTCTAATAGTAATAACTATGAAGTTGTTAAGATTCTTCTGTTTTTGTTTAAAACATGTTATTTTCTCAAAATACAGATAACTATAGATTTAATAAAACTACTCTAGGGAAATAGGTCAGTATATTTTTAAGTTTACTCTAAAACTGGCAAATTTGTAGCTTTTGTTCCCTATAAGTGCCTGTATTTTTTTTTTAAAGTATCGTGATCTTACTCTCTATCACATTAGTACATAAGCTTTAAATATAAATTATGAAATATGGTTGAAGTGCTAAGTCATAAACATGATTATTTACTAAAGCCAGTTCCAAACCTTAGCGCTGTACTTACTGTTGCTCGCATCCTCCTAATTTTCTCATTCAACTGCTGCTACCACACCTACAAAGGTTAATGTTAAGATTCAACAGTTTCTGTTCCAGATGTTCCAATTTGTTCCATTTACTAAATACTGAGGTAATCTTCACTGGCAAGCTGGACCTCAGATCGACCTTATTCTAACAAGTCAACCTTTACAAAGTCCATTCTGGGTTGCATCTTACTTTATGTCATTTTATAGATATATGGTGAAAACACATTTAGAGCAAGGATGGTAAAGGTACAATCAATTATCAGTATACTCATCAATATCTACTTCAAACCTTGCTTTCTATCAAGTTAGCCAATGTACAGTAAGCTTGCTGCTGTACATGAATGCATCATGTCACCATAGCAACTAAATCAACAAAGAGCTGCAGCAGCATCTGCTTCTGGATCATCTAACATCAGTCAATGGTTAGAATTTAAGAGGACACTGCTTCCAACTATATTCTATTTTAAAGCCCCTTTTAAATTTGTTTTACTTATTTTTATTCTCTGATCCTGGAATACCTCAGTATATTTACAGTTTATGTATACTATATGTAGATACACATGTATGAAAGTAGGCAGTGTCAGTGTGCAAATAATTTAACATCCTACACCTAAAAATATTACCCTAGTAACTGCTTTAATTGTGGAACCAATTCCACAAAGTTAACCTCCATTTATCAAAGAAAGATTGCTAATACTTAGTCACATAACAATAATTTAATTCTGAATTATGAATAATCACATTTAAATTACACAGACATATATAAAACTCCAAATGATTAACTATTTTTTATTAAGATATAATTCTTATACCATAAAATTTATCCTTTTAAAGTGTACAGTTCAGTGGTTTTTAGTATACATAAAGTTGTACAACCATCACTACCATCTAATTCTAGAACTTTTCATCATTCCAAAAAGGAACTCATACCCATTAGCAGTCACTCTCCATTCTCCTCTCTCTTAAACCCTGGCAACCACTAATTGACTTTCTGTCTTCAGGTCTCCTGAAGTATCTCCTGGGATAGTTTAATGGTCAGCTAATGACTAGACAGAGATTTCTTTAAATGTCTTGAACTATTAAGTTCCCCAGCCTCTGCAAGGGGGCTGTCTGTGCACACTCAAGTATACCTTCAGGGTTCTGACAGGCAGTTTACAACTTTACCTTTGCCTTCAATCCTGCTTGTGCATAGTCTCATGGTCAGCCAGAGGTAAGAGATCAGGACCTTCTCAGGTCTCTTTTGGGGATGTGCATAAGACCACATGTGTGTGGTCTTCTACATTCCCAGGAACATATCAGAGCCTTTTAAAACCTTCTATAGACATTTCAGGAGCCCTGGTAGCACAGTGGTTAAGCATTCCCCTGCTAACCAAAAGTTCAACAGTTCGAATTTACCAGCTGCTTCTTGTAAACTCTATGGAGCAGTTCTACTCTGTCCTACAGGGACTCTGTGAGTTGGAATCAACTCGACAGTCAGTGGGCTTTTTTTGGTTATAGACATTTCATTCCCCTGCTTTTCCTTCTACGGTTTTTGGTCAGCTTCTTTTCTGCCCCAACTGTTATCACTGCCTCAGACAGCTGTGATGTTGTGAAGTATAAAAGGGAATTTGGCCTTTGTTCTGGGGTCCTGAGAGCTGGACCACACCTGAGGCTAATGAGTGGGGGCTGACCAGAACAAGAGGCACCACTTGGGGCTGGTATCAAGAGGCCGTTAAGAGCCCTGAACCCTAAGGCTCAAATGAGCTTCCTGATTGGTGAAAACATCTGTTCTTGGGAGAGTTGCGTGTTCCTGGGGACTTGGAAGCTCTGTGTTGGGAACCCTTCCAGACTTCACCCTGTGTCTCTTCGTTTGTACCGTTTTTGGTTGTAATAAATCTGTGGTTCAAAGTCTGGTATACTCTGTCAGATTCTGTGAGTCATTCCAGTGAATTATCGAACCTATGGTGCAATGACAGCCAGCAGGGGCTCATGTCTGCCTATCTGGCAGTCTGAAGGATGGTGTCCATTTAACTTGTGAGTGCTGACCCAGCTCTGGGTGGCTAGGGTCAGAAGGGCTACATGGGTAGATGGTCTGAAGTGTCTAACTTGTGACCCCATTCTGAGTAGGTAGGGTGGGAGACAGAGCATCACTTGGATGGCTTACAACGAGGATGAAGAAGTGTGAAGATGAAGACTGGATTGATCTCCACATTTTGGGGATTTGATTCATGTTGATCTTTACCATGCAGCTGGCAACAAAGGTGAGGTTTATCTACTCTACCCCTTTCTTACTGCAGAGGTTAAACAACTGTCAATGATGGTTTTCAACAAAATCCCCAGCTGTTTGCAGTAAGGGAGCTCTGAGTCACATCAAATGACAACAAGCTCTGTGAGTGGAGATTTCCAGGGAAGTGCCAGACATTGTAGATAATGACAATTATCTGGAGATGGGGCTTCTGTGGAGCCCCAAACCTATCCTGTCTCCTCCAGTGGGTACCAAGCTGCAAGTTTTCACCACTGCCATCCACAATTTCAATGCTGCTGGTTTTCAAGGCTACCATGAAGCTGGAGAGAGGGAAACGAAAACAGGGCAAATTAAAATGGCACAAAGCTCACTGTCCATACCAAGATTCAGTAGCTTTCTTTGAAAATATATATGCTCTAGAGTTCTGAGAAAGTTGATTTTGACAATTTTTGCCTGTGTTCTCACTGCTTTCATAGAGGAGCAGATTTTCAGAGTTTCTTACTCTACCATTCCTGGTGATATCACCTGAAAATGGAGCTTTTAATGGATAAAATGTGCACAATGATCAGAGAGCAAGTCCTATTCTATGTGGAATATAACATTTTTCTAGTGTCATTTTGGATTTTTTTATTGACATCTGTCTTATTTTCCTAGTGTTACTGTAACAGAAATACAAGTGGGTGGCTTTAAAGAACAGAAATCTATTTTCTCACAGTTCTGGAGGCTAAAAGTCCGTATCAGGGTCTCAGCTCTGTTGATTCTTTTCTTGTTAGAAGGCTTGGACTTTCCTTGGTTCTTTGCAATCCTCACATGGCATGTGTCTTCCCCAGTATGTACTCACTTCTGTGTGTCTAATCTGCTCTTTTTATAATGCACAAGTGATTAGGTTTAGGACACACTCTACACTAGTATAACTTCATTAACAGAACACAGAAAATGATTACATTACATTGCATCCACAGGTATACCAAAAAAACCCACCAAACTCGCTGCTGTCAAGTCAATTCAGAGTAGAACTGCCCCATAGGGTTTCCAAGGCCATAACCTTTATGGAGGCAGACTGTCACATCTTTCTCCCACGGAGCACCTATGGGTTCAAACCTCCAATCTTCTGGTTTGCAGCCTAGCACTTTAACCACTGCACACCAGTACCCCTTTCCACACATATAGGGGTTAGGATTCCAACACAGATATACATCTGTATACACCCACAACATCTACATTTACTTTCGAAAACAAAGTCTATTTGAAGCAATCAAAGAAACCCTAGTAGCGAAACAGTTAGGCGGTCGGCTGCTAACCAAAAGATTGGTGATTCGAACCCACCCAGTGACTCTGCAGGAGAAGGACCTGGCAATGTGCTTCTGTAAAGATTACAGCCAAGAAAACCCTATGGGGCAGTTCTACTCTGCTACATGGGGTCACTATGAGTCAGAATTGAGTCAATGGCACCCAACAACAACAAAAAGTAATCGATTTCTAAATTAGATAAACACATTACTACATGCATAGAATAAAACTTGGTTCAAAGCATACTGCAGGAATAATTATAAAAAGATATTTTTCATCTGTTACAGATTTTTTACTTCAGAAATTTGGTATAAGTCAACCACTTCAGAGACCCTGATTTGTGCTTTTGAGATTCTCATCTTTTTGTTGATATGAAATAAGCTCTCATACATATCAAGCTCTTTGGTTGGATGCTTGATTGAAAATTGTCTCAAAAATATTCAGAACAAGGAAAGGTCATGGAAGCTCCATAGACACATCCAAACTCAGTAAGGGACTGAACTGCTGGGCAGAGGGCTATGGGGACCATGGTTTCAGGGAACATCTAGCTCAACTGGCATAACACAGTTTATAAAGACAATGCTCTACATTCTCCCCTGGTGAGTAGCGTCTGGGGTCTTAAAAGCCTGTGAGCAGCCATCTAAGATACTCCACTGGTCTCCCCTCTTCGGGAGCAAGGGAGAATGAAGGAAACAAGATACGAGGAAAAGATTAGTCCAAAGTACTAATGGATCATGCTACCAAGACCTCCACCAGACTGAGTCCAGTACAGCTAGATGGTGCCCCGCTACCAACACTGACTGCTCTAACCGGGATCACAACAGAGGCTTCTGGACAGAGCTGGAGAAGGATGTAGAACAAAATTCTAACACAAAAAAAAAGACCAGATTTACTGGCCTGACAGAGATTGGAGAAACCCCAAGAGTATGGCCCCCGGACACCCTTTTAGTTCAGTGGTGAAGTCACTCCAGAGGTTCACTGTTCAGCCGGGGATTGGACAGCCCCATAAAACAAAACAGGACTAATGAGGTACAGCAGTCCAGGGACAAGGACCAGAAGGTAGGAGGGGACAGGAAAGCTGGTGATAGGGAATCCAAGACTGAGAAGGGACAGTGTTGACATGTCGTGGAGTTGTTAACCATTGTCATAGGGCAATATGTGTACTGTTTAATGAGAAACTATTTGTTCTGTAAACCTTCATCTAAAGTACAAAAAAAAAAAAGAATTATCTATGTGAGATCAAATTGACAACAGCAACTCAAAAGGTTTGATGGGAAGCCTAGGGGCCAGTGAGTTGAAGATAATGGTGATGGAATAATTTGGAAAAGGATAGTGAGAACAGCAGTACAACTGGAAGAATGTAATCGATGTCACTGAATTGTACATGTAGAAATTTCTGAAATGGTGTATCTTGGGCTATGTATATTTTCACCAAAAAAAAGGTCTTCCAAGTTTGAGAAGGGAGAGTGCTAACATGTCATGGGGTTGTTAACCAATGTCATAAAACAATATGTGTACTGACTCTTTAATGAGAAACTATTTGTTCTGTAAACCTTTATCTAAAGTACAATAAAAAAAAGTTAAAAAAAAAAAAATTTAGAGCCTTTTTGTCCTGAGGAAACCAGAGGCAAACCAAAACAGTAGAGCAAAGGAAAGTAAGGTGCTTCTCCCTTTCATCACCATCGAAAGTAAATTCTAAATGTTGGTTTCTGAGATTAGCATTTACCTAATACTAGCTGGGTCACAATTTATCTCACTGGAAGCTGTGTTTGGTTTAACTGAAGGAGAAAAATTTTCACTAATAATCAAATATCAGATACAAGAAATTTAAAAAGTGCTCACATTTTTAAGTTCAAAAAGTTGTAAACGTTTAAGCATAGGCATTAAAAATCTGAAAGATTATACACCAAGGTATTAAACATTCACTAAATCTTAGGGGTGAGATTCCTGAAACTCCCAAATAGCAGCTCACACCTTTGTGAAAACAATTTTGTGGCCCTGAATTCTAATCCAAACCCTCAATCGTAGATCTCATGGCCCAAATTTTTCTTAACCCAACTGCTCTGTAGCTTTGCCTGGCAAATAAAATAGCTGTCTGTTAAATTCCTCATTCATAGACACTTCTGGAAAGGTTAGAATTTAAACACTAAACCAGCTCCCTCTTTCCCATTAGAGTTTGTTCCTCTTAAACACCTATACAATGCTACTTTCTATGATGCTCCACGAGAAAATTAAATAGTTTTTAAGAATTCCAGTTATCCATTAATTTTTCTCAGATACAAAAAGCCTCACAACACTAGGTATAGATCTAAAAACCAAGGTGCTTATTTTAGCACACTTTTTATAAGCATATTTTTAAAAAATTTTATTTTGTTGTTGTTGAGAATATACATAGAAAAACATTACCAATTCAACAGTTTCTACCAGTACAATTCAGTGACAATGATTACATTCTTTGAGTTATGCAACCAATCTCACTCTCCTTTTTGAAGCTGTTCTTCCCCCATTAACATAAACTCACTGCCCCTTAAGTTTCCTATATAATCTTTTGAGTTGCTGTTGTCAATTTGATCCCACACAGACAGATTGTAAAAGAGCACAATGCTCAAGTCATTTTTTACTAACTATTGTTTGATTTTGGGAAGACTTCAGGGATATTTTTGGTTTAAGTTTTAAGGAGTAAAGATTATCTCAGGGCAATAGTTTCGAGGGTTCAACCAGTCTCCAGAACATCTGGAGCCCAAAAAAATTTGAAACTCTGTTCTGTATTTTCCCCTTTTTGATCAGGATTCCTCTATAGAATCTGATCAAAATGTTCAGTAATGGTAGCTGGGCACCATCCAGTTCTTCTGGTCTCATGGCAAAGAAGGCAGTTGCTCATGGAGGCAATTAGCCACACTTCCTCCTCCTATTTCTGACTCTCCTCCTTGGTCTGTTGTATAAGCACGTATTTTTAAAAATTAACTCTTTACGATAAAAACTCAGTTATGCTGATCTGATAAAAAATAAACTTCATACATATTTGAGCACTTTCCACGTGCAAAATGTTTTGTTTGTTCTTATCCTAAGAGATAATAAAATCAAACTTACAAATTGAGTGGAAATTTTAAGGCATTCTATTAAAAAAATGAACAACAACAACAACAAAAAACCTTCCTAAATTATCAAGAGAAAATAAAAAGTTCCAAAGAAAGAATGTAAATAAACTAGAGTTAAATTTTATGTTTGGCACAAAACAATAAAACACTATTTTATGGAATAACTGCGACCAATAACATTTCATTTGTACATCTTTACAGTATACATCTTCTCATGTTCAAGAAAAAAATTGGCAAATTGTTTTAGGTGTTTTACTGATAAACTATTTCATCTGAAAAGTGGGTAATGAAATATTTTCACGTAATTCAAGCTAGTATGGAAAACTATATATATTAAAATCTTAAATATTTTGTAATATTTAATAAAACAAGTATTTTTTGTCCACTAATCGGGGAAAAGACAGTCTCTTTAACAAATGGTGCTGGCATAATTGGATATCTATATGCAAAAAACTGAAACAAGACCCATATTTCACACCATGCACAAAAACTAACTCAAAATGGATCAAAGACTTAAATATAAAATAAAAAATGATAAAGATCATGGAAGAAAAAATAGGGACAATGCTAGGAGCCTTAATACATGGCATAAACACAATACGAACCATAAGTTACAATGCACAAGCACCAGAAGAGAGACGAGATAAATGGGAGCTCCTAAAAATCAAACACTTATGCTCATCCAAAGATTTCACCAAAAGAGTGAAAAGACAACCTACAAACTGGGAAAAAATGTTTTGGCTATGACAAATCCAATCAGCGTTTAATCTCTAAAAGCTACAAGATACTCCAAAGCCTCAACAGCAAAAAGACAAATAACCCAAATAAAAAATGGGCAAAGGATATGACCAGGCACTTCACCAAAGAAGATATTCAGGCAGCTAACAGACACATGAAGAAATGCTCACGATCATTAGCCATCAGAGAAATGCAGATCAAAACTACAATGAGATATCATCTCACCCCAACAAGGCTAGCATTAATCCATAAAACACAAAATAACAAATGCTGGAGAGGTTGTGGAGAGACTAGAACACTTATACACTGTTGGTGGGAATGTAAAATGGTACAACCACTCTGGAAATCGATTTGGCGCTTCCTTAAAAGGCTAGAAATAGAAGTACCATACATACGATCCAGCTATCCCACTCCTTGGAATATATCCTAGAGAAACAAGAGCCATCACACGAATAGATATATGCACACCCATGTTCACTGCAGCACTGTTCACAACAGCCAAAAGATGGAAGCAACCTAAGTGCCCACTGATGGACGAACGGATAAACAAACTATGGTATATCCACACAGTGGAATATTACACAATGATAAAGAACAATGATGAAGCTGTGAAACATCGTATAACTTGGTGGAAGCTAGAACTTATTATGCTGAGTGAATTTAGTCAGGCACAGAAGGACAAATACTGTATAAGACCACTATTATAAGAACTCAAGAAAAGGTTTAAACACAGAAGAAAACATTCTTTGATGGTTACGGGGGTGGGGAGGGAGGGTGAGGGTTATTCACTAACTAGATAGTAGATAAGAATGATCTTAGGTGAAGGGAAGGACAGCACACACTACAGGGGAAGCCAGCACAAGTGGACTAAACCAAAGCTAACAAGTTTCCTGAATACAACGAAATACTTTGAGAGACAGAGTAGCAGGGATGCGGGGTCTGGGGACCATGCTTTCAGGGGATATCTAGGTCAACTGGCATAACAAAGCTTATCAAGAAAATGTTCTGCATCCTACTTTGGTGAGTGGCGTCTGGGGTCTTAAAAGCTTGCAAGCAGCCATCAAAGATACATCAATTGGTCCCAACCACTTAGAGTAAAGGAGAAC
Source organism: Trichechus manatus latirostris (assembly GCF_000243295.1). NCBI lineage: Eukaryota > Metazoa > Chordata > Mammalia > Sirenia > Trichechidae > Trichechus > Trichechus manatus. The sequence continues at coordinate 4,813,801 of NW_004443980.1, forward strand.
GAAGAACACCAAAGCCACAAGGAAAGTATTGGCCCAAGAGACAGAATGGGCCACATAAACCAGAGACTTCATCAGCCCGAGACTGGAAGAACTAGATGGTGCCCGGCTACCACCAATGAACGTCCTGACAGGGAACACAACAGAGGGGTCCTGACAGGGAACACAACAGAGGGTCCCTGACGGAGCGGTGGAACGATGGGATGCAGAACTCAAATTCTAGTGAGAAGACTGGACTTGATGGTCTGACTGGGACTGGGGGCACCCCAGAAAGCATGGCCCCTGGTCTCTCCGTCACCCTAGAACTGGGACGGTTTCCAAGGCCAACTCTTCGGACAGGGATTGGGCTGAACTGCAGGACATAAGAGTGATGCTTGTAAGGAGTGTGCCTCTTAGACAAGTGGATATAGGAGACCAGGGGGGTGGCTTCTGTCCGGGGGTGAGGGGGAGGGCAGAGAGAGCTGGGAGCTGGTTGGATGTTCATGGGGAGTAGGGGGCGAAGGGGAGAAGTGTGCTGTCGCAGAATGGGGTGAGCGGTTGGGGTCTCATAACAATGTATGTTAAAAAAAAAGAATTCTGTATGGGAGACTAACTTGAAACGTAAACTTCATTTAATTACAACAATTAAAAAAAAGTATTTTTTTTTTTTAAAAAACTCTTAAGAGACAGTCATCTTAGTCTAAATAACATCTTAAAGAAATGAAACATAATGGTCAAGGAATTTTAATGAATACTTGGTCTAAAAAGCATTGGTGTTCTACAAGATTAACTGTTTGATATTCTACAGTTAGAATACTCTGTAGGTAGTCAGTTCCTGAGCCTTAGAACCCTGTAGAAATTGTTGACTTTTAAAAAATACAGTTTGGGATGAAGAGAGGAAATAAAGAAGCAATAACTTGTAAGCAGCACTAAGAAAAGCGAGGGAGAAATTACCTAGAGAGACGTGAAAATTTTATGAAATGAATCTGATTATAATTTTCTACAAAAAGAAGCCTTCTTACAAAGAAAATTTTCCCCATAATTTTTTGGGTGTTCTTACATGAGATTAATATAAAGCAGGATTTCTTTTTTTTTTTGCCACAAATTCTATTAATGTTTCTACAAAGAGGTTGAGTTTTGTTTTTACAACTTTTATAACATCCCTCTTTTGTTAATAAATTATGCAGATTATATGTTCAAAATATTGCTGTGTACCTTCTTACTACCAGATACAATGTTCATGATTCAGTTTTCTACAATGCTGCATTTGTGTGATTTTTCTTCCTTTGTGTGATCTTTAAAAACAAAACAAAAACAGAACATTTTGCTAATAGGACAAACATGCACACACATACACACACATCATAGCAAAATATACAAGAAATTCTAAACAGGGTTCAGCCCAGAAAGAAGGGTTTACATTTCACTATAAACTTTTTGTACTGTTTAAATATTTTTTAATTATATGACTTTATTTCTTTGTCAAATGAAAAAAAAAACAAAAAACAAAAACTCTAGCAACAAAAAGAAAAAAAATCATGTAATTCCAAACATATATACATATATATCATAGAAAAAAGACCTGAACACATATATACCAAACTGATAGCAGTGATTCTTCTTCTGAGAAAGGGATTGGTGGACAAGAGGTATAAAGAGGCATTCTTGCTTTATTTGAACTATTTAAAAATTTAAGAAAATTTTTCTTGAAGGCCAACAACACATGGAAAAAGCACACAAATCATTACTGTATGGGTTGATAAAAACATAAAGTGAACAAAGCCCCCAAGTCAAGAAACAGAATTTTACCAGAAGACTCTTCTCTTGTGCTACTTCCCAAGAAGTAGCCTTTTCCACTTAAACTGTACCCTCCTTCCTTCCTCCCCAAATCAAAGGTTAATTTTGTCTGTTTTTGAATTCTATTTATATGAATCATACAGTATGAATTTTCTATGTCTGGCTTCTTTTGCTCAACATTATGTTTGTGAGATTCATCCATGTTACCAATACCTGTAGAATAATATTTACTGAATAATATTCCATAATATGCAGCCCTGGTAGCGCCGTGGTTAAGCACTCGGCTGCTCAATAAAAGGCAAGTAGTTTGAACCCACCAGGCACTCTGTGGGAGAAAGAAGTGGCAGTCTGCTTCCACAAAGATTACACCCTTGGAAACCCTACAGGGCAGTTCTACCCTATACTTTTGGGTTGCTATAAGTCGGAATCAATTTGACAGCAACAGGTTTCGGGTTTCTATTCTATAAAATGAATATACCTCAATTTCTTTACCCATTCAACTACTCATGGAAATTTCGGTAGTTTCCAGTTTTTGGCTATCACTAATAATGCTTCAATAATATTCTTGGGAGGTGGAACCAAGATGGCGGAGTAGTGAGACGCTTCTGGGGGACCCTCTTACAGCAAGGACAAGAAAAAACAGAATCATTTATATATGACAATCTAGCAGCGCCAGGGAATCTACTAGGCCATGCAGAACCAGTGAGAAGCAGCCCTCATCAGCGAAAGATAAGTAATTGCGTACGGCCTACTGCGTGGATCAAAAACACCCCCACTAGGGAAAAGCCTCTCTACAATCTACCTCCGCACTCACTGCTCTGCACTCGGTCCCCGACTGGCTTCAGCAACTGCCGAGTCCCCTGAGACAGAAGTAGGATCTGTCACACACCGTGAGCCATTCTCCCGACTTTGGAGAGAGAAAAAATTAACAAATGGGAAAATAAATTGCCAGCTCCCCTAAGCCAAGAACCCAGAGTAGGCACAGCTCCTTTGCCTAGGCATAGGCATAAGGGAACCATGGACATGGAGTGCCCTTCCCCCTGGACAGACTTGTGTGGGCCCATTTCAACAACGTAGGCCCTCACTACCACAGTACAACAGGGTATATATTGGAACTCTAACTTCAAATGTTTCAGCTGTGAAGTGGCAGGTTCTTGACATTTGACATTGCTCTGCCCATTAAGCAGGGTCTTCACCAACCCACATCAGGGGCCTGAGGACTTGTGACTCGACCCATGCCACCTAGCCACCTGCGATAGGGGCCCATGAATAAGAGGTGCCCCCCAGTCCTTACAGCAAACAGCATTAGGTGCTCACAGTCCGGCTGCAAAACCCACCCACCTACGTGATCTAAGGAACAGGGACACGCCTTCTCCTGGAACTCAGGGGTGGACATCAGCCCCCTGCCTTGCTCAGTGTGTGTCCACCTGCTGCAGCCAGATGCTTCTGCCCACACCAATCACCCATGCCTGTCTAGGACTGTAAGTGAGAGCCTACACCACACACTTGGTGGCTATCTACTTGGGCACCTGGGGCGAATTCATAAAGGGGGAGTGGGCAGACTCCTGAGCTCAAATACCTACGAACAGATCTAACAACCTGGTGACAGGACATTAGAGCATCAAAGGTGCCGATAATCAAACCAGCTCATACGAGCAGCCAATTTGGGCATAACAAAACAAAACAAGAAGCTAGGACACAATAAGCAAACATAAAATAAATAAATATAGTAACTTTTTGATGGCTCGGAGACAACAGTCAATATCAAATCACATAAAGAGGCAATCCATGACAGCTTCAGCAAGCTCCCAAAATAAAGAATCTAGAAATTTTCCAGAGGAGGAAAATTTCTTGGAATTACCCGAGGCAGAATACAAAAGATTAATATATAGAACTCATCAAGAAATTAGGAAGGAAATTAAGCAAAACGTAAAACATGCAATACAAGAAATTAAAAAGATAAGAGAAGAGCATAATGACAAATTTAACACGCTGCAAGAATCCATAGAGACAGCAATCAGAAATCCAGAAGATTAACTATCAAATTTCAGAATTAGACAATAGAAAGTCAGAGGAGCAGAAGTGAGGCAATGGAAGTCAGAATTAGTGAGACTGAAGAAAAAGCACTTGACACCAACTTATTTGAGGAAAAATCGATAAAAGGATTAAAAAAATGCAGAAACTCTAAGCATTATGTGGGACTCTATCAAGAGGAATAACCTATGAGTGACGGAAGTACCAGAACAGGGGGGGATAACAGAAAATATACAGAGAATTGTTGAAGATTTGTTGGCAGAAAACTTCACAGATATCATGAAAGATGACAAGATATCTATCCAAGATGCTCAAAAACCCCACATAAGGTAGATCCCAAAAGAAAGTCACCAAGACATATTATAATCAAACTTGCCAAAACCAAAGACAGAGAAAATTTTAAGAGTGGCTAGGGATAAACGAAAAGTTATCTATCAAAGAGAGTCAATAAGACTAAGCTTGGACTACTCAGCAGAAACTATGCAGGCAAGATGGGATGACATACATAAAGCCTTGAAGGAAAAAAACTGCCAGCCAAGAATTACATATCCAGCAAAACTGTCTCTCAAATATGATGGTGAACTTAGGACATTTCCAGATAAACAGAAGTTTAGGGAATTTGCAAAAACCAAAGCAAAATTACAAGAAATACTAAAGGGAGTCCTTCAGTTAGAAAATCAGTAATATCAGATAACAGCCCAAGACGAGAACACAGGACAGAGCAATCAGATATCAACCCAGATAAGGAAGTCACAAAAATAAATCAAAGCTAAAACACAGAAAATAGGGAAACAGATGTCAATATGTAAAAGATGACAACATTAAAACAACAAAGAGGGACTTAAAAAACGTAGACATAGATTTTGCATATAGAGAGGAAGTCGAGGCGATATAACGAAACAAAAAACTGGCATAAACTTAGAAAAATAGGGGTAAATATTAAGGTAACCACAAAGGAAGCTAACAATCCTACAAGTGAAAATGAAAAACTAGAAAAATATAAAGACTCAGCCAACACAAAATCAACAACAACAAAAAGAAAATACCTAAAGAAAAATGACTCAGCACAGAAAATTAAGTGGAACAAAGAAACTGTGAGTAAAACACCAAAAAAAAAAACATCAAAATGACGGCACTAAACTCATACCTATCAATAATTACGCTGAATATAAATGGACTAAACGCACCAATAAAAAGATAGCGAGGGGCAGACTGGATAAAAAAACAGGATCCGTCTATATGCTGCCTACAAGAGAAACACCTTAACGACAGAAACAAACTAAAACTCGAAGGATGGAAAAAAATATATCAAGCAAACAACACTCAAAAAAGAGCAGGAGTGGCAATATTAATCTCTGACAAAACAGACTTTAAAATAAAATCC
>NW_004443980.1:4819091-4820669 GCF_000243295.1 Trichechus manatus latirostris
GGATGGAAAAAAATATATCAAGCAAACAACACTCAAAAAAGAGCAGGAGTGGCAATATTAATCTCTGACAAAACAGACTTTAAAATAAAATCCACCACAAAGGTTAAGGAAGGACACTACATAATATTTAAAGGGTCAATACTCCAGGAGGACATAACTACAATAAATGTTTATGCACCCAATGACAGGGCTCCAAAATGCATGAAACAAACTCTAAAAGCACTGAAAAGAAAGACAGACAGCTCCACAATGGTAGTAGGAGACTTCAACACACCACTTTCGGTGAAGGACAGAACATCCAGAAAGAAGCTAAACAAAGACACGGAAGAGCTAAATGCTAAAATCAACCAACTTGATCTCACAGACATATAATGAACACTCCACCCAACAGCAGCCAAGTATACTTTCTTTTCCAATGCACATGGAACATTCTCCAGAAAAGACCACATATTAGTCCATAAAGCAAGCCTTAACAAAATCCAAAGCATCGAAATATTACAAAGCATCTTCTCTGACCATAAGGCCATAAAAGTAGAAATCAACAACAGAAAAACAAAAAAAACAAAAAAATCAAATGAGTAAAAAGTGAACAACACCTTGTTCAAAAACTACTGGGTTATAAAAGAAATTAAGGATAGAATAAAGAAATTCATAGAATCAAACAAGAATGAAAACACATCCTTACCAGAACCTTTGGGACACAGTAAAAGCAGTTCTCAGAGGTCGGTTTACACCAATAAATGCACACATCCAAAAAGAAGAAAGGGCCACAATCAAAACATTAACCCTACAACTGGAACAAGTAGGAAGAGAGCAGCAAACGAGGCTCTCAGGTACCAGAAGAAAGGAAATAATAAGAATTATAGCAGAATTAAATGAAATAGAGAATAGAAAAACACTTGAAAGAGTTAACAAGACAAAAGCTGGTTCTTTGAAAAGATCAACAAAATTGATAAACCACTGGCCAAACTGACAAAAGAAAAACAGGAGAGAAAGCAGATAACCGTTTAAAGAAATGAGACGTGTGATACCACAACAGACCCAAATTAAATTAAATGAATTGTAACAGAATACTATGAAAACTTGTACTCTAACAAATATGAAAACCTAGAGGAAATGGACAAATTTCTAGAAACTCACTACCTATCTAAACTAACACAAACAGAGGTAGAATAACTAAATAAACTCGTAACAGAAGAAGAGATTGAAAAGGTAATTAAAAATCTCCCAACAAAAAAAAAGCCCTGGCCCGGATGGCTTCACTGGAGAATTCTACCAAATTTTCAGAGAAGAGTTAACACCACCAATACTAAAGGTATTTCAGAGCATACAAAAGGATGGAATACTCCAAACTCATTCTAAGAAGCCAGCATAACCCTGATACCAAAACCAGGGAAAGACACCACAAAAAAAAAAAAAACTACAGACCAATATCCCTCACGAGCAATGACGCAAAAATCCTCAACAAAATTCTAGCCAACAGAATTCAGCAACATATCAAAAAAATAATTCACCATGATCAAGTGGGATTTATACCAGGTATGCAGGATGGTTCAACATTAGAAAAACAATCAATGT
>NW_004443980.1:4820769-4876087 GCF_000243295.1 Trichechus manatus latirostris
CCAGGTATGCAGGATGGTTCAACATTAGAAAAACAATCAATGTAATCCATCACATAAATAAAACAAAAGACAAGAACCACATGATCTTCTCAATTGATGCCAAAAAGGCATTTGACAAAGTCCAACACCCATTCATGATAAAAACACTCAACAAAATAGGAACAGAGGGGAAATTTCTCAATATAATTAAGGGCATTTAAACAAAGCCAACGGCTAACATCATCCTAAATGGAGAGACTTTGAAAGCATTCCCCTTGAGAACGGGAACCAGACAAGGATGCCCTTTATCATCAGTTTTATTTAACATTGTGCTGGAGGTCCTATAGAAAAAGAAATAAAAGGCATCCAAATTGGTAGGGAAGAAGTCAAAGTATCTCCGTTTGCAGATGATATGATCTTATACACAGAAAACCCCAAAGAATCCACAAGAAGACTGCTGGAACTAATAGAAGATTTCAGGAAAGTTTCAGGATAGAAGATAAACATACAAAAATCAGTTGGATTCCTTTACACCGACAAAGAGAAACTTGAAGATGAAATCACCAAATCGATACCATTTACAATAGCCACCAAGAAGATAAAATACTTAGGAATAAATCTAACCAGAGATGTGAAAGACCTATACAATGAAATCTACAAGACACTACTGCAAGGAACCAAAAGAGACCTTCATTAAGTGGAAAAACATACCTTGCTCAAGGATCTACCCAAAGCGATCTACAGGTACAATGCAATCCCAATCCAAATTCCACCGGCATTTTTTAATGAGATAGAGAAACAAATCACCAACTTCATATGGAAAGGGAAGAGGCCCCGAATAAGTAAAGCATTACTCAAGAAGAAGAACAAAGTGGGAGGCCTCACACTACCTGATTTTAGAAGCTATTATACTGTCACAGTAGTCAAAACAGCCTGGTACTGGTACAACAACAGATACATAAACCAATGGAAGAGAATTGAGAACGCAGACAGAAATTCATCCACCTAGGAGCAGCTGATATTTGACAAAGGCCCAAAGTCCATTAATTGGGGAAAAGACTGTCTCTTTAACAAATGGTGCTGGCATAATTGGACATCCATCTGCAAAAAACTGAAACAAGACCCATACCTCACACCATGCGCAAAAACTAACTCAAAATGGATCAAAGACTTAAACATAAAATCGAAAACAATAAAGATCATGGAAGAAAAAATAGGGACAATGCTAGGAGCCCTAATACATGGCATAAACACAATGCGAACTATAAGTAACAATGGACAAGCACCAGAAGAGAGACTAGAAAACTGGGAGCTTCTAAAAGTCAAAAACTTATGCTCATCAAAAGACTTCACCAAAAGAGTAAACAGACAACCTACAGACTGGGAAAAAATTCTTGTCTATGACAAATCCAATCAGCATCTAATCTCTAAAATCTACAAGATACTGCAAAACTGCAACAACAAAAAGACAGATAACCCAATTAAAAAATGGGCAAAGGATATGAACAGGTACTTTGCCAAAGAAGATATCCAGGCAGCTAACAGACACATGAAGAAATCCTCAAGATCATCAGTCATTAGAGAAATGCAGATCAAAACTATAATGAGATATCATCTCACCCCAACAAGGCTAGCATTAATCCAAAAAACACAAAATAATAAATGCTGGAGAAATTGTGGAGAGACTGGAACACTTATACACTGTTGGTGGGAATGTAAAATGGTACAACCACTTTGGAAATCGATTTGGCGCATCCTTAAAAACTTCGAAGTAGCAGTACCATATGATCCAGCTATTCCACTCCTTGGAATAGATCGTAGAGAAGTAAGAGGCATCACAAGAATAGATATATGCACACCCATGTTCATTGCAGCACTGTGCACAACAGCAAAAAGACGGAAACAATCTAGATGCCCATCAATGGATGAATGGATAAACAAATTATGGTGTATCCACACAGTGGAATACTACGCAACAATAAAGAACAATGATGAAACCGTAAAACATCTTACAATACGGAAGAATCTGGAGGTCATTATGGTGAGTGAATTTAGTCAGTAAAAGAAGGACAAATATTGTGTAAGACCACTATTATAAAAACTCAAGAAAAGGTTTAAACACAAAAGACAACATTCTTCGATGGTTACGATGGTGGGGAGGGAGGGTGAGGGTTATTCACTAACTAGTAGTAGACAAGTTTTACCTTAGGTGAAGGGAACAATGGCACACACTACAGGGGAAGTCAGCATAAGTGGACTGAACCAAAGCTAAGAAGTTTGCTGAATACAATCAAACACTTTGAGGGACAGAGTAGCAGGGGTAGGGGACTGAGTACCCTGCTTTCAGGGGACATCTAGGTCAATTTGCATAACAAAGCTTATTAGAAAATGCTCTGCATCCTCTTTGGAGAGTGGCATCTGGGGTCTCAAAAGCTTGCAAGTAGCCATCTAAGATGCATCTATTGGTCCCAACCACCTGGAGTAAAGGAGAATGAAGAACACCAAAGACACAAGGAAAGTATTAGCCCAAGAGGCAGAAAGGGCCACATAAATCAGAGACGTCATCAGCCTTAGACTAGAAGAACTAGATGGTGCCCAGCTACCACCAATGACCGCCCTGACAGGCAACACAACAGAGAGTCCCTGATGGAACAGGAGAAAGGCGGGGTGCAAAACTCAAATTCTAGTAAGACGACCAGACTTAATGGTCTGAGACTGGAGAAACCCTGGAAAGCATGGCCCCTGGATTCTCTATCAGCCCAGAACTAAAACAATTTCCAAGGCTAACTCTTAAGACAGGGATTGGACTGTACGGTGGGACATAAAGTGATACTCATGAGGAGTGTGCCTCTTAGCTCAAGTAGATACAAGAGACTAAACGGGCAGCTTCTGTCCGGAGGTGAGACGGGAAGGCAGAGAGGGTTAGTAGCTGGGAGAATGGACTTGGGGAATCAGGGGTGGAAAGGAGGAGTGTGCTGTCACAGTGTAGGAAGAGCAATTAGGTTCACATAAAATGTATGTATAAATTTTTGTATGGGAAACTAACTTCAAAGGTAAACTTCATCTAAACTACAATAAAATAAAAAAAAAGAATATTCATGTTCATGGCTTTTGTTATACATGTGAATGGAGTTCTGGGTATATACCTAGAAGTAGAATATACGGATCATGGGGAGTATGTACTTTCAAATGGGAGCTTCAAGCGCTCATCTGCTAACTCAAAGGTTGGTGATTCAAACCCACCCAGCGGCTGCATGGAAGAAAAGCCTGGCAATCTGCTTCTGTAAAGATTACAGTGAAGAAAACCCTATGGGGGTAGTTCTACTCTGTCATATGAGGTCACTATCAGTTGAAGCCAACGCGACAGCACTCAACATTATTAACTATCTCTACTTATACATCTCAAAACACCTCAAATTCAATCGAACTCCTCTCATATGTCCTCAAACCTCAAATCTGTTACTTCTTCTGTCTTCCTTATTGTAGAAGACTTATTATTTTCCCCAAATATTTGATGCCTCTTGTCATGGATCGAATTGTGTCCTCCAAAAAACATGTATAGCAACTTGGCTAGGTCATGATTCCCAGTACTGCATGATTGTGTAATCTGATGTGATTTCCTTATGTGTTGTAAACTCTATCAATATGATGAGATTATATGTGATTTCCTTATGGGTTGTAAATTCTATCACTGTGATAAGGTTATACTGATGAGGTTGACAAGATTAGATAGGGTCTTAATGCAATCTCTTTTGAGATATAAAAGAGAGAAGCGAGCAGAGACATACGGGAAGCTCATACCACAAGAAAGCAGTGCCGGGAGCAGAGCGCGTCCTTTGGACCTGAGGTTCCCGTGCTAAGATGCTCCCAGACCAAGGAAAGACTAATGACAAGGACCTTCCTCCAGAGCTGAGAGAGAGAGAGAGAGCAAGCCTTCTGGAGCTGATGCCCTGAATTTGGACTTGTAGCCTACTGGACTATGAGAGAATAAACTTCTCTTTGCTAAATCCATCCACTTGTGGTTTTTCTGTTAGAGCAGCACTAGATGACTAAGACACCTCTCTTTGGGTAGGTTTATTTTCCCATTACCCTACTGATGGCAAAAAAAGATTTCCAAAGTGGCTGTACCAATTTACACTCCCACCAGAACTCTATGCGGGCAGTTGTTCTACAGTTAAACCAACATTTGGAATTGTCAGCCTTTTCATCAGACCCATCATGATGGATGTACGTAGTGTTTGAATTTAAGAGGGAATATTCATGTATCTGCCGTATGAACAAAAATAAAATTTAAAAGAATGAAGGGGTAAGAACATTTTCTAACTTGTGTGTGTATGAGGGGATGAAGAGAGTTATCTTCTTGATAGTTCATAAGTCTTCCTTGACACAATTCTGAAAATAATTGCTTTTTATCAGCTCAAAATTAGCCAAGCCACTCATGATGTTGTTTAATAATTGTTAAAGTAGTAGTAGTTCATAATTCTCCATTTTCTCTCTGCCTCAAAATATTAGAAAATATTTTTTATTGTTGCTGAGAACATACACAGCACAAAATACACCAATTTACCAGCTTCTATACGTACAATTCAGTGACACTGATTACATTCTTTAAGTTATGCAACCATTTTCACCCTCATTTCTTGAGTTGTTCCTCCCCCATTAACATAAACTCACTGCCCCCTAAGGTTCCCATCTAATCTTTCCAGTTGATGATGTAAATTTGATCCCATTAAGATAGATCTTAAAAGAGCTTACTGCTCAAGGCAGACACACTTTACTAGTTAAGCTAAACTACTGTTTGATTTTATAAGACTTCAGGGGATATTTCTGCCTTAAGGTTCAAATATTATCTCAGGGCAGTAGTTTCAGGAGTTCATCCAGCCTCCATGGCTCCACAAAGTCTGGATTCCCTGAGAATTTGAAATTTGTTCTACATTTTTCCCCCTCTGATGAGGATTCTTCTCACTGAAAATATATGTTATTGATATTTCCTTCAGTATTTTAAACTGTCTCCTAAGTATCTTCTTTGTATTTACATAGGTAGGAATCATGACTATGTAACAAATCATAAGTCCTTATATTTACAATTATTTAGATATGATGGTTACTTTTCAGACAGCATTCTTCAGGGATTAAAAAAAATTCAATTTCACAAGCATTTACTAAAAAGCACTAATAGGTTAAGTTGTAAAAGTAACACTAAGTACAAGAAATAATTTCTGCCCCTGAAGATTAACAAATGTGTGAGTGCAACCACACGAGCACACATATTATAAACCAGTATATAGAAAGTGATTTAGAAGGTATTTCTCATCACTGTTGCCTTGAAATAAATCAATATATATGAAATAAAGTATTTTCTTTTTCTAAGATTTCAGCATAGCTTTGAATTATCCATTACCACTTCCTCTTGGGTAACGTCTGGATAAAAGCACCTATTCTTTATACAGTAAGGATCAATCTCAGGGTCTCATGCTACTGACCAGTTAATAGTCTATATACCTACACACTGCAGAAGCTGGCCTTTTGAAGCTAAAACAGCTGGTAAAATTAACCGGCACATTAATGAGCGCCTATTGTATAAAGAATGTTGTGAAACTTGCAAAGTGGGCAAAAGACAAAATGCCTGTACATAGACAAAGTGCCCTATCTTCTTGGGGTGATTCATGGGTCTAATTTAAGGTTTGGGGGGAGAAAAGTTTAGAGCAATATGTTAAAAAGGGGAAAAAAAAAACCGCCACCATCTAGTCGATTCCAACTCATAGCAACCCTACAGGACAGAGTAGAACTGCTCTAGGACTTCCAAGTCTGTAAATCTTTATGGAAGAAGACTGCCACATCTTTCTCCTGCAGAAAGGCTGGTGGGTTCTAACTGCTGACCTTTCAGTTAGCAGCCAAGCGCTTTAACTACTGCACCGTGAGGGCTCCATATTTTGAAGGAGGGAAATATAAATTAATCTCAATGAGGATAATCATTTCACAGCTATATAATGAAACTTAAGAAAACTGACAGTATAGTAGGGCTGTGGAGCAATGAGATCCCTAACATACTGTTAGTACAACCATTCTGGGGAGTAATTTGGCAGTATTTAATAGGCTGAAAAAGTATATACTCCAAATGCAACAAATATACTTCTAGATATTTATCCTAGAGAAAGTTTTATATACATAAATGAGGGCACATATACAAGACTGTTCACTGCAGCATTTTGTAAAAATGAAAGAACTGAGAAAATATATAAACAGTAAGGAAATGGACAGATTCTGCTGGATTCATACAATGGAATACTATACTAGTATCTCACTGTGTGAATCTACACAGTGGATAAATCTCAAAAATACAATATTGAGTAAAAAAACAAGTTGGAAAGGGCAATGTAAGGCAAGACGCAAGTGCTTTAAATTTTAAAAACTAAAAGAAAAAAACAGTATATATTAATAATGGCTATATACAAACATCTATACCAAGAATATTAAAACAAGGATGTGGAAGATATTCTCCAACTTCAGAGGAAATGATTTATGAATTTATGTTTCTTTTTCAAAAGAGCAGCTGAGGCAAATTCAGCAACACAGCGGGGAAGGAGAATTAAGATCAACAGCGCAAGGCTGACTCCCAAGAGGTGGAGGCCAAGCAAGCCTCCTCTCTCCACCATTTTTCCTAATTCTGACACCAGCTGTCCCTCCCATAGCACCCTCTACTTGTCTGCTGTGTCCGATTATTCATTGCAATGGCTACACAGAACTGACAGACCACACTCATGATTATGGGGTTTATTAGGGAAGTAACAGTTACAGTTCAGGCTCAGGAACACTCAGGATACAGTTCTTCCATAAGGACAGCCTCTCCCTAGCTGTGCTCACAGGCACACCTCTCCCTGGCCCTCGGCCTCTCCCTAAAGGCACTCAGCTTTCTCTCTTCGTGGGCCAGGAAGCCCACCACCCCATCTCCTGCTGCCAGGTCTCTCCTGCTGCTGCTCCTCACCGTCTTCAGGGTTACAGCTTGCTCTCTCTGTCTCCTGCTTCCAGGAGCTTCTCAGAACAGGGATCCTGGGTCCAAAAGGATGCACTCTGTTCCTGGCTGTTCTTCCTTGGTGGTGGTAGGATCCTCCTCTCTGCTCTGGAATTGGCTCTCTTGTAAGGCAAAACTGACCAAACCCCTTGGTGGGCCACAATTACCCTATCACATAGTCCTGCCCAATCACCTGGGTGGGAGTTACAAGACCATGGTTAGAAAGATCACACAAAAGTAATCAATCACACCACAGCTGTACACCGGAAAAACACTGAATTGGCTAAAGTTGTGTGAAAGATATACTTACAACAATGACAACAACAATAACAAAAGAAGAGTAGCTGCTGAGGCTGTTTATATACAACCAAACACCTCATGGGATCTGGTTCCTCGCTTGGAGGTTTAGGGTCATGATTTCATGGGACACCCCAGTTAACTTGGCCTAATAACATGGTTAGTGCTTCTGTTCTACCTCCAAGTTTGATGCATACTGCCTGGGGTCTTAAAAGCCTGCAAGCAGCTATCCAAGGTACTAAAATTGGTCTCTATTCACCTGGAGCAACAGAAGAAGAAGAAGTCAGGAATAGGAGAATACGGAATGTGTGGCTGTGGTGCAATGGATTGGTTTTATATGGCCTTTCTAGCCATGGTCTTGTAATTCTCACCAAATGATTGAGTGTGACTATGCAAATAAGGTGCTTGTGGCCTAAGGGGATCAAACAGCTTGCTAATAATGCAAATAAAGTTGTGGGGGTGGAACCATGCAAATAAGGTGTATGAAACCCTAATGAGGGGATCTGTCAGTTCTGCCATCCCACTAGGCTTAAAATGAGCCACCCCAGAGGCGAAAAGGGGAGACCTCACTACCACCAAGAAAGAACAGCCAGGAGTAAAGCGCATCCTTTTGAACCGGGTTCCCTGCACTGAGAACCTCCTACAGACCCAGGCACAGAGAGACAGCTGTAACACCAAGATGGCACAAAGCAGCAAGAAGTAGTGACAGAGAAATGGCGGCAGCAGAACCAGGAGACCAGTGCGAGATGGCCTGGTGGGCGCTTCCTGGTCCACGGAACGAGGTGGCTACAGCTGGCATGCCAATCTACAGAGTGAGAGCTGAGAACTTCTGGGCAGGAGGCTTGCTGGCAGAGTGGGGTGCCTCCAGGAGCTAGGCTTCCCAACTCATGGAGTGAGAGAACTGAGTGCCTTTAGGCCAAGGCTTTCTGGCAGAGTGGTATGCCTCTGGACACTTACTGACAAAGCTAAAGAGAAGTAGAGAGTGTTGTGTGTGGGGCGACTACTGTCAGAATTGGCAAAAAGGTTGGAGAGATGAGGTATGTGTGACCTGCGCTTCATAGGAATCAGCTTTGGGCTGATGCTGATGGTGATACTCTCTCCCCCTTGTGAATTAGAGGAAGTCAGATATCCCCTCCAAGTCATTATTTACAGTGGCTAATTGCCTCCATGTACAACTGCCTCCTTTGCCATGAAACCAGAAGTGGATTGTGCCCGGCTACCATTACTCAACAAAAAAATCCTGATCAAAAGGGGGTAAATGCAGAACAGAATTTCAAATTCTCATGGACTTCTGGAGCCATAGAATGATGGGTGAACCCCTGTAACTACTGCCCTGAGATAATCTTTAAACCTTAAATGAAAAATACCTCCTGAAATC
Source organism: Trichechus manatus latirostris (assembly GCF_000243295.1). NCBI lineage: Eukaryota > Metazoa > Chordata > Mammalia > Sirenia > Trichechidae > Trichechus > Trichechus manatus. The sequence continues at coordinate 4,829,436 of NW_004443980.1, forward strand.
ATCTTAAAACCAAACAATAGCTTAGCTTAACTAGTAAAAAAAAAAAAAAAAAAAGTCTGCCTTGAGCATTTATGCTCTTTTAAGAACTATCTATAGTTGACGACAGCAACTCAAAAGATTAGATAGAAACCTTAGGGGGCAGTGAGTTTATGTTAATTAGGAAAAGGAGGGAGAATGGTTGCACAACTTGAAGATTGTAATCAATGTCACTAAATGGTACATGTAGAAACTGCTGAAAAAAAATCTCTCATGGATATATGATACACAACAAAAAATACACAACAAAATACTAGCAAATCAAATGCAACAATGTATAAAAAGAATTATACACTAGGACAAAGTGGGTTTATTCCAGGTATGCAAGGCTGACTCAACATTTGAAAACCATTAAATGTAATCCATCACATTTACAAGCTAAAGAAGAAAAATCTTATCAGTAGATGCAGAAAAGGCACTTGACAAAATACAACATCCATTAATGATAAAAACTCTGGAAGACATGAAATAGGGGGGAATGTCCTCAACTTGATAAAGAATATCTACCAATATCTACAGTTAACATTACAATTAACAAAGAGAAACTAAAGGTTTTCACTCAAGATTAAGAAAAAGCCAACGATATTTCCTCTTACCACTCCTATTCAACATTGTACTGGGAGTCCTAACTAATGCAATAAAAAAAGGGAATTAAAGATAATATGGATTGGAAATTAAGAAATAAAACTATCTTCTTTCATGGATGACATGATTCTCTAAGTAAAAAAATCCCAAAGAAATGACAAAAAATAAAAAAAAACTCCTAGAACTGATAAGCGAATACAGGGTACAGAAGTCAATTGCTTGGAGCAATATATATCAATATATATATATATTTATATATATATATATATATATCAGCAATGAACAACCAGAATTTGAAATTAAAAACAATGCCATTTACATTAGCACCAAAAAATAGAAAATCCATCTAACAAAATATGTACAAGATCTATATGAAAAAAACTACAAAACTTTGATGAAAGAAATAAAAAATCTAAATAAATAGATATTCCATGTTCATGAAAAGGAAGACTAAATATTGTCAGTTCTTCACAACTAGATCGACAGATTCAATGCAATTCCAATCCAAATCCCAGCAAGTTATTTTATGGATATCAACAAACTGATTATACAGTTTACATGGAAAGGCAAAAGACCCAGAATAATCAGTACAAAACTGAAGAAAAAGAACAAAGATAACTGACATTACCCAGCTTCAAGACTTACTATAAAGATACAATAATTAAGACAGTGTGGTACTGGTTAAAGAAAGACAAATAGATCAATGAAGCAGAAGAGACAGCCCAAAACTAGACCCACATAAATATAGTCAACTGAACTTTGACAAAATAGCAAAGGCAATTCAATGGAGAAAGGTAGTTTTTTTAACAAATGGTGCTGGAACAATTGGAATTCACATGTAAAAAAAAGGCATCTAGACACAGACCATACAACTTCCACAAAAAATCAACTCAAAATAGATCATAGGCTTAAACGTAAAACGCAAAACTATAAAACTTGTAGACGATAACACAGAACAAAAATCTAGATGACCTTGGGTTTGGAGATGACTTTTTAGATATAACACCAAAAGCATGATCCATAAAGAAAAAATCAGTAAGCTGGAGTTAATTAAAATTCAAAACTTCTCTTCCTCAAAAGACTGTTAAGAAAAGACAAACCACAGACTGGGAGAAAATATTTGCAAAACACATCTCTGATAAAGGATGTCACCCAAAATACAGAAAGAACTCTGGAAACTCAAATAAGAAAACAAAACAACCCAATTAAAAAATGGAAAAAAGATTCTGAACAAGGCAGTATCACACCAAAAAAGATAGCAAAAACACAGAAAAGATGCTCAACATCATGTTATTAGGGAATTGCAAATTAGAACAATTCTATTATACACCTATTAGAATGATTAAAACTTAAAAAACTGACACCACCAAATCTGATGAGGATGTGTAGCAACAGGATCTCTCATTCCTTGCTGGTGGGAATGCAAAATGGTCCAGCTACTTTGGAAAACAGTTTGGTGGTTTCTTATAAACCTAAACATAGTCTTATCATACAATCCAATAATTGCACTCCTAGGTGTTTACTCATATGAGTTGAAAACATGTCCACACAAACACTTGCACACGAACGTCTCCTGTTATTAGTTGCCATCAAGTCGATTTCCATTCATTGCGATCCCATGTCTGTAGATTAGAACTGCTCCATTGGGTTTTCAAGGCTGTGAACTTTTGGAAGCAGACCACTAGGCCTGTCTTCTGAAGTGCCTCTGGGTGAGTTCAAACTGCCAACTGTTCGGCTAATAGTTAAGCACTTAATCCTTTGTACCACCCAGGGACTCCTTCAGGCTCATTACATTTCCACAGCTACAGCTACTCTAAGAAGAAACCATTATTATTTCCATTTTATAGACAAGGAAATATACTCAGAGAAGTTAAATAACTTGTCTTAGGTCATCAAAATCAAATCCAAATCTACTAACCAAGTCCAGTACTCTTTCCACTAATCTTTGTCTCTCTCTCCAAACCAAACTACCCTGCTAGTTAGAATTCAAGGCTTTGCTCCAACTCCCAACCCTGTTTTTTTTTAAAACCCTACTTAAAAACCTGTCCTCTAGACCCATTAACCTCATCTGATTCTTCAAATCTTGTTCTAGTCCTTCTACACTACTACTGCTACATGTCAGCCAAAACATACCCTCAAGATTTCACGAAAATTCTGCCGACAATCTCCTTTTTGGTGAAAAGAAACATATAAGTCTTGAGAGGGCATCACGGTCTTATTGTTTCAACCTGTTGTCTTCCCCGAACAGAATATGCAATTGTAGAAACTATATCAATGTACTGCAATAAACTGCTTAATAGATTCTTTTATGCATTAGACTATAAACAACTTGAAGCCAGTGACTAGCCTGAGGTAACAATGGTAACTAAAGACACTCTTGTTGTTGTTGTTAGTTGTCTTCAAGTCAGCTCTGATTCAACCTCACATATAACTACTAAATGTTGCCAGGGCCTGAGCCACCTTCATGATCGCTGGTATGTTTGAGTCTATTGTTGCAGTAATTGTGTCAATCCATCTCATTGAGGGTTTCCCTCACTTTTGCTAACCCTATACTTTACCAATAAGATTTCCAGTTCTACATCGAGCTCAACTGGCATAACACAGTTTATAAGGAAAATGTTCTACATTCTACCTTGGTGAGTAGCGTCTGGGGTCTTAAAAGCCTGTAAGCAGCCATCTAAGATACTCCACTGGTCTTACTCCTTCAGGAGCAAGGGAGAATGAAGAAAACAAGATACAAGGAAAAGGTTAGTCCAAAGGACTAATGGACCACAACTACCACGGCCTCCACCAGACTGAGTCCAGTACAGCCAGATGGTGCCCGGCTACCACCACTGACTGCTCTGACTGGGATCACAACAGAGGGTCCCAGACAGAGCTGGAGAAAAATGTAGAACAGAATTCTAACTCACAAAAAAAAAAGACCAGACTTACTGGCCTGACAGAGACTGGAGAAACCCCGACAGCATGGCCCCCAGACACCCTTTTAGCTCAGTAACCAAGTTACTCCCGAGGTTCACCCTTCAGCCAAAGATCAGACAGCCCCATAAAACAAAATGAGACTAATAGGGCAAAACAGTCCAGGGACAAGGACTAGAAGGCAGGAGGGGACAGGAAAGCTGGTAATAGGGAACTCAAGGTTGAGGAGGACAGTGTTGATACGTCATGGGGTTGTTAACCATTGTCACAAAACAATATGTGTACTGTTTAATGAGAAATTATTTGTTCTGTAAACCTTCACCTGTAGTACAATAAAAAATAAAATAAAATAAAAAACAGATTTCCAGTTCTAGTGATTGGTCTTTCCCAATGATGTGTCCAAAGTAAGTTAGTCGAAGTGCCCCCATCCTTGCTTTTAAGGAGCATTCTGGCTGTACTTGTAAGACTGACTTCTTTGTTCTTCTAGCAGTCCATGGTATATTCAATATTCCTTGCCAACATCACAGTTCAAATGCATTAATTCTTCTTCTGTCTTCCTTTTTCATTATCCAGCTTTCAAATGCCTATGAGATGACTGAAAAGAGCATGACGTGGGTCAGATACATCTTAGTTATCGAAGTGACATCTTTGCTTTTTAAAACTTTACAGATGTCTCTTGCAGCAAATTTGCCCAAAGCAATACGTCATGTGATTTCTTTACTGCAGCTTTCATGAACATTGATTGTTGATCCAAGTAGAATAAAACCAGACAACTTCAATTTCTTCTTTCGTTGTGATGATGTTTATCAGTCCACTTCTGACAATTTTCATGAAGGTTTTCTTCACGTTCAGGTGTAATCCATACTGAAGATTGTAGTCTTTAACCTTCATCAGTAAGTGCTTCAGCAGTATAGTCTTCATTTTCAGCAACCAAGGTTGTGTCATCTGCGTATCACAAGCTGTTAATCAGTATTTCTCCAATTCTGATGACATGTTTTTCTTCATATAGTCCATCTTACAAATTAAACAGTTCAGCATACAGATTAAGTAAGGTGAAAGGATACAACCCTGCTGCACACCTTTGCCAATTTCTGAACCACGCAGTATAATCCTGTTCTGTTCAAATGACTGCCTCTTGATTCATGTACAGGTTCTGCATAAGCACAATTAAGTGTTCTGGAATTTCCATTCTTTGTAATGTTATCCATAATTTGTTATGATCGACACAGTCGAATGCCTTCGTGTAGTAGATAAAACATTCTTAAATCCGTTACCATTGAGTCAATTCCAACTCCCCTATAGGACAGAATAGAACTGCTCCACAGCGTTTTCCAAGGCTGCAATCTTTGCAGAAGCAGACTGCCACATTTTTCTCCTGTGGAGCAGGTGGTGGGCTCAGCCAAGTGCTTTAACCACTGTGCTACCAGGGTTCTTTAAAACACTCCTAGATCCTTGTGAGGTACAAGAATACCTGCCTTATCTATAATTTTGTGGAAAAATATCTTGACTTAAATTTAACCATAAAAAACAAATCAGTGAAATGAATTTGATGCTAAAAGTAATCTCAACACGTGAAAATTAAATCAGGATATACTTTTCAGGCCATGTTTACACCAAAACAGAAAAATTTAGAATCTAAGCCAGTTGCTCTTGATTTTTCAGTAGCATAATTAACAAAGGAGCCCCTTATCTTGTAAACAATTCATAATTTAGATGCTGAGTTTATAAAGTAACAAAATATGACAATTTTTTTCTTAGCTTCCCAAGGAGGCAGTATGAGTAATGGTTAGGAGCACAACCACTTGTGTGATCTTGAACAAGTTATTCAGCTGTTCTGAAACTCATTTTGTTTCATCTGCAAAATCAGGACAGACAGGTGTATCCAACCTCATAGGATTGTTGAAAGAATTAAATGAGATTATATATGTGAAGCTCACAGCACAATGTTTTGTTACATAGTAAGAACACGAAACTTTTCTTCTCGTGATCATTATTTATTATGTCCTTAATCTTTGTTTCCTTATCTACAATACTAAATACCTAGTAGTTGTGACAATTAAGCACATTCATTGCCTGGCACGTAACAGATACTTAGAAACGCCCATTATTCCCATCCCTTTAGGATTGTTGTGGAAATGATGAGATAAAACCACCACCAAACCAAAAGACCAAAACTATTGCTGTTGAGTCGATTCTGACTCACAGTGACCCTACAGAACAGAGTAGAACTGCCCCATAGGGTTTCCAAGGAGCAGTGAGTGGATTCGAACTGTTGACTTTTTGTTTAGCAGTCAGAGCTCTTAACCACTGCCACCAGGACTCCACAGAATTATATTTTTCAAGTCCTGGGTTGAGAGAAAAATATACCAGGCTTTCAGGAATTGTATACTTGCATTTGGGATGGGGGAGTCTGGTGAGAGGAGAAGAATGGGAAAAAAATGAATATAAAGTTTTAGTGTTATATAATATAAAAACCCATTGCCATCGAGTCGATTCTGACTCACAGCAACCCTATATAGGCAGTTATTTTATTTTATACTCATGATTTCATAATGATGTGAAGTGATGATTTATAATAATCAATTAAGGCAAAAGGTTAAACTAACTTTAAAAAAGATACTCATGGACTAATCCATTGTTTGTCTACAGTAAAACAAAAACAACTTCAGTGGCAACTAAATATGCACACAAGAAATCTGACTATTTATTATTGGGACATTTTAGAAGTGACTTCGAAAACAGCCTCGTTATTTTAGAGTTTTATAAAACTAGAGCAACATCTTGAATTGGAGTTTAAAACATGAACAGGAACCCAATAGTGTGAAGTTTCATTCTGTCTTAAATTCACATTCTTCTGAAAGAAATACATATGTACTAGACATAAGAAAATAAATATTTCAGTTTCCTTACCTGTTGTGTTCCATCTGCACTTACAATAGGGGCAGACAGAAGAGAAATATCACTACTTAAAATCTGAGTTGTATCCAGTAGTGGTGGATGTTCTGCCATTATCAGTGAGACATTAATATACTGGATAACCCTTCAACTCTGAAAAACAAAAATATATAGCCATTTGTGTACACATTCTTAATATATATTAAAATATAATCCATTTAAGATTTATCTCAATCTTTAACCTAAAGAATATTCTTGCCAGTGGAAATTCTATAGTACTGTTGATTATCTTTTTTCAATCACAGACGATTTTTATTGAGTGTATTAAAAGAAATATATTTATTAACCAACTATCCATCAACGCATACAGTAAACTAAGGTATATTAAAGCTTATGTATCAGCAGCCTCTATTTAAATTCCATGTCTGTGTGTCTCTCTACCCCTTTTCTTTCCATTTATCTCTATACAAAACTTAACTGAATTGAACCACTACTTTAGCTGAACATTGTGATAAAAACAAAAAACCCAAACCTGTTGCACTGAGTCAATTCTGACTCATGGGACAGGCACTCAAATATGACACCTGAGTAAGGCAACTCTACCACTGATATTTTTCTATGAGCAGAAAAGGTGCCCAATTCCCCTCATCACCCTATTTGTCTCTAGGAACTACACAAGAAATTAAGATTTCTCACTGAGTCCTCAGACAAAACAAAATAGTAGAAAAATTTGCTTAGAATTAGGATAAGAATCTTCAAGTTTTAAGTTTAAATTTGAAGCTCTGACAACAGTCACTCTATCATTCTGGTCTTATTATTCTTTTCTAAGTTTACCTACTTTACAATAAACCAAATCATTTCACTGATATTCAAAAATCTTTAACTGTAGACAGTGTCACTTAAAAAGACTCAATGTAAGAAATATTAGTCTACCATATCTAATGTCAACCAATAAAATGTCACCAAATTACATGTCAGAAGTACAATTAAGCACAAAAGAAAATTTTATTGAATCTATACTGGAAGACAAAAGTAACAAACATTTTTGGATGCTTGCAGCATTCCACAATTCATCAGTAAGTGTCAAGATGTTTAACTTTTACAAGATACTAAATTCATGTTATTTATTTTAAAATAAATCTATGCAGAAACTCTGATATAAATTGATTTAATCTGAAAACAATTTTCTACTTAAATATGTAAAAACTGCTGTAAGAGTTTTTACAACATCCAATACAGGTATCTACTTCAAGATTTTATACTTAAGACCATATAAAATATATGGAACATTTTATATTATACAGCTATCTCATAAAAACACAAGTCATTTAAAAAATGTTTACATATATAAAGGGGCAAATTTAACTTAATCTGCATTGCTATATTTCTTAAAGCCCAAAAAAATCAGTGAGTACCTTAAACAGTGTCAAATTATTTTCCTCTGTGAAATATACAAAGAATTTTAAGATGGGAAAGAGCCAATGTATTATTTTCCCTCTTGCATGTCACATAATTTAGTATAAGAAAAAACATTTCAGGAAGTTAACTCAGAATTAACCAGACAGATTTTCTAAGTAATTCATTTTTGTAATTAGCAAATTAAAAAATAACCACTGTGCACTTTTTTATTTTGCTGTTATATTCTACTTGTAATTTTTACATAATATGTTTAGCTAAAACTACTGACCACCCTTATTACTTAAATTTTAGAACACAATGCTAAAGATACAATCATAGTTTAGCTTTAAGAGATGGACTAGAAACTTTACAAACAGCAACAAGGATTTCTTCTGAACGTCCTGTTAACTCCAAGAACAGTGCTATTATAGATTGGAGCTGGTGCCACACGCTATGTTCTAATGTTATCATTTCACTTAAGATGTTATCTTTAATTTTATTATTTTAAAGGTATATAGCACATCAAGAGTTTCATTTATGAACTGGTTTCTTCTATGGCCATATCCATCACACTGTATGTGCAAAGTCAGTTTTATTTAAGCTTGCAAACTGGAAGCTTAAATCTCCAACTTAAACGCTGCATTTGGAGTCCTGGTGGCACAACTACAAATTACTTTCATTCTTGTGCGGAGAATACTGTCAGTTTCTTCTTTCCATCAATTCCTTTTAATTTTGTGACTGCTCCCTACGTCCTCATCTGATCTCATGACCCATAAACCTGTTTTTAAGCTATACACCTATTTTTGTTTGTTTTTTTATAATGTAATATTTAACATATGCAAAAATATGTAAGGACTAAAGTACAGTTGCTGTTGTTGTGTGCCATCTGAAAACCCATGAATCCACCACCAAATTTAAGAAACGGCTAGTTAGTAAGACTGTTTTTGTTGCTGTTGTTGTTGAGAATACATACAGCAAAACATACACCAATTCAACAGTTTATACACATATAATTCAGTGACACTGATTACATTCTTCGAGTTGTGCAACCAGTCATCCTCCTTTTCTGAGTTGTTACTCCCCCGTTAACAGAAACTCACTGCCCACTCAGGTTCCTATCTAACCTTTCTAGTTGCTGTTACTTTGATTCCACGTACCAAAACCAAACCATGCCTGTTGCCATTTAGTCAATTTCGACTCACGGCAATCCTGTAGGACAGAGGAGAACTGCCCCATAGGGTTTTCAACGCTGTAATCTTTACAGAAGCAGATTGCCACATCTTTCTCCCATGGAGCAGGCTGGGAGGTTCAAACTGCTGACCTTTCGGTTAGCAGCTGGGCGCTTAACCACTTCGCCACCAGGGCTCCTTTGATCCCATATAGATAGTTCTTTAAAAAAAGCATAATGCTCAAGGCAGATCTGTTTTTCACTAGTTAAGCTAAACTATTACTGATACTGTTTAAACTACTATATGTTCCTCTATAATCCTATCTCCAAGCTTTACCCCTAAAGGTCATCATAATTCCAAATTTTACATTTATCAGTCTCATTTTTCTTTTCTTTCTTTGGTAATTCTAAACTTATGTATATCTATAAATAACATTATTAAGTTTTACTTGCTTTTCAGCTTTATTTTAAAAACTGGTATCATATTCTATATGGTTTTCTACAAGAAGCATTTCCCCCCCTTAACTTTGTGTTTCTAAGTTACCCATGTTCATGAGTACAGGAGGCATTTATTCCTCCTCATACATTCCATTTTATGATTTAACATTATTTATTAGACTCCAGTCAAAGGTCATGAGGAGTGTTTCCAGTTCTTTTACTATTAAGAATCATGGTGTTTTTAACATTTTTGAACATATCTCCTAGTGCACATGTACACGAGCGTCACAGGAATACAAATGCTAAAACATCAGGTGCCAAATTGTATTCCAAGTGATTCTAATAGTTTCTTCTCTCACTAATAGTGTACAGAAGTTCTCATTCTTCTACATTTTCAGCAACACCTCATACTGTCAAAATTTTAATGTTTTAAAATTTAGTGGATATAAAATTACATCTCATTGAAAGTCAAAATGTGCATTTCTCTGATTAATACTGAGAACCTTCTCAATGTATGGTTTACAGGCCATTCATGCTTGTCTTTCCCTATGCTAATACCAAATATATTTACAATAAATCTTAATATCTAGAAGAACTAGTTCTCTCACCTTGTTCTTCTGTTAAGAGTTTTAGAGTCAGCATGTTTTACAACAAATCTTTAGGTCCAAGTGGTTTCACCTGTGTATTTTACCAAACATTTAAGGAAGAAATAGTATTGATCTTACACAAACTATCGTATGAGGTCAACATAACCTGATACAAAACATGACAAGGACATTACAAGGAAAAAAACTTCCAGGCCAATCTCTCTCATGAACAGAGATATAAAAATTCCAAAGAAAAAATTAGCAAACCAAATTATGAAATATTTAAAAAGATAACATATCCATCAAAAAATGAACCAAGAACTTGAACAGACACTTCACTAAGGAGGATATTCAAATGGCCAAGAACATGAAAAGATGTTCAACGTCATTAGCTATTAGGGAGATACAAATCAAAACCACAATGAGATACCACCTCAACCTTATTAGAAAAGCAATGATGGGAAGACAAAAAAAAAAAAAAACCAGGAAATAATATGTGTTGGTGAGGCTGTGGGGAAACCGGACTCCTCATCCATTGCTGGTGTGAATGTAAAGTAGAACAGTCACTCTGGAAAACAGTTTGGTGGTTCCTCAAAAAGTTGAACATAGAACTACCATATGTCCCAGTAATCCCAATCCTAGGTATATAGCCAGAAGTGAAATCAGGAACACAAACAGAAATCTGTACACCAATGCTCACTGCAGCACTTTTCACAATAGCCAAAATGTGAAAACAACTGAAACATCCATGAACAGCTGAATGGATAAATAAAATGTGGTGTATATATATATATATATATATATATATATATATATATATACATGAAACAATGGCATATTACTCAGCCATAAGGAGAAACGAAGTCCTGATGCATACCACAACATGGATGAACCTTGAAAACCATATACTGAGCGAAATAAATCAGTTGCAAAAGGACAAATACTATATGATCTCACATGAAATAAGCAAATATACAGAAACCAAAAATTATTAGTGGTAACTAGGAGTGGGAGGGAGGGGGAAAGGGGAAGTTTTTGTTTAGGGGGCACTGAGTTTATGTTAATGGTCGTGGAATAATTTGGTAAAGGATAGTGAGAATGGTTCCACAACTGGAAGAATGTAATCAATGTCACTGAATTATGTATGCAGAAATTGTTGAATTGGCATATGTTTTGTTGTGTGTATTTTCACCAAACAAAAAAAAAAAAATAATATACAAAAAGACAGAATTGAGTTTATTCTAGGGATACACGTTGATTTAACATTCTATAATTAATCAATGCCAATTCTGCTTCCAAGTAGGAGGTAACAGATCACTGCAGAAACAACAATTACAAAGACTATATTCTTAAAGTAGAAGACAGCTCTGGCAGCAATGACAAAGGCGAGCTAATGACTTCTGGTCATTTTATTTTCCTGGAAGCATTTGGTTGATTCTAACTGCTGATCATGCTTGAATCAGGCAAAAAGCCTCAGCTATGGCAAAGAGAAACCTTTTACAGGTCTTCTAGTGGTCACACAGGACTGGAGTGACCAATTAGAAAGTCAAGAGAAGGGGCAGATTAACCAGTAAGCAAGGTATACACACTCACAGGCTTACTTGTGCTTACTTACTAATCTGTAGTGCACAATATCACATGGGTTTCACCACATGATATGGTGAAAGACAGGTGAAATTGTACACTACAGATTAATAAGTAAGCCCGTGTATACCTTGCTTATTGGGTAATCAATCTATCCTTGGCAAGGCCCTCAAATGCATGGCTGTTTTCCCCCAAGAGGTATTTGTCAAATTCTGGAGTTGGGGGGTGGGGGTGAGGGCTAGGGAACTAGATCAAAAGCTTCTAAAAGTCTTGGTGCTTAGGAAATGAAGACCCACCAGGAGAAGGGTGCCTGTTGCAAATAAACAGATGGTCCTCCTTCTCAATGAATTTGTCAAGTGTGAAGTTGTATGGAATAGGATGCTAAAGAGCTAACTTGGCTGTCAGACTTGTTATTGTTCCTCTGAAGGTGGTATGTCTTCCCCTCCCCAGGCTACTTTTAAGATCTTTTTCTTCCTCTTGGGTTTACAACCATTTGATTATGATGTGTCTCGGGGTTTGTGAAGATTCTTGAATATGTGTGATGAAGTCCTTCATCCATTATGAAAAATCTTTGGCCATTATCTCTTCAAATATTGCTTCTGCCCCATCCTCTCTCCTCTCCTGCTGGAACTCTAATTGCTGGGTTAATTGGCTATCTACATGAAAAAAAGAAAAACTTGACTCTCTACCTCTTCACACCATACACAAAAATTAATGACAAACAAACCTGGGGCAACTTGAGCATCAAAATAAATAATGATGGTAAAGGGATATAAGTACTGAATAAGCAAGAACTCATGTGCCTACACTTACATAAATAAACACACAAATAAGAATAGAAAGCTCTTCTTTAGAGTAGGTTGATAATTAATATAGAAGGAATGATGGAATGGAAAAATCACCATTTTCCAAATACCATCATAATAACTGATTCAGACAAGAATCATAAATGAATGCTAAAACCAGTGGGTGAAAGTCTGAGGAGTAACAATAGTAACAATCTCAAAGTTTATTCCTATTTTTAAAAAAAAGTTGCCATGGCTACTTTAAAAAAAAAAAAAAGTTGCTGTGGAGTCAGTTCTGACTCATGGTAACCTCATGTTTGTCAGAGTACAACTGTGCTCCAAAGGGTTTTCAATGGCTGATTTTTTGGAAGCAGATCACCAGGCCTCTCTGGGTAGAATCTAACCAACTTTTCAGCTACCAGCTGAGCATGTTAAACCACTTGCTTCACCCAAGAATTCCTCTCCCTTTATAACACTTATTAATTACTAAGAGTAAATAAAGGAATAATTTTATGTAGAGATGCCCAGCAGACACTACATTAACCCAATGATCTAAGTTAACATTTCCAGTAATGACATTAATCAACAGCATGTACCTCCTGCTATCATACACTGAGGAGAACTCAGCATCACTTCTGTGGTATTCCCGCCAAAAGTGCATAACCTGAATATAACTGTGAGGAAACATCAGACAAACTCAAATTGAGGGCCATCCTACAAAATAACTGGCCTCTACTATTTAAAAATGATCAAAGTCATGAAATACAAAGAAAACTAAGGAATGTTCTAGATTAAAAAATACTAAAGACACATGCGAACTGAATGTAACTCATGATCTTCGATTTCCTTTCACTATAAAGAACATTCTTGTGATAACTGGCAAACACTAAACAAGGTCTGTAGATAACAGTATTTTGTTAAAGATCATTTCCAGATTTTTCTCACTGTACTGTGGTTATGTAAGAGAAGTCTTTATTTATTTATTTTTTAAGAAATATACACTGAAGAATTTAGTGGCAAAGGGGATCACATCTACAACCTACTCTTAAATGGTTCAGTAAAAAATTTTATATATAGACACATACTATTGTGCTGGTAAAACGGTTATCGGGGGGGGGGGGGACTGTAGTGTTTACCAATTTCCATGGAGTAAATACTCCCACCTTGGCCAATTTCAAGCCAGCAATAGTTCAAAAATCAACCTGCAAACCCCTGAATTTTTAACAATCAACTTTTGTACGCAAGTACAAGCTAGCTTTAGTATATCACTGTTTCTATCTACTACCTATGTTGTAACAGTATAGTAAAATATTAACATTTGGGGAATGTGGGTGAAGAATACCTGGAAATCTTTGTACTATCACTGTAAATTTTTTATAAGTCTGAAATTATGTCAAAATACACAATATTTTTTTAAACTAATGCCAGACAGATTGCAGATCTGAATGTAAAAGGTAAAACAAAAACATTTTTAAAGATAATGCAGAAAAATATCTTTATAACCTTGGGAGAGGTTATGTATAAAAACCTAGTTCTTAAACCATAAAGTAAAAGAATAATACACTGGATTTCATTCAAATTAAGAACTACTATTCATTAAAAATATCTTTAATAATATGAAAAGGCAAACCACAGAAAGAGAGAAGATATGTGCAACATATAAAATGGACAAAAACCACATACTTAGAATATATAAAAGCCTTCTACGAATTGATTTTTTTAAAAAGATAGCCCAATAGAAAATGGGCAAGAGACTTGAATAGGCTCTTTACAAAAGTGGAAATTCAAGAGGCCAACAAACATATAAAAAGATTCTCAACTTCATTAATCATTAGGAAAAAGTGAATTAAGAATCACTATGACATACTACTACAAACTCACCAGAATGCTAAAAATGAAAACGTCTGACAATGTCAAGTGTTAGGTTATAGAGCAACTGCACACTCATATGGAGTGGGAGTGAAAACTTATAAAATCACTGAACACTGTTTGATATTATCTCCTAACACGGACATATGTATACCCTATGACACAGTCATGATCCAGCTATTAGACTCCTAATATAAACCAAAAAGAACTACATGTACATATGCACTGAAAGAAAAATACAAGAAAGTTCACAGCAGCTTTATTTGTTAATACCCCAAAACTAAACTAAATGTTTTTTGACAGTAAAAGGTAAATAATTGTGGCTGATTCATTCAATGAACTACTATACAGCAATGAAAATGAATGAACTGACAGAGAACAACATAGATAAATTTCACAAACACAATGTGAGTGTAAAAAGACACAAAAGAATACATACTGCACAATTCATTTGTAGAAAGTTCAAAAATAGATCAAATTAGTCTATGGTGTTAAAAGTCAGGATAACAACTGCCTTTAGGGAGAAAGATAAATAGGGACTAGGGGGTGGGGCAAGAAGGCAGTTTCTGAGGTACTAGTACTTTCCTATGTCTTGACCTGGGTGGCTGATATGTGGTAATTACCATTATTCACTGAGCTGTACACTGATATGTATGCACTTCTCTGTGTGTACTATAAAAACAAAAACCAAACCAAACCAGTTGCTGTCAACTCTGACTCATCTAACCCCCTGTGTGTCAAAATAGAACTGTGCTCCACAGGGTTTTCAGTGGCTGATTTCTTGTAAGCAGATCACCAGGCCCTTCTTCCAAGGTACTTCTGGGTGGATTAGTTTCGGTTAGCAGCAAGTGTGTTAACCATTTGCACCACCCAGGGATTTCATATATACTTCAATACAATTATTTTCAAAAATTAAAATGATGTCTGATAAGGTTAACAA
This sequence comes from Trichechus manatus latirostris, assembly GCF_000243295.1. Lineage (NCBI taxonomy): Eukaryota > Metazoa > Chordata > Mammalia > Sirenia > Trichechidae > Trichechus > Trichechus manatus. The sequence continues at coordinate 4,844,640 of NW_004443980.1, forward strand.
TTTCCCTCTATTGTTGACGTACTAGAAACTTTTATCATGAATGGATGTTGAATTTTATCAAATATTTTTTTCTGTTTCTGAGATGATCATATGCTTTCTTCCTCCTTTAATCTGTTAATTTGGTTAGTTATACTTACGGATTTCTTAATGTTAAACGCTTCTCGAGCTCCAAGAATAAACCCAAGTCAGTATAATCTTTTATACACTGCTGGATATAATTTGCTAATACTTGGTTAGGACTCCTTTGTTTTTTATTACCTTCGCTGAATTTGCTCGATAAAACACCAATCCCGATTAAATTCAACTCTGCACATACCTTGCACATGCAGCTCTGCTACTAAACATGATAGAGAAAAACAACCATGCTAACTGGTCACTTCAGGCTGACAGTCACTTACCTCAAGTGAGTTGTTAGTGCTGTCTAGAAATTATATCTTTATTCTCTTAATCTCCTAGATAGGTATTTCATACCTTGTATTCTCTAAAAAGGAACCCTGATGATGTAGTGGTTAAGCACTTGGCTGCTAACCAAAAGGTCGGCAGTTTGAACCCACCAGCTGCTCTGTGGGAGAAAGATGTGGCAGTCTGCTTCAGTAAAGATTACAGCCTTGGAAACCCCATGGGGCAGATCTACTCTGTTCTATAGGGTCACTATGAGTCAGAGTCAACTCATGGCAACAGGTCTTCGGGGTTTTTTTGGTACTCTCTAAAAGTTTCCTCTTATCTTCATTTGTTTCTTCCTGCATTGGAAAATAAAGAGCCCTGGTGGTGCAACTGTTAAGTCCTCTGTTGCTATCCGAAAGGTTGGCAGTTCAAAACCACTCAGCGGCTTCACGGGAGAAAGACCTGGAAGTCTGCTCTCGTAAAGAATACAACCTATAAAACCCTATGAGGCAGTTATACGTTGTCTTGTGGCATAACTACGAGTTGAAAATCAACTTGAAGGCACCTAACAATATTAGAAAACAGAAATATTTAGGGGAAAAAACCTCTACAAGTTCTTATCACCACATATACCCATGGATCTGCATTTGTTCCCATACATACATCTTTTTACTCACTTTGTATCAACTAGCTTCTAGCTACCCCAACCACTTAGTTCCCATTCTTTCCTGCCTACCTAAGTACAATGTTCTAGCAGCAGGCTTCTCTCTCTCATGCATCATTGATTTTTCCCCTCTCTACTAGCTTATTGTCTTAGAAAAACAAATACTTGGTGTCCCATATCTTAAAAAAAAAAAAAACTTCCCATGGACTTCTGCTTCTGGTCCAGATGGAGTAACAGAAATAGGATTTACTCTCCTGCCTGAAATAACTAAAAAACAGGAAAATATAACAGAGTTTCTCAATCTTGGTACTACTGACGTTTTGGGCTGGACAACTCTTTGTTATGGGGAGCTGTCCTTTGCACTGCAGGATATTTAGCAGCACCCCTGGGCTCTACATAAGACTGTGACAACCAAAAATGTCTCTAGACATTGTCAAATGATTCCAGGGGGAGTGGGAAAGAGGGCCATAAATCACCCCCCACCCCTATGGAGACAACCATTGAAATACAAGAAATGGTAGTTTACAAGACACTGGGCATCAGGCAAAGAAGGACAACAGATAAGAAATATATGAGATGAGTTCTATGATTGTCCCAGCTTCCTGCCTTGAGAAAGTTTCCAGCTACAGAGCAGAGAAGGGGAGCCTAAGAGAAGCCGGAAGACTCCGAGTTGAAGACTCCATAGTTGACAGTCCAGGGAAACCAAGGCAGAGTTTGCAAGACACAGTACCAGAGAGGAGAGCTACACAGAGATAGAACTCTGAAAATCTGTAGATACTCCTTCTCAAGTATTCAGCTAAGCACTGCTGATTATTGCATGCATGTGAGGAAACTATGCAAGGCCAGGAGGAAAAAAACTATCTCATGGGATTAGAAGAAATAGTGCCTGACACACAAGGCCAGAAATCGTGCCTGTTCCCACCAGCCAGCCTGGAAAGCCTCCTAATTCACAGGGCACTGCGAAGAGTACAAAGAAGGTCTTACCTCAGTAGTGGGGAATAATAAGCTCCACACTGAGCACTGTCCCATTCCTGCTTAATAAATCTTAAAAGCAAGACTTGAAAGTATCAGACTGTTTCCAAAAAACTTAACTGCGTACCAGATCAAAGCTCAAGAACATTTTTAGGTATACAGAAATATCCAGCAACCAACAAGATAAAATTCACAATGTATGGCTTTCAATTAAAAAAAAAAAAAAAAAAACCATCAGGCATGCAAGAAATGATATCCCACAACGAGGAGAAAAATCAATTAATCAAAACCTACCTAGAACTGACACATATGTTAAAATTAGTAGATAAGGAAATTAAAACCAGTATTACAGCTGTATACCACGTGTTCAAAAAAATTAAGTAGAAATATGGAAGCTATAAAAAGACAAATCAAGCCTGTTGTTGTTGTTGGTAGTTGCTGTGGAGTAGATTCTGACTCATGGAGACCTCATGTGTGCAGAGTAGAACTGCTCCATAGGGTTTTCAATGACTGTGAAGCAGATCGCCATGCCTGTCTTCTGAGGCACCTCTGGGTGGGTTTGAACCACCAACTTTTCGGTTAGTAGTCCAGCATGTCACCATTTGCATCACTCAGGACTCCTAAATCAAGCTTACAGAGATTAAAAACTGTATGTGTGAGATGAAAAGTACAATGAATGCAATTAATGGTAGATCAGACACTGCAGAAGATTAGTGTACACGAAGACATAGCAATGGTAACTGTTAGACAGAAACACACATAGGGAAAAAAAGAACAGAGTATTAGTAAGCTGTAGGACAATTTAAATAAGCCTAATATATGTGCAACTGGAATCCCCGAGGGGGGCGGGGCACAGAAAAAAATATATTAAGAATGAAGAAATGGCTAAAACATTTCTAAATGTGGTAAACAAACAAAGCAAACATAAAAGCCTGGAGATTCAAGAAGCTCTGCAAACCCTAAGCAAAAAAAACTACACCAAGGTACATCAAAATCAAACTACTCAAAATCAGTTGGAAAAAAATGTGAAAAGCAGTCAGAAAAGAATAACTATATACAAAGGATGAGAATAATTTTTTTGTTATAAGCAATACAAGGAATACAGTGAAGCAAAATCTTTAAAGTACTAAAAGACTGTCAGCCTAGAATTCTTTATCCAGTGAAAACATCTTTCAAAAATGAAGGTGTCATAAAAATAACTTAAGATACACTAAAGCTGAAGGAAGTCGTTATGAGTAGACACCCATTACAAGAAATGTTAAAAAGAAGTCCTTTAGGCAGTAGGAAAACAATATCAAATGGAAACTTGTATCTACCAAAGAAATGAAGTGCACTATAAAGGTAAATATTTAAGTTTTTTTATTATTTAAATTTTTTTAAAAAGGTATTTGTTTTAACAAAAATACTAATAACGTATTATGGGGTTATATGTAAAAGATAGTCTTTTCAACAGTGGGCTAGAGCAACTGGACATCTACAGGTTCACTGAAAAATGAACTTTGATATAAACCTCATATCTTACATAAAAATATGGCCTTTCTAGCCATGGTCTCATGACCCCCACAAAATGACTGGCCGAGATTATGCAAATAAGGTGCTTGTGGCCCACCAAGGGGATTGGACAGCTTGCACATAATGCAAATAAGGTGCATGGAATCCTGGCGGGGATGGGATCACGCAGATAAGGTCCGAGATACCTTCTCTCTCCAACATTTTTACCAATTCTGACACCAGCAGTTCTTCTCATGGCACTCTCTACTTCTCTAAAAAGGGGATTGGTCAGTTTTGCCATCTCACTATGCTTAAAGGGAGCCAATCTCAGAAATGGAGGAGGACCTCACTACAATCAAGAAGAACAACACCAGGAGCGAGTGCATCTTTTGAACCCAGGGTTGCTGCACTGAGAATCTCCTAGACCCAGGAGACAGAGCTGTAACACTGGAGATGGCATGAGATGGTGAGAAGCAGTGGCAAGCACAGCAGGGTTCAGCAGCAGAGAAACAGCAGCAACAGAATGAGGAGACAGGCACTAAACAGCATGGTGGGCTTCTTGGCCCACGGAGAAAGGGGGCTACAGTGGGCATGCCAACTCACAGAGTAAGAGAGCTGAGTGCCTTCGGGTAGGACGCTTTCTGGTGGAGTATGGTGCCTTTGTAACACTTGCCTGAGCAGGGCAGAGGCTCGGGTGGAGAAGAGCCCTGTATAGCCGAGAGGAGCTGAGAGAGCTGTCCTGCACTAAAGAAGGCAGACTTTGACTACATGCTTCTTGATCCTGATCCCAAGTTTTAGTCTGCTGATCCTGATCCTCGGTTGTACGCTGGTACTTCCCTAAAAAGCCCATAACTGTGAATATTGTCTGTGAGTTGTGTGGTCACTGCAATGAATTATCAAACCCAACAGAGAAGGAGAGAATGCCATGGGAGGAATGGCTGGTGTCAGAATTAGTAAAAAGTTTGGAGAGAGGAGGTATGTCTGACTTCCACCTCATAGGAATCAGCCTTGGGCTGATGTTGATGATGAGTCTCCCCCCGCCTCATGAAATCAGACGACATCTGATGCCAGACCATTTTTACGATGACAAAGAGCTCATATCCAGAATACATAAAGACCTCTGAAAATTCAACATTAATAAATAAATCCATTAGAAAACAGGCAAAAGACATGAAGAGACATTTCACCAAAGAGGATATAGAGATGGCAGATAAGTACAGGGAAAGATGTTCACATCACTAATCCTTAAAAAAATACAAATTAAGACCATGATGAATTATCACTACACATCTATTATAAATACACAGCTAAAGTAAAAAAAAAAAAAAAAAGTAATAATAACAAATGCTGGCCAGGATGCAGAGAAAATGGGTTTTTCATGCGCCGGTGGTGGAAACATAAAATGATACAGCCACTCTGAAAAAGTTTGTCAGTTTCTCATAAAACTAGGCATATACTCACGAAACAACCCACCAATCAACACTCTGGGCGTTTATTCCAGAGAAATGAAAACACGAGACACAAAAATCTGTACGTGAATGTTCACAGCAGCTTTACTTCCAACAGCCAAAATCTGAAAACAAATCAAATGTTCTTCAAAGAAACAAACTGTTGCTGGTACATCCATACAATGATAAAGAGTAAGGGAATAAAACTCATTGCTGTCGAGTTGATTCTGACTCATACCAACCCTACAGGACAGAGGAGAACTGCCCCATAGGGTTTCCAAGGAGCTCCTCGTGGATTCGAACTGCCGACCTTTTGGTTAGCAGACAGACTCTAAATCACCAGCACTCATACAACTTGGATGGATTTCAAGGGCATTAAGCAGAGTGAAAAAGTCAATTTCAAAAGGTTACATATGTGGTGTATGACTTATTTATATAACATTCTTAAAATAACAACATTATAGAGAAAGAAAACTAATCAGTCTTTGCCAGGGATAGGGATATAGTGGTGTGGTGTGAAGTTGCAATTACCATGCAATAACATGAAGGAATTCCTTAGTGATCATGGAACGGCCCTGTATCTTTTATTTTTTTTTAATTGTTGTGCTTTAAGTGAAAGTTTAAAATTCAAGTTAGTCTCTCATACAAAAATTTATGCATACATTGTTATGTGACCCTAATTGCTCTTCCTATACTGTATCAGCATACTCCTCCTTTCCACCTCTGATTTCCTGTATCCATTCAACCAGCCCCTGACCCCTCTGCCTTCTCATCTTGCCTCTGGACAGGAGCTGCCCATTCAGTCTCATGTATCTACTTGAGTTAAGAAGCACACTCTTCACGAGTACCATTTTATGTCCCATAGTCCACTCTAATCTTTTGTCTGTAAGAGCTGGCCTCAGGAATGGTTTTAGTTGTGGGCTAACAGAGAGTCTGGGGCTATGTCTTCTGGGGTCCCTCCAGTCTCAATCAAACCATGAAGTCTGGTCTTTTTACTAGAAATTGAGTTCTTCACCCCACTTTTCTCCTGCTTCATCAGGGACTCTCTGTTGCGTTCCCTGTCAGGGTGGTCACTGGTGGTAGCCAGACACCATCTAGTTCTTCTGGTCTCAGGCTGCTGAAGTCTCTGGTTTATGTGGCCGTTTCTGTCTCTTGGTCTAATAGTTTCCTTGTGTCTTTGGTGTTCTTCATTCACCTTCACTCCAGATGGGTTGAGACCAATTGATGCATCTTAGATGGCAGCTCACTACCTTTTAAGACCCCAGACGCCTCTCACCAAAGTGGGATGCAGAACATTTTCTTAATGAACTTTGTTATGCCAAGTGACCTAGATGTCCCCTGAAACTATGGTCCCCAGACCCCTGTCCCTGCCACTCTGTCCCTCGAAGTGTTTGGTTGTATTCAGGAAATTTATTAACTTTGGTTTAGTTCAGTTGTGCTAACCTCCCCTGTAGTGTGTGATGTCCTTCCCTTCACCTAAGGTAATTCTTGTCTACTATCTAGTTAGTGACTACCCCTCTCCCTTCCTCCCCACCCTCATAACCATCAAAGAATGTTTTCTTCTGTGTTTAAACCTTTTCTTGAGTTCTGAAAGTAGTGGTCTTATACAATATTTGTCCTTTTGCGACTGACTAAATTCACTCACCGTAACGCCTTCCAGATTCCTCCATGTTATGTTTTACGGATCATCCTTGTTCTTTATTGTTGCATAGTACTCCATTGTGTGAATGTACCATAATTTGTTTATCCATTTGTCCACTGATGGGCACCTAGGTTGCTTCCATCCTTTTGCTATTGTGAACAGTGCTGGAATGAACATGGGTGTGCATATATATCTATTCGTGTGATGGCTCTTATTTCTCTAGGATATATTCCAAGCAGCGGGATTGCTCAATCATATGGTACTTCTATTTCTAGCTTTTTGAGGAAGCACCAAATTGATTTCCAGAGTGGTTGTACCATTTTACATTCTCACCAACAGTGTACAGGTATTCCAGTCTCTCTACAACCTCTCCAACATTTATCATTTTGTGTTTTTTACAGCCCTGTATCTTGATTGCAGGGGTGAGTTAGATGAATCTATATATCTGATAAAGTTCATACAACGATACACACACACAAATGAATACATGTAACAGCTGATGAAATCTGAAATGAGATTTGTAGATTTTACTAATGCCAACTGCTTGGTGTTGATACTGTACTACAGTTATGTAAGATGTTACCACTGGAGGGAACTGGATAAAGCATACACTAGACTCCTTTGTGTTATTTTTGCACCTCCTATGAGTGTATCATTACTTAAAAAAAAAAAAGGTAATTAATAATATGAAAAAACAAGCCAAAGATCAGCAGAAAATACATGTAAATCACATATCTCAGAAAGGACTTCTATACAGAATATACAAATCTTTCAAAACTCAGTAATTAGACAGCAAACCCTAATTAAAAAACGAGCTAAGGATTTGACTAACACTTCTCTAAAGAAGGTGTACAGATGGCAAATAAGCACATGAAAAAATGCTTACTCATTAGTCATTGTTGTTGTTGTGTTCTGTTGAGTCAATTCCATGAAAACCACAAAAAGATACTATTATACACCTACTGAAACAGTTAACCACCACCCATCTGTCAGTTTGTTGTACTGTGGTTGCCTACATGTTGCTATGATGCTGGAAGCTATGCTATCAATATTTCAAATACCAGCAAGATCACCCATGGTGGACAGGTTTCAGCAGAGCTTTTAGACTAAGTCAGACTAAGAAGAAAGGCCTGGAGATCTACTTCCAAAAATTAGCCAATGAAAACCTACTTCCAAAAATTATCCAATGAAAACCTCATGGATCACAAAAGAACACTGTCCGAATGAATCTCTTGCTTTGGACACGTCATCAGGAGAGATCAATCACTGGAGGAGGACATCATGTTTAGTGATGTAGAGGGCCAAGGGAGTGGGAGACCCTTGGTGAGATGGATTGGCACAACAGCCACAAAGATGGACTCGAACATGCTGGTGATTGTGAGGATGATGCAGGACCAGGCAGCATTTCATTGTGTTGTACATAAGGTTGCCATGAGTCCAAGTCGACTCAGCAGCAGCCAACAATAACAGAACAGTTAAAATTTTAAAAAAACTGACCATGCCAAGTGTTGGTGAGGACGTGCAGCAACTGGAACACTCGTATGTTGCTGATGGGCAGGTAAAATAGCAAAATTGTTTTGGAAAACAGTTTTGCAGTTTCTTAAAACATTCAGAATATACTTGACCGAGTCATTCCACTGCTACGTATTTACTCAAAGAGAAATTTGGGTACACAACAAGTACACAAATATTCCTAGCAACTTTCTTTTAATAGCCAAATAGTGAAAATAACCCAAAAGCCCATCAACAGGCGAAGGAATAAACAAATCATGGTACAGCTATACATTGGAATATTATGTGGAAATTAAAAAAAAGGAACTTTTCATAAATGCAACAGCATGGATGAATATCAACGTAATTATGCTGAGTGAAACAAGCCACATCCCCCCCCCCAAAAAAGAGTATATACTGTATGATTCTATTTATATAAATTCTAGTAAACGCAGACTATGAAAAAAGGACTTACAAAAGAGCCCAGGGAAACTATTTGATGTGATGGGTATATTCACTGCTCACTGTTGTAATGGTTTCAAAGGTGTATACATATGCCAAAACTCAACAATTCTGCACTTTAAATATATGCAGTTTATTTGATTTCAATAAAGCTTTTTAAAAAATAAAAACTCCTCTTGATCCCAATTTCTCCTCTAATTAGGTCCCAATTTCCTCCCCTTTACAGAAAGTCCTGCACAGAGTGGTATATACTAGCTTTTAGTCATTTCCTCTGTCTTTTGAACTCATTTCAAGCAGGCTGTCACACGGCTAGTTAATTCTAGGTCTTCATTTTACCTGACCTAGCAGCATCATTTCAAAGAGTTCATTACTCTCGCGTTTTAACACTTTCTTTGCTTAGCCTGCTGGACAGTCTGCTTACCTTATTCTTCCCCTACCTCTCTCACCTCTCCTTCTCAGTCTACTTTGCTGGTCCCTCATCATCCCAACCTCTAACTCTAGAGGGCTTACTCCTGAAAAAACTTATGTTAGCTATATTCACTACCTTGGCTTTAAATAACCATCTACACACTGAGAACTCCCAAGTTTTTATCTCTAGTCTTGACCTTTCCTCTGAAGTTGGCTGACTCTCTCACGTCCTTCAAGTCTTTGTTTTAAATCTCATCTTCCCAATGAGGTCAACCTACCCTGACTACTGTATTTAACACAGCAATCTGCTTCTCCCACACCCTACCCCACCCCCACCCCCATCACAACCTGGCACTCCTAACCCTCCTAACTCTGCTGTTTTACTTTTTCTTTAACCCATGACACTTATCACCTTATACAACATTATATAATTCCCTTACTTGTTATGTTTAATTCTTTTCTGTCTTCTTCAAATAGGATTTAAGCTACAAGAAAGCATGGATCTTAAAATTTATTATATCAAACGCTAATTTTTCTCATTTACTTAGGATACAATAACAAAGAAAGTACAAGCACAGTGGTTAAAAGCTGGGGTTTTGAAGCCAGGTTGTCTGGATTTAAATCCCAGTTTCACCACTCATTAGCTGTGTGACCTTGGGTAAACTACTTAACCTCTATAAACTGCAGCTTTACATAAGGATCCGTAAAGAAGAGACTACAGTAATATCTATCTCTTAAAATATTACGACACATTAAATGAGATAATGTATGTAAAGGCTTAGCATGATGACTTGTACATATTAACTACTCATAATTGTTAGCTTCTCAAATTATTTTTTTTAATAATTCAGTTATTACAATCAAAAAAGTCAAATTCAGTTCTTAAAATTCTTTTCTCCTGCTTTCGCATCAACAAACACTACCTTTTCCTATACTGTCTGCAGAATCTTTCTCAATCTCCTTTTCCTACTCTTACTGTTATAATGTTCTGTTCTTTGGCAGTCTCCACAGCTTCAAACAATCACTTCTATGCATATGGCTTGCAAAATAACTCTTGGCATTACCTTTTCTAAACTTTCTAGTCTTTGATATTCAGCTGCCTACTAAATATTTCACTGATATCCTGCAGGCACCACTAAACAACATGCCATCATCCTTTACCCAATCCTGCTTGTCCTTAGGCATGTCCTGTATTAATCAGGGTAAGCTAAGTCATACTGAGACAAACAATCTTATCTCTCACTCACATTACAATTCCAATGGAGGTCAATGTAGGGAAGAGGATGGTGACTAAGCTCTGCTCTACATAATCACTCAAGGATCCAGGCTGACCCTGTTTGGGGTGCAGAAAGCAATCTGGCCTTTTGTTCTATATTCCTCACAGCCCTGATGTCAGAGGCTCACCAAGGGGCCAATACTGGCTAAGTATCATAAGGCATGATGTAATTTATCATGGCCATGTGGTGAGGCCAATAAAAGCTCTGAGCCCTGAGGCTCAAATGGAACTTCCTGGTTGGTGATCATACACAAAAAAGGGTAGTGTATCCCTCCTTGGGACATTGAAGCTCCGTGCTATGACCTCACCCAGACCTCACCCTATGTATCTTTTTATGTGTCCTTTTTGGTTGTAATAAATCTATAGTAAGTATAGAATGAATTCTGAGTCATTTCAGTGAATTATCAGACCCAAACAAGCACAGGCAGCCAGCTGGTCTGAATTAAAGAGAGTCATGTGGACTCCCAAGCTTATGACTGATATCCTGAGGAGCTAAAGGAAAAACTCTAATTAGGGTCCAGTTGGTCTGAAAAGGAGAGAGTCATGTGGACTCCTGAGCTTTCGGCTAGTACCTGTAGACCCAGCCCTGGGTGGCTAGAGATAAGAGAGAGAAGGGCTGCATGGGCAGTTGGGGTCTGAACTAATCAGGGAAGGGAAGCTGAGATTTCTACAGGACACAGTTGGCGTGTGGAGTAGGACACAATTTGGTGTCAGAAGTGAGATGATCTTAGTCTCCCTGGACCAGCCAGTTCATCCTGGCATTTAAGTTCTGGAAATTATAACACTGAAATGGCTCCTTTCACTTCAATTGTCAGATTCAAGACCACATTATTTATGGCCAAGATAGCAAATAGATTTCATCTGACATGCCCACTTCAACTGACTAGTAGTGCCTTTCTGAAGAACTGGGCTGAGAAAGAATGACACTGGTCCCAGTTCTGTGGGTCAGAGTAGTATGTTTATGATCAGTATCTGTCACAGGACTGGCAGGTATTTGCCAGCCTATCTGTTCCCCTGGCTCCAAACTTTCCCCTTTCTAGCCCTTGATACTGTCACCACATCTTCACCAAGCATCATTCTGATCCTGTTTATTCCCTACTTAAAAATTCTTTGCCTGGAAATAAGACCCAAACTCCCTAATATTCAAGGCCCTCCAGATTTTGCCCCAATCTACCTTTCTAATATAACTTACATTTAACTCCATCACCTCCATGTACTGTATAATCTAATCACACCAAAATACTTTCCCCAAAGAAGCATAAGCAGAAATGATTGGCAGCAGGCATCATGAAGCTATGGATATATATTAAAAGGAAGGCTGATTTCATAAAATGTCCAGTATTGAAAATGAATGCAAAAAAAAAAAAAAAAAGGTATCCAAATTGAGATAGCAAGGTTATTTCACCTCCTCATTTTTCTTATCTGATAATGTCAAAATTATCTAGATACAGCTGAAACTAACTATCCCTTCCTCAAACTCCACATAATTCATTCACAGAAGAAATCTGACACCAGGGCAATAACCACAACCAGGGAATGTTAATTCTAAGAAGTGGCAGGATAGAAGCGATTAAAAGTACCAGGGGGAGGCGGAAGAAAATATGCAATGTCTATTTCATTTCAATTCCCAAATATTCAATAACAATCAAATTATAGCATTCTGTTACGGTGTCAGTGTAAAAGGCAGAAAGATAGCTTCCTAACAGAAATAACAGCTTTTAGTTTAGAAAATTAGTTTCTGATATGCTCTTTGAAGAGAAAAACTAATGTAACTCAACACTCCTATTTTTATGGTACAATTAGAATTGCATCATAAAGCTTCATGATTGGACAATTAATTCACTAACAGGTGACAGCTTGTTTTCAAACCCTCCCCCAATGAATTCTGATTCTCCTCCTACAGTACTGATATAAATTACTAAATCAATGTTATATGAAAAATTCAGTTCCAGAAAACAAAAAGATCAGTCAAATTCATTAGCTACCACATATCAGAACTTCTCAGATGCAGAAAACTATTGGGGAAACGAAGAGGTTTGGGACAGCAAATACTAGGAAAAGGGAAATACCCCAAGTGTAAAGTTCACCAGAAAAGAGAGAAACAATCAAAATAGATAAAAGATATCCACAGGTCCGTTGAAAGTTTAATCTTCTGACAAACAATAAAAGCCCAAAAGGATAATATTTGCTCTCATTTTTAAAAAAATTAACATATTTTAGACTTAAGATACTACACAAACCTTTCACAAAGAACAATAAGCATCTGTACTTTGTCTCAACAAAGGAGCTAACACGTTCAGTTAGAAAACATTTTTTTGCCATTATAAATACATAGTTTAAATAACTCAGTATAGTTCTACTGATTCTTATATAAAGTTTTAAATATAGCCCTAAAATTTTTCATCATAATTACTAAATAGAAAAGTTTAGAATTTTACACTAAAATCAAAATGAATCCCAGGCTTCCTGAAAATTGTTGGTTATAACAGCAATTCTTAGGATTTCCTTGTTAAATCTAAATCTCCATTCCATCAACATACTTCCTCACCATTCTTTTAAATCAGGCTCACATGCCCTAGAAATACCTCCAGGCCAAGATGAAATCCTAGAAAAGGCTATAACCTTCTAAAAGGAGTTATCTCTATGTCATATGCTCCTTATGAATGTTTTGCATCTGCTATTCTCTCTGACTGGTTTCTAACCCTATGCTTTGCCTTTACTGCATTATTTGTGTATTTCTTGATTTCTCTTCTGACCTTCTGCCTGTGTCTAAAAGTTTCAGGAGTAGGCAGTATACCCAAGCATACTGCAGCTCTGGCAAACAACATTTGCCCCACAAGGTTCTGTCAGTCATCAAGTCCTTTCTTTTAAGATGACTATCTTATTCTTTTACCCATGGCAGCCACCATTTTCTTTTAGGACTTAATCAACTCATGCCAGAATTAGTTCAGTAGCCTTCCATTCATATTCCTTAACTCTAGGCCATTTTTCCTTTACACCATTTTTTAAAATTAAGTCCAGAATATTCCTAAAACATATTAATCACATGTATGTCCTGCCTAAAATGTTTCATCTTTTTTTCTATTACATAACATCTAAATTCCTCTGTCTAGTTTTTAAGATACGCTGTCAACCTAATTTCCCGTATTCTCTAACACAGCACTATCCAACAGAACTTTTTGCATTGATGGGAATGTCCCACATGTGCTATCTAATATGGTAGCCACTACCTACGTATTAAGCACATGAAATGTGGTTAGTGCAACCGAGAAATGAATTTTTAATTTCACTTCAGTTAATTTTCATTTATATGTCAATAGCCACAAGGTGGCTACTGTATTGAACAGCACAGCTCTAATACATATACTCTAATCAATGCAAAAGTAAAATCTGAATTGAAATAGCCTAATTTCCAGACTGCTGCTGTACTCCTAAATTTTCTTTATTCAAAGCTTATATTCTACCTTTTTTCCCCATTAATCGTATTAAAAGTACAGGAGGATTAAACCTCTGTGATTCTCAAAGCAACAACATGCATACATGTAGCCAGGAACAGGTTTCACTGTAGAACTGTTTTCTTCCCATCTAACTACTAAGTTTAGAAACAGTATTGTACTTTCTTACTTAGTCATTGCCAAAATTCTGAATCTATTCCAGTTTCCTTACTCATGTATTCTTTCATACTTTTTCTTCTTTAACTTCTGTATTCATATCTATATTCTTATTCATTCTACTTAAATCTGTTCTATTGTAAGGATGCTAATGTTATAATGACAACAGCCTAGACCTAGTGTCTATGAACTTGGCTTGGGGTTTGATATTTTGGCTCTACTTGTCTAAAAAGCATGTGAGAAAATTCAAAGCAGGATCACTCTGGATCACAGTTAAAGAGGAGCTCTGGTGGCACTGTGCTTAAACACTCGACTGCTAACCGAAAGGTCGGTGGTTCGAACCCACCAGCTGCTTCATGGGAGAAGGATGTGGCAGTTTGTTCTGTAAAGATTACAGCTTTGGAATCCCTATAGGGGAGTTCTACTCTGTCCTTCAGGGTAACTATGAGTTGGAATCGACCTGACAGCAATGGGTTTTATAGGAAAAATATATACATTTAGATTGAGAAATACAATATATATTTCTGGTCTTTTGATCGGTTTTAATAAGCAAAACTAAAAATTATAGGGCCCCAAAGCCATTATCTGAAATCACAGACTATTATATATACACCAAAAAATTTTAGTCCCACATTTAATCCGGAATTTAAGAGTACTTAAAAAATATATACATAAAAAAAGATATATATTAAAATTATAGCAGCAATTCTATCAAGACTGTGAAATTATGGTACTTTTTTCCTTTTATTTCCTGAAATTTTTTTGTAACATGGATTTGATTATACCACATTTATAAAGTAATAAAATTCTGATTTAGCAAGTAATAGTTTTGAAGAGCCCTAGGAAACCACAGAGTCACAGCTGGTTTATCAACCATCTAAATACCCTCTGAAATTTCAATAAATTTTGCTTGAACATGGACTTTATCCAAATTACTAATTTATTTCATAAAATGATATCCTAAAATATATTTTTCCAATCTAGATTTCAATTTCATTTTTAACTTTTGTTTTTTTATCTTCTAAACTTGAGCTAACTATGTTAGATAAGAAAAACCCAAAAACCAAACCCACTGCCATTGAGCTGATTCCAACTCACAGCGACCTATAGGACAGAGTAGAATTCCCCCATAGGGTTTCCAAGGCCATAAATCTTTACAGAAGCAGACTGCTACATCTCTCTCCCTTAGTTTCGAACCACCAATCTTTCAGTTAGCACCCAAGTGGTTTAATCACTGTGCCACCAGGGCTCCATTAGATAAGAAAAGGCAATTTAAATCCTCTGTAATGGAATTTCCTGCAATGAAAGTTACAGGAATCACTGCAAAATTATCTTACCATTTTTTTAATCAGAAACCTAAAACAAATATTTCAGATTTTATCTCAACAATTAGAACAAGATACTAGATTATGTTTATATTTATTCCAAGACTAATTAATTCTTTCAATTATCCTATGTGATTTTAACTGTACTCTCCAAAAAAAAAAGCTCTAAAAAATAAATGTAATTAATTAAACATTTATGAAGGCATTAAAGACAGTTGCACTTTTTTCTTTTAATATTTGTATTTATAAAGCAAGTAAGAGGGAGAAAGGAGGATAGTAAGGAGACCTAGTGCTATCAATGACTTTAAATGACTGATATCAAATAGAAAAACATTTTTGCATGCGTGTGTGGTTTAAATGAAGGTTTACAGAGCAAATTAGTTTCTCATTAAACAATTAATAAACATATTGTTTTGTGACATTGGTTGCCAATCCCACAATATGTCAACATCCTTCCTTTCTCGACCTTGGGTTCCCCATTACCAGCTTTCCTGTCCCCTCCTGCCTTCTCATTCTTGCCTGTGGGCTGGTGTGCCAATTTAGTTTCGTTTTATGGGCCTGTCTAATCTTTGGCTGAAGGGTGAACCTCAGGAGTGACTTCAGTACTGAGTTAAAAGGGTGTCCGAGGGCCATACTCTCGGGGTTTCTCCAGTCTCTTTCAGATCAGAAAGTCTGTTTTTTTAATGAGTTAGAATTTTGTTCTACATTTTTCTCCAGCTGTGTCAGGGACTCTCTATTGTGATCCCTGTCAGAGCAGTCAGTGGTGGTAGCCAGGCATCCTCTAGGTGTGTCTGGCGGAGGCTGTGGTAGTTGTGCTCCATTAGTCCTTTGGACTAATCTTTTCCTTGTCTCTTTGGTTTTCTTCATTCTCACTTGCTCCAGATTGGGTGGGACCAGTGGAGTAGCTTAAGATGGCAGCTCACAAGCTTTTAAGACCCCAGGTGCTACTCACCAAAGTAGGGTGTAGAACATTTTCTTTATGAACTATGTTATGCCAAATGAGCTGGATGAAATTAAAACAACTCTTGATCATTCAAAAGACTTATGATTAATCCAGGCTCCTTGTTTTTCTCTCTCCCCAAACCTCACTTTCTCATTTCTTTCGTCACTGGGAGTACAAAAGGAACACTAGTACAAGACATGATGGAAGAAAGGACTGGAACTAATAGTGTTTATATTTTAAAAAAGAAGAAATAGTCCTCAACTTAGAATTAGGCTGCCTTTCAACATTTCATTAGAAATCAGAAATACTTCGAAAATATTTTACCATAGAAACATGTTACAAATGGCAATTAAATTCTCAGATAATGATGTAAAAGTTCAACTGAACCTGTAATATCTCTTCTTTAAAATCACTTTATTATGGAAAATTTTCAACATACATCAAAGTAGACATAATAGTCTCATAAGCCTCCATGCAGTTATTGCCCAGCTTCAATCATTTCAACTAATGGTGAGCCTAGTTTCATCTATATCGACACCTATTAGTTCTTTTTTTGTATTATTTTGAAGCAAATTCAGGACATCATATAATTTCATCTGCAAATATTTCAGTATGTATATTTAAAAGATAAAGACTTTTAACAACAATCAAAAAGATGGGGGGGCCTACAGATGCTGATACTAATTAGACAAAACCAGTTACTTCACAGGATTAGTTCCCTTGATCTGGAGATTAGGACATGGTCTCATGAAATTGGCATAATTACAGTTCTCAGAAGTTTTTTGTTTTTTTTTTAAATAGTTCTTAAAATTTATGCTCTAACCTCCCAATATGGTGAATAATGTCTGGGGTCTTAAGCTTATGAGTAGCCATTTAAGATAAAACTATTGGTCGTTAATCATCTGGAACAGAAGAGAAAGAAGGAAATCCAAGAATTAGAGAAGGAACTGCACTATAGGACTGTTCCCATGAACCACTGCCTCCTCCATCTTGAGACTGGAAGAACTAGTTGGTGCCCAGTTACCACTACTGAACATTCTAATTAGGAACACAATAAAAGAATCTTGATAAAAAGGGAGAAAAATATGGAACCGAATTTCAAATTCTTAAAAGAATCCAGATTTACTGGAACTATTGAGGCTGGAGAAGTCCCCAAGACTATGGCCCTCAAATTACTCTTCAAATCTTGAGTTGAAACTATCCCCTGAAGTCACCTTTAAAAAGTAACCATTTACCCAAAGAGTAAAGACTGTCACCCCTGAGTACTACATTTCTTTAAAAAAAAAAAAAGAAAAAATCTATATAATACCAAGGGATCAACAGCTATTTTAAAGCACAGATGAGAAAGTTGGGGGTTAGGGAGATTAAATAAATGGAAATGAAACAACTACAACCAAAATAACAAGAATGCTGACACAACGTGAAGAATGTAACCAATGTCACTAATCATTATGTCTAGAAACTATGGAATGGGTCGGGTTTTGCTGTGTATATGTTCACCAAAAATAAAATTTAACAAAAAAAAAAAAAAAAAGAAAAAGAACTTTTTAAAAACGTAACCACAGTAACATTACCATACATGAAAATTAATAATTCTTTAAGTCATCAAATATAGTTTTCAAATTTCCAATTATCTCATTAATTTTTACTTAAATTTGTTAAAATCAGGATTCATATTAGATGCACACACTACTATTGTTTGCCATGTCTTTTAAAATCTCACTTAATCTAAGCACTATCCATTTGATTGTAATATCTTCAATAATAAAATATGTTTTAAAAACCAGTAATTCATGTCTGTCCTAAAAGGTGACATTAACTGTTATCACACAGGTACAATTAATGAACTTTTCATTTTGGTACATCAAGAAACAATCGATGGAAGTAATTAAGAGAGCATTACCGAGATCACATTTAATATTCAGTTTTAATACCCAAGTTTAATTTTATCAAAAAAATCTCAAATAGCCAATTTCTAAGATTAATATAGTACCAATATATTTAAACACAGTCTTTATAATTTCTGTTAAGATACTATAATTTCATTACCATCCATCATTTTTTCTAAGAGCAATTTTGGGCACATTTCACTCTCTTGCACAAAAATTTAAAAAGTTATGTGAAAATTTTGTATTTTATTATGAGAATTTTCAAACCTACAAAATAACTGAAGTAAATGAACACTGAACACCCATATACATGGCACCTAGATTCTAAAAATTAACATTTTGCTTTATCACATGCATTCCTCTATCCATACATCGATACACCTTAATTTTATGCATTTCAAAGTTGCAGACATCAGTATACTGCACCCCTGAACAGCTCAGCACATTCATTACCTAGCCTTCAATATTTTCCAGTTCTTTTTTTAAGGTAAAATTTATATATGCACAAATCTCATATGAGATTTTTAAAAATGAATTCCACTGCTATCAGTATTTAAGTCCCACTGTTGCTCCAAACGAAACCCTGGTGGCGTAGTGATTAAAAGCTATGGCTGCTAACCAAAAGGTCAGCAGTTTGAATCCACCAAGCCCTCCTTGGAAACCCTGTGGGGCAGTTCTACTCTGTCCTGTAGCGTCGCTATGAGTTAGAATCGACGGCAACAAGTTGGTTTGGTTGCTCTAAAATCGTGGTTTTTGAATCACAGCACATATGAGAATCACCCGCAGGGCTTATTAAAACACATGATGCTAGTCCCCACACCTAGAGTTTCTGATTCAAACAGGTGCAGCGTGTTTTGTTAGGTGCCACTGAGTCGCTTCCGACTCACAGCGGCCCTACAGCACAGAGTAGAACTGCTCCACTGGGTTTCCAAGGAGCGGCTAGTGGATTCGAACTGCCAATCTTTTGGTTAGTAGCTATAGCTCTTAACCCCTGTGCCACCAGAGCTCCTAGGTGCAGGGTCAGACCTTTCTAACAAGTTTCCAGGTTAGGCTGATGCTGCTAGTCCCAAGACCATACAGATCTAAGGCTAAACTAACTCTTACACAAATATTTACTGAAATGAAGGTGTTAGTTACTTTAACAATGTAGAGTATGCCTCATTCTTGAAAGCTCTATCCCAGATGTGAATAAATGAATTTCTATTCTTCAACTAAAAAACAGATAAAAATAGCTGCCCTCATGACAGAAAGTATTTATAAAGCAATCAAGTTTAATGAGGCCTCTGAAGTTGACTTGGATATTGTAGCCAAATCAACACATCAGGAGCCAAATCAATTTCCTCTCAGATCAAAATGCTATTTCCTGTAGGCTAGAAAAAACAGAAGCTTTCAAAAGTTGGTGAGAAGTAAGAGTTATGAGTTAAAAGTATTAAACGCGTATCAAGCATTTATAATGTGCCAACTATTCTTAATTTTTAGAATAGCTTCACTAAGGTATGGCTGATGTATCTTAAGCTACACATTAAACTATGTACATTAAAGGGTACACTCTGATAAATTTTGACACATGCATACACCTATGGAAGCCCTGATGGCGCAGTGGTTAACAGTTTAACTGCCAACCAAAAGGTCGGCAGTCGGAATCTACTGGCTGCTCCTTGGAAACCCTACGGGGCAGTTCTACTCCATCCTATAGGGTCACTATGAGTCAGAATCGACATGACGGCAAGGGGTTTGGCATACACTTATAAAAAAATCAAGATAAAGAACCTATCCATCACCTCCAAAAGTTTCCTACTACCCAGTTGTGATCCCAGCCTCTGCATTCATGGCACAGTGGTTAAGTGTTCAGCTGCTACCCAAAAGGTCAGTGGTTGAAATCCACCAGCCGCCACACAAGAGAAAGATGTGGCAGTTACTTCTGTAAAGATTTACAGCCCTGGAAACCCTGTGGGGTAGTTCTACTCTGTTTTACAGGGTCGCTATGAGTTGGAATGAATAGACGGCAGCAGGTTTGGTTTGGTTTTGAAATGACTAATGATCATGGCAAAGAATATTGAATATACCATGGACTGCCAGAAGAATGAACAAATCTGTCCTGGAAGAAGTACAGCCAAAATGCTCCTTAGAAACAAGGATGGCTAGACTTCATCTCAACATACTTTGGACATGTGTTATCAGGAGAGACCAGTCCCTGGAGAAGACTATCACGCTTGGTAGAGGGTCAACAAAAAAGGCAAGACCCTCAATGAGATGGACTGACACAGTGGCTGCCAACAATGGGCTCAAGCATAACAAGGACTGTGAGGATGGCGCAGGACCGGGCAGTGTTTCATTCTGTTGTACACAGGGTCACTATGAGTGAGAACTGAGTCAATGGCACTTAACAACAACGATGATAAGCATGTTTTCAGGTGCTTATCGGCCACATTTATATCTCGCTGGTTAGGTGTCCAAATTCTTCTGGCCGTTTTGTTACTGTTTTGTTTTCTTGTTATTTTTTATTATTAAGTTTTGATAGTTATTTATATATCCTGGATATTTATCAGTTAAGTGATTTACAAAGATATGCTCCAAATCTGTGGCTTGTCTTTGCATTCTTTTATCAATGTCTTTTGAGGAGAAGTTTTAACTATCATGAGGTGCAATTTGTCAATTTATCATCTTATGAATGGTGCTTTTGGTGTTACACCTAAGAAATCTTTGCCTAATCCGTGGTCACAAAGATTTTCTCCTATGCTTTCTTAAAACATTTTATACTTTTAGAACATTTTACATTCTATCTACTTGTTCTATCAATTTCCGAGATTGAAATTTTTGCTAAAATTGCATATTTGCCTATTTCTGTTTGCAGTCCTATCATGTATTTTGAAGTTCTTTTACTAGATACATAAAACCTTAGGATAGTTATGTCCTCTTGATGAATTAATCCCTTTATTATTAAGAAATGACCCTCTTAATCCCTGATAATATTCTTTGCTCTGAAATCTAACTTCTAAACTAATACAGCAACTGAACCTTTCTTTTGGATAATGTTAGCGTATCTTTTTTTATCCTTCTAACTTATTAGTGTGTTTTATATAAAGTTGGTTTCTTGTAAGATGTGATATACCTGAGTCTTGTCTTTCTTTTAAATCTAATCTGACAATTGTGGTCCTTTAGCTCAGGTGTTTAGATCATTTACACGTAACGTGACTACTGATATGGTTGTGTTAGAGTGTACTATCTTGCTATTTTCTATCTGTTCCCTTTTTTTCTTTTTTTCTCTTTATCTGTTTTGTTTTGGATTATTTCTTATTACTCCATTTTATCTCCTTAGTTGGCTTACGGGCTATAATTCTTTGTTGTGTTACTTTAGTGGTTGCTTTAGGGTTTATAATAGACATTTTAACTTATCACGGTCTACCTTCAAGTAACAGTATACTAATCAGGTGTAAGTATCAGAACCTTACAACAGTATACCTAAATTTCTCCCCATTGAGCCTTTTTAAGATTTATCTGTATCTACATATCTATCTAACAACGACTGTGGGGTCTATAACATATGTAAAGTATTTAAAATGTATGTGTGAGACGGGGAGAGTGAGAGATGTCTTCTAGTGCAGGTCTCATGGTGATGAATTCTTTCAGTCTTTATTTTGCTTTTGTTTTTAAAAGAAATCTGCCTTGGTAAAGAATCCCAGGTGCGTAGTTTTTTCTTTTAGTATGGTAAAAATGTTGTTCCACTGTCTTCTAGCTTACATTGTTTCTGATGAGAAATCTGCTATCACTCTTATCTTTGTTCTTCTGTATGTCTTTGGCTGCTTTTAAATTTTTTTCTCTTTACTGCTTGATTTAAACAATTTGATTACAATGTGATTTGGTACAATTTTATTCATCTTTCTTATGCTTGTTGAGCTTCTGGGATCTGTGGCTTTACAGCTTTTATCAAATTTGGATAAATTTGGGGCATTATTTATTCAAATATTTATTCAGTCCTTCATCTCTCCTTTCCTTTGGCAACTACAACCGCATGTGTATTTGGCTACCTGAAGTGGTTCCACAGCTCAATGGTGTTCTATTTATCTTCTTAAAAATTATCTTTTCTCTGTGTTTCATTTTGTAGTTTCTACTGCTATGTCTTCACGTCCACTTATCTTCTACTTAACAATGTCAAACCTTTTAGTTTAATTAATTAATACCATTTAGTATGTTTTTTATCTCTGACACTGTCATTTTAATCTAGAAGTTCAATTTGGGCCTTTTTATATCTTCCATAGCTCTATTTAACATATTGAGTATTTCCTCTAGCTTCTCCAGCATATGGAATACAGTCATAAACGTTTAACGTCCTTGACTATTAATTATCTATGTCATTTGTGGGTCAGTTTTGAGTGATGGATTTTTCTTCTCATTATTGGTTGTACTTTCCTGATTCTTTGCAGGCCTAGTAATTTTGATTTCATGTTTAAGACATTGGGAATTTTACCATGTTGGCTGCTGGGTATTTCTGTATATATTCTCGAGCTCTGTTCTGGGATGTGGATAAGTTACTTGGAAATAGCTTGATCCTTTGGGTCTTGCTTTTAAGAGTTGTTAGGCAGGACCAGAGTTGTGTTTAGACTAGGGTTAATTCTTCCCCACTACTAACTCTCCCCCACAGAGTACTCTAACATAATAAATGCCTTGTAAATTATCAGGTTTTCTACATTGGTGGGAATAGGCTCTACTTATGGTCCTGTGAGAACTTTGGATACTGTTCTATGCAATCCTTTTAGATTTCTCTTTCCCCAGCCTTAGGTAGTTTCCTCACATGCCTAAACTTATCAATATTCTGTTGAATACTCAAGGGGACCTTACTGAAATACTTAAGGGGAACCCTCTCCAGCTCTTCAGGGTCCTTTTTCTGTGAAGCTGTCTCCTTTATGACATTCTGCACTATGAACTCTGGCCACCTTGGAATCCCTAGGCTGCCCTAGATTCCCCCTCCCCATTCTTGTCTCTGGAAATTTTCTCCAGGCAGTAAACTGGGTCAATCAAAGGACTTGCTTTGTTCTCCCTCTTTCACTGCCTGATGTTGAATGTCTTGAGTGCCACTGTTTCACATATTTTGTCCAGGTTTTTCTTTTTTTGGTTGTTGTTGTTGTTGTTGTTGTTTTAGGCAAAAGGGTAAATCCAGTTCCTGTTACTCGATTCTGACAGAAAACCAAACTTTTAATATATCCAATGGACAGTACAAAGGTGAATAAATTTATCTATAATAGGATCCAAACAACTATGCTTTAAAAGTATGATTTTTTTTTTCAAATATGGTCCAGGGTTCACCAATGGGAGCCAGTATGCTCGTGATATGCCCTGAACTAAAAGAAAAATGGAAGTTCTTTTTAGAGATATTTTGGGTAAATGACATGCAATTACTTAGACATTTCTTTCTGTAGAAGACTAGGGGTTACTTACTAGCAACCTGAGGAATGAGTTCTTATTTGCTAATAAAATATCTTATCCATAAACTAAAATTAATACATTTCTGGAGTTTATTAAGGCCTTTAATTCAAGATTCTACTAAGTCATTTGGCTACCAAGCAACACAGACAGTTAGGATTCCCACAATTTGGGGGAAGGACACTTTGTGATCCCTGTATCATCATCAGCTATATTATCAGTGCATACTTTTATGGTAAGTGCAATAACATACTTTCATATACAGGGCAATGCTAATGTGTAAGAAAGCTAATGAATTTTCTAATTTTATCTTATAGTTAGCCAGCTTTCTGAAGTCTTTTTTAACACAGATAATTTTTCACTTGTCTTGTATTTTCTAAGTAAGCGATCACATCAACTGCAAATAATAATTTAAAAAAAAAAAACCAAACCCATTGCCACTGAGTTGATTCCAACTCATAGCAACCCTATAGGACAGAGCAGAACTGCCCTGAAGGGTTTCGAAGGAGCAGCTGGTAGATGTGAACTGCCGACCTTTTGGATAACAGCCGAACGCTTAACCACTGCACCCCCAGAGCTCCTTTTCTACCATTTACAGCTTTTTTTTTTTTCCTTGCTTCTTAATGCACTGGCTAAGACTTTTGGATCAATGTTATTTTCCATCTGTTAATGGAAGTACATCAAATATTTCACTATATTTGATGAAGGTTTCTGGTAGAGACCTTTTACAAGGTTATTTGTTTATTAAAAGTTATCAAGAATGACAACTGAATTTTAGAAATTAATTTTTTTAGCACCAAAGAGATAATGATATAGTTTTTCCCTTTACTCTATTAATATACTGAATTACACTTATCTATGTTTCCTAATACTGAAATCATCATTACACTTCTGGAATTCATCCACATATCAGAAACAAGTATGATTTAATGATTACAAATCCAGGCTCTGGAGTCAGAATGCCTGGGTTCAAATCCCACATCTTTCACTAACTAGTTATATGATCTTAGGCATTTTATGTTTGGACCAGCACCCAGAACATAGGAAGTATTTAATACATATTATTATCATCTACCAAGTGCCTTATATTTTCCAGGCATAGTGTGTATGGAGGCCTGGTGGCACAGTGGTTAAGAGTTTCAGCTGCTAACCAAAAGGTCAGCTGTTCAAATTCACCAGCCACTCCTTGGAAACCCTATGGGGCAGTTCTACTCTGTCCAGTACGATCACCAAGTTCCTTATATTTTCCAGGCAAAGTATATGCAGCATTGCAGGGAACAGTAAACTAAGGCCAGTGGGCCAAATCTGGCCTGCTGCCTCTGTTGTTGTAAATAAAGCTTTACTGGAACACAGTCACGTTCATTTGTTTATAATTTATCTATGGCTGTTTTTGTGCTCCTACAGCATTAAGTGTAAAGTATTTACTATCTGCTCCTTTAGAGAAAAAAACTGCCAACCCTAGCAGTACTGTTCAAATCCAAGGAGTTCAAAGTCTAATAACTGAGACAGAAAATAAAGAAATATATACAATATAGTATGATAAATACACAATCATGGTATTCTGAGAATATTATGGAAACATAGCAGTTTAGTGCTAAAAGGTCAGAAGGATTCATAAAGGTGAAAAGAGGCAAGAGAAGAAGTATTTTGTTTACTTTTAATTATTGTAAAATATGTATTTGTTTACATGTATCTACCTTTCATACTAGTCTGTGAATTCCTAGACAGAAAGGACTGGGACATTTATTTTTGAGACATTCACAGTCCTAGTATCTAGGACATTTTAAGTTCTCAACAAATGGATAGATGAAAAAATAAATGAATGATGACAGTAAGAACAGGATACCTGGGTGACACTGAGTAGACATGTCTGTCAAAGTTCTAGATATATATATTCTATGGCAAGCATTTTACTTGCCATGTTAAATGGAATCTTTCTTTTAATCCTTATAAGAGCCAATCTAGGAGAGAGGTCCTATTATTATTCCCACTTTAAAATGAAAAAACTAAGACTCAAAGATGTGAAGTAACATGCTCATGTATGTATAAAGCCAGGAAGGGAAGAAGCCAGCATACAAAACTATGCCTGCCTAATGCAAAACATATGGTTTTTACACTATACCACAAAGTTGAAAAACCAAAAAAACGAAAGCCACTGCTGTTGAGTCGATTCTGACTCATAGCAACCCTATAGGACAAAGGAGAACCACCCCATACAGATTCCAAGGAATGCCTGGTGGATTTGAACTGCTGACCTTTTGGTTAGCAGCCATAGCACTTAACCACTACGCCACCAGGGTTTCCCAAGTTGAAAAGTGGTAGAAAATAATGATATATCCATAGGATATCAACAGAGGATGGACTCTCAAATAGAGACAAAAGAGATTCTAATTAATGCAGCAGGAACTGTGGTATAATTTTAATTTCTAAAACAGGGAAATAATTTGAATAAATTTGTGTTTTCTAAGTATTAGCCTGGAAGCAGCCTGAAGGATGGGTTAGAGAAACAGTGCCCCTACATTTTATCCAAAGGTTATCCCATCACACACATTAGGCCAGTTTTAGTAACAGACAATAAATAAAACTGCTAACATACTACGGAGTTTGAGGCATACTGATTAACTATTGATCTGAGCCCTCATGGTGCAGTGGTTAAGAGCTCTGCTGCTAACCAAAAGGTGGGCAGTTCAAATCCACCAGCCACTCCTTGGAAAAGTCCTATGGGGCAGTTCTACTCCGTCCTTATGAGCTGGAATTGACTTAATGGCAATCGGTTTGGTATCAGTTACTAAAGAAACAAAAAGATACTTCATAAAGTATTATACCGAAAGGTTAAAAAAAAAAAGTACACATTGCAAATGAAAATATTACATGGAAAAACTCAAGTCTGAGAACAAAGTCATAACTGAGAATGGTTGCCTTAAGAAAGAGCCCTGGTGGCTCACTGGTTAAGTGCTTGGCTGCTAACTGAAAGGTCAGTGGTTCAAACCAACCAGCTGCTCCGTGGAAGAAAAATGTGGCAGTCAGCTTCGGTAAAGATTACAGCCTCAGGAACCCTATGGGGCAGTTCTACTCTGTCCTATAGGGTTGCTATGAGTCAGAATCAACTGAATGGCAGTGGGTTGGGTTTGGGTTTGGTCTTAAAAAAACCAAAAATTCTAGAAAAATTTAAACATAATGGAATCACAAATTACATTTTTGCTTTTCATTTTATTTAAGCAAATCTCAAGAAAAACTAATTTTGAAATAAGGAAAATGACTACACCGTCTAGACAAATTTCAACAAAACTAGTTACATACAGCATCTAGTTTTGAAAAACAAAGCATATAATTACTTTTTAAACAAAAGTCTTAACTGTGCTTTATAATGTACTTAAACATTGGTTTACAACCCCAGAGAAGTAGGAAAAAATTTTCCCCTACCAAATTATGCAGCTATAGGTTTATTAAAGAATATATACATAGATCAATTAAACTAGCCCCTCACTGGGGAATTGGATAATAAAAAAATCATGTAACTTTTTAAACTATTCAGTTCAAATATATGTTAAAATGTGGATTCTGAGGAAGGAAAACAGAAAACAAATTAGTTCCTTTTAGATATTTCTGATAGAGATTGATCAACACACACAACCTAAACTTATAAAATTCAGGTAACTTTTACATCTAGGTTTACTTCAAAGATACATCATACTTACCTTGTATTTCTAGTAACTAGCACATAAGAAAACTAAAGAAGTGAAAGAGGAAGAGATTAGTAGTAGCAGTTGCAGGAGTAATAGTTTATCCAGGGCTTCAAACTGGTTTATTCAGGTTGGAACTCCTGCTAAGAATTTACATTTCTAACAAGTTCCCAGACAATGCTAAAATGCTAATGATACTGGTTAGGGACCGATTCTGAGACCCACTAGTAGAGTAGCGGTTCTTAAAATTCATTATACCTAACAATTACCCAGGGATTTTGTTAAAATGTAGATTCTGATTCAGTATATCTGTGGATGGAAATGCAAATTCTCAGCAGGGGTCTGAATCGGAATGAACCAGTTCAAAGACTGGTTTCATCTGTAAAATAAGAGTACCACCACCTATCTCTCAGTGTTGTGCAGAATTTAAAAAAATAACGAAGTGAGAGCCTAAAATTCAATGAGTTGAACAAGTGGATCTTATAACAATAGATATAGAAACAGTCTTCCATGTCAAAACGAGGAAGCCGTAAGGAATTCACTTCTTGCATATTTTTCCTTCCCTTTGGAAAGAATAGCTGAAGTTGCTTGGAACACAAGATCAGTATTGTCTTGTAAAAAGGACTGGATATGGGAGGCAGGGCCAAGATGGCGGAGTAGTTAGACGCTTCTGATGGATCCTCTTACAACGAATACCCGAAAAAAACAGTGAATTGATTATATATGGCAATCTGGGAGCCCTGAACATCAAAGGCACAGGAACCGAACAAAGTGGCAGGGGGAGGGAGAGATGATCTGTAAGCAGCAAGGAGGTGTCAGACTTAACCCAGCGAGAGCCTGAGCCCTCAGGCCTGATCAGCTCGGGGGTGAGTGGTGAGGCAGAAAAGCAACTGTGCTCGGGAGGAGAGTTTTCCCCACTCAGAGAGACACAGCACCAGAGAGTCTACACGGCCCTGAAGAATCAGTGAGAAAGAGCCCTCATCGGTGAAAGTACTTGCGTATGGCCTACCACACAGATCAAAAACACCCCTCTTAGGGAAAAATCTTTCGTCCATTAACCTCCCCACTCCGAGCTCTGCACTGGGTCCTGGACTGGCGTCAGCAATTGCAGAGTCCCCTGGGCCGGAAACTGGATCCATCTCATGCCCTGAGCCATTCTCCAGGCCTTGGAGAGTGAACAAATTAACAAACAGAGGAAACAATAAACTTCCGGCTCCCCTAAGCCAGGAACCCAGGGTAGGCACAGCTCCTTTGCCTAGGCATAGGCATAAGGGATCCACGGACTTTGAGTGTCTTTCCCCCTGCACAGACTTGTGTGGGCCCATTTCAACAGCCTAAGCCCTCATTATTGCAGTACAACAGGGTATATACCAGAACTCTAACTTCAACTGTTTCAGCTGTGAAGTGGCAGGTTCTTGACATTTGACACTGCTCTGCCCATTAAGCAGGGTCTTCACCTATCCACATCAGGGGCCTGAGGACTGGTGGCTCCACCCACGCCACAAACGACCTGTGATACAGGCCTGTGAATAAGAAGTGTCCCCCAGTACTTACACCCAACAGCATTAGATGCTCATAGTCCGGCTGCAAAACCCACCCACCTACACAGTCTAAGAAACAGAGACACGCCTTCCTTCTGGACACTCGGGGGCGGCCGTCAGCCTCCTGCCTTGCTCAGAGTGTGTCCACCTAATGCAGCCAGATGCCTGTCTATGACTGTAAATGAGAGCCTACACCACACACTTGGTTGCTATCTACCTGGGCACCTGAGCTGAATCCATAAACGGGGAGTGGGCGGACTCCTGAGCTCACATACCTAGGAACGGATTTAACCACCTGGTGACAGGACAGTAGAGTGTCAAAGGTGCCAATAATCAAACTAGCTCATACGAGCAGCCTATTTGGGCTTATCAAAACAAAACAAGAAACTAAGACACAGTAAGCAAACATAAAATAAATAAACATAATAACTTATTGATAGCTTGGAAACAACAGTCAATATCAAATCACATAAAGAGGCAATCCATGATGGCTTCAGCAAGCTCCCACAATAAAGAATCTAGGAACTCTCCAGAGGAGAAAAACTTCTTGGAATTATCAGAGGCAGAATACAAAACATTAATACACAGAACTCTTCAAAAAATTAGGAAAAAAATTAAGCAAAACGCAGAACACGCAACACAGGAAATGAAAAAGATTAGGGAAGAGCATAATGACAAATTTAACAGGCTGCAAGAATCCATACAGAGACACCAATCAGAAATCCAAAAGATTAACAATCAAATTTCAGAATTAGACAACTCAATAGAAAGTCAGAGGAACAAAAGTGAGGCAACGGAAGTCAGAATTAGTGAGAACGAAGATAAAGCACTTGACACCAATTTATTTGAGGAAAAATCAGACAAAAGAATTTTAAAAAATGAAGAAACCCTAATAATTATGTGGGACTCTATCGAGAGGAATAACCTACGAGTGATTGGAGTTATCAGAACGGTGGGGGGGGGGGATAACAGAAAATACAGAGAGAACTGTTGAAGATTTGTTAGCAGAAAACTCCCCTGATATCGTGAAAGATGACAAGATATCTATCCAAGATTCTCCTCGAACTCCACATAAGGCAGATCCTAAAAGAAAGTCACCAAGACATATTATAATCAAACTTGCCAAAACCAAAGATAAAGACAATTTTAAGAGCGGCTGGGGATAAACGAAAAGTCGTTTACAAAGGAGAGTCAATAAGAAGAAGCTCAGACTACTCAGCAGAAAACATGCAGGCAAGAAGGCAATGGGATGACATATATAAAGCCCTGAAGCGAAAAACTGCCAGCCAAGAATTATATATCCAGCAAAACTGTCTCTCAAATATGAAGACGAAATTAGGACATTTCCAAATAAACAGCAGTTTAGGGAATTTGCAGAAACCAAACCAAAATTACAAGAAATACTAAAAGGAGTCCTCCAGTTAGAAAATCAGTAACATCAGATAACAACCCAAGACTGGAACACAGGACAGAGCAACAAGGTATCAACCCAGACAGGGAAGTCACAAAAGTAATTCAAAGCTAAAACACTGAAAATAGGGAAACAGATATCAATATGTAAAAGATGACAACATTAAAACAAAAAAGAGGGATTTAAGAAATGTAGACATAGATTTTTCACATGGAGAGGAAGTCAAGGCAATATAAAGAAATAAAAAACTGGTATAAACTTAAAAAATAGGGGCAAATATTCGAGTAACCACAAACGAAACCAACAATCCTTCAAGTCAAAATAAAAAACTAGAAAAATATACTCAGCAAACACAAAATCAACGACAATGAAAAAGATGAAAATACATAGAGAAAAACATCTCAACACAAAAAATTTAAGTAGAATAAAGAAACTGTGAACAACATACAAAAAAGACATCAAAATGTCTAAACTCACTAAACTCATACTTATCAATAATTATGCTGAATGTAAGTGGACTAAATGCACCAATAAAGAGAAAGAGAGTGGCACACTGGATAAAAAAACATGATCCATCTATATGCTGCCTACAAGAGAAACACTTTAGACTTAAAGACACAACTAAAATTCAAAGGATGGAAAAAAATGTATCAAGCAAACAACACTCAAAAAAGAGCAGGAGTGGCAATATTAATCTCTGACGAAATAGACTTTCAAGTAAAATCCACCACAAAGGATAACGGAGAACACTATGTAATTATTAAAGGGTTAATACACCAGGAGGACATGACTATAATAATTATTTACGCACCCAATGACAGGGCTCCAAAATACATAAAACAAAATGTAACAGCATGGAAAAGAGAGAGAGACAGCTGCACAATAGTAGTAGGAGACTTCAAACACACCACTTTCGGTGAGGGACAGAACATCCAGAAAGAAGCTCAACAAAGACATGGAAGAGCTAAATGTTACAATCACCAACTTGATCTCCTAGACTTACACTGAACACTCCACCCAACAGCAGCCAAGTATACTTATCCAATGCACATGGAACATTCTCCAGAATAGACCACATATTAGGCCATAAAGCAAGCATTAACGAAATCCAAAGCACTGAAATATTACAAAGCATCCTTTCTGACCATAAAACCATAAAACTAGAAATCAACAACAGAAAAAAGAAGGGAAAAAAAAACAATCAAACACATGGAACCTGAACTACACCTTGCTCAAAAACTACTAGGTTATAGAAGACATTAAGGATGGAATAAAGAAATTCATAGACTCTCCAGTACAGCTAGATGGTGCCCGGCTACCACCGCTGACTGCTCTGACCAGGATCACAACAGAGGGTTCTGGACAGAGCTGGAAAAGGATGTAGAG
>NW_004443980.1:4884460-4933086 GCF_000243295.1 Trichechus manatus latirostris
TACTGGCCTAAAGGAGACTGGAGAAACCTCGAGAGTATGGCCCCCAGACACCCTTTTAGCTCAGTGGTGAAGTTACCTCCGAGGTTCACTCTTCAGCCTGGGAGTGGACAGCCCCGTAAAACCAAATGAGACTAACAACGTACAGGAGTCCAGTGACAAGGGCTAGAAAGCAGAAGGGGACAAGGAAGCTGGTGACAGGGAACACAAGGTTGAGTAAGGATACTGTTGATGTGTTGTGAGATTGTTAACCATTGTCATAGAGCAACATTTGTAGTAAATGTTAAATGAGAAACTATTTTGTTCTGCAAGGCTTCATCTTAAGTGAGAATAACAGAACAATTCGAAGAGCGTAGTCAATGTCACTGAACTGTGCATGTAGAAATTTTTGAAATGGTGTCTCTTTGGCTATGTTTATTTTCACCAAAAAAAAAAAAAAAACAGGTTGAGAAGTTAGAGGGTTGATATGTTGTGGGGTTGTTAACCAATGTTATAAAACAACATGTGTACTTCTGTTTCATGATAAACTGTTTGTTCTGTAAGCCTTCACCTGAAGTACAATTAAAAAAAACAAATCAAAAACGATAAAGATCATGGAATAAAAAATAGGGACAATGCTAGGTACCCTAATACATGGCATAAACACAATACAAACCATACGTAACAATTCACAAGCACCAGAAGAGAGACTAGATAACCAGGGGAGCTCCTAAAAAACAAACACTTATGCTCATCAAAAGACTTCACCAAAAGAGTGAAAAGACAACCTACAGACTGGGAAAAAACTTTCGGCTACGACAAATCTGATCAGCGTCTAATCTCTAAAATCTACAAGATACTGCAAAACCTCAACAACAAAAAGATGAATAACCCAATTAAGAAATGGGCAAAGGATATGAACAGGCAAACTTTGCCAAAGATGATATTCACGCACCTGACAGACACGTGAAGAAATGCTCAGGATCATCATTAGAGAAATACAGATGAAAACTACAATGAGAAATCATCTCACCCCAACAAGGCTAGCATTAATCCAAGAAACACAAAATAATAAATGCTGGAGAGGTTGTCGACAGAGTGAAACACTTATACACTGTTGGTGGGAATGTAAAATGGTACATCCACTTTGGAAATCGATTTGGCACTTCCTTGAAAAGCTATAAATAGAATTACCATACGATCCAGCAACCCCACTCCTTGGAATATATCCTAGAGAAATAAGAGCCGTCACATAAATAGATATATACTCACCCACGATTACTGCAGCACTGTTCAGAATAGCAAAAGGATGGAAACAACCTAGGTGGCCATCAACGGACGAATGGATAAACAAATTATGGTATAGCCACACAATGGAATACTATGCAACGATAAAGAACAACAGTGAAGCCGTGAAACATCTTATAACATGGAGGAATCTTGGAGGGCATTATGCTGAGTGAATTTAGTCAGTCACAGAAGGACAAATATTGTATAAGACCACTATTGTAAGAACTCAAGAAAAGGTTTAAACACAGAAGAGAACATTCTTTGATGGTTAGGAGGGTGGGGAAGGAGGGTGAGGGTTATTTACTAACTAGATAGTAGATAACAATTATTTCAGGTAAAGGGAAGGACAGCACACACTACAGAGGAAGTCAGCACAACTGGACTAAACAAAAGCTGTTTCCTGAATATAATCAAACACTTCAAGGGACAGAGTAGCAGGGGTAGGGGTATGGGGTCCATATTTTCAGGGAACATCTAGGTCAATTCACATAACAAAGCTTGTTAAGAAAACGTTCTGCATCCTACTTTGGTGAGTGGCGTCTGGGGTCTTAAAACCTTGCAAGCAGTCATCTAAGATGAATCAACCGGGCTCAGCCCAAGAGACAGAAATGGCCACATAAAACAGAGACTTCATCAGCCTGACGCTAGAAGAACTAGATGGTGCCTGGCTACCACCAATGACCGCCCTAACAGGGAACACAACAGAGTCCCTGATGCAACAGCAGAAAGATTGGGTGCAGAACTCAAATTCTATTAAGACCAGACTTAATGGTTTGACTGAGACTGGAGGAACCCCTGAAAGCATGGCCCCTGGATTCTCTATCAGCCCAGAACTAAAACAATTTCCAAGGCCAACTCTTTAGGCAGGGACTGGACTGGACTGTCGAACGTAAACAGATACGCATGAGGAGTGTGCCTCTTAGCTCAAGCAGATACGAGTGACTAAAGGGGCAGCTTCTGTCTGGAGGTGAGATGGGAAGGCACAGAGGGTTAGGAGCTGTTTGAATGGACATGGGGAATCATAGGTGGAAAGGAGCAATGTGCTGTCACAGTATGGGGAGAGCAATTAGTCATGTAACAATATATGTATAAATTTTTGTATGGGAAAAAATAAAAAAATTTTAAAAATGGTTGGCTATACACTGCACTAAAATATTAATAAGGACCAAGTGGGATTCATACCAGGTATGCAAGGATGGTTCAACATTAGAAAATCAATCAACGTAATCCATCACATAAAATAATCACATGATCATCTCAATCAACACAGAAAAGGCATTCAATAAAGTTTAACATCCATTCCTGATAAAAACTCTCAATAAAATAGGAATGGAAGGGAAATCCCTCAGCATAATAAAGGGTGTCTATACAAAACCAACAGCCAACATCATTCTCAATGGAAAGAGGCTGAAAACATTGCCCCTGAGAATAGAAACAAGACAAGGATGCCCTTTATAACCACCATTTAACACTGTGCTAGAAGCCCTAGCTAGACCAATACGGCAAGAAAAATAAACAGCATTCAAACTGGTAAGTAAGAAGTAAAACTATCACTATCTGAGGATGATATACTATGCACACAAAACCCAAAGGACTCCACAAGAATACTACCAGCACTAATAGATTCAGCAGAGTAGGAGCGATAACCTGAGGCATACTATTCACTTGGTAATGATATATAAATTGCAAACTTAATGTACTAGCGAAATAAATAGAATTGCCTTAGAATTCTAAGAATACTTATCTACAAATGTAGAAACGTCAAACATGTTTCAAGCAAATGAATTTTCAAAATAACTGATGCTTGTCCTTTAAATCTTAATAACTTACTTGCAGACATTCTTAATGGAAATATTTTAAAAGACGACGTTTAGGTCTTTCTCTCTTGCTTGACCTTTACATTGCACATGATATAATCTTTTCCTGATGACTCAAGTTCATCAATGTAAATAGCAATTATTAGACTGTTCCATAACACAGTGACACTTCCTGGAGTTACTGAAGGCTGTCCAACTGTTTGTCCCTTCACTAAGTCATCTTAGACTACTTTTTATAACAAGGCCTACTGCCTGCTCCCCTGCTGTCACTTACAGGTCACCAGCACCCTCACAGAGATTTCTAAAATGCCATTATAGTTCTAAAAAATGTAAAACCAGCACAAGCAGTTGATAAACATACTTAACCTTATGCAAATTCTAAAATCAAGCCACTGAGTAGCTATTTTCACTGCTCTAAGGCCTGGCTCAAAGGCTTTTCTTCTTTCACTTCCTAGTTCTCAGACCTAATCTAGACTTTCAAGGTTGCTAGAAGTCTGGCCACAAAATAACAATTACGATAGTCATTTCTGCGTATTTTGTGTATTTTTACTATAATGTAGGGAAAACATGAATGCTAATTGTAACAAAACACACCAAACCAATACTGTGGAAAATGATGTAACACATCACACAATATGTGCTATATGGACAATTACCCAGCCAATTATTAGCTTTGACTCAACAAACTACGCCCACTGGCCAAATCCAGTCCCCAGCCACTCTGTTTTGGTTCAGTTCTTGAACCAAGAATGGTTTCTGCATTTTTAAAGGACTGTAAAAAACAAAGAAACAAAAAAGAATACTCAACAGTCTGTAGAGTCCCACAAGGACTAAAATGCTTACTATCTGGCACTTAATAGAAAAAGTCTGCCCACCCCTGATCTGAGCTATACAAACACACACAGATAAGCTATCCTTTATACATAAAGCCTAAGATATTAATGTCAAAGTAGATGCATACTTCTTTCGGTGATGGGTTCATCATGATACAAACTGTTCTTCTCCAGCAATGCCTATTTCTCTTTTGACCAGGTCCTGGGGCTTAGCCAAATCTCTTCTGAACTTTCTTTTCACTTCCTCCTAATACCTGTCCTTTGATACTCTCAAATTGGTTTTCTTACTACTACTTCCAACTCTGGCTGTCAATCTCTTTAGGAATGTCTTTCCCTTTGCTGTCTAAATCCTTCCAAAATGTCAAGTCCTACTTCCTCCAAATGCCTAGAGGATTGTTCTAGCCCTCACTGGTCTTGCTTTCCTTTAAATTACAGTCAGTACCACACAATATACTACTACTATACAGTCTTGCTAATGATTTCCTGTGTGTTACTCTAGTGCCCCCAACTAGTTTGTAAACTACTTGAAAGAAAGAAACACATCACATGGCCTTTGTATCCCCCATTTTAATAACACCTCCTCATCTTTTGAGCACATGCCATCTCCCAAGTACATCTCTCTATCTTAGAAAAAAACAGCCTAAGAGCTGGTAATGAGTGAAAAGTGATTGGAAATATCAATGACACCCATAAAGGAACTTGATGGAAGACCACAGGCTACACTGCAAACTTAGAAAGTATGTATGAAAGACAAGCAAAACCATAATAGTGGGAGGACAGAGAAATAAGGATGAAAAGATAAAGACCACTACATAATACAGGCAGTCCCTGGGTTACAATGTCCAACTTACGTACAACCCATAGTTAGGAACCAACCCCCTTAAAGCCTGTTATATTAAAAATCTGAGGTACATACAATGGTTTCTAATAACAAACAGGCGACTGCGACGAGCATCAAAACGGTATTACTGTATTATTAAAGATGTTTTAGTGTATCTAGAAGTATTTCTTTAATGTTTTTTATGCACAGAAAGGTACACTTTATACTATATAAGACAAACATTTGATATAAACAGTACCTAACTGTTCTGATTTACATACAAATTTGACTTAAAGACAGACTTAAGAACTAAATTTGTTGGTAATCTGGGGATTGCGTGTACTATGAAATAATTATAAAATTACGTTATATAAAATTATAAAATCACAAAAGCTCACAATACCTTTTAAAAAAAAATGCCTTTCAACATCACTGGCCATTAGTTTCCTGAACAAGTAGTTGTCAACACTGGTATGCATGGGGTCCATGTTTTCTTTTTTTGCAATGTGATAAACTGAAGTGCTAAAAGGCTAAATGGAATGGCCATGCACAGTATTCCAAATCTTTGAATTTACAATATTGTGAATTTAATCTGCTAGAGCTTGTTAAAAACAAACAAACCAAGCACTTATCTTTTGATTATCTGGCTAATGAAACTGAAAAGCATGTGCACATCCCTACATCATACTCAAAGACACCAGCTAGACTCATTTTCATGGAAAAATGAACACTGAAAACATTAAAAAAGAAAACAACAAAAAACACTTTTGGCTACTCTGCATCAAACTGTATTTTTAAAATACAGGCAAAATATAAGATGTACAAGTCCTGGATGTATGAATGTAAAAAAATACACAAATATTTTAAAACAAGCATAAATATTACCCATGAGTCTAAACTAAAGATGGGCAAATTATAAATTAAATGCTCTTTACCTAAATAAAGGTACAAAAGAGAATGAGAATATTAATCACACATCTCTTTTTTTCTGGGTGCCTTGACCTATGCCCGGCTGGTCAGAGAAGAGTAAGTATTTTTCCTTAATAATAAAATATGCTTTATATTGGAGAAATTTTACAAGTAAAAAGTAATTAAACACATTGTAAAATAAAATACATCAACTCTCAATTACTCATACTGAAGAGGGGAAGTGATGACACAGATGCCCAAAAAGAAGATAATCTCAGAATCTGTTTTTTCTAATGCATACCGTTAATTTGGGAGAAGCAAACTATCCTTATAATTAAGTTTGATCAAGGCCAGTGTTAACCAGTAAGTTACTTTTCCTCAGTAATTTGGAAGATTCATGCAAAATGGAAAGGGAAAAAAGAGGGAGTTGATTCACAAGCATACAGGTGGCTAAAGGCAACCAGCCTGGAATGAAAAATTTTCAGAGTTAACCTATATACAGAAAACTGAGAGATGATTTATGGTGAGAAAGAATAAAATACAGTAACATTTATGTGATAGTATTAAAAAAATTTTAAATATAAAAATGTTAACAAGATGTTTTTCCTGTCAAGTCATCATCCCTTCTTCCCACTAATTGGTATTATTAGTGACAGCAACAATTACAGTGGGCTGAAAAGCTAAAAGCAAAACTATAGGTTAAATTTTATAAAAGATGTGTTAAAAATCCTTCTTTACCACTGTTACCTGTTAGGTCCACCATTTGTCTTGGTGGGCATAGTATCTTATTACCTGAGAAAAATTACTTGAACCAAGGAAATAACAAAAAGGCAGACAGATTCATTTCTCTGGAACATTTTTAGCAGATTTAAGCAAAACTTACATGATGGCAAGAATGATAAATTTAGCAAATACACAAACACTAACTATTTATCCAAATACAAGATAATAGCCACAAAACTCATTAGTTTCTGCTTAACATATGGCTCAAACTCCTGAGTGACATATGTTTAGTACTGGTGCTGTTAACAGCATGGCCATAAAATATTACAGTAAAAGTACTTCAGAGTTCAACTGCTGTCATTTCATCCTTACAGTACAGAAAAACACACACAAAGTTTGGTTTCAAGAACTAAAAACAGAAAGCAGTAAGAAGCAAAATAATTTATGTTGCTCCATTTAAAAGTCCATAGTGAACACATACATGATTGTACTGTTTAAAAAAAAAACTTGTCAGCCTGTTTTCTTACCTAACAGATGGTCACACACAAAGGTGTTCAAAGGAACATACATTAAAATCGTCCAAAAGAAAATCTCCAATTCCCGATTCCTAGCACCTCCAGCAACCATTACACCTCCCCCCATATCGTAAGACTTCTCTTGCCAACAGTAAGAAAAGAACGATTAATAACTACATTAAACAGCTACCGTAATTTTATGACTTAATTAGGTGTTAATTTTCCTTTACCTAACACATACGTCTTTCCAAAGCCGTGTCAAAAGTTCAAAGATCCAGGCTGTTAAACTGGGCGAAGACTGCACCATCCAGTCAACCTCCTGACTGAACAGGTAGTTAGCTCGCCGGGGTGAAGGAACGACCAGCTACTGACACGAGCCAAACAGGATCAAACACAGAAGGGCGGGTTTTCGAGGTGTTAATCCCAAGATGAGCGGGGCAAACTCTCTTCAGAAAAGCCTTCAAGTTAAGCGGCTGCCGGTGGTCCTGCAGAAGGCGCGGTAGCCCCGACGCGATCTTCTCCGGAGGACCCCGCTCCCGACCCAGGAGACCTCCTGGCGGCGCTCCCCCGCGCCGGCGGCGGGCATGGAGGGCCGCCCGCGTCCCCCGCGCCACCTCCCACGGGCGGATGCGGGTCCTGGACCCGGTCGCGCCCCCGCAAGCCCGACTAGAGTTACGGGAGGTGCCCGAGAGGTTGACGGCTCTGGTCCCCAAGTGTCACTCCCCCTCGAGCCCGCAGCGCGCCCACAGGATGGGTGGGCCGGGCCCCTCGACGGGGCCCTCACCCTCGGGCGCCCCGGCCCCTCAGACCCAGCCTAACGGTTTCTGCGCAGCCTGCTCCGGGGCGGGACGGGATAAGGACGGCTCGGGTTCTCCGCCTTTCCCGAAGGGAGTGCCCAGAGCTCTCACCTCCGAGTCACGCCGTTCTGAGGCAGAGGAAGGCGGCTATCCTGGCGCCTCTTCTTCGGGTTCCTGATCGTTCTCCTTCTACCTCAGCGGCAGAGCCAGCTCTCGGGGCCGCTGCGGCCGCCGGCGCAGTGACTGTTGGGGTTGTTTCCCGGCAGTGACGGCGCCGCCTCAGCCCCGCTCTTCGCTCCCTCTCCGCGTAGCTCCCGCTTTCTGTTTCACCCGAGGGACCACAAACGCCGCCGCCGCCATGCTTACTACGGAGCCAGGAGGAGGAGCCCGGAGTCGGCGCACCGAGTGCGGCTGCGCGAGCCCCGCCGACGGCGCTCCCGGCGACCCGGACCCTGAACCCCCGCCCCACGCTTGCTCCCGCGCGCCTCTGGGCTTTCCCCCGAGCTCGAGGCGGCTGCAGAGCCCGGAGCGCGCGTGCCGTCCCCCACCCGCCGGG
Organism: Trichechus manatus latirostris; assembly: GCF_000243295.1. Taxonomy (NCBI): domain Eukaryota; kingdom Metazoa; phylum Chordata; class Mammalia; order Sirenia; family Trichechidae; genus Trichechus; species Trichechus manatus. Next base: position 4,892,697 of record NW_004443980.1, read on the forward strand.
GCTTCAAGCCCACTCCCGAGGCCCGGTGCGCCTGCTTCGTCGTAGCCGCCGGCGCCGGCCCGGCGGCCAGGCTCCGAGCGAAACTCCGAAAATGTGGGGTTAATTGACGTTTCTAAGGCCACCCACACAATTCTCAATCTAAATTTTAAAAGGCTTCCTCTGAGACGCACGGTGTCAGCCTCTTTCCGAAAGCTCCAGAACTTAACGTTGGCAGGTGCTTTTAAAGACACCCCCCAAGGAATAGGAAACCAACTGAAGTAGGCTTGGATGTTTTCAATCACAAACATTTAGAGCCGGGGGTCTCCATAGCAAGATGATACTTAGATGATATTTAGATATTTACTTCAATTGAAAACATAGCGGTTAGTTTCTTGGTCTCCTCGCCCGTCAAATCTCTTGGAAACCCATTACCTTTACAGTCGCACGAAGGGAACGCTGCAGAGCTTTCCTTTAACCTCAATCGGGGGCGCTGCGATAATGCCTGAGGTCAGGCCCTGGCGGCTTAATTTTGCTGTTTCCACCGGAAGACTTGGGAAGGGGGCAGTCCTTGGGATAGGGAGTCCTACCCCAGTAACTGTCCTTTCAAAAACGGTGAAGTAACCAAGCTCCATGTTCTGGCTTCATTTCAATTTATCAATTGTGCTGTCTTTTAAAATAGCACATTTTTACTTTAAATACATTTCAGAAATGTTTAAAAATGTACGTATTCCCTACATTCTTAGAGAACACAATGGTTAATGAAATCCTTTGTTGATGACTGACCATCAGATGCGATAGCATGGTCATAGGCTGAAATCCCAGGGGACTCAGCAGGATGCCTACTTTGGTGCTCCCTTTTTTCTCTTTGGAATGTTCTCATCACCTTTTCTAATATCTGTCACTGCTCCCTGTTACTGCTTCTCATCTCCTCCTCTGCCTCTTAATCCACTCTGATCTTTCCTCTCATTCTTTCCACTTCACGGTTTATTTTTTCCTCTTTTCCCCTTTCTGTGGTTCTTTTCTCTATGGCTCCAGGTGATGACTGATCGGATGTTTATATCCACAGCCAGCTAATGAGAGATTCCTTTTCTTCCAGTCAGTAAATGGGATAGTGACTCTATATCAAATGGTATCTTGAGATTTTTCATTGCAGTTCACTATTAAAAGTTCTTTCCCTGAGAGAGATGCTTCCTTTTCTTTAACTTCCAGATTTGGCCCTCTTCCAGACAAAATTTCTGGAAAGCTTATTTCTGAATAAATGAAGCAAATTGTTTTAAAATAGGAGGATTTATCAGACTGTGGGTGAGTTGGGTGACTTCTCCATATTGCTGTCCCGGCCCTGTTGGGTTTCAGACTAAACTAGTGCTTCCCAAACCTGAATCTAAGCTAATAACTTTCAAAGCTTCCTACTTGGGGAGCTTTTTAAAATACAGAATCCTACAATTCATCACTCAAGATTCTGATTCCTTTGTTCTGGGGTCTTCTTTCAGTTTCTGAAATGTTTCATGATCACAACAGCCACAAGCTCTGCACATGCCCTTCTGCCTTTTTACGGTCTTATCTCTTACTCATCCTTCAAGTCTCAGCTCAAAAGTGATATCCTTGGGGAAAACATTTCCTGACTTCCCAGACAAGTTCAAGACCCTTTGTTGATGTCAGCTCTCCTAGCACCATGCACCATGTTCCCTCTTCTGATTTACCAGAGCTTGTAATTACACTTTAGTGTATGTAAATACTAGATTAAAATCTACTGGTCCCTCCATGAAGACAAGGACAATGTCTATTTTTGCTTTCACAGTGCTTGGAATATAGTAGATGCCCAATAAATATTTCTTGAATGATTCCATGTTGTTCTAGAAGGTTGTTGGATTGTGCAATAAGACATTACTAATCAATTTTGGGAGCACAATCTTCTGTAAGATTAATGAGAAGAGATGCAGGAATGTCATGGAGGCAGTTCTCCATGGGCCTCTCCTCCTTCTGCACATCTTGGTAGCAGAGGCACCAGCGGCTTTTGTTCTGGACTAATTTAAATAGCTCAAGTTTTCCCCTGTCTCACATATTGTGTGTAGGCCAGAATCTTCCTCAACGTTTCCAAGGATACTTTGGAAGGGACGTGGCCAGGATCAACTCTTACTCTGAATTCCTAAACCTTTTGCAATCTCCATTCCTCACTATGCCTTCCCAGCCATGCTTTACCCTGTGGATGGAACATCTCCTTACCTCAAAGCATAGAAAACTTAAGGCACAGAATAGGAAGCAACTTGACATTGAATGTTGGCTAGTCCCACTACAGAGAATTTCTCACTGGCTGTGATTCTCTTCAGACTCCACTTGCCATTGTGTTGCTAAGGTTCCTCCCTCTAATAAGAATCTTCTCCACATTTTTCTGAATTTCTGGAAACCCTGAAACTGCCTCCTTCTAAAGCCACAAGGAGATAATTTCTAAATTCTTGTTAATTTAGCTCTGTTTCCTGTCATCACATTAATCCAGACCAGCCTCAGAAGCCTTAGCTTTCTTCTCAAAATAAAAAAGGTCCATGGAAGTGATTTCCTAAACTGAAGTGTAACTTTGTCCTATAGATGAAGTTCTCAAACCTTGGCAAGAATAAAAAGTCACCTGGGGTGCTTGTTTAAAATCTAGTGGGTTCTACCACCCCCCTCCCCCCATCCTGAGATCTGAATTCTGAAATAGACATTTTATAAGCAGTCAAAGAGATTTTGATGGGTTACTCCACGGACCATACTTTAAGCAACCTAGAGAAATAAGCTTAAACGGGATAAGATTGTTTTCTCTCTGTGACATGGAGTTAAACTAGGATTGACTCAATTGTTCAAGAAAACTACTCGTCTATGGTTCAAGTCTTCTACATGCTTTACAGAGAAGTTGTATTTCTCCTTTACAGAGAAACCAGTTAGGAAAGACCAAGAAATTCCTTAATCACAAAATGATAACCCCAATAGTCCAAATTTGTCGATGTTAATGATATGGTTTCAAAACAATGCTGCTGGGGACAGTCTTATTTCCAGGAAGTGAAAAGCCTTATCTGGCTGCTGCTCAGAGCTTATTGAATAGGTTCCTGACCTGAAGGGTTATATAATAATAGACAGATTATAAGGATTTGCTCTAGGTTGAAAAAATAAGATTTCTATATCTGTCTTTTAGACTGTCAACAGCTCTTTGATGTTTTGTATGGCTTTAGGAGGCTCTGATGGCAGCCCTGGGGTTGAACACACCATGATCATTATCCAGCATAACCAGATGACATATGAATCAGTTTTAAAGACAGAAGAAGGAGATAGGCATCTGTAAGGATAATGAGACAGAAGATGACTTGGGATTTGAAAGAACTGTCCCCAAACTACCTGCCTTTTCTTTTTTTTCCCCTCAGAATAGCAAATTGCAAAACCAAAGAAATACTTTACCAAGATAACAATGACATTTTAGTCTGGAAAAACTGAAAATAAAATTTAAATGACTTAGGAAATAAAAATTCAGATAAGCTAAATTCCATTATAATTCACCAGACTTGAGAAAATGCTTCTTCAAATTTTGGAAGTAAATTTTTAAACCAAACTGCATTTTAAAATTAGCAGAGAAATCAGTTATCTACTCATGTTAGACTAAATATCTTTATATAATAACTTCTTTTTAATTTTAAAATATAATGTATAAATGAACTGAGCATCTCTTAAATAAGAACAATGATATATAGTGATGGGGGAAAAAGCTAGGGAAATCATTTATAAATTGAAGTAAGGAATAAACTTATCTACTAATTTTATTCCTTATTTCAAATTTTTATCTACAATTTTTTTTAAATCAAGGCACATCTTCTCTTTACAGTATATATAAGACATAAACCCAGTACTATTATGTTGAAAGACAAAAGCTAAAATTAATTACCAACAGTAATTACAACTACTAAAAGAAAGCAAAATAAAGAGACTCTTAATAATGAAAGATGACTTTACTAAATAAACTTAGCTTCAAATTAGAGTAGCTATTGACTTAAAACATTGGAAATTTAAATGCAGCCCATTTTCCCAAGCTACAGATGACTGAGTAAAAATAGGGTCACAGTAGAAGTCTCAAAGAGTATTCTCATACACTTCCCGTATCCACACTCAAATTTCTCCCAGATGATTCTAAGAATCCCTAGGGATTTGCACAGGTGCACTCCAAGAATTAATCCTCTGAGCAATTCCATGACATCCACCATCTTCCTCCTCTGGCTCATTGAGGTGGTTTCTCCTATTCCTTACAACAAAGCTCCCCTCACTGGAGCGCTGTCTATGCCAAGGCTGCCAACTCCTGATTTTAAAAACATCGATGCCTATACCAAGATATGGTTTTCCATGGGCACCACCTCTTGTTTCTGTTGTTTGGAGCTCCCCCCACCCCACAAAAACAAACAAGCAAACAAACAAAAACCAAAACCAAACCGTTGCCATCAAGTCGATTCGGACTCATGGCGACCCCATGTGTTACAGAGTAGAAGTGAGCAGTGCTGCTGACAAAAATCGTTTGCCCCGCTTAGGGACCTCTGAGCTCCAAAATGCCGGTGTAACTCATAGAAAAGCAAATAATTATATAATTTGTTTGCCGCTCTAGAACTCAGGCATGAATCCACGGAATAGACAACATGTTCCACTAAGCCTTTTTCTTTAATGTTGGGCAATTGACCTTGAAAAGAACTTTTCATATCTTTCTTCACTTTGGATGAGTTTTTTTCTTCCCTCTGTAAATAAGCCTGCTCCACTAGCTTTACAGACATGCCCAAACATGCTCAAAATCCTAGGGCAAAAACAGTTTAAGCTCAAGCTGTAACCTCAGTTACAAAAATAATTAGGTACTTCAGATGAGGGACTTGGATGTTAATGAAATGATTTACTATATTAATTTCCTTGATAAAGTGTCTATTGGGCATTGATAGTACACACTAGGCATCTTTCTCAACATAGAGTAAGACCAAACTCCTTTCAAGTAAGAATATAAATTGATAATCCAAATACGCTTCAGAGAGGGGTCCATTGCAATGGAGAGAATCAATCAATAATCAAAAAATATTTACAGAGTATCTGTTATGTTGAAGCCTCTGTACAAAGAACAAATGGTCATTGGCCTTAACAGATTCACTGTTTGTACTGATAATTTATCTTTTACTTTCAATTCCAAGCCCACCCTTTTATACTCTGCTCTCGGACGGTGGGGCTAGGTCTGGAAACTCCATTTCCCAGATTACCTTACCAGCTGCCTTCCTGTTTGGATCTGCCAATGGGAGACTCAAGTAACTAGAGAGAGATTGGAAGGCAGGCGAAAGAGACACAGGACTTGCTTCCTATTTGCATTTCTGTTAGTGTTGTTCCTTCTACAGGTAATAACTATGGGAATAGCCTCCGGTGTCTTTTGGCATATTTAGCGCTGAAACCAAAAACTAAACCCATTGCCGTCGAGTCAGTTCCAACTCATAACAATCCTATGGTACAGAATAGAACTGCCCCATAGAGTTTCCAAGGAGCAGCTGGTGGATTCAAACTGCCAACCCTTTGGTTAGCAGCCAAGCTCTTAACCACTGTGCCACCAGGGCCCCATATTTAGCACTACCTGTTGCTAAAGGACCAACTACCAGGTCATGCCTACCAGAACCAGCCAGATATGCCGACTTGTTAGCTTAAGTACCAGCCATAAGACATCTCTCTCAGGGATCTGAGTACTAACTGTGTGAGGGTCTCCTTCCTCCAAGTTACTAGGTTTTTCTCTTTAGTTCCTCCCCCCTACCCCTACAGTTCCTCCAGCACCCCACATTTGCTCTTTCAGTCTTCCAACATCTGTGTAACTAACTCCTTGAATTAAATTCGTCTGTTTGAAATACCTAGCATGGTTTCTGATTTACTGCCTGGACTTTGATAGATTTTCAATACCTGGTAGATTTTAAATACCTGATAGAGATAGATTTTAAAATACCTGATTGTTGTTGTTGTTGGGTGCTGTCAAGTCGATTCAGACTCATAGTGACCCCATGTGACAGAGTAAAACTGCCCCATAGGGATTTCTTGGCTATAATCTTTACAGAAGCAGATCACTAAGTCTTTCTCCCGCAGAACCTCTGGGCAGGTTCGAACCAACCTTGTGGTTAGCAGCTAAGTGCTTAACTGTTGTGCCGCCTCCCCATTGCTGTTGAGTTGATTGTGACTCATAGCAGCCCTATAGGAGAGTAGAACTGCCCCATAAGGTTTCCAAGGAGCTGCTGGTGGATTTGAACTGCCAACCTTCTTGATTAGCAGCCGAATGCTTAACCACTGCACCACCAGGTCTCCTTAAATACCTAATCAGGGAGACAAAATGTACTAATGCCAAAAGACATCCAAAGCTACACTATTTGAAAAGAATGGCTCAGACAAAATTTGCTACAGAGGTTCAAAAGGGCAAGTAATCAGTTTCTATGGGATGATCAAAGATAGGCATTGTACTTTGCATATCTTTTATTTAATCTTCAAAGTAACACTGTGATCAAAGTATTATTAGTCCCATTCAATGGATGGGAAACATTGGCTGTGAGAGGTTAAAAACATGTTCACAATTTTACAAACTAAAAAAGTGGCAGAGGTAGGATTCATATCTAGGCCTGTGTGACTAACACACTTTTTTCCATTATTCCATGTTAGTTCAGAAGGGGTAAGATTTGAGGTGAACACTGATGGATAGGCTTCAAGTAGGATGATCGAAGTATAGCACCCTAGTGGCAAAGATAGCTAACAAAGACATGAAGGTGGGAAAATGCCAAGCGCCCCTGGAGGTAAGAAATAAGCCAGGGCAAAAATCCGTGAAGGAAGATATGGAGATATATACAGAAAGTCGATTGGGGTCAAATTAAAGAAGGACCTCGATTGGCAAGTGAGGAATTTAGGATTCACTGATTTTTAATTTGGGGCCAGGAAAGTGAAATGGCAAAAGTGAAAAAACCATCTGGTATTGTAGATCAGAGAACTTCTTCATTGATATTTGTCAAGTCACTGTTGTTATCAAAGACTTTTAAAATAACCAACATTTAAAAAAAAAAAAAAATCTTATAGATTACTGCCATCAAACCAAGTGATTAGAAAAGGATTTTAACTTTGCATACATTTCAGGATAGATGAAAAACAAACATCAAACAAAAAGAAACAAAACCCTATAAGGAAAGAAACTGATTTTTATCACAGAGAAGAAAACAATATTGATTTACTCCTTGCTTTAAAATAAATCAAAGTCCTAAAATAATCTAGATGGCTATGAGAAATGGAATAGGTACTTTTTATAGAGAGGTGTGATTATTTGACAAATACATCTTTAGGGGATAAAACAAAGAAATATTAAAATGACAAGCCACAACACTAAATTGACAGATACTGATAAACTGGGTGACCAACCAGCTTGTCAGTGAACTGCTCTCTTACAAACCTCTCCTTGAAGCAATTGGATTCAGACATATTACCTGTTAGATAGACTTTTGGGGGCTAGCCTGGAAATTCAACTGTCATTTACAACTTTGTTTCCATGGCAAACTGCGTTTGCAAGTTCTAAATAGCAGACTTTAAAATTAACTTTTGGAATATAACCATTTGCAACTTGGGGACTGCCTGTGCTTTGAATGCAGACTGTTATAACTGGGTTTTAACTCCACTGAATCTCAGAGGATTTCAAATTAGTATCTTTCTTTCAAATCCGGTTCCTTATTTGGGAAAACACGGTTAAGAAGAGTAACCCACCTGGAGTGAAGAAAAGGCAAATCCAATAACTTTTTTCCACTAAAGGCCTGATTATAAGCAAGCAAACGTTTTTTCTGTATAAAGAAAGAATAAAATGATGAATTAAAAATACCTGAGTTTAACTGTAGACACTGTCACTTATAAAAGAAAAGTAAAAGACTTGATGTAAGAAATATCAGTCTACCATATCTAATATCAACCAATAAAATGTCAGCAAATTACATGTCAAGATAAGCACAACTGAGCACAAAAGAAAATTTTATTGCATCTATACTGGAAGACAAAAATAACAAACATTTTTGGATGCTCGCAGCATTCTACAATTCATCAGTAAGTGTCAAGATGTTTAACTTTTACAATATATTAAATTCATGTTATTTTAAAATCTTAATCTATGCAGAAACTCTGATATAAATTGATTTAATCTGAAAACAATTTTCTATTTAAATATGTAAAAACTGCTATAAGATTTTTTACAATATCCAATACAGGTATCTACTTCAAGATTTTATACTTAAGGCCATATAAAATGTATGGAACATTTTATATAGCTATCTCATAAAAACACAAGTCATTTAAAAATGTTTACATATATAAAGGGGCAAATTTAACTTAATCTCTATTGCTGTATTTCTTAAAGTCCAGTAAAATCACTGAGTACCTTAAAAAGTATCAAATTATTTTCCTCTGTGAAATATATAAAGAATTATAAGATGGGAAAGAGCCAATGTATTATTTTCCCTCTTGCATGTTACATAATTTAGTATAAGAAGAAACATTTTCAGGAAGCTAACTCAGGATTAACCAGAGACATTTTCTAAGTAATTCATTTTTGTAATTGCAAGTTTTTAAAAAATAACCTTTGTGCACTTTTTTATTTCGCTATGATATTCTACTTGTAGTTTTTACATAATATGTTTAGCTAAAACTACTGACCACCCTCATTATTTAAATTTTAGAACACAATGCTAAAGATGATGGACTCCAAACTTTACAAATAGCAACAAAGATTTCTTTTGAACTTCCTGTTAATTCCAAGAACAGTGCTATTATAGATTGGATCTAGAGCTACATGCTATATTTTGATGTTATCATTTCACTTAAGATGTTATCTTTAATTTTATTCTTTTAAAAAAGTATAGCACATCAAGAGTTTCATTTATGAATTGGCCTCTTCTATGGCCATATCCATCTCATTGTATGTGCAAAGTCAGTTTTACTTAAACTTGCAAGCTGGAAACTTCAATCTCCAACTCCAATGCTGCATTTAGCAACCTACAAATTCCTTTCATTCTTGTGTGGAGAATACTGTCCGTTTCTTCTTTCAGTCAATTCCTTTTAATTTTATTACTACTCTCTACATCCTCATCTGGTCTCATAAATGTCCTCCTGTTTTTAAGCTATATACCTATTTTTGTCTGTTTTTAAGCTATATACCTATTTTTGTCTGTTTTTAAGCTATATACCTATTTTTGTCTGTTTTTAATAATGTAATATTTAATATATACAAAAATATGTAAGGACTTAAGTATAGTAACAAAATGAAAACCCATGAATCCATCACCAAATTTAAGAAATGGATAGTTATTAAGATTGTTTTTTCTAAAATTTTATTTATTTTGTTGTTGTTGAGAATATACATAGCAAAACATACACCAACTTAACAGTTTCTACAAGTACAATTCAGTGACACTGATACATTCTTTGAGTTGTGCAACTATTCTCATCCTCCTTTTCTGAGTTGTTCCTTGCGCATTAACATAAACTCCCTGCCCCCTAAGGTTCCTATCCAATCTTTTGACTTGCTGTTGTTAATTTGATTTCATATACCCAAACCAAATCAAACCTGTTGCCGTTTAGTCTATTCCAACTCATAGCGATCCTGTAGGACAGAGTAGAACTGCCCCATAGGGTTTCCAAGGCTGTAATCTTTATGGAAGCAGACTACTGCATCTTTCTCCCATGAAGTGGGCTAGTAAGTTTGAACTGCCGACCTTTCAGTTAGCAGCTGTGCACTTAACCACTGTGCCACCAGGGCTCCTGTGATCCCATATAGATAGTTCTTAAAAAAGCATAATGCTCAAAGTAGATCTTTTTTTTTTTAATTATTAGTTAAGCTAAACTATTATTAATACTATTTAAACTACTATACGTTCCTTTACAATTCCATCTCCACAACTTTACCCCCTAAAGGTCATCATAATTCCAAATTTTACATTTGTTATTTTCATTTTTCTTTTCTTTCTTTGGTACGTCTCGGGTAACTTACGTATATCTCAGAATAACATTATGAAGTTTTCCTTGCTTTTAAACTCTATTTTTAAAAATGGTATGTTCTATAGAAGCCCTGGTGGCACAGTGGTTAAGAGCTCAGCTGCTAACCATTAGGTCAGCAGTTCAAATCCACCAGCAGCTCCTTGGAAACCTTATGGGACAGTTCTGCTCTGTCCTATAGGGTCGCTATGAGTCAGTATCGACTTGATGGCAACAGGTTTTTTTGGTTTTGAGTTTTTATAAGATCATGTAATAGAAGATAATGTTTCTTTATCTTTTTGGATACAGTTTGTCTCTACAATGCAAAGGTAATGCAAAGTAAAGAATTGAGTCAATTATTCTTAAAATACCTTCCCAAAACTGTTCTTAATAATGACGTTTGAGTAGTATAGGTGAAATTTTTCTAGCTAGAATTTTAAAGATTATCGCAGTAATTGTCCATTGAGCATTACACAAAGTGATGCAGAGACCTATAGATGATACCTGGTTTTAAAAAAACTTCTCTTTTCAGGGGGATGAAATGCTTATTGATCAGAAAAAGGATATAAAACACTTGATTGGATTTCTAGTTAATTTTTACTCTTTCAAATAATTTTTTCCTTTTTAACAGGAGAATAATTGAAATTGATACAGCATAATAAGAAATCTCACTCTTCTGTCAGTTCATACTTCATTGAAGACTTTAGTTAATCTCATTAAATTCATAGTTGATAGGCATTGACAGGGGACTGCCAGAAATTCAAGCCAGACTCAGAAGAGGACATGGAACCAGGGATATCATTGCTGATGTCAGATGGATCCTGGCTGAGAGCAGCGAATACCAGAAAAATGTTTACCTGTTTTTTATTGACTACGGAAAGGCATTCGAATGGGTGGATCATAACAAATTATGGAAAACATTGTGAAGAATGGGAATTCTAGAACACTTAATTGTGCTCATGAGGAACCTGTACATAGATCAAGAGGCAGTTGTTCGAAGAGAACAAGGGGACACTGTGTGGTTTAAAGTTAGGAAAGGTGGAGATCAGAGTTGTATCCTTTCACCATATTTATTCAGTCTGTATGCTGAGCAAATAATCTGAGAAGCTGGACTATATGAAGAAGAACAGGACATCAGGATTAGAGGGAGACTCATTAACACCTGTTTTATGCAGATGACATGACCTTGTTTGGTGAAAGTGAAGAGGACTCGAAGCACTTAGTGATGAAGATCAAAGACAACAGCCTTCAGTATGGATAACACCTCAACATAAAGAAAACAGAAATTTTCACAACTGGACCAATAAGCAACATCATGATAAACAGAGAAAAGATTGAAGTTGTCAAGGATTTAATTTTACTTGGATCCCCAATCAACGCCCATGGAAGCAGCAATCAAGAAATCAAATGACACATTGCATTGGACAAATCTGCAGCAAAAGACCTCTTTAAAGTGTTAAAAAGCAAAGATGTCACCATGAAGACTAAAGTGTGCCTGACTCAAGCCATGGTGCCTTCAATCACCTCATATGTATGCGAAAGCTGGACAATGAATAAGGAAGACAAGACCAAAGAAGAATTGATTCCTTTGAATTATGGTGTTGGTGAAGAGTATTGAATATACCATGGACTGCCAAAAGAATGAACAAATCCATCTTGGAAGAATTACAGCCAGAATGCTCCTTAGAAGCAAGGATAGTCAGACTTCTCACATACTTTGGATATGTGATCAGGAGGGATCAGTCCTTGGAGAAAGACATCATGCTTGGTAAAGTAGAGGGTCAGCAAAAAAGAGGAAGACCCTCAATGAGATGGATTGACACAGTAGATGCAACAATGGGCTCAAGCATAACAATGATTGTGGGGATCGCACAGGACCAGGCAGTGTTTTGTTCTGTTGTGCATAGGGTTGCTATGAGTCAGAACCAACTTGACAGCACCTAACAACAACAACGAACTTCACAGGTGCTCTATATATTATCAGAAGTTCTGCTTTTCATTCAGCTGGGTAAGCTAATAAAAGGGGTGTTCTTAATGAAGCCTCGTTTGTTATTTTACTCCTGAATTTATTTTTGTTTGTTTATTTTATAAACCAGATTTCTTTCTGGTCCATTTATCACACAGGTGGTAGGAATAATACCATTTATAAATCAAATAAAACTTGAAGATTTAAAAACATTTCTTCTATTACATACCCTGAGTATCTGTTAAAATCTTAGCCTATCCAGTTCAAAATTATTATCTTTAGTGTTTACTTGATCCTTTTTTATATATATATTATTTTTCAAATACTTCATTTTGGTATTCTTCATAATGATAATTCAAAAGTATTGACCTGGGAATCAAAAGCCCTGGATGCTAGTTTACTCATTTGACAAGTATTTCCCAAGGGTATTATATGAAGTGCTTTCATTGCCATTCAATTCTAAAAGTGTTTTAATTTCTATTATGATTTTCTCTATAATCCATAGAGTTATTCAAGTGTACATTTTTTAACCTTTCCAAACATTTTAAATTCAGGTTTTATTCTTGAAATCTAATCTTTTTTTATTCTGGCCAGATAACACATTTTATACAATAGCTATTTTTTGAAATTGTTGAGCTCTCTTTGGTGAAGTGACAAGTGGTCAATTTTTAAAAATGTTATTTGAAAAGAATGCATTTTCTCTATTTGGTGCGAGAATCTTCATATCTATTGGATGAAAGTTGCTAATTTTGTTGCTTAATGTTCTTATTATTTTGCCAATACGGCTCTTAGTTTAAAACCTTCCACTGATTGTGTTAGTTTGTCCACTTCTAGTAACTAAGTAAGATTTTGCTTTATACATTTTGAGGCCATATGTTGAAGATTGTGTATTTTCTTGGTGGATCATTCTTTTTCATTATTATTCAGTGTCTCTCTTTATCCTATTAATAGTTTTGCCTTAAATTCTATTTTGTCTAATTTTTTTTTTGCTATTGTATTTTTTCTATTTGTCTAATTTAGCATACATAATTTTTCTATCTCTTTATTTTTAGTTCTTTTTATGTTTTAGGTGTGTCACTTGAGCAGCATAAAGTTAGACTTTATTTTTTTATCCATTCTGAAAATCTGTATCTTTCAGTGAGTATAATCCATTTATATTTATTGTGAGTCTTTATCAATTTACACTTAGTTGTATTTTCTCTTATCATGCTTTCTTTGCTTCCTCCCCCCTCTTCTTGCTTCCCATTGGATTTTCTATAAATTCCATTATTTTTCTATGCTGGCTTGTAAATTTTAGATGATTTTTCTCTGGTTCTTTTAATGACTATATTTATTTATATTTCTATCCTATTGCTGAGCACATCGATTTTAGCATACTTTACTGTTTAGCACAAACAAATTCCCTTTCCTCTCAGTGCTCTCCTTTTGTTACTACCATCTAAAGTTTTACTGTACTTCTTTATTGAACAGAAATATGTATTTACTTATTAATTTTCACCAAGTTATTTATATTTACTAATATTTTTAGCTATTTCTGTGCTTGGTTCTCATATTCAACACTTTCCTTCTGGGTTCATTTTTCTTCTCGTGGAATGAAGCATATCCTTTAATAGTTTTTTCAGTTAAATTTTTTGAAAATTTTGGACTAGATCAAATGGTTCCCAACCATGTCAGACCCAGATACACTTTTTGTAATAATTTTTTTAATGTTTTCTATACTATTGTAAAATGATATACATAGATAATATAACTATATATATTCATATATATGTATATATGAGTGTGTGTGCGTGTGTGTGTATGCGATAAGTATTCCATAAAAGCAATATAATGGATTGGTGGAAAGTAAATTATCAAAAATAATATACATTTTCCTATGTAAACAAATGCTTGAACTTCAGCACACTATAATACATAATGAAGTAGTCGTATATTTACACCTATTTATAATGTTTAAGTTTGAATTTAAGAGAAAATAATATTCAACTGAATATTGTCAATAATTTCAGTTTCTATTTTACATCTCATTTATTTTATTTGCTGCTTGTTTTATGTTTTAGTTTATATTTGGCATTTAAAAAAATGCTAAATATGTACACATACGCACGTACATATATGCACGTAAATACATAAACTCACCATGAATGCAATCACTACAAGGCACAGATGCATTGTTTTTTGAGATTTAAATTCCTAGAGTGGCATTGCCATTGATGAGACAATTTTTCAAAATGGTAAACAACTCTTAGTAAAGTTTGAAACAAAACAAATTACAGCTGTCCCTCGATTTACATTGTACTTGCATTACCTGGATAACGCAGCATGTACCATTTTTGTGTTCCTGTGTAAAATGGAGGTCAATTTTAGTTTCAGATGGCTGTAAGGAAGATTTTCACTTACATGTATATCTGGCAGGACTTTAGAAAGACATACAGGACAGCACGATTTTTTGTGTGCGAGAATTTGAAATGTGAACAAAAGTTATTGGGTTGGATTTCCAGAAAAAAACCGTTAAAAGGAGGATGAAGATTAGCTGGTTTGCATGTTTTTGCCTTTTCTCTTTCCCTCCTTCCTGTCTGGAATATGGGCACAAACAAGTTGGGAAGTGGAGCAACCATTCTGGAACCACAAGGTGGTTAGTACACTAACAACGGATGAGTGGAAAGATACGAGGAGATTGAGTCCTGATTGCATTGTGGAGCCACTGACCAGCCCTGGACATTCTGCTTCTAGATTTCTTGTGTTAGAGAAAAATAAAACCTTAATTTACTTAAGCTACTGTTTCTCTCTTTCTCTCTCTCCCTCCTTCTCTCCCTCTCTGTTTCTGGGTTTCTGCAGTAGAGATGCAAATCCTGCTGATAGTTATCTAACTTCATCAGTGATTAAGGTATGCTCCTGTCAGGCTATGTTAAAAAAAAAAAAAAAAAAAAAAGACAAAAACCTCGTTGTCATCAGGTTGGTTTTGACTGATAGCGACCTTACAGGACAGAGTAGAATTGCCACGTAGGGTTTCCAAAGCTGTAATCTTTACGGAAGCAGAGTGTCACGTTTTTCTCCCTAGGAGTGGCTAGTGAGTTTAAACCGCCAACCTTTTGTTTAGCAGAAGAATGCTTAACCACTGCACCACCAGGCTCCTTTCTAGACTATCTTAGTGCAGCAGAAAACTAACTAAAGAGCGGGCCATTACTTGGTTATTAATTTGACCAATATAGAGACCAAAGATGTATTCTATCTGGACTTTCCAGCACTAAATACCCACTAAAACTGACCAACACTTGAACTGGCCATCATACTTATTTGATAAAATGAAATGAATGCTTGTATTTTGACTTGGCTTTCTCCAAAATAGTTGATGCCCAGAAATATTTCATTAAAAAATAAGAAATAACGTCTTTTATCTGTAAATACGAGCTTGACTAAATAAATTATTGTACATCATGCAAAGGTATAACATACGAACATTAAAAAAGATTCCGTAAAGGCAGAGCCAACATGGTCCCATAGACAGATGCACCATGCCATCCCTCTGCAGCAAAGACCTGACAAACTAAGTAAAGCAGATAAAAGCATCAATCCTGGAAACCTATGCATCAAATGAAGGGATAAATAACTAGATCAAACACTGACTGGAAGAAGAAACTGATAGAAAACAGCGAATGAGGAGAGATACAGAGAAGAGGTCTCCTGCTAACTAACTCGGCCCAGTGTCACCATCTTGGAACACAGCCAGCAATGAACCTGGACAGGGAGTATGGGAATGCAACTTCACGGAGCTCCCAACAGGAGACAGAGCACCTGGTAAACAGAGAAACATACTTTCCTACCCCTCACCCTTCCACCCTATGTGCTACCTTCTCCCCTTCCTGACAGGCCATACCACGCTGCTCAGCTAGAGAACCACTGGCTTGCCACCAGCCTGGGTCTGCCCCGCTCCCACCCACTGGCTCCTGTGTGTCATTTTTTTCTCCTTTCTTTGTTTTCTTTCTCCCTCCCATCTAGCACCATATGCCACCTCCAACCCTTCCCTCCAGGCTGTGCAGCACCACTTGGCTAGAGAGCCACTGGCCCACTGCCATCACAGGTCCACCCCACCCCACCTGCCAGCTCCTACCATGCCATTTTTTTCCCTGTCTTCCTCCCACTTAGCCTTGTATGCCACCTCTACGCCTTCCTGCTGGGCCATGCCACACCACCTCAGCTAGAGAGCCAGTGGCCCACCACTGCCAAGGGTTTGCCCCATGCCACCTGCTGCTCCTGCCACACCATTCCTTTTTTCCCCCCTTTCTTCCTTTTCTTTCTCACTCTCGCCAAGCCCCATATGCCTCCTTCCCTGCTTCCCACTGTGTCATGATGCACTGCCATGGCTAGAGAGCCACTGGCCCACTGCCACTCTGAGTCTGCCCCACCACTACCTGTTGGCTCCCACCAAGCGATTTTTTAGATTTTATTTTAAATTTTTTTCTTTTTTTCCCCTTTCATCCTTTTCTGTCTCCCTCTCACTGATCCCCATATACCACCTCCTCCGCTTACCCCCAGACCACACCACATCACCATGGCTAGACAGCCACTGGCCCACCTCTGCCCCAGGTCTGCCCTGCTCCTACCTGGTGGCTCCTGCTGCACCATCATTTTTTTTCTTCCTCTTCACCTAGCCCCGTACATCACCTCCCATCCCTTCCAACTGGCTCTTAGGTCTGCCCTGCCCCCATTGGCATGCTCCCACTGCACTGCCAGTTTATTTATTTACTAGAAAAAAATTTTTTTTCTGTTTTCTTTCTCTCTCTCACCTAGCCCCATAAGTCACATCCCACCCCTGACTCCAGACCCTACTGCTTTACCACGGCTAGAGAGCAACGAGCTTGCCACTACGTGGGGTCTGCCCTGCCCCCGCACACTGGCTTTTGCCAAGTTGCCATTTTGTTTTTTCTTTTTATTTTATTTCCCCTTCCTACCTAGCCCCATAAGCCACTTCCCCTCCCTTCCCACCAGAACCAGGGTCCACCCCAACCCTCTTGCCGACCATTGCTGTGCTGCCATTTTCTTTTCTTTTTTCTTTCTTACTTTTCTTTCTCCCTCCCACCTAGTCCTATAGACCTACTCCCCCTCTTCCCACCAGCCCCCACCATGCCACCGCAAATAGAGTGCCACTAGCACACCCGCCCACCACTGCCTTTAGTCTTCCCTGCCCCCACCCACTGGCCTCCACTGAACCACCATTTATTTTATTCTTTTTTCTTTTCATTTCTTTTCTTTCTATCTCCCACCTAGCTCTCTACGCCACCTCCCCAATTCCTGCTGGCCCCCAAGTCTCCCCCACCCCTACCTGCTGACTACCTTTTTTTCCTTTTCTTTCTTTCTCCCCCTGCACATAGGCCCATACACAACCCCACCTTCCTGCTGGCCCCTGCCATGCCACCTTGGCTACAGCGTTCCCAGAACTCAGGCCTGCCACCCCACTGGGCCCGCACTGCCCCTCCCCTACTGTCACTGGATCAACCACTGAATGGTGGAAAGTGAGCCTGTACTACTTGCCATCTGACACCCCCACCTATCTGGTAAGGGGCTGTGAAAACTCCCACATCACTGGACCAACCACAGGAGGCAAACAGTACCTGCCCACTCCTCCCTCAGCTACCTTGCCAAACCACTGTATAACGAAGTGGACTCACCCTGCCTGTTGCTGCCCTGCCCGCCTGGACAAGATGGTGAGAGCTATTGTGCCACAGACAATAAAGTAGCAAAGCACACCTAGCCCACCAGTCCTGACATGTCAAAACAAAAACAAAAAAGCAGGACAAAACAAATGAGCATACAATCAATAAATAAAGAAAATAATACCTTAATGTCTCAAAGACAGCAGACAGTATAACAACATATAAAAAAGCAGGACAAGATGGATCCAGGAAGTGACCAAAATAAAGAATTGAGGACCTTTTGGTAGAAGAAAAAGCAGTGGCACTACCTGATATGGAATTCAGAAGACTAACATTTAGGGCTGTCTAAAACAGTAGGAAAGATATCAAGGAAAATATAGACAAAACCAAGAAAAAATAGACAAAATCAAGGGAAACACAGACAAGTAATACAAGAATTTGGGAAAATGATACAAGAATAAAATGTCATAGAAATCATACAAAAACAGAAACTAGAAATACAGAAAAGGGAAACAAAATTTCAGAAATAGACAACTCAATAGGTTTTAGGAGCAAGTTTGAAACAATGGAAGACAGAATCTTTGAGATTGAAGACAAATCCATGGATGCCAATTTGAGGAAACGTCAGAGAAAAGAATGAAGAATAATGAAGAAAACCCAAGAATCATGTGGGACACAATCAAGAGCAAAAATTTGCACATGATCCAAGTTCCAGACCAGGAGGAGAAGGTGGAAAACACAGAGAAGATTGTTGAAGATTTGCTGGCAGAAAACTTCCCAAATATCATGAAAGGTGAAAAGCGGATTATCCAAGAAGCTCAACAGACCCGATATAGGATAGGCCCTGTCTTAGTCATCTTGTGCTGCTATAACAGAAATACCACAAGTGGATGGCTTTAACAAAGAGAAACTTATTTCCTTACAGTAAAGTAGGCTAAAAGTCCAAATAAAGGGTGTCAGCTCCAGGGGAAGGCTTTCTCTCTCTCTCGGCCTTCTCATCAGTGTTCCCCCAGACTAGGAGCTTCTCGGTGCAGGGACCCCAGTCCAAAGGACGCGCTCTGCTCCAAGCACTGCTTTCTTGATGGTATGAGGTCCCCAATTCTCTGCTTGCTTCACTTTCCTTCTCTCTCTTACAAGAGATAAAAGGTGGTGCAGGCCACACCCCAGGGAAACTCCCTTTACATTGGATGTGACCAGGGTAAAGGTGGTGTTGCAATCCAACCCTAATCTTCTTTAACATAAAACTACAATCACAAAATGGAGGCCAACCACACAATTCTGGGAATCATGGCCCAGCCAAACTGATACACACATTTTTTGGGGGACATAATTCAAACCATGACATTCCACCCCTTGGCCCCCAAAAAATCACATCCTTGCAACATGGAAAACATATTTGTCTCATCATATCATAGCCAAAGTCTTAACTCCAAGTCCAAAATCCAAAAATTCCTCCTCATCTGTGAAATCTAGAATACAAGTTATCTGCTTCCAAAGGTACAATGACAGAACAGGCACAAGCTAGACATTTCCATTACAAATGGGAGAAACTGGACGGAAAGAAGGGATAACAGGTACCAAGCAAGTCAGCAGAACACATTACATGAGCCCGCAAGGCTTTGAAAATAATCCCCTGTTCTCTGAGACAATTTACACAATGGCCGGGCCCTCCAGACTCCAGGTATTGGCCACAGTCTCTGGATTTTGAGTGGAGGCCCCGTGGCCCTGGTCTTCAGCTCCACCTTCCAGACCCACTGGGACAGCAACTCTGCTCCCTTGGCTTTAGGCTCACCATTCTTCTACTCCATCGGAGTGACAACTCCACCCTTAGAAACACCAGAGACTATGGCTCTACCCTTTGAAACCCCTGAGGTCATGGCCATACCTTTTGAGACTGAGGCAGCTCTGCTTCTTGTGTCCCTAGTCTCTTCAGCTTCTGCTTCCTGTTTCCTGTGGCCTTTTGGCCCTCGGGCCTCATGCCTGCATCTGCCCTGCTGGGGCAAGTGTTCTAAAGCTCTGTAGCTCCACCGCTAAGTGCCCAGGGGCACCCCACTCCACCAGGAAGCCTCCTGCGCACAGGCACTCAGCTCTCTCACTCTGTGGGTTGGCTCCGGTGCTGTCTCACTCTGGTCTCCTGGTTCTGCTGCTGTTGGTTCTCTGCCACAGTCGCTTCTCTGCTGCTGCAGGTTCTCTGCTGCTGCTGGTCCTTTGTTGCTGCCACTGCTGTATCCACTGACAGTTTCAAAACTGCTTCCACATTTTCGGTATCTGTTAGAGCAGCACCCCACTCTCTCGGTACCAAATTCCATCTTAGTTATCTTGTGCTGCTATAACAGAAATACCACAAGTGGATGGCTTTAACAAAGAGAAATTTATTTCCTTACAGTAAAGTAGGCTAAAAGTCCAAATTCAGGGTGTCAGCTCCAGGGGAAGGCTTTGTTTCTCTCTCTGCTTTCCACCGGTTACCTTCTGCCTGCTTGCCTTGCCAAGGTTTTTGGCTTGTTCC
Source organism: Trichechus manatus latirostris (assembly GCF_000243295.1). NCBI lineage: Eukaryota > Metazoa > Chordata > Mammalia > Sirenia > Trichechidae > Trichechus > Trichechus manatus. The sequence goes on from NW_004443980.1 coordinate 4,912,807, forward strand.
AGACTCAGCAGCTACCTCTTGTTGTCTTACCTCCAGTTCGTGGGACTTGAGCTAGCAGCTTACCTTTTGATCTCGGAATTTGTCGAACTTCTCAGCCTGCAAGCAAGAGTCCGGTTCCCTGACCTGCTGACCTTGGGTTCACCAGCTTCTGCGGCTATGTGAACTGGGAGAGGCCTCCATCCTAATCTGTGGACTTGGGACGTTTTAGCCTCTACAATTGAGTGAGCTATTTCCTCAATATAAATCTCTCTATATATATATATTTATACGCTTTACTGGCTTTGCTTCTCTAGAGAACCCAGCCTAAGACAGGCCCCCAAATAAAATCACCAAGACATATCATAATCACACTTACCAAAACAAAAGACAAGGAAAATATCCTGAGAGTAGCTCGAGAAAAAAGAAAAGTCACTTACAAAGGGGAAACAATAAGACTAAGCTCTGATTACTCAGAAGAAACTACGTAGGCAAGAAAGCAATGGGATGACATATGTAAGACCTTGAAAAAAAAAAAACTGCCAACCCAGAATAATATATCCTGCAAAACTCTCTCTCAAATACAATCGCAAAATCAGGACATTTTCAGATAAACAGAAATTAAGGGAATTTGTAAAAACCAAAGCAAATTTACAAGAAATATTAAAGGGAGTCCTTCAGTTAGAGAACCAGCAACATCAGACAACAACTGGAGTCTAGGACACAGGACAGCATCAGCCAGATAACAACCTAGATAAACAACTCTCATTAATAAAATAAAGCTGAAAGACCTAAAACAGGGAAACAGAGAGAGGTCAATCTATAATGATGACAACATCAAAACAATAAAATGGGGAGTAAATGGTGTCGGTATAGAACTTTTAAATGAAGAGGAAGTCAAGATGATATCAAGTAATAAAAGACTGTTGCAACTTAGGAAGATTAAGGTAAATTTTAAGGTAACCACAAAGAAAGTGAACAAACCTACACACTGGAATAAAAAAGAAGAAAAACAAAGTCCCAGTAAACAGAAAATCTATAATAATGACAGAGAAGAAAATTTACAAACAAGAGGAACTCAACACAGGAAAGTAAGAGGAGCAAAGAAAATGCCAGCACCACAAAAAAAAGCACAACCATATGACCGCAATAAGCTCATACTTATCAATAATCACACTGAATGTAAATGGCTTAAATGCAACTGTAAAGAAATAGAAAGTGGCAGAACGGATAAAAAAGCACAACTCATCAATATTCTGTCTACAAGAGACACACCTTAGACACAAATTCATAAATACATTAAAAATCAAAGGATGGAAAAAATATATCAAGCAAACAGTAACCAAAAAAGGGAAGAAGTGGCAATCCTAATCTCAGATAAAATAGACTTTAAGGCAAATCAACCATAAAAGACAAGGAAGGACATTATATAATGATTAATGGGACAATCCACCAAGAAGATATAACCTTAATAAATATCTACACACTCAACGACAGGGCTCCAAAATGCATAAAACAAACTCTAACAGCACTGAAAAGAGAAATAGACACTTACACAATAATAGTAGGAGACGTCAACACACCGCTCTTGTTAATGGATAGAACATCTAGAAAGAAACTCAACAAAGATACAGAAAATTAAAGGCCAAAATCAACCAACTTGACCTCATAAACATATATAATCCAACACAGCAAAATATACATTCTTTTCCAGCACACATGAAACATTATCCAGAATAGACCACATTTTAGGCCACAAAACAACTCTCAATAAAATCCAAAACATCCAGATAATACAAAGCATTCTTCCTGATCACAACGATACAAAAGTAGAAATCAATAACAGGAAGAGCAAGGAAAAAAATCAAATACATGGAGACTGAATAACACCTTGCTTAGAAACAACTGGGTAACAGAAGAAATCAAAGATGGAATATGGCCCCCAGACACCCTGCTAACTAAGAACTGAAGCCACCCTGAAAGTCCACCTTTCAGCCAAAGATTAGACAAGCCTATAGAACAAATAATAACACACGTGAGGAACATGCTTCTTAGTTCAGTCAAGTATACAGGACCAAATCGGCAACCCTCCCCGATAGCAAAGATGAGAAGGCAGGAAGGGACAGGAAAACAGGATGAATGGACACAGAGAACCCAGGCTGGAAAGGGAAAGGGAGAGGGTGCTAACACATTGTGAGGATTGCAAGCAATGTCGCAAAACATTTTGTGTATAAATTTTGAATGAGAAAAAAAATTATTATATTAAATTTATATTGTAAATTTAAAAAAATTGTTGGGTAATGGATGAATAAATGAATGAACAGCAACAATAAAAAGGATGCTATATATCTATATTCACGGACATCAAAAGAGTTCCATGACATACTGTCAACTGTATATAAGAATCGTATATGTATGTGTGTGTATACATTGTTGTTGTTAGTTGCTGTTGAGTTGATTCCAACTCATGGCGACCCCATGTGTGCCGAATAGAACTGTTCCATAGGGTTTTCAAGGCTGTGATCTTTTGGAAGCAGATTGTCAGACCTGTCTTCCGAGGAGCCTCTGGGTGGTTCAAACCACCAACCTTTCTGCTAGTAGTCAAGCTCTTAACTGTTTGAGCCACATATCTACCTGAAATGATGTTTACCATTCCCACCACATAACAGTGGTGAGCTTTCAGGTGATTTTTACTTTTTTTTATTTTTTAACTGTGGTAAAATATATATCACAAAAAAATTTGCTGTTTCATCCAGTCTTAAATATATAATTCAGTGACATTAATCACATTTACCATGCTGTGTACCTGTCACTACTATCCATTTCCAAAAATTTTTATCACCCCAAACAGAAACCCAGTACCTTGTAAGCAATAACTCCTCATTTCCCCCTCCTCCCATCCCCTTGTAATGACTGATAAATTTTTGTCTCTATGTATTTCCAATTGTAGATACTTTATATAAGTGAAATCCTACAGTATTTGTCCTTTTGATTTATTTCACTCAGCATAATCTTTTTAAGGTTCATTCATATCATAGCATGTATCAGAACTTCATTTCTCTTTATGACTGAATAATATACCATTGTATGGATATACCATATTTTGTTTATCTATTCATCTGCTGATGGACACGGGTTATTTCCACCTTTTGGCTATAGTGAATAATGCTGCAATGAACATTGGTGTATAAGTATCTGTCTGAATCCCTGCTTTTAAATATTTTCATTATATAACTAGAGGTGGAATTGCTGGTTCATATGGTAAGACTTCGTTGAACTTTTTGAGGAACTTCCAAACTGTTTTCCACAGTACCTGCACCATTTCACATTTCCCACCAGCAATGGATGAGGATTCAATTTCTCCACAACATCTCCAACATTTGTTATTTTTCATTTTTCCGATAATAGTCATCCTAGCAGGAGTGATAAATGGAAAAAATATTGAAGTTATCAAGGATTTTGTTTTTCTTGAATCCACTATCAATGCCCATGAAAGCAGCAGTGAAGAAATTAAACAACATATTTATAGGGCAAATCTGCTGCAAAAGTCCTCTTTAAAGTGTTGAAAAGCAAAGGTGTCACTTTGAGGACTAAAGTTCACCCAAGCCATGGTGTTTTCAATCGTCTCATATGCATGCAAAAGCTGGACAATGAATAAAGAAGACCGAAGAAGAATTGATACTTTTGAATTATGGTGTTGGTGAAAAATATTAAATATACCATAGACTGCCAGAAGAATGAACAAATCTCTTTTGGAAGAAGTACAGCCAGAATGCTCCTTAGAAGCAAGGATGGTAAGACTTCATCTCATGTACTTTGGACATGTTATTAGGAAGGACCAGTCTGTGGAGAAGAACATCATGCTTGGTAAAGTAGAGGGTCAGTGAAAAAGAGGAAGACCCTCAATGAGATGAATTGACACAGTAGCTGCAATGATGGCCTCAAACATAGCAACGATTGTGAGGATGGCACAGGACCGGGCAGTGTTTTGTTCTGTTGTACACAGAGTCGTTACGAGTCAGAAATGATTCGACGGCACCTAACAGCCACAACAACAAAATGTGGTTTTGATTTGCATTTTCTGTAATGACTAATGGGAGGCTTGGTGGCACAGTGATTAAGAGCTCGCCTGCTAACCAAAACGTTGGAAATGACTCAACTACAATGGGCAACAGGCAACGGGCAATGACTACTGATGATGAGCATCTTTTCATATGCTTGTGGGCTATTTGCATATCTTCTTTGGAGAAATGTCTATTTAAATCTGCCAATTTGTTATGGATTGAATTGTGTTCCCCAAAAATGTGTGTCAACTTGGCTATGCCATGACTCTCAGTATTGTGTGATTGTCCACCATTTTGTCACCTGATGTGATTTTCCTATGTGTTGTAAATCCTACCTCTATGACGTTAATGAGGTGGGATTAGTGGCAGTTATGTTAATAAGGCAGGACTCTATCTACAAGATTAGGTTGTGTCTTAAGTCAATCTCTTTTGAGATATAAAAGAGAGAAGAGAGCAGAGAGACATGAGGACCTCATACCAGCAAGAAACAAGAGGCAGGAGAATAGCGTGTCCTTTGAACCAAGCTCCCTACGCTGAGAAGCTCCTTGACTGGGGAAGACTGATGGCAAGGATCTTCCTCCAGAGCTGACGGAGAGAGAAAGCCTTCCCCTGGAGCTGGCACCCTGAATTCAGACTTCTAGCCTCCTACCCTGTGAGAGAATAAATTTCTTTGTTAAAGCCAACTACTTATGGTATTTCTGTTATAGCAGCATTAGATAACTAAGACACCATTTTAAAATCAGGTTTTTTGTCTTTTTGTTGTTGAGTTACATAAGTTCCTTATATACTCTGGATATTAAACCCTATCAGATATATGATTACCAAATATTTTCTCCTGTTTTATAGGTTGCCTCTTCACTTTGTTGGTAAACTCCTTTTATGAACCAAAGTTCTTAATTTTGGTGGAGTCTAACTTATTTATTTTACCCTTCATTTCTCGTGCTTTTGGTGTCATATCTAATAATTCAATGTCAATAACTAGGTTCTGAAGCTCTACCCCTGTTTTCTTCTAAGAGTTTAATTATTTTAGTACTTATATTTAGATCTTCGATCCATTTTAATTTAATTTTCCTATATGGTAGGAGGTATGAGTCCACTCAGTTAAGCACTTGACTACTAACTGAAAAGTTGGCATTTCAAACCTACTGAGAGGTGCCTTGGAAGAAAGGCCTGGCAGTCTGCTTCCAAAAGGTAACAGCCTTGAAAACTTTACGCAGTGCTGTTCTACTCTGCATACATGGAGTCTCCGTGAGTAGGAACTGACTTAACGGCAACTTTTTCCCCTGTCTTTTTTAATAAGTCCAACTTCATTCTTTTGCATATGGAGATCCCGTTGTCCGAGCACCATTTATTGAAGAGACTATTCTTTCCCCATTGAATGGACTTGGCATTCTTGTCAAAAATTAATTGACCATAAATGTATGAGTTTATTTCTGGATTCTCAATTCTATTCCACTGGTCTATTCTTATACCAGCACCACACTATTTTGATTACTGTACGTTTATTTTGAAATTGCAAAGTGTGAGTCCTCCTAATTTAGTTCTTTTTCCAGATTGTTTTGGCTATTTGGGGCTGCTTGCAATTCCATATGAATTTGAGGATTTGTTCTTCCATTTTCGTACAGAAGGATGTTGGAACTTTGATAGAGATTGCATTGAATATGTAGATCGTATTGGGTAGTACTGACATCTTAACAATATTAAGTCTGCCAATCCGTTAACACAGGATGCCTTTCAGCAGCATTTTATGAAGTACAAGTCTTTCACTTCCCTAGTTAAATTTATTCCCAGGTGTTTTATTCTTTTTGTTGCTATAGTAAATGGAATTGTTTTCTTCAGTTCCTCTTCAGATTGTTCATTGCTGGTGTATAGAAACGCAACTAAGTTTTGTGTGTTGAACTTGTACCCTGAGCCTTTTCTGAATTCATTTATTAGCTCTAATAGCTTTCTTGTAGATTCTTTGGGATTTTCTATATATAGGATCATGTTGTCTGTGAATAGAGATAGTTTTATGTTTTCCTTTCTATTTGGATACTTTCTTTTTTTTTTCTTGCCTAATTTCTCTGGCTAGAACTTCCAGTACAGTGTCAAAAAGCAATGGTGAGAGCAGATATTTCTTATCATTTTATATTTTGCTTTCATCTTCTTCTTGACTAGATGATGATCTTTATAATACCCCAAGATAATAAAATGACTTTCTTTTTTTCAAATGAAGTGTAATAACAAGAATATTCCAATAAAAAATAAGACATTTTTTCTAAGAATCTTATTTAAAGCAACATTTTGAGGGGATAAAGAAAAGGACACCATTTTAAGTCATTAGAAAGAGCTCGAGTTCTTGGATTACTCTGGGAACTCTGTGCTGCCATGTTAAAGACAACATACTGGTGCATGTCCTACCTGAGTCCAGCCTTCCAGCCATTCCCACAAGGCACCAGATAGTGACCGAAGCTGTCTCAGGCCCTCCAGAACCGCCCCTTGGCCAGCTGAGTGCCCCAAATGACCTCGGTCAACCCCACATGGAAAAGAAGAATCACCTAGTTGAGCCCTGACCCACAGCATCATGATACATAATAAAATGATTGTTTTTAGAAAAAAAAAAAAAAGAAACTTGAAATCTTACCATTTCCCCCTCTTGAGATGGGGGTGCTAAAGCCGGAGACTGACTGTCCAAGGACAGCTCTCCTGCATCATGTGTACAACCTGCCTGGGTGTCTGTTTGTCCTGTTCCACGTATTTTACAAGCTGCCATCTTAAAATCTTTGTATTGTTAAGCACAGGAAGCTATGAATGATCAATATGTTTAGTTAAGTAAAAGAAAGGGACAATTACTACAGTATACAAGGTTTAATGTAACTCTAAATAGGACAAATATTAAAATATATTAATAAAATATACAATCATCATTGTGAAAATCACCAGGGCTGCTGCATTGCAACTTCTCTGCATTTTATGTAAATGAAATCCCCTACAGCTGCACAACAGCAGTGGCCTGGGAAGCACTTTGGGAAAATATATAATGAAATGCAAGGGATACAGCCTTCCCTCAAAGCGTTTATAATCTAGTTTGGGAGGCAAATATACCCAAACAGCAAGATAACCAATAAGACTTCTGTCTTATATACACGACATGTACAATAAATGCCACAGGATTTCAAAGATGAGAGATAATCAGCGCAGGCCAGGGTGGCCTAGAAAGTTCCTGAAGAAGTCGTATTCATTTCGTCCATGAAGGTTGAGAGGGAATCTTTTAGACACACAATAGGGAAAAATGTCTGCAAGGTTTCAAAAGAGTTTGTTGAATTAGGAATTCTTAATTAATGTGTCCTTTAAACATTTTGTTCCTTCCAATCCTGTTAAATAGTTTTTCTGTTAGCAGTAAAATTTACATTATGTGAAATATTGTATATGAGGTATTGTAATTAGCTTCTCAAGAGAGAAAATAGCTCTATGTCATTCAGATAGGGCTCAAGTAGTATGAAAAATAAATCTTAAATTAGATTGATCTATAATCTGTTGTAAAATATTACATTTATAAACTAAGAGAAATCTGAGTAATTTAAAGGTCTAAGTACTTGTTCAAATTTTAGTTTTATATTTGCTTTAGTTACTTATAATGTTAGAAATTAGATGAGTCCAATTCAGGTAACAAGGAATTGGGTTACCTTTCCCTGATTAAGTACCTCCTTTAGCTTCTAGCACAAGGCTATCCACACCTCATAGTCTCAATACTTAGTTGTTGAATAGATAAGTACGTGAAGAAAGAACAAAGAAGATTAGAGACAAAAATAGCAAGATCTGGTTAAAATATTCTATTAAATATTTTGGCTGCTACAAAGGAAACCAAACTTTTTTGTTTAAGAACCAATTTTGTTAAAAATATTTTTAAAAAATCTGTTGAGTTTAAATGTGCTCTTATATCTCACTGTATACAGCTATTTCTCATTTCTTCATAGGTTAATTGTATTTCTCTAGTTATGCTAGATCTGCTCTCAGGTTTAAACTTCCAAAATTTCACTGTAACTCATTGGACTCTTTAAAAACAAAGAAATGATAAAAGTTATGAAGCCACTGTTTTAACCTATAAAGTGGATTTGTAATTCACTAAATTGTTTTTTTCCCTTGTCTTCATTTTTAAAGTTAAAATTTTTTTTTACAATGAACATATATTTCTTTTGTAAATTAAAAAAATATTAAATTGTATTGGAAAACGTAGCAGATCTTAAAGGATATAAAGGGGTTCAAGATTTTAACCAGTCACTGTACAATCTTATGATTCTGGGTGATTGTGGACCCATTATTTTATCCCTGTTTTCCGCTGTCACTGTACTTAACATGTGCCATTGGAGGATTTAGCTGAGTTGGAGGTATGAAGCTTTCTTGCCCTGCTGGGAACAGATTTTAACAGGTAGTTATTGTATTTAGAATGCTTTGAAGAAGAAAGGTGTTATTTAAGTATTAAGCATTGTTATGAACATCCTGCCTTTTAAAAGCTCAAAGGGAAAAAAAAAAGGACCTGTCCTTATTAGTGTTTCAAATTAAACTGGAAAGGAAAAATTACTTCCAAACCATCTGATCTTTCCTGCATGCCTACCCCCTTCACACATACATCTACATTTCAGCCAGATCTACATGGGGCAAAGACATGAATCTAACCTCTAATTTTCCTTTTAGCTCTAATAAACAGGTTGTTACGGAGTCTTCTCTGTGTGTTTGTTTGTACACACAACCTTAGACACACCAGTTTAGTGTTATTCTCGAAAGGAGTGCTATTTGCTATTTGCCCCCCAAAATTAGTGGAATGATACAGTGGCATGTGACTATTTTGTTTTGGGTCTTATAAAGCATATGCCGAATCCTTTAACTGTGATATAGTAGTGTAGATTTGTCCGGGTATAATAATCGTTCCTGGAAAAGTCACCAAATACATCTTTAATGATTAGTTACTGGGAAGTTTTTACTCTTTTTCAGAGAATTAACAACAGTCTTAATATAATTACTAGTTAACTTAATTGAATTATTGGACCCTTTGCAAGAAGTCAATTTTTATGACTCGTGTTCTTGATGTACACGCAGCCATCATCCATAACTTTTCAACCTCCTGAGTTATAATTCCAATAGATAATTTCAGTCATCCATCCTGAAACGTGCCAAAGAACTCATGATTTGATATTTTGATATTGTGAGGAGGACAAATTGAATTTTCAAATGGTGGTAAAACCAGTTGCCATCAAGCTGACTCTGACTCATGATGACCCCATGTGTGTCAGAGTAGAACTGTGCTTCATAGAGTTTTCAATGGCTGGTTTTTTGGAAGTAGATTGCCAGGCCTTTCTTCTAAGGTGTCTCCAGGCAGACTAGAACCACCAACTTTGAGTATCTGTCACAAGTACAGTGATTCCTAAAAAAAAAAGTTTAGACAGATTAGAGACTTGATGGATACCATCATAAAATTAGACTGGATAATTGGAAGATACAATTTTTGGCCCATTGGAATGTATTTTGAATTCAATACCAGTTATTTTTGGTGGAAGGTAGAGTCTGAATATTTCAAATGAAATGGCACTGTTTTAAATTACCTGTTCTGAAATGAGAACCTCTTTCCTTTCAGGAGGTTTCTTTTAGAAGTACAATGTGATAAATTAAAATTTAGACTGTGTACTAAATTGAAAGTATGAAATCCCATCTCTAATTAGGTGAGGAATAAAGGGTTTACAAAATCAAGATCATTTAGAAGGCTGTTTTGCTTCCCTCCGAGTGTGTAAATTTGCAGATTCCATAAAGATCAAACTTCTTTTTGTCTGATTACAGATTACAAGGGTAAAGAGTTTTAGGTAAAAATGTAATCTCCTTCTGAATGTGTGAGAGCTGAAAAAGGATGAATTTAAGTTAAAAGCCTGAACTCATCCTATGCCAGTATTTTTGCAGCTGAAGCGTAGAAGCCTCAAATTAAGTGTTCACTGCAACCCCCAAGAAAGATGATCAAGAACCTGATGGCATCATTCGGGCTATCTAGGGAGTCCCTTATGCTACATTACTGTCACCTAGGATTCCTATTAAGATGACTGGGACAACCATCTTGAGTCATTGAACTTGGTTTATTGATCATGGAATATAAATGTAGGCTAAGTATAAGGGAATAATATTAATGTCTACTCTGTTAGTGTGAGAAATCTTGACTTAAAAATAAGTTAGAAATTAAGGACAACCTAATACAAACAGGCTAGATTTTCATTGGTTAATTTGCAGAAGCAGATCACCAGGTCTTTCTTTCTAGTCTGCCTTAGTCTGGAAGCTCTGCTGAAACCTGCCCACCATGGATGACCCTGCTGGCATTTGAAAACTCGTGGCATAGCTTCCAGCATCACAGCAACATGCAATCCACCGCAGTATGACAAACTGCGCCTGACTCAGAGCATAGTCTTTTCAATTGCCTCATATGCATGCAATTGAAAATGAAAAAAGAAGACAGAAGAAGAATGGATGCATTTGAATTACCTTGTTGGTGAAGAATATTGAATATACCATGGACTGCCAAAAAAAATGAACAAATCAGTCTTAGAAGAAACACCACTGGAATGCACCTTAGAAGCGAGGCTGGTGAAACTTTGTTTTGCTTACTACGGACATATCATCAGGAAAGACCAACTGCTGGAAAAAGACATCATGTTTGGTAAAGTAGAGGGTCAGCCACAACAAAGGAAACCGCTGATGAGATGGATTGACACAACAGCTGCAACAATGGGCTCCAATGTATCAAAGATCATGAAGATGGCACAGGACTGGGCAATATTTCATTCTGTTATTTGTAAGGTCTCCATGAATTGAAGCTGACTTGATGACAACTAACAACAACAACAGAACTAACAGGCACTCGCATGATTTTGCCCCCACGCTTTGATCTGCTCTCAGATTCTCTCTTCAGGAATAATGCTACCATCCCCAAGCTGGCCGTAGCAGCTAAGCTACTGTCAGCTCACAGCTATGTCTCTCATTGGAAATTGCCTTCTGCCGCAGTGAACTGCTCTGACCAAGAAACCACTCCTTCTTAGGAGCCCCTTGTGGCCAATGACTAGATGATATGGGGATAAAAGGACCAGACCCCTTGTCTCAATTTATGGCAGCTCTGAGGGGCCATCTCAATTGTAACCACTTTGCAGGTCAGCTCCTCTGCTCCAAACTGCGGATCTTTACTTGCTCACAGGGCTATCTCCTGAGGGCATTCTCCAGTGAAACTTTTGCAATCAACACCTCATCTCAGAGTCTGATTCACAAAAGCCAATTTAAGACAGAGAATGTCAACATGAACTGACCGATTGCATTGGCAGAACATACCACTACACAGACTGATTATCTGGTCAAAAATGTCAAGACCACCACCCTGCCATTGTTTTATTACTATCATCAAAACAATTCTTTGAATTAGTCCTGAAAACATATGGTATGTAGGAAAGGTTACACCTTAAATTAACACATGTGTTTCCTAGCAGAAAACATGACCCTAAGAAGAAAATAGTCTACTGTATAGGTAAGACTGGATGAGCGATAAGAAAACGGAGGGGAGAGAAAATGTCTTACATGGCCTGATTAGGAGGCAAAGTTCCTAGTCGGCTTTCCTGTTTGTGGCTAAGTGGGGAAAGGGAGAAGGTCACATGAGGACAGGGGTAGTTGAATTTAGGGATGCCGAAAGGGAGGCTGTGGAAGGGAGCTATTTGACCATCCCTGCCACACAGATACTGTATTTTTAAGCAAATAATGCGCACCTTCTGCGTTTATTTGCCAGGGGTATGCTACCCTCCATCCCACGCGAGGCACCCTCACAAGCACCCTTTACAAGTACCACTATGCCAATCCTCTTCATATGTTGCTATAAAAAAATTAGCATACTGTACCTACAAAGATACCTTGGGGGGAGGGGGAAGGGAGAAGGGAAGCATGGCTGGCAAATGTAGAAGGCATAATTTATTTGTGTAAAACTACTGTATCTTCTCTTATAAGCTCCTTTTCCCACTCATTTTGGTGCTAAATCTTATTTTGCCCCATATCATTTAAATATTTCATAGGAGTATACCTTTTCTCATACTTCTTTGCAAGTCTTATAGTACTAATACAGAATTGTGAATATAATGACTAGAACCAGTTGCCATTTAGCTGATTACAACTCATGGCGACCCCATGTGTATCAGAGTAGAACTGTTGTCCTTAGGTTTTTCAGTGGCTGATTTTTTGGAAGTAGAACGCCAGGCTTTTTTTTCGAGGTGCCTCTGAGTGGACTTGAACCTCCAACCTTTCGGTTAGCAGCAAGTGCATTAACTGTTCACATCACTCAGGGACAGCATGTAAAAGAGGTTCACTAAATACTTTTGGAATGAATGCATGAATGGTTAGATAAATATAAGACTGGAAGACTCTCGAGTTAGAAAAAAAGAAATCATTAGTGATCCAAAGGTCTTAAATCTATGATTTTCAGAAACCATTTAAAATACGGGGTTTAATAGTGTTTTTTGAAAGGAAGCAATAGATTTTTTTTTAATGTTGATTGAATCCAAATGATATTTTTGAGATGGCTCTTTTAATTCCAACTTGCTCATCATCAAAAAAGTCTTGTTATGAGAGATAATACACTTCATGTAATTTCAGTACATGTCACAGCTTGGTGAGAGCAAAGAAAGCTAGTGGAACGCCACATGGGATATGTGAAGTCTGAGCCATAAATGGCTTCTTTTTGTTCAGGGAGCCGAGTTACAGAACCCCCTTCCTATTGAACACAAGATTCTGCCTTGTCACAGTGCAGAGCACCTCTGAGTCTAGAGACTTAAATGACTGTAAAATGACTCCATTTCCAGATAAAATAACTAGGCTCCTATTTCTCTTGGACAAAGTCTTGATACATTCCTTTCTTCCCCGTAATCCCACTGACCAAAGGACTCAGGTGAAATATTTCTAGGAATATTTTGAAATGAGGATAATAACCGTTTCCTTTTACCACATTCCACTTTTCCAGGAAAGATAATTTACTCTTTAATTGATGCTTATTAAGAGTATGCCACAGTTACTCTTTCCTCCCAATCAAATATCTAACTAAAAATATTAAAATCATTTTGTACATATTCAGAAAGGAAAACCTGCCAGCTTAATCCTTTAGTGTATGATTACCTAAAACAGATGTAAATGTAATGAGTGAAATAGTGGACCAAATAATGATCTTTTTCTAAAAGGTTAAAAGATTTACGTTTGTAGCTTCTCCCCTCTGTCTCACCATAATCCTGGAAGTGGTCTGAAATGACATTGATAATTGGAAATGGGGCAAATTATTTAAAAAAAAAATATTTAAAGTCACATTGAATAAATGGAATCTATGTTGAAAATTTATTAATATTTTATTATATTAAGAGCTTAATTATCTAGAAATATCAGCTTACCTGAAACTGCATTTGTTGCACTCCATAGCTCGGAAATGCAGGCAAATTACAGGAAAAGCTGGTGATGATAGTGACTTAGTATCAAAAGCAACTTACAAAGAAAGCATTTTCCTCAAGAAAGAGTGTGTTCCTCTGGCCCATGGACAAGTATTTGATTTAATTCCCAAAGTTTTACTCCATTGAGCATGACTGAAATTATTTTGGCCAAGAAAAATCTCAATAATGCTCCCATGAATTTTTTTTTTTTTAAACAAAATAGCTTTCTGCTGACCTCACCAGGAAATTGCAAAATATAATTCAAGTTACTAAATGGATTAATGTTTAGTTTGCAGTTACAAAATGTGAGCCAATTACCTTTCAGAGAACATCTTTTAGAGATAGTTTTAGTTTCAAAGCCTTAGTGTGAAATGATTTTTTTCTGAAGATAGATACTAGCACTATTTGTTTAAATAAAATAAATAAGTAAATAATTAGAATAAACAAAGTAAAATAAAAATACCATTAGTTTTATTATTGTTGTTGTGTGCCGTTGAGTCAATTCTGACTCATAGTGACCCTGTAGGACAAAGTAGAACTACCCGACAGGGTTTCCAAGGCTGTAATCTTTATAGGAGCAGATTACCACATTTTTCTCCCTTGGAGCAGCTGGTGGGAGTATACTTTTGTCCTACTCTCTGGTGGGGTTGGAAGCCATACGTTTAAACAATTGAAATATAAGTTGAATATTTTTGACTCAACTATAAGGAGACATCCCATTTGATCAATAGTATTAAAATGCAGGGTTTATATGAGGATCATTAACTGAACTGTGTTCATGTTTCATTGCCCATAACCAGCTCTTGTTTCTCAGACTGATCCAAAGTAAAGTCAACAAAATGTTCATAGACTTCCACTATTCTTGACAGATTTCTCCTGGAGGTAAATAATATGACAATGATCACTCAGTAACTAACTGTTCTGAGTCCCTTTGCTCCTTGAACAAAATAATGAACTGAAAAGCCTAAGAGGGAAATTGGCCTAAGTTTTTGACAAAATGTCTAATAAACTCATACATTTGCAAATTTGAGGGAACAGGGAATTTCCCTTTTGACGAATGGAGAGACTTCATTTTCTATATAGGAGATCATACCTGTGAAGTAATTGAGGTAAACAGATTGGTAGGTACTACAGTCCATTAATTAGTGCAGGCGTTGAATGGTTTTGGGTGGCAGAAGTCTTCAGCGTGTATGCTATTTAATTTAAAAATTTGAATCAAATGAACCATTAAGACGGCTCTGTTCCAGAATCAAACTCTTATTACTTGCTGAAAATACTCAGTTCTTGCTTATGTGATTGCTTATCTTTAAGTATATTATTTTAACGATGAGTAAATGAAGTTACTTCCCTTCACTGTGGTCTATGAAATGCCTTCCACCTTTTATTAGTTATCATCTGAGAACAGTTTTCTTCTCTGTGTAGCTATTTACTTTTTTTGGTCTTTGACCTGATTGTTCTGACCAGCTGCAGTGTTCTGCTGTGTTGTGGAGATGAATAATATAATTTCTTAACTGGGTTCTGACAACTGCTTCTCCATTAGGCAGAAACAAGGACGCCCCCCAACAACTACTGGATCATCTTATTAAAGACATTCGTGGTTATCCAGGGGCATTTCTGTTTAAATCATTCTGTGGCCAATGTCACTAATAAAGTTAGTGTGCTAACAGCCTTGCTTTTGGAAGCCGGACCCTGAATAATGATATCTCCCAATCTGTGTCGTTAACTCGTTCTGACTCATAGCAACCCTATAGAACAGAGTAGAACTGCCCCATAGGGTTTCCAAGGAGTGGCTGGTGGATTCAAACTGCGGGTCTTTGGGTTAGCAGCTGTAGCTCTTAACAACTGCACCACCAGGGCTCCATCTGTGTCATTAGTTGGTTCTAGTTTTTAGAACCAGGGCTCCCCACTTAGTTCTTTGCAGATGATAATGAGATTATGCTTCATTCATTTATTAAATATGAGCACCATCTTTGTGCTGTAAAAGGAGCTGGGAACATAAAGATGAAGAGGCATATATGGAGTTATCTCTTTGACTTTCCGTTTTGTGTGTCACTTTGCTAACCTGGCTTCCTAACAGGCCTAATGAAATAAGAAATGGGCCCACAAGGCTCATGTTTGGGATGAGGAGGGAAGCCTCTCTCTCAAGGCAAGCAAAAGGAAACTTCAAGAAAGGTACCACTTCATTTCAAAATGATGGTTCTAAAGTATTGAAGCCAATCAATAAAAGATTCAATTATATTTCTTACAATCTGTTTACTAAGAAAGAAAATCATACACACATAAAATCTCAACTTATTATCTTCTGCAAAATCTTCTCTTTCTCCAATGAACTTCTCTTGGATAATGATACCAGCATTACTTAGTATCTGAGTCACCACCCCCACAACTGGTCCTGGAATCTTGTTGATCCTACCACCCAGACATCTTTTGGAATTTGTTGTCTCCTTTCTGCCGTCACTGTCTTCATCATCTCTGTTGTGGACTGCTTTCTGCACAGAGCCAGACTTCTGCTCTTGCCTCCCTCTGATGCATTCTGCATACAGATTTGTCTTTTCAAAACAGAAATATGTATGCTAAGCAACAGTTTAACCCAAAGACTAAAGATTGTCACCCTTGAGTATGGCTTTTTTAAAATTATTTATATAAGACCAAAGAGTCAACAGCTATTTTAAAGCATAGATGAGAAGGTTAGGGGGTAGGGAGACTGAGTAAATAGAAGTGAAACAAGTGGAACAGAAATAATGAGAATGTTGACACAATGTGAAGAATGTAATCAATGTCACTGATCATTACCTCTAGAAACTGTGGAATGGGAGTGGGTTTAGCTGTGCATATTTTCACCAAAAACAAAACAAAACAAAACAAAAAAACCCACAAATATGATCATGTCCCTTCCCTGTTTAGAACCTTCGTTGGTTTTTTATTGATGAGAGGATGTAGCCCTTGGCAAGCCCATCTCGTCCTATCTTTCCATCTTCATTTCCCACCAGTGCTCCACACACCCAGGTCACATACTAGGCTCTTTTGTACTTCTTTGCCTTTCCATGCGTGACTCCATCTGCCTGGAATGCCCTCCATCTTGTTTCCCTGATGTTACAGATTTAATTGTGTCCTTCAAAAAAATATGTGTTGAAATCCTAACTCCCATGCCTGAAAATATATTCCAAAGATGTTTAGAAATAGTTTTTCTTTTGCTATGTTAATGAGGTCATACTGGTATAGGATGGATCCTAAACCTAACCACCTCTGAGTTATAAAAAAGGCCAGAAGGACACAGAATCACACACAGGAGGAAGACAGACACCATGTGAGGACATGGCTACAAGCAAAGGGATGCCAAGGATTGCTGGAAGCTTCTAGAAACTAAAATTGACAAGGAAGTACCTCTCCTTACAGCCCCATCCTTGATTAGGACTTCTAACCCCCTGAGTAGTGAAAAAATAAATTTCTGTTCTTTAAAGCCACCCACTTGTGGGATTTCTGTTAAGGCAGCACTAGGGAACTAAGCCACTAGTGAACTTTTACTCAAGCTTTAAGATGCTGCTCAACAAGATACAAAACAAAAAACAAGATACAAGGGAAAGATTAGTCCAAAGGACTAATGGACCACAATGGACCACTAATGGACCACAATTACCACAGCCTCCACCAGACTGAGTCCAGCACAACTAGATGGTGCCCAGCTACCACCACTGACGGCTCTGACAGGGATCACAATAGAGGGTCCCGGACAGAGCTGGAGAAAAATGTAGAGGAAAATTCCAACTCACAAAAAAAAGACCAGTCTTACTGGCCTGACAGAGACTGGAGAAACCCAGAGAGTATGGCCCCCGGACACCCTTTTAGCTCAGTAATGAAGTCACTCCTGAGTTTCACCCTTCAGCCAAAGATTAGACAAGCCCACAAAACAAAATGAGACTAATGGGGCACAACAGCCCTGGGTGGGGTGGGGGGATGGGGGTAGTGTGGGGTGGGTAGATGCTGCTCAAATATCTCATCTTCTGATTATTTTGCTTTTTTTTTCTTTTTTTCCCAGTACTCTTCTTTTCACTTCCAGGGTACTTTGTATGTATTTCTACAAACAAATTAATCATTTTTTCATTTGATTTGATTGCATTTTGTTTTTCTCTTCTACACACTAAGCTACTAGAGGGTAGAGTCTTATTTATCATTATAGCCCCAGTCTTTGCACATTGCCTGGCCCGCATTTGCCACTCAATAAATGTTTGATAAATGAAGAAATAAATGTTCATAGGTTATCGCAATTTATTTATTAGGTTTGTATGGGATATAGTACAATCAGCAATGAGCTGACTATGCATGATATTGATAGCAATAACATAGGTAGAATTTTATTAGTTCTTTGTATTCCACAGAAGAAAGCCGTGAATATACATGTAATTTGCTTGAATTCTGCAGATGGAGTAGTGTAACTTCCCAATATACTGGTTGAGATAATAGTACATGGCTCAGGAGAACAATATATCCTATTACATTAGCCATGAAAGCTTTCAGAACAAAAGTATAAATCCTCTTTGCCTATTGGCTGTTTTCCCTAGCCTCTTTCCTATAAGAGATCCTATTTTTCTCCTTGTACATGTAGTATTTTTAGAGCACTCTGCTGCGAGGAAGCATTCTTCAACCCGGAGTTAACTCAGTGTTCTTATCTGTATAATGAGGCTAATGGTTCTAAGCTGTTCTCCCAGGGATATTTGATTTAAATGTGTTTCTTGACATTGTGCAGGCCCTGCCTCCCTCTGTATGGGTTTTCAAAAATAACATTTCTATATGCACAAATTTCATTCAGCATTGTTTTAAAAGCAAGCACATTTCCAAGAAGGAACGTTTGCACCATCAGCAAACAGTTCAAAATGGATCTAAGGTAAAAATTATTATGACTGCAGTGAATGCTTTATTTGGGGTTGATAAGATAGGCATGTATTTAAAAACGTCTCCACCCTTAATTTTTAATGGGAAAAGCAAGGCTTGGTGGAATGTGAGATAATTTCTTTTTGGCTTGGTGATAGGAGATTTTTGAATATTTTTTACTCCAAGACAGGCTTATGTTGTGTTCTGCCTCTTTATAGCATCTTCTTTGCCACTTCAAGTAGGAATAAGAACACCACACCAGTTGCATTGGAGTCTGACTCATGGTGACCGTATGTGTGTCAGAGTAGAACTATGTTCCACAGGGTTTTCAGTGGCTGATTTATCAGAAGTAGATCACCACAACTTCTTCTGAGGAGCCTCTATGTGGACTCGAACTTTCAACCTCTTGGTTAGCCGCTGAGCACGTTAACTGTTTGCACCACTCAGGGGTAGAGTCCAGAATTCTTTTTCTTTTCTTTTAATTTTATTGTTGTACTTTAAGTGAAAGTTTACAATTCAAGTTAGTCTGTCATACAAAAATTTATACATACATTGTTATGTGACCCTAATTGCTCTGCCTATACTGTGACAGCACACTCCTCCTTTCCATCCCTGATTTCCCATGTCCATTCAGCCAGCTCCTGACCCTCTCTGCCCTCTCGTCTCATCTCCAGACAGGAGCTGCCCATTTAGTCTCATGTATCTACTCATGCTAAGAAGCACACGCCTCACGAGTATCATTGTATGTCCCATAGTCCAGTCTAATCTTTGTCTGAAGAGTTGGCCTTGGCAATGCTTTCTGGGATTCCTCCAGTCTCAGTCAGACCATTAAGTCTGGTCTTTTTACTAGAATTTGAATTCTGCACTACACCTTTCTCCTGCTCCATCAGGGACTCTCTGTTGTGTTCCCTGTCAGGGTGGTCATTGGTGGTAGCCGGGCACCATCTATTTCTTCTGGTCTCAGGCTGCTGGAGTCTCTGGTTTATGTGGCCCTTTCTGTCTCTTGGGCTAATACTTTCCTTGTGTCTTTGATGTTCTTCATTCTCCTTTTCTCCAGGTAGGTTGGGACCAATTGAAGCATCTTAGATGGCCGCTTGCTGGCTTTTAAGACCCCAGATGCCACTCACCAAAGTAGGATGCAGAACATTTTCTTAATAAGACTTGTTATGCCAATTTGACCTAGATGTCCTCTGACAGCATGGTCCCCAGACCCCTACCCCTGCCACTCTGTCCCTCGAAGTGTTTGATTGTATTCAGGAAACTTCTTAGCTTTTGTTTAGTCCAGTTGTGCTGACTTCCCCTGTAGTGTGTGCTGTCCTTCCCTTCACCTAAGATAATTCTTTTTCTTGTTTACTGTTGTAGTTTGAGTGAAAGTTTACATTTCAAGTTAGTCTCTTACACAAAAATTTATACATACTTTGTTATGTGACCCTAATTGCTCTCCCTATACTGTGACAACACATTCCTCCTTTCCACCTCTGATTTCCCATGTCCATTCAACCAGCTGCTAACCCTCTTTGCCTTCTCTTCTTACCTCCGGACAGAAGCTGACTGTTTAGACTCATGTATCTACTTGAGCTAAGAAGCATACTCTTCACGGGTATCATTTTATGTCCCACAGTCCAGTCCAATCTTTGAAGAGTTGGCCTTGGAAATTGTTTTACATCTGGGCTGATAGAGAATCCGGGGGCCATGCTTTCTGGGGTTCCTCCAGTCTCAGACCATTAAGTCTGGTCTTTTTACTAGAATTCAAGTTCTGCATCCCACCTTTCTCCTGCTTCATCAGGGACTCTCTGTTGTGTTACCTGTCAGGGTGGTCATTGCTGGTAGCTGGGCACCATCTAGTTCTTCTGGTTTCAGGCTGATGGAGTCTCTGGTTTATGTGGCCCTTTCTGTCTCTTGGGCTAATACTT